>NC_056734.1:624043187-624764231 GCF_019279795.1 Protopterus annectens
ATCCAGTCTGTACATTGTAATATTGTGGACTGGTTGCCATGGGGAAGTCCTTCTCATGGCATCTCTGGCAAGCTCATGCTCCTCCAATGTTCCCATAATGATTTTGTTGCTTCCAGATCTCGCTACCACCTTTTCAGCTCACAGAGATTCCTGGATAGCCTGTGTGTCCAGAGAATTTAAAACATTTTTTTGTCTGTCTTTTTGGGAAGATAAGTCAACAGATTTTCTTGAATAAAAACTTTCCTTAATGCTTCTGTGTATAATCAGCAGTTCACTACGGTCTTTGACTTTTTCTATTCTAACCTCCCCATTCCTGCTTAGGCCATTTCCAGCAAAAAAAAATTCTCTTTCTTCTGCAATATCTTTTGGAAGAGCTTTATTCTGTGTTGCATTTGTTGCAGGTATATGGCATAACTCTTACTTTCTGGCTACTATTGCACTACTTTTTTATACTACTAGTAGCAGTATTTATCTGTACCGTGGTTGATTTTTAGCTTAGTGGAATCTTGTGATAGTTAAACTGGTTGTTATTTTTTGTAATCATCCTGTTACATGTAGAGACCTAACTTCTGACAGTTTTTGATATAATGATTTGATATGGATAAGACCTCCAGCTTCTCAGAATGTAAAAAAAATATATATATGGTCATAAGATTACTCCTCAGCATCCATATGAATTTTGGGTGGTGTGCCTGGGGTCAGAACACTTAAATGCTGACTGCACTACCTATAAGAATTTTGATACCAGGATTCTTCTAGATATAAGATATAAACTGTTATTAAAAGATATACTTAAAGGTGAGGTTAAAAAAAGATAAAGTAAGACTTGAAGGGAGTGGTAATTCTACTGTCAATCACCATTCCCCTGCTAAAGTAGTTAGAACCGTTTCTTCTGTCTCAACAACAGAACAGGGCCTTTTAGGACCTTCACTGACATACCCAGTAACTCTGCCTTCAGGACTGCCTGCATGAATATGTTCAGACTCTGCTCCAAGTTGAAGACTTGGAAGTTTCTCCTCAGAGCTGATGTTCAGATATTTGTATTCCATACCATCATCTGCATTATCCATTACATCCCCCAGGTCTATAAACAGCCTTGCTGAACCTACTGACAGGGAAAAGGCAATGATGGCCTTTCTTAAGACCCAGCTGGAGTTGGATGTTATCTTAGCCCCTCAGTTTCTGGGCTGACTACAGATGATCCTCTGCTTTCCACTTCATGGGCTCCTTCCACAGATCCTGTTTTGGTGCTGGGAGTTTTGGGGTTGTCTATAGATCTCATGCCTTTTTCTTCGGCATCTTCAATGAACTTTTCATTGGTACCAAGTCACTGGGTGCCAGTGACTTGGACACTGGCCATGTTAGAGTTACTAGTCCTGAGAAACAATGCAAAGACACTGATACTGACCTCATCCCTTTGGGGTGTCCTGGGTGACAAAGTAGGCATTTACCACTCAGGGCTGAAAACCTGAATCGATGGCAGCCTTGACTGACACCAATGGCTGGTGGCACCATCGCCTTGGTATTTACCTTGTTGACAACTCCTTTGGTGTTGATGCTGTTGGCACTAACTGCTGTAACAGTAGAGCTAGCTCTGAGGAAACTGTTGTTTATAGAACTGGAACCGGCACCTGGTATTTTTGCCTCACCCTCTCCCTCCAACAAATTTGGAACTTTAAAGTCAATCACCTTTTTCCAAGCAGGGCCAGACACTAGAAAGTCTATCAGAGATACAGACAGTTTGAAAAAGGCTTCCCCTCCTGATCACTGCAGTGACTCTCTTGTAGTGTACCCAAGGAGAGAAAATGTAAAAGGAAACTACTTGACTCATCTTCTCAGTCCCCATTCTCCAAACACAAATCATCCATCTCAAAAAAAAAAAAATTTGGAAAAGAGGATGTGATCCTTCAGGAGGCCATCCAGTCTGCCCCACCAACAGCTTGGTTGGTCCCTCCCCTTGGCAGGATGATAGATTAGTTTGTCAAAGTGCATGGAGGAAACCTGACATAGTACAGCCACTTCCAAGAAAGCCTGACATAGTTCTTTGATTCTCTAATGACAGATCACACTGGAGCAAGAGATCCTGTCAACTGCCACCAAGAAACAGGCTCTAGAGGATGCCCGATGATTCATCCCCCTGATAAGAGTGTCTCAGACCATGGATTACCTTGGAAAGTAGGTATACATATCTAATCATCATCATCATTTTCTTTCGGCTATTCCCATTAGGGGTCGCCACAGCAGATCACCTGTTTCCATTTCTTCCTGTCCTCTGCATCTTGCTCTGTCACACCAACCACCTGCATGTCCCCTCTCACCACATCCATAAACCTTATCTTAGGCCTTCCTCTTTTCCTTTTACCTGGTAGCTTCATCCTTAGCATCGTTTTCCCCAATATACTCAGCATCCCTCCTCAGCACATGTCCAAACCAACGTAATCGTGCCTCTCTGGCTTTGTCTCCAAACCTTCCAACCTGGGCTGACCCTCTAATATACTTATTCCTAATCCTGTCCACCCTCATCATACCCAGTGCAAATCTTAACATCTTTAATTCTGACACATCCAGCTCAAACTCCTGCCTTTTGTCAATGCCACTGTCTTCAGCCCATATAACATAGCTGGTCTCACTACCCTCTTGTAGACCTTCCCTTTCACTCTTACAGGTACTCGTCTGTCACAAATCACTCCTGACACTCTTCTCCACCCACTCCATCCCGCCTGTACTCTCTTCTTCACCTCTCTTTCACACTCACTGTTACTCTGAACTATTGACCCCAAGTATTTAAATTCATCCACCTTCGCCACCTCTACTCCTTGCATCTTCACCATTCCTCTATCCTCCCTCTCATTCACACACATATATTCTGTCTTACTCCTGCTGACCTTCATTCCTCTTCTCTCTAGAGCATATCTCCATCTCTCCAGGGTCTCCTCCACCTGTTCCCTACTCTCACTACAGATCACAATATCATCTGCAAACATCATAGTCCATGGGGACTCCTGTCTGATCTCGTCTGTCAACCTGTCCATCACCATTGCAAATAAGAAAGGGCTCAGAGCTGATCCTTGATGTAACCCCACCTCCACCTTAAATGCATCCGTCACTCCCACCGCAGACCTCACTGCTGTCACACTACCCTTGTACATATCCTGTACCTGTCTTACATACTTCTCTGACACTCCTGACTTCCTCATACAATACCACAACTCCTCTCTAGGCACCCTGTCATATGCTTTCTCCAAGTCTACAAAAACACAATGCAACTCCTTCTGACATTCTCTGTACTTTTCCATCAACACTCAGAGCAAACATTGCATCTGTAGTGCTCTTTCCCGGCATGAAACCATACTGCTGATCACTAATCATCACATCCCTTCTTAACCTTGCTTCCACTACTCTTTCCCACAACTTCATGCTGTGACTGTTCAGTTTAATCCCTCTGTAGTTACTACAGCGCTGCACATCACCCTTATTCTTAAAAATCGGAACCAAAACACTTTTTCTCCATTCCTCAGGCGTCCTCTCACTTTCCAAGATTTCATTAAACAATCTGGTTAAAAACACCACTGCCATTTCACCTAAACACCTCCATGCTTCCACACGTATGTCATCTGGGCCAACAGCCTTTCCATTCTTCATTCTCTTCATAGCTATCCTTACTTCCTCCTTGCTAATCCATTGTACTTCATGATTCACTATCCCTACATCATCCAACCTTCTCATACATATCTACTACTATTTCAAAAACACATATAAGATTTCAATGGGATCTATCTGACATGGCACTAGGAGCACTGAAAAAGTTACCACACCAGGATAAATGTAAACAAGTGGCTACTATAAATACCACAGCTACAGATTCCGTGTGAATGCTACATAATGCTACAGATACAGCAGCTGGGTCAGGTATTGCCATAAAGAGAGAAGCCTGCCTCAGGATCACAGGTTTCACAAAACATTTCAGGCCTGCTTTTGCAAACACACCCTATGATGGAACCACATTATTTGGACAAAAAGTAAAGGTTACAACAGAATGAGTAGGTGGGTAGCATGCTTACTGCTGTTGGGGTTAAGTTCTAAGACCTTCAAAGACCCTTCACAAGGAATCAAAATGGAGCAAAGGACATTTGGTTTAGAAAATCCCAAAAGTCTCTGTACAAACAACACAACAGAAACTTTCATGAATATGGAGGTTCTTTCAGTGGCCACTATCCCACCGATGGAAGTGGGCCACATACCCACATGTCTCATGTTCCTCCCCCTTGACTGCAGATAGCAAAACATTAAGTCTTGCCTGTCACTTCTCTGGAGGTAGTCAGAGCTGCATTTCCCTAAACACTGACAATAAAATGGTCATCAGTTAGGACCAACAGAATCGGCAATTACATCCAGGGACTACTTGGTTCCTTTTTCACAAGCCCCACAATTGTCATATTCTCCACTACCAGATGTACCACCCCAAAAAAGACAGTGATTCAGGAAGTTAGCAACCTTCCAAACAAAAGAGCAATCCAAGACACTCCACCAGACCATATCACATCTAGGTTTTACTCAAAGTTCTTCTTTGTTCCCAAGAAGACAAAGGACCAAAGACCCACATTGGATCTCAGACGTTTGAATCAATATGTTCAAAATATAACCCTCAGAACAGTCATGGTGCAAACCATCATTTCCTATCTACAGGAGAGAGACATGTACTCTTTGGATCTTTAGGACACTCATCTACATATAAAAGTCGTAAGAGAGTTCAGAAGATTCCTACATTTCCAGGTGGGAGTCAATCACTACAAATTCAGACTCACCACAACCCCCCGAATGTTCCTCAAATGCACTGCTCTAGTACTAGCCCACGTGGGACAATGTAGAATTAAAATCTATCTTTACCTTTACCTGGACTGCAGGCTTAGAGCCAGCACTTCAAAACAGTCTCTTGTCAAGACAGGGGACTACTTGCTCCAGTTATACCGGACCTTAGGCATAACCATCAATCTTCCAAAGTCTCAGCTGGAACCAGCAGAGATGCCAACATTCATTAGCTGTCTCCTGGACACCCATTTGAAAACAGCACATCTTCCAGCAGACTGAATTTCTCCTGTACAACAATCAATCACAGTCCTGCTGCGGCAAGGCAAACAAACCACTGCAGTGGCCTTATGAACCTTTGACTTAGTAGCAGCAGCAACCTTGCAGATGTTTCTCAGCCAGGTGCCATAAGAGAATCCTTTAATGGACATTACAGATGCATTGGTCACAAATTCACAACCCAATGGCTCAGTCAAACAACATTTCTTGGTCTTATTGCAACTACCTTCAATTGTAGTTTCATCCACAAAATCTGCTATCAGGATCTCCTTTTATTCCCTTTCTCCATTCTGTATAAGTTAATATAGATGCATCTGCCTTGCAGTGGGAGCACTGCCTGAGACTGGTGTTCAGGGAAAGCGTCCACAGAAGTCCAATTGCCCATCAGTATTCTGGAGATGGGGAAGTCCTCTTATCACTGCATGCCTTCCAGGACTATCTTCCTTAGGGTTAACCTGCCATTCACTCAAACAACATGGCAGTAGTGTAGTATATCAACAGGCTAAGGGATGGGTATCCAGATCCTATCCATTCTGTCTGGAAGCAGTGAGGGTTTGGGAATGGGATATCAAATCACAGCACTTCTAACAGCAATGAACATTCCAGCTCAAGCTATCTCTTTAGTAGACAAACTGAACAGATCTTCTCCTATTCCCTCAATAGTAGCTTCTAAACATAATCACATCATGTGTGATCTGCTGCTGCTAAGGGAAGCTTTATTGTGATCTTTCTGCTTTTCTTTCCAAATGTAGCAACTTCTTTTCCCTACCTCTTCCATAGCGTCAGAGTCTTGGTCTCTTATATGCTTTACATCATTTCACCCTCATGATGAAATTCACTCAAAATGTCAGACTATCGAAAACCAAAGTCATTCTCATAGCCCTGCTTTGGCGTTGACAGTTATGGTTTTCCCTAGTATGGCCTCTCCTCATAAGGAGAACCCATCCAACTGGAGCCTCTTTACTTCCAATTATGGCCAGAGACCCAACATATTCTCCAGGAGTGAACAGTTACTAACAGAAGACTTACAGAAATAAGTGACAAGTTTGCAGTTTCTGTAAAGCAACAAGATCAAAATCCATATTTTGACACTCTCTTTGTAAAGGAGCATGGCAACATATCATTTTGAAGCAGATATCAGTCCAAACTGTCCACAAATGCAGACCATCTATTCAATCTATTATAACTACAAATCTATAACAGTTTGTCATACGCAAAATATATTTCTCATGTACAATATCGATATCCTAAGTTTGTTTGTGTCTTTCGGCTTTTCCCGGTTAGGGGTCGCCACAGCGGAACTCCGGTCCGCTAATGATTGGTAGTTGATTTTTATGTGCCGAGTTACCAGCCCTGACGCACAACCTTCAACGAAGGTATGCCCATTCATGCATGTCTCCACGCAGATGACGCTCTAGCTGAGAATCGAACCGGACAGCGTCTTACTGTGAGGCGACAATGCTACCGCAGCACCACCACCGCTAAGTAAGCATAGTTAAATGCCTACACAAAATCTATATATAATCTGCTAGAACTGCAGAGTTAATAGCTGGAATGTCAGCATTAGTACTCTTTAAAAAATCATTGAGTGCTGAGCAAATCTTGCTTTTAACATTTCTGTATGACTGTTCAAGTGTTACAAATGTTTATTCCAAGTATGGCTTTCAGACATTGACTCTCTGAAAATATTTCAATATGCACCATTGTTCCTATGGGCAAGTTAAAGAATTGGCATTCCTGCACTCCTGCTAAGTAATTGAGTTGTTAATCTAATTCATGGAAATTTCTGGTCTCAGTACATTTCAGCTCAGCAGCATTAATCTGAATCTGACAAACAGTAAATTGTTATACAAATGTTGGTAAGCATCTTTGGTGATATTCTGTCACACAGTTAACTGCAAGGATACCTTTCATAATCAAATGGTTTTACATACTTTATGCATATGAAGAAGCTAAGCAGCTCTCACACCTCATTCAAGGACACAAGACTTTTACATTTAGTGAAAAAAGTACTAACATACATGAAAAAGAATGCAGTTTTGAGTGCATATTACAATATAAATTCAGAACTATGCTGTCACTCAGATAACCAAAGAGCAATAAGTAGCCCAAATAATGGAGAAGCTAGCTGGGGAGAGAGAAGAATGACAATGTGCAGTCTGCTCACCTCTTCAAGATAAAGGACTGTGGATGTATACCTAGGAAGGCAGACTAACTATAATCCTGAATAGAGACAGAGCCCACTGCCCCACTGTGCACTCAAACTTTGGGACACAGCAGGCTTATACAGAGGAATGGCAGGGCTTTAAGCCAAAACCCTTCTTACAGATGTACCGATGAAGGTCACACTACAGCTTGCCACATATAAAGGGTAAATGGATGACAGCAGCTATAGCAGTGGTCTAACAGTGGCAGAGGCAAAATGTTTTAGGGATGTAGGAGGAAATCAAACCCACATGGATTATAGGAAGGAGAACATGACAAGAATCCACAGGGAATCCATCCCAACCAGAAAACAAACCTGAAAACCAAGCAGCAACAGAGGTAACATGTACCACTGCAACTCGCGAGTGTGTTTGTGTGCCCGTCAGTCTGCCTTGTGACAGAAAGGCATCCTATTCATGATGAGTTTCTCAGCTTTGCATCTACTAAATATTATTACAGGCTGAGGCTTCCCATGACCCTAAAATGGATAATGTGGTATCAGATAATGAAAGAAAGCTTCATAATAGGCATTTCTTAGTGACCCAACTGTCAGTTCACTTATCTTTGGCAATTTTGTTTCCTAAAATATACGTTTTCAGTTACAGTCAAAGCGTTTGGGCAACAACTAAAACTTTAACTGTGCTCATGGTGAAAGTCTCCAAGAATAACATGTTGAAATGTAAGATTACACATATTACTATGAAACTGCCATTATGTTTACATATAGAATCTCAAAATTTAAGTATTTTCAGAACTCCTCTTTCAGTATGTTTTTTCCCCCTCAGTGTACTTCATGAATGTCATCTACTGAACTGGGCAAAATGGCTTTGGGATTTTTTTTTTTCACCTTCACTCTGGAGGTCCATCCTTCCTTCTCTTGAGGGAGTTGAAGGCAAGAAGTCTGGTAGTCATAATGCAAACACAGCTGTTTTTTTTTTTCCTCCCAGTTTGCCTTACCCACTGAAACTTCACACTCCTTTAAGCACATTCACGCATGGCCCTAAATTCTAGACATGCATATTTTCATGTGACTGGGAATCACAGATTAAAGTCATCTGTTTCAGTCAACACAAAGTTTTCTTTAGCTGGTCTTTACAGCAGCAGTATATCTGTTATCCTATCCATGTGGATGACACACAGGCTAAGAAACTGTAAACACCACAACATTACCAAACAGGTTATGTGAAGCCTGGACATGCACAAGCATTGTGCTTTTTAGACTATGAAAACTTTGTATACTCATAAATGCATGTAAAGAAATACCCTGATATTATTACATTTTTAAATTCATCTAGTTTCATGAAAATGCTTTTTTTAAGTGCAAAGAGACCTGCTGTTTGAAATTATGAATTATATGACCATGGATTTTGTAATTCAGCTGTACAATAAGACTGTCATTTTATGCTGTAGAACTTACCATTAAATGTTCCCATGTCCGAAAAGGTGTGCTTGTTTTCACATTCCAGTTTTTACAGATATTCGGTTTTGCATCACTTACTGTCTGCAAAACATCTGTATCAGTTACAGTCTGCAAAATAAAAAAGCACAACATAAATACTTAAATGATTAATAGATTTCTTACCATACGTGCCCTGCATCTATACACAGCTTTCATTATTCAGTCCATTCTTTCGGGCTGCACTGCAAGAATAACTGATATATACTTCCCATATCAGAGTATTACCTCATGTGACCATCATCTCTCAAATTCAGATGTGTTTTGTGTAGTCAGACTCTGGACTAACACAGCAAGCTGAGCTCCTGTACCCACCAGTTTGTCACTATGCAATAAATAAGCAAAACCTGCAAGAAAGGTAACAAACAACATAAAGCAATACAATGTAATTATATAAATATGTACTGGCCTGACCTATAGGGCACATTAAAAGCAGCTGCTGGATGAAGGAACAATCCAGACACAGGAGTAATAGAAAGTTAATTAGCACCCACCGGGGAATATTCTCTCAGAAATCAACTGATGTGATGACTGGTTATTTGTGATATGCCTGATAACTTAACAAATGAAGTTCTTCTCAGGGAGTGCATACAAAGAAGCCCAAGCATCATAAAATTTCCTTGTAAGCCACAGCAGGAAAATAATCATAAGATAAAAGCTCATAAGGCTAAATTGTGTAACACAGAAGAGCTAAAGGTTTCAAGTTCTTGGAACCATAGTCTGAGTTAAAACTGCTTCATGAAGGTGTGAAACAATGACCATGTGGCTGCAACTAGGATACTTTTAAAGCAAGCAATCATTACTCTGGTAGAATGGCCTTTGACAGCACTATTTGATGGTGGGCAGGAAGACACCTGAAGGCAAAAGACAACAACTGGAAATCCACATTAAAAGGATTTGATCAGCCACTGCCATCTATTACCTTTCAGGAACTTATGAATCAACTTCAGTTACAGCCCAATCTGGTGATGCACATCCAGGATATGTAGAGCTCCATCTGCCACAGTCTCCCCTCCATTCAAAAAAAAAAAAAAAAAAAGTGTTGGGGAGGGGGGATGTACTACTTTTAGGAAGAAATGTAACTGGATCCCAAGGAATACATATTCCCTGAGAAAGGCCAGATAAAATAAGTTCAAAACAGAAGAACGAATATAACCAAGAAGCAACAGCTCACGTCCAGAGCAAACACCAGAACCTGGAAGCAAATGATGTTCGACCAAAATCCTTTATTTACACGTTCGTTATCCACAGAAAACGGACAGCTCACAAATAAACACACCAATGCAGTCAAGCGCTTTCGCCCGGGCTCTCCCAGGCTTTTTCAAGACAATTAAAAACTGGAAATATCTTCCGTTTTTATACGCTTTTAGCTTCCCAATCATACTATTATTGGTTGTAATTGAATTAAATTACTTGTGCTTAATTAAGCCATACTTGATGCTTAAAGCTGTATTAGCAGATACTTTTCGGCTTGTCTTAAAACTAGCTTCAACAACAATGTTACACATACGTTTTCACTACATAACATAACATTATTACATACATTATTAGGGGTCCATAAACAACAAATTTAATTGAAACATATAAAATAAAAATTTAAAAGTTTGTTTTTCTTGCAAGAGACCAAGTAATTAAAAAATGTATAAAGATTTATGACTATAAGCAAGTCTTATTAAAATGCAATCCTTCAAATTTTTTAAATAGCATTTATAAATAACTATTATGAAACAATAGTTATTAATAATAATAATAATAATAATAATACGGGTAACTTCAATGTACCAATGTAAGTTACCTCTTATAAGAATAAATACTCAATGATTAAAAAATTCTGCTAAAAAACTTTAATAAAACACTTTTAAATATATTTATCTATTATGTCTACTTTACAAATGATCTTACTTTACTATAAGTTGTGTAAATTTAACTTAGTGCCAAACAAATATGGACATTGCGAACTTCTTTTTACCTAGCCAATACTGAAACTGTCATCTTATATTCATCCTTACTCTCAACAAACAGAGATGTCCTTGGGTATAATATTGCTTAAATAAACCAAAAAAACATTAGGATCATTATCACCTTTACATTGGGTGATTTCACTATAGTCTTGCTCTTCGTAGTTTAAGGGCACTGTTAATACTTATGGCGTCATTAAGACCTGGTGGTTTTGTGGCATTTAGTTTAATTTGCCATAATAATTCTTTATATTCTAGGGATGCCTCCCAGTCACCTCCTCTTATGCTGGTACTTACTTGTTCTAACACCAAAAATTTCAAGCACATATTACCACAAGTTACAGAGTGCTTAAAAAATGCATTAGATTCTTTTTTATTTTTGACTTCATAATTGTGCTCATATATCCTTCTTTTTAGAGTCCTTTCAGTTTTTCCAACATTAAAGCTTAAACAATATTCACAAATTCCCAGGTACACAATTCCTTTGGAGTTGCAATTAAAGTGACCCATTGGAAATATATTAATATTTCTAGATTTTAAATAAATCCCTTTGTTGTGTAATATAAAACTACATTGTTTGCAAGAATTGCATTTATAGGTTCCTCTGGTGGGCTGATTTATATTATTACTGGTTGGTGCATTTCTTTCAAGTAGTTCTTTCAAGTTACAATCCCTTTTTCTAACGAATTGGGGTTTAGTGGGAATACTTTTTTTAAGCTCATCATTAATAAAGAGAATAGGCCAAAACTTATATATAGTGTTCTCAATTTCCACATTGCCCTTGTTGTATGTGTATAAAAAAGAAGGCTTCTTAAATCTATCATTCATGTTTGTACTATTTCTTGGGTTTCTGTGAAACCCAGTAGTGGAGGAAATTGTGTGCTTCTCTTCTGAGAAATTTCATTAGCCAACATTATAAATAGGTCCATTGGATAACCTTTCTCCAAAAATAGCTTTTTCAAGTATTCCCTTTCGTTGTTGAAAAGACTGTCTGTGCTACAGATTCTGGATGCTCTTATTAGTTGACCTTTTATGATCCCCTTCTTTTGAAACAGTGGGTGATTACTCTCAAAATGTAAAAGCATGTTTGAGTAAGTGTTTTTTCTGAAAATACACGATTCAAACTGTTTAGATATGCTATTCTTCCTTAAGGTTACATCCAGATACTGTAGTTCCAAAGGGTTGATTTTGTATGTAAACTTTAAAAAACTGGTAGAGTCATTAATATGTTGTATGAACTTTTCAAATTCAGTAATGTTGCCTTTCCACAAAATACAAATATCATCCAGGAATCTTTTATAGTGAACAATATTTTTTACCCAACTTGTTGAGAAAATAAATTTGCTTTCCCAAAAATGTAACACTAAATCTGAGTAGGCCGTGGCACAAGGTGTGCCCATTGCAACCCCTTTTTGTTGTTTGAATAATTCTCCATTGAAAATAATAAAGTTATTATTAAGTATAAGTTCCATAAATTCAACTATTAAGTTGATTATGTTGCTGCTGAAACCCGATTTTTCAATAAGAATTCTGCTGAACCATTCTATACCGATGGTATGGGGTATGCTGGGGAATAAGTCCACTATGTCGATGGTAACCATATAGTTGGTCATGTCAAAGAATTCACTCTTTATCCCTTTTAAAAATTCCCATGAGTCTTTGCAGAGGCATTGTATTGATGAAACAAGTTTTTTGGTTGAAATATCAATAAATTTGCCCAATGGTTCAGTAATGCCTTTTGCACCAGCAACTATTGGCCTAAATTTTAAGGGATCAAGGCCCTTATGGACTTTTGGAATGCCAAATATAATTGGCGTCAGTGGTTTTTGAACATAAAGATAATTAAATAACTTCTCATTCAGGACTCCTTGCATGAGATGATCTTCCAACTTGAATTTAATATTTGCATATGCAATATTGCGTTCATTAATAGAGACCTCTGTGTATTTTTCTGTATCATGTAAAATATTGGAGATGTGTGCTTCATATTCATGTTCGTACATAAGAACTACTCCACCCCCCTTGTCCGGTTTCATTGCTCTGATTTCTTCTTGTTTAAGGTACTTTATGGTATCAAAGTAATCCTTTGTGAGGTTATTAGTATTTTGTTCCTTTCCATTCTTTAAAAGACTTCTGAATTCTGTTTCTACCATATCCTCAAACACTTTCAGGACAGGATGGAGGGGTGGATTAAATGTGCTAGCTCTTTGAAAGAGGTTGTTGGTATTCTGCTCACCTTTAAAATAAATATTCAAATTTAAATTTCTGGTGAAGAGTTTTAGGTCCAGAATAGTTTTTGAGATGTTCATGGGCTTCTCAGGTACATAATGAAAGCCCTTCTTAAATAATTCAAAAAACAAGTCATTTATCATCACATCAGTGTAGTTGTAAATAGAGAAATTCCCTTGTTTTGCCACCGTACAGGTTGGCATTTGAATTGTTTCTATCCTTAAAGAGGGCATTGGAGCAACTATCTCTTGAATTTGCTCCACCCCTGGGCTGACTGGTTTGTTTCTTTGTATACTTGTCTCCCTGGGGCATAGTGAAAACCCTGATCCTGAACCTGGTTCTGATTGGGTTTGTAAGGCGGTCTCTCCCCTCTTTTTGGGGTGTAGTTTTTATTTTGGCCGCCATACCCATCATACCTCTCATTATATATTCCTCTTGCCATGTTTTTATAATTGTAATTATAATTGTGTTTTCTGGGGAAAGCCCTCTCTGCACTTTTTGAAAATATATATGCTACCCCATTGTTATAATCTTGCAAATCTCTTTCTAGCTTCTTAATCTTTCTTTGTACAATCCTATCACAGTGGTTGTCTACTTCTATAAATGATTTCTCATAGTCCCTTTTAATACATGAAAAGTTCATATTATCAGTTATGCTGGCATTAATTGAATCAATGTCAGCAAGAAGTGCATTTGTTTTATCTTCATAATCAACCACCATTAGTTTCAGTAATTCCAGGCCCGTTCTGTCATACAAATCTGAAATTTCATTAAATAACTTTGAACCTGGAATGGCATTATTGGGCATTTTGTTAAAGCGCAGCCCTTTAGGTACGCGCCCCACTCTAATGCACTCATTCAGGTATTCTATTTCCAACTGAGTAGTTTTAAAGGAATATAATTTATTATTAAATTCTACAACAAGTTGCTCAAGTTGAACATTATTAGAATTATCATTTTTGTCAAAGTTCATCATACCTTCAGCAAACCTATAATGTTTGCTAGTCCATTTTTTAATATTAAAACTATTCTGTGCAGTCCCTTGCTTCGGCGCCGAACTTGAACCCTTTTCATGCTGCTCATTTAGTGTTTGGCATGAATTATGGAGATCTTCTGTGATGTCAACAAAAGTGTTCCTTTTACGTTTGACTACCGGTTCCTGGTTGTCCCTTAAGTTTTGTTGGTTGGGCGGCAAGCCTGTTTTACCATTACTGCCTTCGTTCAGCAACAAACCACTAAGTTGTGAAAGCAGGCAGATAACCTGCTTAAACTCCCCTCTGGTAACAGGCGCATCATCAGGACGTTCAACGTCATCTTCGGTGCTTAGAATAGCAGGAGTCTTATTGAAATCCACAGTCCCAGGATTCTCGGCCATGATACCAAAACAGTAACAGTAATCCAAAACAGAAGAACGAATATAACCAAGAAGCAACAGCTCACGGCCAGAGCAAACACCAGAACCTGGAAGCAAATGATGTTCGACCAAAATCCTTTATTTACACGTTCGTTATCCACAGAAAACGGACAGCTCACAAATAAACACACCAATGCAGTCAAGCGCTTTCGCCCGGGCTCTCCCAGGCTTTTTCAAGACAATTAAAAACTGGAAATATCTTCCGTTTTTATATGCTTTTAGCTTCCCAATCATACTATTATTGGTTGTAATTGAATTAAATTACTTGTGCTTAATTAAGCCATACTTGATGCTTAAAGCTGTATTAGCAGATACTTTTCGGCTTGTCTTAAAAACTAGCTTCAACAAAAATGTTACACATACGTTTTCACTACATAACATAACATTATTACATACATTATTAGGGGTCCATAAACAACAAATTTAATTGAAACATATAAAGTAAAAATTTAAAAGTTTGTTTTTCTTGCAAGAGACCAAGTAATTAAAAAATGTATAAAGATTTATGACTATAAGCAAGTCTTATTAAAATGCAATCCTTCAAATTTTTTAAATAGCATTTATAAATAACTATTATAAAACAATAGTTATTAATAATAATAATAATAATAATACGGGTAACTTCAATGTACCAATGTAAGTTACCTCTTATAAGAATAAATACTCAATGATTAAAAAATTCTGCTAAAAAACTTTAATAAAACACTTTTAAATATATTTATCTATTATGTCTACTTTACAAATGATCTTACTTTACTATAAGTTGTGTAAATTTAACTTAGTGCCAAACAAATATGGACATTGCGAACTTCTTTTTACCTAGCCAATACTGAAACTGTCAACTGGGAAGCTAAAAGCATATAAAAACGGAAGATATTTCCAGTTTTTAATTGTCTTGAAAAAGCCTGGGAGAGCCCGGGCGAAAGCGCTTGACTGCATTGGTGTGTTTATTTGTGAGCTGTCCGTTTTCTGTGGATAACGAACGTGTAAATAAAGGATTTTGGTCGAACATCATTTGCTTCCAGGTTCTGGAGATAAAATAAGTTCCCCAAAATAAGCTCCCGAGATCTGACACACTATGATAGATAATGGCCAGCAAAAATTCTCTAAGAAATGAATTTCACAGTTATCAAAATATCAGACTTGAACAAGATGCAGACATACCTACTGATCATGAAATATAACTGCCAAAGAGAAGAAAGATTCTTCAAATGAGGGTAAACAATTCAGAATTTTGTCAAGGAACTTCTTGATCAGCCTACTCGGAGACACAGTACTGCCCTCAACAAGGACATGATGGGGAGAAATGACATAAAAATATACCTTCTCTGTGGAATGAGAGCCAGCTCATACAAGTGCCACAGGCATAACTGCATGATAACCAAATGAGACAGCACAATATCTCTTTTTTGCACACATGGATAACTTCTTCCTTTCAGGCAGGCTTTCAGGAAGGTATATGTGACTTCAGACATCTCTAAAAGCCCTGCCAAAAAAACAGTGGGATCCAAAGATCCAAATTAAGAGCTCAGAAGTGAAGTTACTTGTTGCTTCAACTGTGGATCACTTCCTTGTCTTGAACTTGTAGCATTTCTCTGTACTCCTGGTATTTTTGTTCTATGTAAGAGACAGACACTTAATTGGCTGCATATTTCACGTTTTTTTTTTTTTCATTGGTTAGATTGTTTGAGTGATACTTAAATACACAGTGAATTTCTGGGCTTTTGTCTTTTTCTGAAAATATTTCAAGCCTACATAAACTAATGCACTGCTCGTGATTCCCTACTGTGTGAGGAAAGTAAACATATATTTTCTTGTCTGTGAGTGATAAAGCTGCTTTCTGTTTTACCTACTCCATTTTGTTTTCTGTTTTAAGAAATCTTCTTGGCCTGGTGTTTTTGTTCTATATGAGAGATATACACAAATTAGCTAGGCTGCTCATTTCACGTGTTTTCATTGGTTAAAATGTTTGAGTGATACTTAATACACAGATATTTTCTGGGCTGAGTGATACTTAAATACACAGAGAATTTCTGGCCCTTCCTCTTTTTCTGAAAATATTCAAGCCTGCATAAACTAAAGCACTGCTGGGGATTCCCTGATAGTTTTCCCCACTCCAACTGTAAATTGAGAGCTCCTCCTTTTCTACACCACTGTTGATATCTTGAATTATTTATTTGCCTTTCCTTGTGCATATATTGAAAAAGTAAATTTTGACTCACATTGTCTGTTCTACTGATTTACTTGCTCTGAATTCATTCTCTAGCTAGCTGTTTGATAAAGTAGTGCATTTGTACACACTGGCAATCATTTCCTTTTACATCAAGAGGTCAGTGGATTTTCCCTCTAGTGCACTAGGAGGTAGCAACATTTGAGATTTATGCATGTAGTTTTATTGGCTGGAGGGCTTATCAATCAGTTTATTTTGTTTTTAGTGCCCTTATAAATTTTGTATAATTGAGTGGCTCTTGGCTATTTTATACAAAGTGAAGACTTTTATTGAATAATCACACTTCTAAAGCTGTTTATAGTATACTGCTGTATCCATATCCAAGTTGGTTTGTGGTAACATTTCACTCTGGACACTCCTTTACTATGCTTTTACATTAGGAGAACTGGCATTATTCATCTAGTGGCATCTATCTGAGCTGAGAAGCACACAAAAGGGCTCCAAGTATTTTTTTTTTGCATTTCTCTTATATATACTGTGACAGCAGTTTAAAAAAAATGTACCGTCTGTTGCTAAAAAATGTACAGTCTGTTGCTGCTTTAAGTAGTTAACTGCACTGTACTACATTGCATCTGTTAGTTGTAGGGCTGTTGTAGGCACTTTGTGTAGTCTTGTTACACTTGGTCTCCAAACTAGCTATTCTATATTAAGAAGGTGTTTTTCTGTACCCTTGTGACAGAAGTGTGCTGCTCTCAAGTGTCTGAGTTGGGGATTGCTGGTGGAAGGCATATTGTGTGCTTTCATGATTGGTAGTATGAAGAAAATGAAAATACTGTCATCTGTGTTAGCATGTCTGGCAGAAGATATATGCATATTCTTAGATTAACTTGTATGCCAGCATGTCTAATTGTGAAAATGTAAATAAGTTTTTTAAATGTTGAGTATCTCCCTGTTTATACCAAATGTTTAAAGAATCTGTCAGTGTTTTGATACATTTCTAATTGCACTTGTTTGTGAGGGAGATTCTAAAGTACAAACTGTGAACAGTAGGTGATATCATTAGAATGTTTCTTTGTTGCTATGTGATTATCTGAACAGCCGATTGACAGGAAAAATAACATTTACAAACAACAGGCTGTTATTTTTAAAATAAGTCAGCTGAGACTGTTAAGCTGAGCAGTTTGTGAAGAGTAGCAGTTAGTTGAGAGTTACAGTCAGTTACAGTGCTGTGCAGAAAATAGCCGGAAAAAGAACTCACCAAAAAAAAAAAAAAAAAAAAACTAAGCCTATCTTTGCTTTGTTGTTATGTTTTAGATTAGATCAGGGACAGCATTCTCTAGTTAGATTAGGAAAGTTTAGTTATTTAAATAGAGTTTTTCTAAGATGGACGGACTTCTGTTTTACAGTTTAATTTTAAATTTGTGGTGATTGAATTCTGCTGTTTATTGAAAGTTATTGATTTACATTCTTGTAATCATTTTACTTAATATTAAATATTTTCATTAATTTATATTGTGGCTGGACAATCAGTGTGTTCTTTACAGTTTAGAGCATGATTATACCTGTTTGATACTCCACAGATCACTTCGAATGCCTGGCTGCTTCTAGTCATAGCTATCATTTATTTTGATATTTTATTTTTAATAACTGACCACCCTTTGAAGGGTGTGTAGACCTATCTGACTCTGGTGGCAATGTTACTGTTTGTATTGGAGAGGGACCTCAGTTCAAAATCTGTGTCAGGCTTCCCATAAGTGTTTGAGTATGTGACATTTAAATTTATATTAAATGTGAGGGAGTCAGAGGTCTTAAACTGGAACACATTGTTCTGAAGTGGATGATAGGGTATTACATTTGGGGTGGACAGAGGTATATAGTCCAGTCCTAGGAAAACAGAGGGTGTTCCTGTTGTGCTCTTACAGGAAATTGTGGAATTTTACTTTTGTGTGCTCTGGTGTTTTCAGTGATGTTCCCACACTGGAGTCAGTGTTGAGGATTGAGGCTCCTTAATTACTGACTCAGGTTTTATGTGGGGAACGTCACATATTGGTGGCAGTCCGGTGGGATATTATCTGGACATCACAGGTAGTTAGCTTAAAATTATTTCTCTTTGCTCATATTTAAGCCTCACATTTGTGTGGTGCTGCTCTTTGTGCAGCAGCAGTTAGAAGTCCCCTTGTATTGATGTAAATTCCTAGAAACTCATTTTTTCCCCTAAACAGCTGTCATTGAAACCCTTCCAAGCTTTTCTGCTACTCTAGGAGCAATTCAGTTGCGCACTGAGCAGTCACCTTACTGATCAACCTTAGCTCACAGAAGGAATTGGTCTCTCTTATAAGTCTTAGCGTTGCCCACACGGTCCTGTTAAATTAACCCATTCCCTTCCCTAATAAAATATACAGTAAGAGCCTGCAATCATAGACAGGCCATTTCCCCATCATCTCTCTGGCCAGCCTGATAGACATGGGCATCCTGAGGCAATGTAGCAATAGTCTCATGAATACTGACAACCACTTACTCCTGAAACAAATACTTTATGTGAGAGGTGTAGCTACACTATGAAATTGGAGGCAAGATTCTAACATAAGTACAAATTGAATGCCAAACAGGTTGTCAGCACACACACACTTCCCACACTAAATAAGGACACAACAAGTAAACCAACATATGCAGAGGTACTCACTAGTAACTTACCAAAAGATCAGAGGCCTCTCAAATGGAAACCACTTACACACATAACAATGCAAAAAAAAAACCAAAAACACAACACATAACACACACACCAATATCTCAACAAATAAGCCCATAAAGCATTAACACCATAAAACCTAATGTAATAGTCATAGGTGACTCCACTGTAAGACAAAAATGCTCACCTCACCAGGCTGGACAAACAGCGTGTTACGGTTAGGTGCTAGGATTCATCAAGTCACTGCAGCACTCAAGTCACTCAACAACAAATACTGGTATGACTCTGTCATAGTCCATGTGGGGGTGAATGACTTGAGAAGTACCTCACTGGACTTTATGATGAAAGACATGACTGAGCTCTCAGACTGTGTGTCACAGGCAGGTATCAGCCTAACCTTAAGCAGCATTTTATCTTCTCCAAAGATGATGCCACAATACAAATAAAAAAAATGATTGACTAACAATTAGCTTAGCTTTTATTGTCAGTCCAAGGAGATCCAATATTTATCAGCCTGGGAACACATGGTTGACAGACCACACTGCTTTGCCAGAGATGGTCTGGCACCAGACTACTCTAGGCTTTCAGATACTGGCAAATGCATAAGCCACCCCTATTGTATCTCTTTTAGGCAGTGTCAAAATAACCAACCACCCAATCAAACAAAATCCTCTCAAGATAAACTCAAGGTACTGGTGTTTAACTCTAGGAATCTAAACAAGAAACTGCATTCACTGAAAAGCACTCCTCACTTTGGATGGTGCAGATGTCTGTACAGTCACCAAGACATGGTTCAAAGGCACACAAAGCACCTCAGCCATGCATGGCTACAATGCCTTCCATACTTTCAGACCACAAATTGAGCATGAAAGAACCAAAGGAAGAGGTTAAGTACACCTCAAGACTGGTCAAAGAGTATGACAATCTTGAGCTACTCCATGTCCAATTAACTACAGGCAATGCCCCTATCACATCAAAGCTAACTATAGATCCCCCACTATGAAACAGAAAAGCATACTGCATACCTGGACTTATCAGAGTCACTTGCCATACAGCCCAACACGTTACTCATGGGTGATTTTAATTATCCTACCCATCGACTCAGAAACATATATGATGACAAACATGCTGGCTGAGAGGTTCTTGGACTTTGTCAATGCAAATGCTATGGAATAGCTAGTCAGCACACCCACAAGAGGCTCAAATGTCCTGGTCCTGGGCACAGTACTCAGCAACAAGGGAGGGGATTGGAACCCCCCATGTGATGTCCTCCCTGTTAAGATCGGACCATAAATCAGTCTCATTCAATGTAATTATAAGACCAAACACCTCAAAAATGGTTACAAATTTTTCTAAGATAAATTACCTCCTATTAAGTGATGGTATAAGAAGTTTCAAACCCCCCACAAATGCAGATAATGCATATTCCTATGTAGAGGTGTACACCAATGCTCTGTATAACCACTTAAGAAGTTGTATAGAATCATCTGTACCCGACCAGATTAAAACTAGGTCTTGCCAAAAAACAAGCCACCCTGTTGAATCCCTAGTATAAACAGGCTATACAACAAGAGGAAGAAACTAATGTCCAAGGACGAGAGAAATGGCTCAGCACAGGAAAAAAATCCCTCTGTAGCTTAAACAAATTAGAGATCTTGTCAAGTCCTCCAAAGCTAATTACGAAGCAAAAATAGCATTTCTAGCCAAGGATAATCACAAGGCATTCTTTAACTATGTCCAAAAGCTAAAAGGGAATACCCTGTTATGTGCTGAATTAGTTGTGGATGGCACCATCCATGCTCCACTAGTGGTAATAGTCAACCTGCTACTGACAGATTTGGAGAAAACCTCACCCCCACCCGTCCCCTCCAGTCATCCCCCAAAGTATACCTGCCACCATTCTTCAGCCTATTATCTCAAGACAGCAGGTTATCTCGGCACTCTCCAAGGCCAAAAATATGGCATCAGTAGGTCTAGACAACATCCCAGGTCACCTATTAAACAATTTAAAACATGACCTAGCAGACCCACTTGGATTGCTGTTTAACCACAGCCTGAGAACTGGCTATGTTCCAGTGGAATGGAGGACAACAACAGTAATCCCTTTGCATAAAGGGGAACCATCAACTGACCCTGGGAATTATAGGCCCATAAAATTGACTGGCCTTATCTTCAAGGCCATGGAAAGAATCAATACGGACCTTAGTAACAAGGACATAGATAATCTCCAAACTCTAGACCCAACCCAGTTCGGATTCATTAAAGGTAGATCATATGCCTGTTAAACATGGTTGCCTTCTTTGAGAAAGTGACCAAGGCCCTGGATGAGGGAAAGACTGTGCATACCACATACCTTGACCTAGCCAAGGCATTTGACACAATCCCCCATTCAGGTATTATAGATAAACTTTCTCAGATGGGAATTAATCCCTACATTACCAGATAGCAGATTGGCAGCCAACTGTCTTACCGACAGGACACATACTGTCAAAGTGGGTGACTTCATCTCTAGCAAAAGATCAGTCACCAGTCGTGTACCACAGGGTTCTGTGCTGGGTCCCTTACTGTTCAGAATTTATTTCTTAGAAGTTCAGGCAAACTTGAACAGCCTGTGGCTGACCAAGTTTGCTGACAATTGCAAATTGTGAGCAATCATTGTGTCCCCCAATTATGTTAACATACCGCAGACAGGGTTAATGCAGAAAAATGACTGGTGCCAAAGCCATGGATTAAAGCTAAATGCAAAAAAATGCATTATTATTCCCTTTGGTAAAGCTGACATCCCTGCTAATTACATTATAGACAGCACCTCCCTAAGTATAGGCCCACTGGTACATGATGTGGGTACTTAGGCTGACAGCAATCTGAACTTTGAACACTGCATATCCACAGCAGTAAGAAAATCTTTCCATGTGGCACATCTTATAAAGGCATTGCATCTAGATCTAAGGATATTATAATTCCATTATACTTGGCCATCATTAGATGAATAACTGACTACAATGCTCCCTTTTGCATGTACCTCATCAGACATCTGCAACAATTGGAGAAACCACAGAGGTTTTTCACCAAGAAATTACATGGTACACAAACAAGTCTTACATGTAAAGACTGAAAGACCTGTCATTGTATTCTGTCTCCTACAGGTTGCTAAGGGATGACCTGTGCCTGGCTTACAGAGCAGTCTCTGACCCAGCCCTTATGGAAATGCCACACATTCATAAATCAAACTACAGGAACCTCTGACATTAACAGGTCATGCTGGAAAGACAGCTACATCTCCCAGAGACTGCCACTTCTCTAGAACAAGCTTTCAAATCACATGAAACAGAGACCCTCCCTGACCCTCTTCAAACACAACCTAGATCAATGGATGGGTGACTGCAAATTCACTACTGGGGTGGTGCCCATGTCCCTCCTGGACAGATGAAGTTGGCATCAACTACCATCATCCCTTACCTTTGCGAGTTTCACACATCTACCCACTGACAATTGGGGCAGCTCCGGATAAATATGGCTATGTTTGAAAGGGCTCTATGGCCATTAGCCTAGTAACCTCATATGAATCTTAGATCTGAAAGCATAAAATAATACCCTTTTTGTCCATCAAAAGACAGTGAGGATGAGCTTTGGTCCTTTTCTGAACTTTATGATTAAACATGTAAGCAGAGATAACAGCAGTAGAGCATATTCAAATCTTCCTTGACACAAAAGGGTAGTACTGTTATTAATTCTAGCTACACTGACCAAAATAGGGTAATACTGTTTTACATTACATGTGCTTGATGGCAGAAGGGAACAATCAGACTATCTAGTCTGCTCTTTTAACTACCTTAATGTTTTATGTCATCTACATCACAATCTTCCCCATGCCCTTACCAATGCTTTTATGGACTCCCTCACCACCACCCACTCCGGTTGCCCATTCCATGAGTTAACAATCTCTCACTGAGGAAAAAGGACGTTTGGAGATGCATACAAATAGTTGGTCAATACTATTTGCTGTTTGTAACCCCCCTCACCCCTCTGTCTTTCATGTTCAGATTGACACCTTCACATCTCCCCACTATCCAGTCTCTTCATCTCTTATGGGCTCAAGTCATCATCAACCCCCTTTTTCCCATTTTCTACATGGGGTTGTGGTGTTGTGTCAACTGTCACCATCTCTCTTTATTCATTTCCACTCTCCTGCCTTCTTCGACACTCATGCCAGACTGTTGCAGGTCTTCTCACATACAATCCATCCACCTCTTTGCTGGATGCCCTTGTTTCCTCTTGCCTCCTTCCTGTCTGTCCTGAATCTTCTTCACGAGATTGTCTTCTGCTTTTCTGCACTTGTGCCCAAACCACCGTAATCTGTTCTCTTTGACCCTTTCTGCAACTGGCTTCTGCTCTTATGTCATCATTTCTTTGTCTGTCCCTCAGTGTGCATCCTACCACCAGTTTGAGGCACTTCATCTCCATCACCTCTAGCTTCCTTAACTGCTCTGCATTTACTGCCCAGGTTTTTGTACCATACAATAGGGACTAGTCACACTACTATTTTGTACACCTTACTTTTCCAGCTTCTTTGCATTCTTCTGTCATATACTATACCTAAGACACTGTGCCAGTTGGCTACAGCCCCTCTGATTCTGGCTTTGACTTCCTCATTCAGACTTCGCTTCTCCTCAACCAACCTTCCTAGATACTTAAAACTGTTAACCCATTCCAGTATTTTCCCTTCTATCTCAGTTCTCAGTTTCTTCTGATTTCCCTCATTTGCTGCCATTACAAATGTCTTATCTGTGGCTCAGTTTCATCCCATGTGCCTTTAGTTTTGCATTCCATTTCCCTATCATTTGTTTAAGTTTTTGGTCAGAGTCTGTCTGTAAAGCTACATCATCTGCATACAGCAGCTTTCTTACTCTGTCCCCACCAACCTGTTTGCTAATGTAGTCAATCACCAGTATGAACAGCAGTGGACTCAGAGTGGAACCATGACACATTTTCACTTCCACTGGGAACCCCGCTAGAAGACCAAACACTCTTTCTACTTGAGTCACTGGGCCCTATTACATAACTTGCACTAATTCTATCAATGTTTCTGGGACTTTGAACCATGCAGGACTGACCAGATCAGCTTTCTTGGGACCCTGTCATATGCTTTCTCCAAGTCTAGGAATGCCTAGTTAGACTCTTTCATCATCTCTAGCTTCTTCTCCACTGTCTGTTTCATTGCAAACATCAGGTGATTTGTGCTGCATCCTGATCTGAATCTGAACTGCTCATTTCCCATCTTACTTTCTACTACTCTGCATATTCATTTATCAATCACCCTGTCCAGAGCTTTTATGCAATGTGACAGGAGTTTGATACCTCTGTACTGTCCACAATCGTGAATGTCTCTTTTGTTTTTGAACACTGGCACTAGTATTCTTATTCTGCAGTCATCTGGGATATGTCTTTTTCTCCATACTGCTAGGAGTACCCTCAGGAGCAATTTCTCTCCTATCTCACCCAGAAACTTTATCATATCTTCTGTGACTTCATCTGAGCCTGCTACTTTCTCTGACTTCATTTTCCTTAGTGCTGATCTTATTACTTCTATGGTGATCTGGGTCTGGGGCAGTACAGTTTCTGTGGGGTTTTATTTATTCAGAACCTGCTGGAAGTACTCCTTCCATCTGCTGTTGATATCCTGTGCACCTCAACTCCATGGACTCATGTCAGAAGGACATTATTTCCTTGAGCCTCTGGTCATATTCCTTCACCTCAGCTTCATAGATTTTATTCTGGTAGACTTCTTTAAATTCCTTCTAGCAGCCTGATGCCTCTTTCCCTACATTGCCTCCAGAATTTCCTACAGTACTCAATATGTGGTCCGATCAAGGCTCTGTTGACTGTGAGGACTACCTTTTTGCTTCTGGAATTTATACCTTGATGATATACCCAGTCATTCTGTTTGCTGCTGCCACTGACCTCTCAACTCTGCTCTAGATAATCCAGACAAAGTCCAATCAACACTCCTAAGATCCTTATCCTCCTGTTGCAAGTTTCAAAGTCTGAAATGCATAGGCAGTATTTAAATGTCTGGGACTAGAATCAGAAATCTGAGCCAGAAAAGATCTAAGCAACATGCAACTGTCCAGGTCAGAAGATAAAACAGTCACTAAAGGAATTTTATGGACTCAGTAATGTAGGATGAAGGGGCAGTCATTCTGGGTTCAAAGTGCTGGAGGCCCGTGATCTGCAGATCCCAAATTGGTCTTCAAGGCACTACTGGCATTCAGAAATGAATGTTGGTAATGCATTTGCTGTCTGATCAGAAGTGCTTAGCACTCAGTGAGTGACATACACTGTAGCAACTGCTTTCTACAAATGCATCAAACAGATTGCTACAGTGTAAAACAAGAGAGCTTTTTTCCTTTTACAACTGAAACATTTTATGTGCGCTGTGTGTGGCATAAACTATAGCAAATGTTTGTTATAAATATAGCAAGCAATTTCCTTTTTTCCAAGTTGAAAGAGCTTTTTGGAGGGGGGCACATTGGGGATTGCCCCTGGGCACCATTAAAAAAAAAAAAAAAAAAAGATAGAGCACATAAATATGACCCAGGATTGACTAGCAAACTTAGAAATGAAGGAGCAGAAAAAACAAAGGCAATGCAAGGCTGACTAATTACTCTTGTGCAGCATGAGCCAATAGGGGAAGTCAGCCACCTATACTAGCTCACCTGTCCTGGGGAAGGGAGGCAGTCTTGTCAAGTGAGACTCCACCTACTGCAGAGAAAGGTGCATGGCCTGCAGCATATAGGCAGAGAATGTAATGGCAGCCTTAATGTGGTATGTGCAGAAATGCTTGTATTGACAAGAAAAGGCAGCACTGGCCTTTGTGTCTGCAATTACACTTGTTGGAGTAGGCTTTAGAGCAGAAAGTTCCTTCATAGCTGCCTGGGTGACAGATATACTATGACTTATACTTCTCCTTGTGATGAAGAATGAAATGCTGAATGTAATGCAGAACTAGATGGCAAGTTTAGGCCCAGGGGGTAAAAAAAGAAAAGAAAACTGTTAGCACAAGATATAGCTTTAAATGAAGTTATGACTGGGAAGAGAGTTTTGAAATATTCAAACAACTAACAGGTACTCTGATATCAAAATACTTTGTTAGCCATCTGCATTGTTGCAGAGAGGGATAAAGCCTTGTCAACCCATGTAACCTGACTTCAATTAGCTGTTCATATGCCTGTTGAGGCTAACAGGGGAGGAAGTGGGGGATTAAAAGGAATGAGCCTACTTGCATCTCTGTCAGGGTGTTGGGGTGGGGTGCATGCACCAATTTCTTAGATGGAGACCAGAGAAATGTTCAAAATGTACTTGGCCTAGGAGGTTCAGTCATTTGTGGACTTACATCACTCATGAGATGACATAGCCCAAGCTTCGCCCACTGCATGCCTCACCTAGGAAAACAGAGCACATGTGTAGGAGTTAGGACCACATACAGAAAATACCCTGATGGTTGCCTTAATCATGACCCTTCTTAGTCAACTCTCACCCTGGTAGGGGAAAGAATGGTTCAAACTGGCCATGAGGGGACTGATGGGTGGCATGTAGTTCAAGGGGGGACATACTATGTTGTATTTAAGGCAGTTGAGTTTAAGTAGATAGGAGAGGAACTTTGACTTTACAAGATAATACACCAGCTACCAATGGGTCAAGACTAGTTAGTAATGTACAAATAGAAAAGGAATTTTTGGCAAATTTGTACTGATGTGGGGAAATTTCATGAATATATACACAGTAAAAAGATCAGGTGGAAATAGATAAACTACTGCAAAAAATTCAGAAAGCTCTTTCATTAAGCAGCAATCAGACTATAGAAAATGGATCCATAGAAACTATAATCTAAAAGTGAAACACAAGCCACTCAAGGGACTACATGCAGTGGTGGCTGGGGACTTCAAATCAAAGGGGGGGGGCTGCAGAAGACAGCTGAATCGGTGGGGCCAAGGGGAAGGGGTGTGGCTAACCAGAAAGGGGTAGGGCTATGCTCAAAACTACAAGAACTGGGACTTTAAATACGCTGCCCTGGGTGCCAAACCATCATTATGAGAGTCCAATCAAGACAAAATTAAGTTTAGAAAAAAAAATATTTCAATGCATTGGCTACATGACAGCTTACTTAATATCTAGATGGAAACAAAAAGGGTGTGAGGCATGAAAACATAAATTACTTTTTAAATACATTACTGAAATGCCAGTCAAAATCAAGTGTAGAAAAACAAGCAGTACTCAGCTCATATCACATCTCCTTGCACTGCAGTTCTAATTGTAATTTATATTCAGCTTTATAAAAGTACCAAGTAACATGCTGAAAGTAGCAATCTCTGATATCCCCACTTGTAAAAATGTTTCTTATCCAAAAAAGACCTGCTGCCTGACAACAACTATCTACTTGCTGCATGGGGAAAAATTGATCAAAGTAAAAAATGAATAGCAAACACGAAACAAGCTCAGGATAAATTGTTATTGTACAGGTTATGGACCACACATGATAGATTGTCATTCTGTTTATTTTATGGGTAAAGCCTGCAAAGATGACTGCAAATCTCCAACAAATGTAATGAGCTTCTGAAAATACTGTAATCCTGTACTTTATTACAAATACTGTGGTATGCATTTCAATACCTAAGACTTGTTATCTAGTTATATAAATATTCTCTGCATGGCAATAACAAAAAGGCTTTCAATGTTGGTAATTATTTAACAGTATGCTTATTAAAGCTTACTTGCATCTTACAATCTCAGACAAGCTTACCTGATGGTCATTAAGGCAACGGCACTTAAATACAGAGCAACAGGCACTGCAACAACATGCATTTTCAGAATGAAGCAAAAATCAACAGAAGAAAAATATGACAGAGAACCAGAACATTCTGCAAAATCAAGGACAGATGAAAAGCCGCTGTAGTACTTGTGTCTACCTTGAATGGTGGGATACTCTGCACATTTACACTGCATAACTGCTCCTTGCCTTGCTTGGACACATCCAGAGTCACTACATGGGGGAGTGGGGTGCAACAAGTATGTCACAGTCTGAAATGTCTCTGGCTGACTGTGATGGCCCTGATACATTTGTCATACCTTTCAACCTCAGAGCAAGAAATCTGGACAACGCCATAAATATAAGTGGGACAAAGACACAAAAAAAGGACAATTTTTAAATATTGCTCTTATAAACTTAGAAAGATAGGATAGTAGATCTTGCATTAGTATGAATTTTCTGAAGGGTATAAAATCTGAAGCTCAAATGTCTGTCATTATTTTCTAACTTCAATCTTTAATGATTTGGCACTAATTTGCCAGAAAAACACAATTTTAAGAAAAACAGACCAAAAATGTGAGGCAAAAATATAAAATAGCCACACAATACAGCTGGGAACCTGTCAAAGAAGGAACACTTTTTAAATATTAGTACTGTTAAGTTGAGCAGCTGACAAAATAAGAATCTACATGCATTTTGGAAATAAAAGTATTCTATAACTCTGAGCATTACAATTATTTAATTGTAAACCCTCCACATTTTCTTCCAAAATTACCATTTTTCTGAGGGATTATTAGGGGGATAGCAACATTTTGAGCCAAAATCAGGACAGCTGAGAGGTTTGGATATACCTAATTCTATAAAGCGATTTATTTGCATTTACCTCTAAACCCCAATGCAGGAAATCTGGACAAGGCCAAATATAGTGGAGGAAACATACAAACAGTACTAAAAATTGTTCTTGGATAAACTTAGTTGATAGAATAACAGGTTTTGCTTTAGCATGCATTTTTCTGAAGGGTATGAAGTCTGAAACTCAATGTCTGTCATTATTTAGTGACTTCATTCCTAAACGATTTTTCAGAAAAGCATACATTTTATGAGGAACAAACCAAAAACGTGCAAAAATCTATTAATTCTGTGAAAATCTGGACAGTTGAGAGGTTTAGTTCAGCCGGGGCTGTCTGAATTTGCCGCCCTTCCTCCCCTCACAAAATCATGGTCAATGCCTCCCCCCCCCGCAGCCATTCCAATGTCCCATTACTTGGCTATTTCACCCCATTTACCATAAACACTGTAATGTACATATTGCTTTACTTCTACAATAATTTGGATTTCATTTAAAAGATTTATTTTACATTTTACAGCATAAACACTAATAGACATCTGCTAAACAAAGCAATGCAGTCTCACAATGAAAATAGACTTGGCATTAAAACTTCTCTGCCCTTGAAATTCACATTCATTGAAATAGCATTAAAATCCACATTCAAAGAAAATACATCTGGCCAGTTTCAGATAAAGATTAACTTTGGCCTGTTTTCAAATCATAGGCCCCTTGCACATGAAACATACATGTGTTCTTTGATACACCTTCCTGATTGTATTAAATTATACTGTATAATACAATATAGTTGTACAACTGTGTTTTAAATTTATTGTTTTGAACATTTTTCCAGTAAACAATGAAACAAAATATATGCACCAATAATGAGAAATCTGCCCAGTTCAGAACATTTCCATCATAAAAGTCTACTCAAACTTCTACAATTCACCAGTCATCTAAATAATTCCACATTAGATATCAAGGATGTTCTACAGAGCATGCCTTAAAGGCACTTAATAAAAAAAGAAAGGCAATATGGATTTTTTTTGGGTGGGGGCATTACTAAACATCATGGATACTCTATATAGCATGCCTTAAAGGCTCTACAAAGGACTCAAATCCTGTACCCTCCCACCTCACACAGAGGATGTTGGACCAATTCATCAACACTAGAGATCAGGGAAGCTTGAAAATACTACCTAATATGTATAGTGAGGGTGGGGGTTAATAGGTTTTGCTACTAACTCGTGGAAAGTTAAGAGGTGTTTGGAGTGTGTGTGTGTGTGTGTGTGTGTGTGTGTGTGTGTGTGTGAGGGAGAGTGAAGAAGGGTGCTTGTGCAACACAATGCATGTGCCACCAGTGTTAACTACTGCAGGAGAGTGTTGATTTGAACTAGCAGTAGTTTTTGGTTATTCAGAGGCATGCAAATTAGCTGACAATGACATTTTTTCCTCATTGTGGGAAATGTGTCACAACATAACACATCATGTAAACAGCTTCCTTGTACTGCAGCTCTTACCATGGGTGGTGGGGTTTCTAAATCCTCAAGATTTTTTTTCACATTTCAGTAAATATGTGAATAAACAAGCACTTGGAAACCAAGTTGAGTCTGGCTAATTACTAGGTATCTCCGCCAAAGACGACATTCTCAGGACTGCAGCATCCACCCCCTTTAAAAGTACAACAAAGTACAGTATCAGTGATTTATTTATTTATTTGTTTTACATTTGTTAACTGGGATAGTCCAACTGGAGACAAGTCCATTTTCAGAGGAGGCCCGGGGAGAAAAGCTCCACAATGCAAATAATTGACACTTAAGTATGTAGTTACATAGAAATCAACACATTTAAGAAATCATTAACAATTTATAGTCAAGGTTCTATGCAATTGAAGCAAACATTGTGGGTTTATGGTAGTCATATAGAGATAACATTATACATGTTAGAAGTGTGTATGAGAAAAAGACATGTATTTCAAGGTTGAATGTAAGAATGCTAGTTAAGATAAAAGGTGGTTAGCTAAGAAGGAAAGTTTTAGTGAATATAATATAGAGGGGGAGAAGAGTGTAGGCTCAGAATGGGTAGGAATCAAGCTATATTCCTGATAATAGGATTCTAAAGTTTGTAGAGAAGTGTATGTTGTTTGGGATGGGGAAGGTTATTAATGGGTATTTCACCTCTGTGAGCTAAGTTTATCTTACGTTTGTCATAAAAATATATATGTATATACTTTTTGTTTTTGGTTAGTCTAGGTGGAGACATGGACATAACTATGTATTTTCTTACCTATTTATTTTTTTTTGGTTAGTCTGGGTTAAGACATGGACATAGCCAATCACTGTTTAGATAAATCTTTAGGGATGTTTTAAATTGGGGCAGGGAGGATATAGTTGTTAGTTCAGCAGGAAGTAGGTTCCATTTTTTTCCAGCAGAATTGGAGAATAAAGATTCACTAGCTGAGTTGTTGGTTTGGTTGTTTGTACTAGCATTTTGTTAGATGACCGGAGGGATGCTAGTAATGCATCTATACACTGCGGGAGTAGAACCCACAGAGTTCTGCACCAAAAAAAAGTGCACTTACCTGTTGTGCTATAAACAATGCAAGCAGACTCAGCATAAGCAGCACTATACTTCTCACTGTATCTCTCAACTTTGCAGCACAAGAAATCTGGAAAAGCCAAAATTTATTGGGAAGGGATAAAAGCCCAAAAACCAGGGACACATTTTAAACATTGCTTGTATAATCTTGGAAAGTTGCTAGAATACAATGCTGTGTTACCACCATGCATTTCACTGCCAAGTCTTGAACCCAGGACCCTGTGCACTGCAGTCAGAACAACATACCACTATGCCAAATAAGCTGTTTCTGCAAAGATAGGAAGACTGAAACTTAAATGGTTATCATTTAGTGAATGCAGTTCTCACCATAGCTCTCAACCTCTTAGCACAAAACACCTGGACAAAGTGAATAATGGGTGAATACAGCCCCCAAGCATATTCAGTGAATTCAGTTCTCACCATAGCTCTTAACCTCTTAGCACAAAAAACTGGACAATACCCAATAATGGGGGAATACAGCCCTAAAAATAAGGACACATTTCAAATATTGATCTTACAAACTTAGAAATTTGATAGAATAAAAGGTTCATTACTTACTGAATTCAAAATCCATAAACCACAGATTTTATGAGGAACAGAACAAAAATATGATGCAAAAATCTGAAACATTTTAACAAGTGGTGGTGGGTAGGGAATTAAGGCCCTTGCTACCCATTTGAGCCTGTCTCTAGCAACCAGATAGATGTAACTGGGGCATTTTACACACACTTACACACCCCTCTGTAGAAAAAATACAAATGGCAAAAAACTCTGTACAGCAAGCTCCATAATGAATTGTCTGGTCACGCATGAGACCAGCGGCAAAAAAATACAAACGGCAAAAGCTCTGTACAATGCAAAGAGAAATAAATGATCCTAAAGCTCCGTAGCAAAGAGAAATACACATAGTCCTGGAACAAAGCTCCGTAACAAATTACACACTCCCTAAACAATACACACATACTACCTGATGGTCCTGCGAGAGCAGCAGCTGGAAAAATCTTCATAAGAAACAGCAAATGAAATGGTCCTGAGAGCAGCTAGTACAGACTTAAGCTCTACAATCCCGCACAAGAGCAGCCGCTAGACTTGTTCCTGCGAGAGGAGCTACAGGCTTACAGTATCCACCAGACTGCAGACACTGCAGTCCGATTCCCTTCCAGTCTATGTGGTTGTAACCATATAGACTTCTGAGACATCTGCACTCTGATGCCTTGTTTCCTAATCTGGACTGCTGTTTAACCAGTCTGGATTAGGAAACAAGGCATCTAATTTTAGTGTTTTTTTTCCTTTCCTTTTACAGCTGGGGGGGGGGGGGGCTGCAGTCCAATAGCACGAGCCGCCACTGACTACATGTAGCAGTTATACTGAACATAATGTATTTACTAGAGAAGCATGAAGAACAGCTGAAGAAATAAAAGTTGTTTATGTACCATAATACTAAATCTGGATGAGTTGGTCCATCCTCACCAACAATAATGCCTAAAGCCAAATGCTTTTAGTCAGCTTGGCTTCTGAAACTTTATCATGTTACTTGCATATTCCCATTTACCCAAAGTGCTTTGCTAACAAGATATCTGTCAGGCTCCACCAAGGCAGTTCAGCAACAACCACCTATAAAATCAAATTCCATGTCTAGATACTATCTGCTGTGAGAAGGGGGAAGCTGGGTGGATATATCAACAAAGATGAACCTCCTCTTCTAGATCTAACATTACTGCTAGCACATAATTTTCCTCTTCTAGAGCTAACATTACTGCTAGCACATCATTTTCCTTATCTGAGATGAGGTCTGTTCCCATCATGAAAGCATCTCATGCTTAACCTACTCTGTGATTCCCAGATTGAGAACATATTTCTAATGACTGTGGCACTGAAGGAAGATCTAGCTCAACAGATCACACATCCAGCTTGTAGCATCTCATGAAAGTATTCAGAGATATCCATGTAGCTGCTGCAAAAATACCCAATAAAGCATTCTTGAAAAAGTCTTGAGAGTTAGTGTGTGTCTTGAGCATAGATTATGGTCTTTATGGTTAGCAAAATTTAATACAATTAGTCAACCACAAGAATAAGGTCATCTTAGAAATGCTTAAGCCTTTTTGGAGAATGAAGTAGACAATTGCAATTCTCTTCTAATACATTTCATAAACCACCTCTGTAAATCCATATAATGTAACAAGTATAACATTTGTTTCAGTAACTACACTGAATCCAAAATGCTGTAAAGTATGCAATGATACATTATCCTTATAAAAGACCAAGTATAAAGGACTAATGCAAAAAGCTTTAAGATTTGATTTTTTCTGGTTGAAGAAATGGCCATTTAAAATCCAATTCTGTAGCACGTTGAAATGGAGGAGGATCATTTTTTTCCTGAAAAACAAAGTACAAATCCCAAAGAAAACTAGGAAACCTGACAGAACAGATGAGAAAAAAAATATCTTTGTGAGAGAAAGCAAATTGTCACAGAGGCTAGAAGTAATAACATGCGCCCTTGAAGATAATTAGAAAGTGTATGCAAGTATACTTAGGAGAAATAAATCAGAGTAAAAAAAATCATGAAAGGTAGAATCCTGTGGTTGCTACTGGAACCGTAATAGAATCCAAGGCTTTTATAGTAGCTCAAAGAAAAACAAATCTTTTATGCTTGTATATTTTTCTGGTTTTGATTCTCAGGGCTGAGGTAAGATCTGGGCAACCCTTATCAGTGTAAGAGTCCCAAACCATTACCAGTGGAGTAATCATATAGTTAGATGAAGGAAGTGAGGGTTTAGTTAAGGCTTGCCAGATGGATGAGTCAGGAAGGTTCTGAAGGGTCACAGACAGATGCTCCTCCAGAATACAGAGCCAAAGCTGAGGGGAACCAAATTTATTGAGGTCAAATGCAGCTGAGAGAACTACCTAGAATAGCTCAGCCTGGCTATTTGAATGAATTTCAACAGCAAGGGAAATGGGGGTAAAGCATAAATGAGTCCTGATGACCACTTAAATTTGAATGCATCTCTGGGACATTCTTCTGGAAAGAGGAAGGGAGGAGAAGTTGCTGCATTTAAAGTTAGTCAAGGATGTATAGGCTTCCACCCAGTGACAAACATTCTGCACACTTGTAAGGCATCACTAAACAGTGACTGAGCCTATCCTCTATGGAACTGGCTTTTTGTGGGATATGATTCAATATCAGAAAGCCATCCTAGACACAGCCAATCCCCATACTCTCATCATATCATGATCAAAGGTCAAGAAGCAACTTCCTTGTCGATTGTTCATAAATCAAACCATGGCCATGTTTGCTTGTGTAGCTGGCAACTGCACTTCAAGGCAGGGAATCCTGAAAGGCCAACAAAATGAGAACTATCATCAACACTAAAATATTAATGTGCAGACTGGCATTTGTGATCATGCACCTTAGACTGCTTGCCCTTGGAAATGTCCCCAGCCCTAGGGTACAGAATCTGTGCTGATGCTCACTAAGTGGGTGGGGATTAAGAAGGGCCTGTCTACAGTTAGGATCAGAGTGCACTTTTACTGATGCAAGTGAAACCTGCAAGTCTTGGACATCTTTACCAGCAGACACACAGAATGCGTCAATTGATGTCAGTGAATTTTTGGTGTCCATTGCAATACTCTCATGTAACATCTGGGATATGGAACCGTATGAATAGCTACTGACATGAGTCTCATGCTTCTGAATAATAAAGATGTAATGGAAGGATTCTGTCTGATAGAAGGTGGTTCTGGGTTAATTTCTCTAAATGTTTACATTTTTACATACTTTATGGGGAATATCTCTTTTCAGCAATATACCCAGAACTGCTACTTTCTGCATTTCATATGGGATTACATGTATTGGTATCATATTTAAGTACAATTGTAAATTGATTTTTATTAGTCCTTGTTGCTCCTGCTAAAATTGAAGCTGTCTGGGTATTTTTCTTCCACATTGCTCTTGTTTTTGCTAGCAATGGCTTTCTCTCTCTCCATATGTAAGGCACTGTAATCACTAGGCATAGTAATTTCAATGATCAATGCTATTTTTTCTTTTTTTCTTGGACTATGTACCTGTTTTTGAAACAATTTCTGAACTGTTGGTAGTGGGTGATCCCATGTGATATAAACTTTACCACTGTCAATAACTCTTTGTGGTTCATGTTCCCAATGCTTCTCATCTATACTATAGTGTTTGCACAATCTCCAGTGCAAATGTCTTACCACATTATTGAGCTTTCCATATACAGACCCTCACCCATGACATGTGCATCTGTTTCCAGTCCTATTTTTCAGAACCTATGTTTGTCTGTTTCTCCCACTTTTTGAATGGACTTTGTAAAACAACTTGTACTTACCCCACTATCTACAGGATCTAGAAAATCTACAGGACAGAGTGCTGAATGTGAGAATGAATGTGAGCTTCTCAGAGGACTCCATCTGGGAACCTGCAATGTTCACAGAGATTCCCAAAGAGTTGAAGAGACTCCTTGCAAGGAAAAGATTGTTCCAAATTGCAGCAGCTAAGAGACATTAACCTAGGCAGTAAAATGTTTGCACTCTTTGCAGCTTCTAGTTCACTGCAATGACAGACATGCATTTAGTCAGCATACTAAGGGGTTGAGGTGAGTCCCCCAGAAGTATTTGTAAATGAGAATGGCCGCCTCCCTCTCAGAAGTGAAAAAACCCACTGGACTCCCTGGTGATTATGTAAAAGCAGGCATTGTCAAGGATGCACATTCTCTCCTAAATCATCACTATTTCTTTATTAAAATGCAGTCTCATATTTAATTTTCTATTTCTAAGACAATTTCCTTAATACAACCCTTTTTTCTTAATTCCATCTGTGTAAGCCAACTAAACAAAACTCCTTCTACAATTTCTCATCCTTCATTTGTGTTTTCTTTATTACAGCATATTCCTTTCCAATCCCTATTTTTTCTCCCAACCACCAATTAACCAGTAAGTGCTACCAGACTTTGCATATACTATACTTATCAGTACCATAACTACTCAATACAACCTATGCCTGTTTACGATCAGGTGTCAAATGCTTCCGTAATGTCACATTCTTCATTCCTTTTCCATAACTATAATTATTTTATTAATAACTACCACTATTTCCTAAAGCATATCATCCCTTAACCCCAATAAAACCCTACTCCCACCATCTCTTTTATGAGTTATGCCAATCTCTCTTGTATAATTTTCACTGCACAGACCAACTTGTAGATTCATAGGTGTTTACTAGGCTAACAGCCTTTTTAAGCCTAGCCATGCATCCCAACTCTCTGACAAGTTCTGATACCCTTGATAAGTGTAAGCAGGGGCTTGGGAGATGAAACATTTACAAGCTAGAGCCTGGGAGATGAACCATTTACAGGTTGCCTGTGTCATTTAGAGACATAGGTGCTAAACCAGGGATGAATTTGGAAAAATGGCCTCCAGTTAGCAACTCTTTTTACTTAAAACACTTCTCCCACACAAATGTTACATCTATTTGACTTACCTCCTTGTCTTTAACACCCTCCTTTGAGCCAGTCAATCAGCATCTGTATAAAGTATTCTTTCCCTTCAACATTCACACTTTTGCAAAAAAGGTATACTCCATCCCATCCAAACCTGTGTCTGGCTGCTCATTCACTTTATGCAAAACAGTATTTACCTTTTTTAATGCAGTCTCTCACAGTAATTACTACTAGTGTTCCTTTTCTTTTTTTTAAACACACCTTTATTGAATTCTCACTTGTGACATAGGTAAATTTACATGTATACAAAAGTAATCAAACTGTATTAACAAACATCATACTTCACATATATTGCTATATATCATATAACCTAAGCAACATTACATAAATTATTCAATTCCTGCACCCCTTTTTTAAAAAAATCAACATCTTTATTAAACCATCACTTATGACATACGCAATCATACATTTATATAAATGAAAACAAACTACACCAGCACAATCCCAGTTGCAAGCATTTTACATCACAAACCATACTGACACACTGCCAGTTGCAGACATTACACATCACTTATAATTTACCCAATCATTTTCAAACATTACATAGCTCATTTAAGTCCTTCCTTCTTTTAAATCTCATTCCTCTCCCATATGTATTGTTCTCACAATTCTCATTTTTTTTCCAATGTAGTTTGCTCCTACCCTTTTCTAAATATCGCAATTCCAGTTGTTTTTGTCTCTGTTACTATAGTTATTACTTCTAATATAGTTGGTTTAGATTCTGATTTCCATTTTCTAGCAGTTGCTTTTTTCGCAGCCACCATAATTAGACAAAGCAAGGCCTTATCATGTCTAGCCAATTCTGATTCTGTATCATAGCTCAGAAAAATCAACTCCCTCATCACATCAATCTGCCCACCCAGCATCTCCAACAGTGCATCCTGCAGGGAATCCTTAAAGTCTGCCAAATCACCACAACCCCAGAAAATATATTCCCAAGTACTTCTTTCTTCCCCATCACACCTCCAAGCTCCAACATTTGCTGTCTACCTGAGGAAAATTCTCTGGAATCTACTTGGAGTATAACAATATCTATGTAAACATTTCCAAGCAAAAATCCTAAATCTTCTAAATTTTGTTGCATATTTGGAAGACATACATATATCCTCCCATTGTTTCTCTACTAGTGTCCCTTTTCAAATCTTTTTACTTGTTACTTCCTTTAATTTCATTATCCTCTTCTGTACACATTTTTCTTACATAATTTGCCATCAATTCCATAATTTTTTTTCTTGGTCTCCTACTACTATTTCATTTATCAACTTTTATTTCAACAATAAAGGGCTAATATATTCCTTTCTACCCTTTAAATAAGCCCCTGTCTTCATTTCTTTGATTGTTTAACTTGGTCTTTCTTTCCTGAGGCATTCCCTATGTTTTCATTCTAATTATGCATTAAAATATTGCATAATCATAGGATCATAGGAGGTTACTAGACTATGGCCCTGGGGCCCTTACAAGCCTAGCCAAGAGTTTATCCCTCAAAATAAACTTCAGTCAGCATCTGTCAGCCCTGTCAGTGAGGGACACAGGTGGAACCCCTGGGACAAATTTGGGATTTCCCATCCACTCATCAAGGTTGCGCTAAAACAGGGTCAGCGAGGTACTCTGTTTGACGTGTATGGGAAGTCTAGTCCAGAGACAGGGCAGCCTCTGTTAGACAAACCTGCCTCTTCACAAGTTTTGCTGATGTCACATATTAGATTTAGGCCTTTTGAGTGGGTAATGCATGAGGAGTTAGACTTACGGATACGGAGCATCTCTAGTAGGGCAGGGTCTGAGATTGCCTTGTAGGCGAGACACAGATCACCTCTGAGCAGTCTGTACGATACTGAGTAGAGTGATACTGATTTGAGCGTCTCCCCATAGGACAAATGTTGGAGGCCATGGATTCTCTTTGTGAGGTATTTCTGTGGCCTTTTCAGTTGGTGCAGGTGTTTGGAGAGGTACATACCAAATGGGACATTATACTCACTTATTGGCCTAATGAGGGAGGAGTACAGAAAGGTAATAACCTCCTTTTTTCTGGGTGCAATCCTTTTACTTATGAGATGAGCCAAGTAAAAGGATTTTATGACCACTGCTGCTACATGATGGTCGAATGCGAGATTGTTGTCAACCTGTGTACCCAGGTCTCTCGCCACAGGTTGTGTGCTTAGGGTGTTGCTGTTGATGTGGTAATCAGCAGGGGCCATGTTTTTGCTGAATAGTATTATAATATATTTTTTTGCGTTTAACTTAAGTCCATGACTTTTGGCACCAGTCATTTGTTGCTGTGAGACCCTCTTGCAGTATGTTATCATCTGGGGAGTCAATGACAGCACCCAACTTACAGTTGTCTACAAACTTGGTCAGTCACAGGCCTTTTGTCCTTGCCTGGACCTCTGAGAAGTAGATGCCAAACAGTAGGGGTCCCAGGACAGATCCCTGGGAAACACCACTAGTGATAGGTCGGCTGTTGGAGGTGGAGGCACCTATTTTCACCTTGTGGGTCCTGTAATTGAGCCAGTTGGCCACCCACCCGATGAGACAGGGATTGACACCAAGTTGTGTTAGCTTTTTGATGATGCCCAAGTGGGGAATGATGTCAAAGGCTTTGGCTAAGTTGAAGTAAGCTGTATGTACTTACTTACTTTCCCTCATCTAGGGCCTTGGTGACAGTCTCAAAGAAGTCAACCAGCTTCAGCAGGCAAGATCTTCCCTTGATGAATTTGAACTGGGTGGGATCAGGTGCTTGGAGATTGCCCTACATCCTTGTTTATGAGATCCATAATAATACACTCCATGGCGTTACAGGTCAGACTTGTCAAGCTAATGGGGTGATGGTTTCTAGGGTCAGTATTGCCATCACCTTTGTGCAAGGGGATAACAATGGCAGTTCTCCACTCTGCTGGAATGAAGCCTCTACTTAGGCTGTGGTTGAACGAGGTGTTCAATGGCGAAGCTAGTTCTTGCTGCAGATGGTGCAGAAAACAGCCTGGGATATTATCAGGTCCTATGGAAGCTGTGTTCTGTGCCTTGGATAGGGCCTTTCACACTTGATCTATGAAGATGTGAGGTGCAGGACAAGTACTGGGGATGTCAAATGGGCCTTTGGGGGGGACAGGGGGTGATGTTTGCACTGAACCTATGTGCTAGCAGGTTGGCTAAGTCAACAGGATCAGTGTAAGTGGTACTGTTAAGTACCAGTTCGGAAAAAAACTGCGCTTTGCCATTGAGGACCCTGAAATAACTGAAGTAGGCTTTGTGGTTTCCCTTTGTTTCAGAGGCAAGATTCGATTCATAACTGGCTTTCAAGGTTTTCACTGGTGATCTAATTTGCTTGTTGAGGCTAAGGAGGGAGTTTTTCCAATTTTGAATTTGTTCCTTTTTACACTTGGACAACAGTTTCTTTTCTTCCTTTTGTTGTAAATCCTGTTGATAGAGGATGTCTACCAGACAGGTTTGTGTTTCCTTGTGGAGCAGGTTTTAGTTCTGTTGGGTATGGCTGAGTCCATGCAGTTGTACAGGGGCTTGTATACTGCTTTGGCATGCTGTTCAACATAGTTGTCTGCATCCTCTGAGGGGGGCAGTGGTGTGATGCTGTGATACCCACCCTTAGGAGGTTGTAGTCAACTTTTGAGAAATTTTTTACCTGGTTATGGCTGGGGGAGTTGGTAGGGATAGAAGCTTTGAATGAGACAGAACAATGATCTGATCTCACCATGGAAGAACTTACTATGGGAGAGGTGCAGCAGTTGCCCATGTTGGTGTGAACCAAGTCCAGAATGTTATCTACTCTTGTGGGGGATGAGACAAGCTGGCCTAGTACATTAGAACTGATGAAGTCAAGGAATCATTGGGCGAGTGCATTAGTGCAGGAATAGTTCACCCAGTCTATGGCGGGGGTAGTTAAAGTCACCAAGGATCAGGGTGTTAGGAGGTACCTTGAGGTAGGAGGAGTGGGTGTCCTGTGTCATGGAGGGGGGTCTATAGCTGGCTATAACTTGGATAGCTGTCTTGCCAACTGGAGTAGTTTTAGTGCGTCATACTGGTAAACCAGTCTGGAGGTGTAGTTGTTTTTAATGAAGACAGAGACTCCACCACCCATAGTTTTCCTGACTTCATTTTATGGTCAGAATGTGTGGAATGAGGTATAGCCTGGTAAGGCAGGGGTGATCTCTGCAACCATGTACCAAGTTTCCATGACTGCACAGATATCAGCATCTTCCAATGTGAGGAGAGCCTCCAGTGAGTGCATTTTCAGGTTAGGGCTCCTAGCGTTAAGCAGCATGGCCTTCAATTTGCTTTTTAACAGATCTTTTATGTTGGAAGATTTGTCCTTGGGACATTGCCTAAAAAAGGCACAATGGAGGAGGCAAGAGCCTTGGCCAGAATCCGGAATCCCAGGGGTGACAGGTGGAGGCCATCTCTAGCAAAGCATTGAGGCCTGTCAACCATGTCATCCCAGGCAGACAGGTACTAGGTCCCCATGGAATGACACCAGAAACTAAGCCAATTGCTGAAGCCAATTATTTTTTGTTGGTAGTATGGTATCATTCATGGTGAAGGTAAGATGCTGCTTAGGGCTAGGGTCATACCTGCCTGGGACACACACTCTGACAGCCCAATCATGTCTCTTCATACAGGCCAAGGAGGTATGTCTCAAGTCATTCACAACAACATGGACAATGACAATCATACTTGTACCTGTTGTGGAGAGACTTAAGTGCATTCGTGATGTGGCGGATTCTGGCATCTGACAGACAACTGATCATGACCTTCTCCTTGTTGAGCTTGGTGAGGGGGACATCAGTGTGTCTCACAACTGAGTTGCCAATGACTAGAATGTTTGATTTATTGTTATGCCATATGGGCTGTGTTGGTTTATTGTTATGCATTATGGGCTGTGTTTGTGAGACACTGGTGTGTAATTTGCTGTGTGTGATGTGTCTGGTGTTGTGTGTGGAATGTTTGTGAGTGTGTTTTGGAGGTCTCTGTTGTTCAGGTAAGTTTTTATTGAGGACCTCTGCTTAGGTGGGTGGGTGTTGTGCTTAGCTATGTGATGTGGGTGGTGTGGTGTTTGTGCTGGCAATCTCCTCTTTGTCAGGAATACTGACTGTGGCATGAGAGACCATGGATTCTAGGTTACTTATGTAGTTGCATTTCTCGCAAGTAGACTTATGTGCTAGGAGAAGAAAGCTGTTAGTGAACATGAGGTAGTTGCTACACTGTCTCAGTATGCCCATGTCGACCAGGTTGGCAGGAGAAACTGATGGGAATTGTCCAGGTATAGTGTTCTGAATACTTGGGCAGACTTATGGAGAGATGGTTTTGATAAGGGGTTGTCCACAAGAGTGTAGACCACAAAAACCTTCTTAAATGTAAAATAACTGGCCTGAATCCCTAGTGCTAAAACCAAAACTAAGAGGCTTAGAATAACAGATTAATACTTTAATGATGCCATCTTTACTAGTTTGTTTTTTTCCCATTTATAAACAATCCCTTTCAGACTTTGCCTTGAATGCCAGCCACCACTCCTGTCCATTAAAAACAGCCCTTCAATAACTCATTTTCTTCATACAACAAAACTAATTCCTGTTTCATTTTCTTAGCCTCATGACACCCCCCCCCCCCGTTAATCTTTCTAATTCCTTACTAAACTTAATTCTCCTTCTGTTCTTACTGGTCATGCTCCAAACAGTGCAGTGATCAAAACAAACTACTATATATCATCTTCCTACTTTTTAAACTACATGAAAATAAAAATTTTCAGTTTATGTCTCTCTTTATTATATGTTAAATTCTTTTCCTAGTGTTAACTCCCCCATCACATCATTTCATAACATTTCTTAATGTCTTGAATGCTTATTGCTTACTATTTTACAAATAAAATATCACCCATTATTATGTTTAGATTCAAAGTCACATATTTATTAAGCACTTCAAATAAACCCCCCTTGTTCTGTAATATTAGTATATACATATAAATCTTAACAGGCTTCCTTTCTCTTCTTAAGTCAACTATTATAGCTTTACCTGACATACTATTATACTATCAAATGCTTAACATTTTTGTTTTTATTAAATTGCAAAGTCTAGTGCATTCTTAATGTTTGGATGTTCAGATAATGCATCCAAATAGCCTGAAACTGTTACCTGTTTTTTTGTTATATGTATTGTAACCATAGACATATAGCAATGTGTTCTAAACATTTTGCAAGTTTATTACTACCAATCTTCATAAATTAGTTTTAATGCCATTGAACCTTAGAGAGAATATATACATTATCCTTCAGTTCACCCTTTTATGTGTTTTATGTAAAGCCTTCTAACTCTTCTTTCTTGATACTTCTGTCACATAATGTTTACTCTGCTCATTAGCTGCAAGCACATCAGATCTTTTTAACTTCATAAAGCTTTATTTCAAATAAATCAATGATGTTATTCAGTTTAGTTCCAGTCCCTCCCTCCTCTTCCATATACTATTTTCATCAATTTCATTATTTTTAACAACTTCAGAAGATTTCTACAGATAGTCATTTTTCATTTACACCTTCCTATTCAAAAATATGTTCTTCAGGTTCCATTTAATTACCGTTGTGCAGGACAATGCAGTTGAGCCATAAAAAAGAAGTTATGTCTTACCATAATGTTCCATCTGTGTTGTGGATCTTCTTTCATTCATCACTGATGGGTTCGGTTCCGAGCCCTCAGAAGCGAGTCGGCCTAATACCAAGCTCGCCCCAGCCAAAAACCTTCTCAATCTAAGCTTTTACCCATAGTGCCCTTCTTCCTGTTATCCCAGATCGATTTTGCTCATCTTGTACTAGTAGAGCAGAGGTAATTTCTGCACAAATGCCCTAACTCACCACTTGGACCCAAAGTATCCCCCAGGAGCCTTTGATGGGGGAAGGAGGGTGGGAAGTGATGAATGAAAGAAGATAACAACACACATGGCACATTATGGTAAGACATAACTTCTTTATCTGATGTTGTTAATCTTCTTTCCATTCATCACGGATGGGACAGAATGCCCAGCTACCTTGTGTTCCTTGGATGGCCCTTATGGAAGAACATTCCGGAGCACCACTGAGCCAAAGGCAGCTCTCCCTCTGGAGACCACATCCAATTTGCAATGATTGATAAAAGTGTGGGGGTTAACCCAAGTGGCTGCTGCACAGATATCATCCACAGAAGCTCTGGAATGGAAGGTTACAGACATTGTCATAGATCTAGTAGAGTGGGCTTTAACATCCTGTGGCATAGGTTTTTTTGCAAGTGAATAGATGTAACATATGCAGTCCCTTAACCATTTTGATAAAGTGACCTTGGAGACAGACTTTCCAAATATAGGCCCAGAGAAGGAAATGAAAAGTTGGTCAGTTTTATGTATTGCTTTGGTCCTGCCTAAATAACATCTCAGTTGTCTGTGCACATCCAAGGAATGTAGATGGTATTCTCCTTTATTCGTAAAATTCAGGAAAAATACTGGCAAATCAATGGCTTGATTGATGGAAAAGTCGAAACAACTTTGGGGAAGAAAGATGGGTTTGCCCAGAGTGATACTCTGTCCTTATGGAAGATTAAATAGGGCCTTTTGGTGCATAATGCCTGAAGCTCAGAAATTCATCTGGCTGATGTGATGGCTACCAGGAAAAGAGACTTCTATGACAAGAATTTGAGATCACACTTCGCTGAAGGCTCAAAAGGGGCTTGAGTTAAGGACTGAAGAGCTATAACGTGAGGTTCCATGGCTCTATAGGTTGTCTGATTGGAGGCCTAATGTGAGAGACCCCTTTAAGAATGGTTTTGCATAACCGAAGCAAGATGTGGGGAGAATCATCCAACCCATTATGATAGAGAGAGTCGCTAGATGTATTCATATGGTAGAAGCTGCGGCTCCATCTTCGAAGAATTTTGACAGGTATTGTAAAACTGCTGTGACAGGAGCCAAGTATGGATCTAGCATCCTTTTCTTAGACCAAATAGAAAACCTCTTCTATTTGTCTAGATATAGTCTTCTGGTGGATGGCTTATAAGTAGCCAGAATAATGTCACGTATAGGTGAGGTAAGCTCATCCTGCCTGGCGATTAACGGAAGTGGAGAAACCAAACTGTCAGTTCGAGACTGGATAGGTTCAGGTGACTCAACTCTTGGGGGTGAGAAATCAGGTCTGGAAGAGGGTCCAGTATCCACGGTCGACATAACAGATGAGGCCAAAGGAAGGGGAACCAAACTTGCCGAGGCCAAAAGGGGGCTATGAGGATCACTTTGCACTTCAGGTGAATAGCTTTCTTTATGAATTGGGGTATCAGTGAAATGGGGGGGGATAGGCATATAGCAGTCCCGTGGGCCAATCATGAATCAGAGTATCCCTCGGGGACTCCCCCCTGTGGGGGGAATAGGGCAAAATAGCTGCTGTATTTGTTGTTTGACGGGGAGGCAAATAGGTCACAGCAAGGCTGGCCAACAGCTGAAAATTTCTGCCGCTACATCAGGATTGAGGAACTTGTGATGCAGGAGAATACTTCTGCTCAACTTTTCTGCAATCACATTGGAAATCTCCGGGATATGCACTGTTAGCAGAAAGCAGTTGGAAGCTATCACCCACTGCCAAATTCTTATGGCCTCTCGACACAGAGGATAGGACTTGGTTCCTCCTTGCTTGTTGATATACCAGACTACTGACATGTTGTCTGATTGAACTGCAATTGTTCCAGAAGGGAGAACAGGTTGGAATGCTTGCAACACTAACAGCACCGCTCTCAGTTCTAGAACATTGATATGCAGGTTTGCCTCCATCATGGACCATGTACCTTGGACTGTCTTTCCCTGGAAATGGCCCCCCCACCCTATCAGGGAAGCATCTGTTGTCACAATGGCTTTGGGTTGGGGGGCTGGAATGGACAGCTCCAAAGTTCTGTGCCTGGCCTCATCCACCAAAGAAGGTCCTGCTTGCAAGAATTGGTTATCTGAATTTGAAAGCATAGAGGGTGGTAATTCGGAAACCATTGAGATAGCAGAAGCCACTGAATTATTTGCATATTCAGTTTCACAAGAGGCACTATTGGTATGGAAGCTGCCATGGATCCTAAAACCTGAAGAACCTCTCTCACTGAGGCATTGTTTTGACAGAGTATCACCCAGAGCTGGAGCCTCAGTCTCTGAAGTATGTGAGCTGGGAGCGACACCAGACAAGAACGGGTGTCAAAGACTGCTCCAATTAATTCTATTTTCTGAGCTGGAGCAAGGTTGGATTTCTCCCAGTTCATTGTTATCCCTAAAAATCTCACCAGGGAAAGTGTGTATTGCAGGGCTGTTACCAGAAGATGCTTGGTGGGGGTGATAAGGAGCCCATCATCCAAATATGGAAACACCTGGAATCCTTGCATTCTCAAGTGGGCTGTAACCACTGCCATGCACTTTGCGAACACAATGGGTGCTGTAGAGAGTCTGAATGGCAGGGCACAAAACTGGTAGTGATGGACTCTTATCTGGAAGCGAAGTAGACTCCTGCAGCATTTGTCCATTTTGATGTGGTAATACACATCCCAGAGATCTATCTAGCACATCCAATTGCCTTCCCTTAGAAAAGGGAGAATGGACTGTTTGGGCAACAGACTTGTTCAAATTGCTGAGACCAGAATGGGTCTCCAGTCCCGTCTTTTTTGGCAACAAAAAGAACCTTGAGTAAAATACGGATCCGCATTGGGCTGGTGGGACTAATTGGATGACTCTTTTTTTTTATACAACTTGTTTATTTCTGCAGCTGCTTCTTCCCTTTGACTGGCTGGAATGTTGGGAAGTTTTTTCGGAAGTTTTGGATAAGTGATGAGGAGACTGGTGTAGCCTCTGGTTATGATCTTCTGCACCCAATGATTGGAGGTTACTGAATGCCAGGCAACTTGGTACAGAGAGAAACGTCCCGACTGCTTCCAGAGGAAAGCAGTCAGGCTGCTCTTCAGGAGTCTTGGGTAAGGCTGCCCATAGAAAGAATCCCAGGGTCTCTGATTACATGGACCCCCTCTGCCTCATTAGAGCTGTTTTCCAGAACTGTTACCACCCACTGCCCCTGGGAGTATCATCACCACTTATGGCACAGAGAGGACCTTGAGATTTTTTGTGCCACATTTTGCCACTCCTCTGGTTCCTGGAAAAGGAACATTGAGGATTGGAAAAACATAGACCTACAACAGACATGGTCTTACCATCCTGCTCGCACCTGGCCAGGGTGTCCTACACCTTGGGACCAAAAAGGGAAGATGCTTGGATAAGAGCATTCAGGAAGGAAGAAGTGAAAGGGTCTGTGAAGTCACAGAGGTGCATCCAGGCATGGCGCCAAATAACTATGCCTGAACCCACCACTCTAGCTGCCCCTTCGGTGCATGTGACAGCAGCCTCATGGATGAATTGGAGATCTATTCCAGGGTTGTGAGTTGTGAGGCAACTTTATCCCTTACCTCATCAGATACCTGTCATGCAAGTGTTCCAGAGAGTTAGAAACCAAGTCTCTTTGGAGTCTTGTAAAATTTGCCAAGTAATTCAGGAACCGTATGGCAAAAGTCGCTGAAGCAAAAAGTCGCTTCTTTAATCTGTCCACAGCCTGGAACTCTCTGTTGGGCGGATGAACAGTATGACTCTCTTCGGTGAGATCCATTTTCGTGGTCACCGCCACCACCATAGCATCGACTGGTAAACCTCTTGACCAATGTGGGTTTTCCTCGGGGGGGAGAAAGTATCTTGTCAGGTCTTTGAGGAATCGACTTAACAGAATCAGGGTTCTTCCAGGTGCGCTACACCATGAGTTGTACCAGCTCGTCTGCAGACGGGGTCACCCAAGATGTAGATGGCCGGGAATAAAAGCCTGTAGAAACATGGACTCCTCAGAAGAAGGGTTAGTGTGTTTCCAATCACCCCTCTATTTCAACATTTCAAGGATGTCCCCAAAGGAGACAGCACCAGGGGGTGACCGTGGGGACCCTTCACCATCATCAAAATCCATATCCTCTGTTAGAGACTTTTCAGGGGAGTCTACGTGCTTCCTCTTGCATGATCTCTTCCATGGGGGCTCCTCAGCAGGAACTTCTGAGGAGGACTCAGAAGAGGGGGCACCCTGTAATGGGGTGTCCTGTGGCTTTCCTGCCCGGTGTCCTGGGGAGGTGTGGCTTGTGACACTTGTAGCTCAGGGGGAAAAAGAGGTCTGGGGTTCCAACATTGGCAGAATGCTTCCAGAAACAAGTGCCCTCTCCATAGCTTGGAAAGCAGGTCCACCTGAAGAGGGATGGGAGCCTGGAACCAAGAAGGACAAGCTCAGAACCAGGGTCACACCCCGCTCCATCAAACCAGCTCCCAAGGATGGAGCCTCAAGCAGGATCGGTGCAGACAGACCTCCTGGCACCAAGGACGGAACCACAGACACACTCAGAACCATGCCATGAGCCAAAGAACCTGCAGCCCAATCACTGGGTTGAGGAAGGCCCGATTCAGCGGGGACTGAAGGCCAAAGGGACAGTCCTGGAGCCCCAGTGAGGTCCACTACAAGTGTCGAGACAAGGGGTTCTAAAAAGGACATCAGAGCTGAAGACTTTGGAACCGGTATGGTCAAAGGAGCAGAGTAGGATGGAGTCTGTGGAGAAGTCAACCCGAGTCCTGCAGGAGGATGGGTCCTAGAAGGAGTGGGTATTCCACTGGCTGTCAACAGCTGGTCCACAAGATGCACCACATCAAGCTCAGAAAGGCTCCTGGTAGATCTAGTGGATACTCCTGATGGGGAGTCAGTTTGTTCTACGAACAGACTGTACACTTGCCCTAGAAATGGGTCTGGGTCCATGGTGTGGAATCTACCGGCATCGATGACTCAAGTTTGGAGACTGGAAGCAGTGGCATCAAAATCGTCATTATCAGGACCGTGAAAGGGCTTGGTGCAGAAGGGGCACTCAGAGCTGACACGGAAAGTTCAGTCATAATTGCAGACATAGGCATCAAAGGTGTGTACTGTGCCAAAGTCATAGTAGTCATTGTAAGGTCAGTAGTTGGTACCGGAGACCGTATCAGAGTCGAAGCTGGCGCCGATATAGGAACAGTCATAGCTGGAGTGGACGAGGTTAGTGCCGATGAGGCAGACTTATGCTCCAAAGATAACTTAGGCACTTTAGGCTTTACAAATTTGCCCTGGTCACCTGAAGATGAAGAGGGAACAGAGTGGGACTTTTTCTTATCCTTGGTTGGAGGGGATAAGTCCTCTGTCGCAGAAAGGGCCTCTGAAAAGGCGACTTAAGGAGGCCCTTCAGAATCAGCTTGTTTTTGCGCTTGTTCAATGTGCACTGACTAAAACTTTGCCAAATCACACAAGGGGGTTGCACCGAAAAATGGGGCACCCCCAAACAATAAACACAGTCATCATAGGAAAAACCGTTAGGCAGTTTACCCTTACATGAAGTAAAATGCTTAAACCCCAATGTGCCCTTTTATTCAGACATCATGAAAAATTACACACAATAATCTAGATAGGAAAACCAAAGCAAAAATTCCAACTCTACTAAATCTATGTCTAATATATCAATATATCCACTATATCTATATCAAAAACACACAACCAGTTAGCTGAAAAGGGAAACAGAAGAAATACCAATGATGGTATTTAAGAAATACCACAAGGGTATGGAGAAAGGCTGTACCACCAATGGTACTTAAAAGGTTACCAAACGGGTAGAAAACAGAAGGGTAAGAAGTCTAAATACAACTTCAAAGTTATAGAAATATCAATATTAACAACAAGAAATATCCTGAAAGATATCAAAAGTTTTGCACTTAGCTGAGAGCTCGGCTGAAATGCGGTTTTACGACTACGCGGCAAATGAGATCTGAGGTAACAGGGAGAAGGGCACTATGGGTAGAAACTTAGCTCAAGAGTTTTTGGCTGGCGTGAGCTGGATATTAGGCCAACTCGGTTCCGAGGGCTCGGAACCGAACCCATCAGTGATGAATGGAAAAAAGATTAACAACATCAGATGCCCCACATTTCCAGATTTTCTGTAAATTAGTTTACAACTCTGATTATGTAACCTTTTTCTCCGTACTGACTGCAACATTGTTTAGGATGTTCAACTGATAAATGTTTACAGTCCCCATAGAAGAAGCAAGGCATTGGTTGGTTCCAATATTGCAATATATCTTTGTCACGATTAACCACAATAATGCTTAAAAAACACAGTTTGCCTTCATACACACCAGAAAACCCAAGCCATGTCTTTTATCAACCACTTTTTCACACCATAGACATCTCTATCTTTCAAATATTGTTCAGTATATCTTTTATTCCAATATCGTCCAATAAATTGCAAAGACTGCCTTCTTTTAACCTAAGTCTACCTGTCCAGGCACATGCATCAAATGGAAAGCTCACAGAGATACCAGACCTAAACAATATGTTCTACATGGATCAACTCAAAGTCTTGACATTATACTCTGTATCCTACAAACTGCTAAGAGGCGACCTTCTTCTGGTATACACGGCATCCTCTGACCCAATACTGATGGACCTACTGCACATCAGCAAGCCAAATGGCATCATAAATACGCTGTCTTTGGGATCTAAACCTCTTCTTCAACATCAACAGAATGATTTGGATGAGCAGGTATGTCTCACAAAGGATACCACTGTTCTGGAACAGAATCCTCATTCATGTAAAATAAAGATCATCCCTGTCCATATTCCAATACAGCTTGGATCTATGGATAGGAAATAGAAAATTTATCGAGGACTTCCCCCTGTACTACTAATGGACAGAGGCAGCTCCTAAATGCTTTATTCAACACATGGGTCCCACTCAAGTTATCCACTGTATGATCACAGTTATTGTCTATAGGGGTAACAATGTTCAACTAAAGGATGGGTAAGGCCAATCTAATGCCAAATGGATAGGTTAATTCAACCACCAAAAAAGAAATTGGCTAGGCTTAAGATGATCTGCAAGGACAGCTAGCCTAGTACTTACCTATGAAATTAAGCCATTAATAGCATTTTATTCCGTGGAAAATGACATTTTAAACAAAATTAGGCATAAACCAGCTGCTAGATCAGCCTCAAAAGTTATATACACAAACACTTTTTTTGCTTTAAAGTGTAATGGTTTTATCAAAGTATTCCACACAATGTACTTTTTAAATTCTGTGTCTGCTTTCATCCTCATTCTTACTAAAGGACACCATGTTAGCAATGAAGTCACTTTTAATGAACTCTACTTATCTTGCCACAAAAGCTACACAAATCTACTTCCTGGACAGCCTTCTGTCATCCTAGTCATACTGTCAATATTAGCATGCCTCACTTGTAACACATCTGTACTCTGTCACTGGATTCAAAGAAAAAAATCTTAAAGCCTGCTCCATCTCTTTATTGCCCTGTGAATGATCACTTTGCAAAATAACTTTGTTTCCACAACATTACTCTGAGATAAACTGGCAGCATCACTGGGTTAAAGTGCATTAAATATAGCCACAAGAATGTCCTTCTCTAATCCTCCTAACTGCAAAAATGCAATGAATATTCCATTAGTTGTAGGCACTTTCTCTACAGTGAGTCTCTCTTTTAGTCTCCTGCTCCTCTCCACAGTGAGTCTCTCTTTTAGTCTCCTGCTCCTCTCCATTACTAGATGAGTCTTTCTCCTATCCATACTGTAAATAGTGGAATTTCCCTACATTACTGGCTGATTATCCCCATTTCTACAAATACTACATTAGGTCTTACCTGAAACTGGCCAAACGCATGGTACAATTAATGCAATAAAATTCAAAAGAAAGCAAATTATTGCCTTAACGTTTGATTTGTTTGTTCAGTCCCCAAATGTGTTGTCTAATATACAGAGAATACACTACACTTGCCTGGATTTTGAGGGACCACCATTTCACATTGTATTTAAAAGATATATGTGCAAGTGAAATGGTGATGTTCATGCCACCCCACCAAGTGTGTGTCACTGGAGGCTAAGCTCTCTCAACTCAGTACTGGCGTAACCAGTCAGGAGGAGAAGGAAACCACACTCACTACAATTCCAGTCTCACATAGACCTACCACGACAACAAAACCAAACACATAAACACACAAAAACATACTCGGAGGCTCTAAATAAAAATCTGCCTAAGCAGCAGAGACCTCCAAAGCAGACACCCAAGCAACCGCTACCCCAAAACAAAACACGTGCAACACATAGCTCACAAAGCCAGTGTGCTGAACAGTCACAGCCCTTAAGGCTAAACAACACACCTGATACACTTGTAATAGGTGACTCTATCATCAGGCACACTGATGTCCAGCTCACCAGGCTGAACAAGGAGAAGGTCACGGTGAGCAGCCTGTTGGGCGCTAGGATTCGCCACATAACACAAGCACTCAGGTCACGCCAAGGCAAGTACAAATATGACTCAGTCATTGTCCATGCTGGTGTGAATGACCTGAGACGTACCTCCCTGGACTACATGAAAAGAGACATAGAGGAGCTCTCTGAGCATGTAGCCCAGGCCGGTATGATCCTGACCTTGAGTAGCATCTTACCCTCACCAAGAATGATGCCACAATATGAAGACAAGATGATCAATTTCAACAATTGGCTCATGTGTTGGTGTCATTCAAAGGGGATCCAATGCCTGTCAGCCTGGGATGACATGCTCGACAAGCCACGATGCTTCGCTAGGGATGGCTTGCACCTGTCACCCCTGGGCTTTCAGATATTGGCAAAGGCTCTTGCTACCCCCATAGTGCCTTTTTTAGGCAAGGCTCAAAAGACAAACACACCTCCATAGGTATCACAATGGATAAGAAACTAAGAGTAATGCTACTCAACACCAGAAGTCTAAACCTCAAGATGCACGCACTCAAAACTCTCCTTAGCATGGAGAACATCGATATCTGTGCAGTAACAGAAACCTGGTTTAAGGCTCCCAAGAGCACCCCAGCACTACCAGGTTATACCTCATACCATGCGTTTCGGCCCCAAAACTTGGACCGAACCACAAAAGGAGGGGGAGTATCAATATTCACAAAGATACCCACACCTCCAGGTTGGTGGCACAGCACGAAGCATCAGAGACTATCCATGTGCAACTAACTGTGGGTAAAACTGCCTTCCAGTTTATAGCCTGCTACAGACCACCCTCCCAAACACAGGAACCCCACTCGGCCTTCCTGAGAATACTGGAAAATATGAAGGTCTCTCCAAACACCATTATATTGGGCGACTTCAACTACCCAAACATAGACTGGGAGCATTACTGTAGCTCCAACACCCTAGCCCAAAGGTTCCTAGAATTTATAAACTCAAATGCTATGGAACAACTTGTTACCACTCCCACAAGAGGGGAAAACATACTGGACCTGATCATCACCAACATGGGGACACTATGCTCCAGACCAGAAGTGTATCCCTCACTGGTAAGATCAGACCATAAACTAATCTCACTGGATATTCACATCCCGACCCCACCCCCTGCCCAGAAAACCACAGTGAAAAACTTCTCTAAAGCAAATATCACATGCCTCAAAACCGAGGCGAAATCCTTCAAAGCCCCTGGGCCTGTGGAAAATACGGCCCAGACCGCAGAATCCTTTATAAACGCATTCTATGAACACCTTCAGGAATGCATGGATCATTCAATCCCAAATAAAACAAAGACCCAATCCTCCAAAGGCAGACGTCCTGTCTGGTGGACCCCAGCCATAAACAAACTATACAATAGAAGGAGGAAGCTACTACATGATAGAGCAAAATCCCAAAAAGGGAAGGCATCTCTGATCAGTATTAGCAAAAAATTACGGGCACTCATAAAATCGTCTAAGGCCAGCTTCGAGAGAAAAATTGCACAGGACACTAAGGATAATCACAAGGCTTTCTTTAGTTATGTTAGGAACCTGGGTGGGAATTCCCAGATATGCTCAGAATTAGTCCAAAATGACAAAAAATACACCGAGCCCACAGACATTGCCAACATCCTAGCTGACAGGTTCAGTGCAAATGTCTCCCCCCCCCCCTCCCCACCAAAAGGGCAAATATCTATCCCAACAGAGTGCTGCTCCCCTGACATCTCAGATGCTCAGGTAAGAGTCGCCCTCTCCAAAGCAAAAAACACAGCATCAATGGGACCAGATGGTGTCCCGGGCTGCGTCCTACATGAACTCCAAGAAGAGCTAAACCCAAACATAAAACTACTGTTCAATCTTAGCCTTACTACAGGATATGTACCTAAAGAGTGGCGTACAGCAACAGTGGTCCCTCTCCACAAAGGTGGTGCCTCAACGGATCCTGGAAACTATCGCCCCATAAGCCTGACTAGCTTGGTCTGCAAAGCTATGGAAAGGATCATCATGGACCTCATAAATAAAGATATTGGGGACCTACAGACACTGGATCCTACCCAGTTTGGCTTTGTTAAGGGCAGATCCTGCCTCTTAAACTTGGTCGATTTCTTTGAAACAGTCACCAAGGCCATTGACGAGGGGAAGGTGGTCCACACAGCCTACCTGGACCTCGCAAAAGCCTTCGATACAATACCCCACTCGGGCATTATAGATAAGCTCACCAGCTTAAATATAAACCCCTATGTCACTAGATGGGTTGCAAACTGGCTCAAGGACAGAACCCACATGGTTAGAATTGCTGGAGCCATGTCAGACTCCAAACCAGTTACAAGTGGCATCCCACAAGTCTTAGTCCTGGGACCTCTCTTGTTCGGTATATATTTCTCGGCGGTACAGGCCAACACGGAAGGACTGTGGCTGACCAAGTTCGCAGATGACTGCAAACTGGGCGCCATAATCAACTCTCCAGCTGACACATGCATCCTCCAAAAGGGCCTCATAGAAACAGACAACTGGTGCCAGAGCCATGGCCTCAAGCTAAACGCCAAAAAGTGTATAGTCATCCCCTTTGGCAAAAACAAAGTGCCCACAAATTACCACATAGGTGGTAATCCATTAAGTACAGAAGAAGTCATTAGGGACCTGGGGACCCAAGTTGATAGCAATCTCTCATTTGACAACCACGTGGCCAAAGTGATTAGAAAAACATTTTATATAGCCCACCTAATCATGAAGGGATTCACATCTAGATCAGGGGAGGTCATCATGCCTCTTTACTCATCCCTCATCAGGCCCATAATTGAGTACAATGCCCCTTTTGGGATGTACCTTAACAGACACCTGCAGCAACTGGAAAGACCCCAAAAGTACCTCACCAAGAGGATCAAAGGGCTCAAACAGATGCCATATGCTGCCCGGTTAAGGAAACTCCAGCTCTACTCAGTGGCATACCACCTGCTCAGAGGCGATCTGTGCCTGATGCATAAAGCCATGTCCAACCCGGAATTAATGGACATGCTGCACCTCAGAAAATCCAAATCCCATCGAGCTACGCACTCGAGAGACTTGAACCTCAGCACTGAAATAAATAGGACATGCTGGAGGGACAGATTCATAACCCAGAGGCTCCCTTCACTCTGGAATAAAATCCCAGTCCAGGTTAGGCAGAGTCCCACATTGACTCTCTTCAAGAGGAATCTTGATGAGTGGATGGGAGATCGTAGGTTTACCCCGGGTATCACTTCTGTGTCACTGTTAGACAGAGGCACAGTATACTAACCTCGAAAAAGGGCATAGCAAAATTAATTTAAAATGGGTGGCGAAAGCCAAACACACTCTGGCTAGGCTTATAAATGCCCTAGGGCAGATAGCCTAGTATGAACCTATGAACTATGTCCTACAATGGACTAGCATCCTGTCCAAGACAGTTTCCTGCCTTACACACATTGTTTGTTAAGAATGGCTCTGATTCTCGAAAACTATGAACTGTTTAAAGTAACTATGGAAAATGACAGGATATTGGTACGGAAATAGAAATTAACTAGTCCAAGCTTTAGGTATCTAATGTACACTGGTACTGTGTTATGATTTACCTAGTAGCTGAAACTAGAAAAACTGTTTTCCAACTTAAGGTTAGGATCCCTACATACAGTCCTGTTTACGTAGGCTGTGGAGCAAATGGAAGATGTTCAAAGCTTTGTACTGAAATAGGAAGGGCAGTGTAACCTAATGCTTAGTAGCAAAAGTGCCTGACATTTCTAAAAGGTTGGAGATTGCCATAAGGTGCACAACAAATAACCATATAGAAATCCTGAATGCCCTGTCGTAAAACAACCTCACTCCAAAAGGTAACATCTAGTAATGTTTCTTTAAGCTCTTCTCAGAGGAAACACAGAAGAGCTAGGCCATCCTGCTCACACAACTTTATCAACAGTGTTAAAAGTTATAAATGGCACAGAAAACTGTCTTCAGATGATTTTTCAGCAGGAAAAAAATAAAAGGACAGAAATCTATAAAACACACAAAGACACAAAGTGGGCTACACAGAACAGACAGTTAAAGGATATGAGAAAAAAATAAAGTTAAAACATTCCCTTCCTAAGTATGCTGTAATTCAATTTTGTGTCTGTGGGACAGCAGATGCTACAGCCAAAAATATTTATATAGCAGAAAGGTAACAGGAACTTGCCTCTGTGAAGAGTGTTAAAATCAAGAGTATGCATACATCCCTACAAACATGGAAACATGATCTGCTTCTTACGAAGGAACCAGAATGCTTCCAGCAAACAGACATTTTCCTAAGAATAATTTAAAAGGAAAACTAGTAACCATGACACTAGAAACTACTGTAACATACACTGATGTGCCGAAGTAACCCCTCAATGCTGTAGTTTTTCACTTGCCAAGAAGTCTGACATGCATCAAACCAAGAATTTGATAAAATGCATCCAATATTTATTTAAAAACAATATGAATGCAGCGCGTTCGTCTCTTTACCAAGCTGTAATACAGGACTTCCTCAGAGTTCGTTAACCATTCTAACATCAGGTCCTTATATTTAAAAACTTTCTGCTAATATGAATGTGTAACCTCCTTTAATGCAATTGAACTAAAATTCAACATCAATTAAAACATAACTGTGAATTTGTGCCATAAAAAATGTATAAACATTAATCAAAGATTTTTTTTTACTTGCTTACGATTCTCTCCCTTAATTTTAAAACTCTTGTTAAGAAACATTGTCATTAATTCCTGGGCTCCTCCTTGTGGCATTTAATTTAATTTGCCACAGTGATTCTTTAAGTTCCAATAAACTGTGTGGATCATCCCCTCCATCAATTATCACCCTATCAATGATTTTTGCCCACATGAAATACAGGTTGTTTTGGTGCAATGGGAATCTGAATGGTTGAAGGATTGCCCATTTAAACTAAATTATAGAAACATTTCCATTTTTTGATGACATATTCGTGTTATGGAAGGATGATATGGTTTCCTTTGAACAGTTTATTAGTTTTTTTAGAGGGAACCACTGAATTTTTAAAATTCACTTTCATATGTAATCCAAGACAAAAATAACTATTTAGATGTCACCATAGAAAAGACACTGAAAGAAATGTATATATCTCCAACATTTGTCAGGCGACATATTCCAACACATTGTTACATTTTCACAGTTGTCACCCTTTTAAACAGAAAAAAAAGTGTAGTAAAGGGGCAGATGCCTTTCCAGGTTGAGTTGTGAGGATTGTAAATTTGAGAATGGAGTTCCTAATCAATTGAAGGAAATAAGTTACCCTGACAGCCTATTAAATCAAACTAGGGCAGAAGTAGTCGAAGGTAGGACAAAATTTTCTCCCATTTTGAGAGTTGGTGCAGGGGACAACTGTGTACTTTGGCAGGTTATGTCAGAAAGATGAAAAGTAGGGGAAAACATCAAAATGGAAGGAACTATGTTGATACCATACAATGCATTGGCCCCTGGGTTGGTTAAAGTAGTGTTTAATAATTGGAATTATTTTTTCCAGAAGAGTACAAAAATATATTGAACAATGGTCCCAAAGAAGTATATACTAGGGTTAAAAACATTAAGAACAGTTTTGAGGGGAACCCCACAGTATAAAGTTGATTTGCAGCCTCCAAATGATGAAATGTGGAAGCTGTAGGTATTGCAGGCTCATTAACAACAGGCTCTTAGTAATGGTTGAAAGTGTTGATAGGGCTTTAAAATGCCCAGGAAGATGCAACTGCAACACCAGGATGGTTGTGCATTTAGCAACCTGTATTTAAGAAAAAGTTGAAAGACAGAATCTATGAACACCCATAGTAATAATTCCAGACTTTTCCGGAAATCTGTCAACTCATTACTAAATCCTGGCAGCACCCAAAACCCATCTCCATTTCCAGACAAAAGCCCAGTTGAAATAACTGAAATATTTAATAAAAACGTTATTGATATTATCCTAACATTAGTAAATGCAGGCAATACCCCAACCCCTATTAACCCATCCAACATACCTCAAGGCAATATCAGCTCCATACCATCCTTTAACTTCCAACCTGTAGCAACCTCTCAAATACAAATATTACTTGGAAAATTTAATCCAGGCTCCTTACTGGCTGATAATCTCCCCAAGAATACCTCAAAATTAGTGCTAAGGCATTAGGTTTCCCAGTAAGTGTCCTTATAAGCCGACACTTGCAGAGCACACAGTCCCACAGCTCTGGAAAAAAATCAATAATCACCCCACTTCATAAAGGTGGAGACCCTCATGACCTGTCTAATTTCAGACCCATTTCCATACTGTCCCCTCTATCTAAAATAATGGAAAAATGCATCCACAAACAACTGGTTGAATATCTAACCAGCAACAACCTACTATCCCCTTCACAACATGGTTTTCGACCATCCCACAGTACCATTACTGCCCTAGTCTCCTTCACAAATTTCATCTATAATGCCCTAAAATATAGATAGTAACCTACATACATCAGTCCTGTTACTGGATCTCTCAAAAGCATTTGACACAGTCTACCACATCAAATTTATCCAGCAACTGCAATCACTAGGATGCTCTGATGCCACCCTAACCTGGTTTACTAGTTACTTGGAAAACAGACAGCAATCCATAAAATGGCAGAATAACCTCTCTAGCTTCCTCCCAAATAACATAGGAGTGCCCCAGGGGTTAATCTTAGGACCCCTACTATTCAACATTTTTATAAATGACCTACATAAAGTTCCCTCTGACTGTACTATATACAATATGCAGATGATTCAACAATAATCTGTACCTCCCAATAACTTTTCTCACCTCCAATAGTTAACACAAAAGGCCTTTACATCCATAGAACTCTGGCTAAACCAGTCACAGCTATTACTTAACCCTAATAAATCTAAAGTACTCATCTTTGCATCTAAACCTGTTCCCACAGACTTTACTATATTCTCCATAAACAAAACCCAGACAAAGTTAGTAAAGCAGGCCAGACTGCTAGGAATTATTATTGACAGCAAACTTAGCTTTGACTTGCATATTAATAACGCAATAAAAAATGGTTCACTTCAAATTAGGCAAATTTTACAGAAACAATCAATACTTAGACAAATCCATCCAAATAAATCTTTCAAAAAATCTTCTCCTTCCAACCTTACTATATAGGTCTCCTATCTTCACCAATCTCCACAACTCTTTGCAACACAAACTTCAGTCCTGTTATTATAAGATTGCAAAATTCGCATCAGTCCAGCCAAATCGCACCAATCATTGCCAGGCCACTACAGAAGTAAACTGGCTAGAATTTGGACATTACCTACATTACACACAACTTACCTTTGCCCATAAACTCGTTTATAAACCCGAGTGTTGCCCTTCCCTGAAAAATATCATTGAACTTTACTTCCCATCCAAAAATCTACACTCTAACAACAAACACCTACTTAAAGTATCAAAACCAAGTAAAAGAGCAGGTAGCTGCCTCTATTCCTCTTCCATAATTAAGCTGTGGAACACCCTCCCATCATCAGTTACAGAATTAGACAACAATCTCCTTTAAAAGAAAACTAAAACAACATCTCACTGATAACCCCAGCTGCACATGCAACACACATCCACAGCCTCCTTAATCTAGCAAAACTGTTTCACATAGCAAATATACTTATGTATATATCATTCTGTTACACCGGGTCTTATATTATAACATTGAAGTTGTAAAACATTGAATGTTATATCATCGAACCCAAAACAATGAACTCTGAAAATAGCAAAGCTGCAGAACATTGAATTCTTTCCCAGAGAAAGAATTCGGTGGGCTGTTTCCTCCACTGTGGTGTGAAGGTTACGGACCGGGTTAAGGTAAGTGTGCGAACGGACCAGGTTAAGGTAAGTGTGGGAATGGGACATTAGGGTTAGGGAGCGGGTAAGGTGAGTGTGCGATAGTTACGGACCTTAGGGTTAGGGTTTGGGTTAAGGTAAGTGGATAGATAGTAGTGTATGTACAGTTTAGTATAGGGTTAGAAGTAGGATTTTAAGAGTATATGTTTGGATTACTGTTTTTTGGAGTGCTTGTGTTGTGTGCGTCTTTCTCAGAACAGCAAATTGTTTCCCTGGGAAAAAATTTGCTGTTCTGAGCTTTCGATTATATTACATTTTGACATTTCAAGTTCAAGCTTATGGTGTTCGATGTTTTGGGATTTTGATTATGTGATATACACACGTTACACCATATGAGTTATCCCTAATCTTTAGTATCCTAGTTCACACATCTATACAACTATCTTAGCACATTTTCTCTTTTCTGCCACTTTCTACTTTTAATAATGCCATTAAATACCTGCCACCTATAATCTACATATTCCCACCATCTAGCTATAAGATTCTAACTATATCTATCCTACCTTTAAGTTCAACTCTCTAATTCTACCTTCCTACTACACTTACCTTTCCCTTTTCCTACTCCCCCCCAAAAAAAATTTTGAGCTGCATTGTTAAATATTTCTAACTGTATAATTTTCTTACATGTTAATGTCCCATTGTTACTGTATTGTGCCTTTTTACAACATACGTGCTGTTTAGATAGTCTTCTGTATTATTTCACTTGCTTTATAAGTAATTGTTTCCTTACAAATGCATGTAATGATTTTCATGCAACTTGGAGTTTTTCACCCCAGGCCTCCACTGAAAATGGTTCTGAAGTCCAGTGGACTTTCCCAGTCAACAAATGTCAATAAATTAATAAAATAAACATATCTATGACATTAAGAAGCATATAGATACCAATGCACTCAAACATTTACTCACTTGTACATCCTTCAATAAATATATATATTTTTTTGTCATGGATAGGGTGGTAATTGATGAAAGAGGGGGTGATCCACACAGTTTATTGGAACTTATGGAATTGCTCTGGCAAATTAAATGCCACAAGAAGCCCAGGAATTAATGGCAATGTTTCTTTACCAGAATTCATATAACAAGTAAGAAATACTTGATTAATGTGTATACATTTTTATGGTACAAATTTGCAGTTATATTTTAATTGAGGTTGATTTTAGTTCAATTGTATTAAAATAAGTCCCATGTTCATGTTAGCAGCACATTTTTAAATATAAGGAAGTGATGTTAGAATGGTTAAACTTTGAGGATGCCCTGTATTACAGATTGGTAAAGGGAAGAAAGCATTAAGTTCTTATTGTTTTTAAATAAATATTGGATGCATTTTAACAAATTGTTGGTGTGGTGGATGTCAGACTTATTGGAAATTGAAGAACTACAGCGTTGAGGGGTTACATCAGCACATCAGTGTAAATAACTTAAAAGGAATATGCTGAAAATTCAACACCTTTTAGTCAAGCAAGCAAGCATTCACATACCTCTTTATAGACAGTAAAAATTTGATTTTGCCAATTTCTAGTGAGTTCTTAGTCACTCAAAGAACATTTCAATGCAGATGTCTCCAAGAAACCAATTAGTGTAATATGTTTCATCACCCCTTTTAGCTTTTGAAGAGAGACCTTTAGAATTGTTAATCTCAGCAACTTGTAATTAACTCTGACATAGATTCAACGATGTTCTATAGAGTTTCTAGGGGACTGAAAGGGAACAAGAGACTGAAAGGTTATTAACTGGACCAAGTGCAGATGAATTCACACCAGTGGCTGGTAGCCCATGCTAATTTGTTCCTACATTCCTGTTTCTGAGGCACTCATACTTTATCATACACAGAGCAAATTCACATAACCATACACAGGTATATGGTTGGAAATGGGGCCAGCAGCATTTTACAGGTCCATTGGGTGTGTCTGTATTAATGGGATCAGGTGACCTTAACCCTGACAAGCATGGATCTGGCACTCTTGGAAAGACTTAATTAAACCTGTATAGACTGGAGTAAATGGAAACAGGTTCCGACGTACTCAACCAATAAACAAGTCTTTGCAAGACAAAGTGCAGATTTGTTCTAATAAATAGGAATGTTATCTACTTCACTTCTGGCAACTCACACATCAGCAGAGAATGATAACCAAGAGGATGACTTTTGTCTTGAGCAGGTAAGAGAAGTCAATAGCCCAAAGGCTGCAAAATATCAAAGAGGATTTGGCCTGAGTTCCCTAAACTTAATCCTCTATACTATCCTCCAAACTACACTTCAAACCTTGTACCCTTGGCACACAAACCAGGTCCTTATCAGAGTTTTAGTCCTTGGCACTACCCTAGACATCAAACATCAAAACATACGATCCTGAGACCTATCAGATCCAACTTCATATCTGCCAATTTCAATTCTAAACCATGAGTATAAAGTGTTTATGTCTATAATGGCTCAAAAATGTCAAAGATAATGTAAAAATTGATCGATATGGATCAATGTGGTTTTGTGGAGGGGAGGCAAACATTTGACAAAATTAACAGAACGATAGTGATCTAGAGGGAAGCAGAATATAAGAAAATACCACTGTTGTTGGCGGGTCTTGATACAGTAAAAGCATTTCACAGAGTAGGCTGTGATTTTAAGGGCAGGGCAATAGAAATATCTGCATTCCCTGATAAAATTATAAGGTTGATTAGGAGGATATATGAGGGATTGGAGATGAAAATTAAAGTGGGTGGGTTCCTCTCTTCTGCTTGAGCAGAGAAACAAGGCAGGGATTTCCTCTTCCCCTTTGTTATTTGCATTATAGTTAGAACCACTGGTAAAGAAAATAAGGGACTCAGAATTTCAAGGATATAATTGGTATGGGAGTCAAGAAAAGCTGGCTTTATTTGGAGATGATATTTTATACCTGATAAAACCAGAAAAGGACTTTTCAGTGTTGTGGAACATTTTGTAACAGTTTCAAGTCTTTTTGGGAGATACAATTAATGAAGATAAAATGAAAGCATTAGCTGTAAACTATGTATCCACACACAAATTAGTTCAGCAATACCCATATTTATGGGGATATGATAAAATGAAGTATTTAGGAGTATGGATTAAAATGGATTCAGTTACAACAGCTAAGGATATGTTGGAAGAGACTAAACAAAAGAAAATAAAAAAAAACTGAAAAATTAGAAACTCTTTTTTATGGATATGGATAGCAAGAAACAAGCAGTCAAAATGTTTTAGTCCTTTTAGTTTAATAGACAGGTCAGGCATATTTTTATCAACCAGAAGATAAGTTGTGAATAACAATTAGTACAAAGTTGAAGGATTTTATCTGGGAAGGGAAGATGGCAAGGGTCAAGTGGGATAAGCTGATCCTTCCAAAAGAACACAGTGGTTTGAGATTACCCGATTTGAAGGGGTATTTCAGAGCTACACAGTATAGGCTCCCATGAATCACAGCCTTCTGCTTCTGCTATGTAAAGTGAAAAGGGATTATGACAAAACAGGGGGAAAGCTCAAGAAACAAGAAGAGACTGGGATTTTAGATACAGATTCTTAAGAAGAAGAATAGTAACCATACAGAATTTTATATTCATAAAGTAGAAGAAAGTATTCTAAGAACTAATCCAACACGTGAATGGAGAAGAGAGATTCTGCCAATAGGGATGATTGCAGTTAGGGATACAGACAATAGGCATGAGGGGAATTTACTGGAGAAAACTAACAAAGGAATCGAGGTATTGAGAGCAAATAATTAGAGAGTGAAAGGTACTCGAGTGGGATGAGGCCAAGAATTTACTTGGACTGCAGGTTAGAGATTGCCTTCCCCATCAAGGATTGATATCAGAGTATAGGCAAAGAAAAAGAAATATGAGGATCATGAGCAAAAGGCCAGCACTGGTAGAGTTTATAGCAGAATTTACAACAGAAGCTGATGTTAAAAATGGGATAATTAGTACAGTATATAAAATATTCCACAACAACTATAAGAAGCAATCAAATGAGGTTAGAAAGGATTGGTAAGAGAGACTGGATATGAAATTTACAAAGAAACAATGGGGGGATATATGCATCACTCACAAATATGCAACAAAGTCTAGATGATTTAGCAGCTTTTCTTGGAAGTGTTTACATAGGTATTTTATACCCCAACTAGTCTCCAAAGAATTTTTCCTCAGATAATCAGCAGATGTTAGAGATGTGATGGGAAAGAAAGAAGTAATTGGAAATAATGAGTTGGCAGACTTTAAAAATTCCCTGCAGACTACTCTATCATAAATATTGGGTGATCAAATTGTTATAACTCAGGAAATGATTTTCTTGCGCTATGATACAGAATTGGAATTGCCTAGACATAGTAAGGTCTCACTGAGTCTAATTATGGTGGCTGTCAAAAAAACAATTACTAGAAAATGTAAATCAAAGTCTCAACCAACTGTATTAGAAGTAGTGAATATAGTGAGAGAGAGAAAACAACTGGAAATGATATCTGTAGAAAAGAGTGGGGGCAAATTACATAGAGAATGGAAATTGTGGGAACAATACATGCAGAATAGCATTTTGGAGGAGGAATGAGGTTTAAAAGAAGGCAGCAGCATTTGAATGAGCTATGTAATGTTTGACTGACAATAACTGGATAACCATATACCTCTCAACCTGGAAACATCAAAAATCTGGACAAAGCCCATGAAAAATAGGTACAAATCTGTACGCTGATTAGCATCTAATTTGCATACATAATTATGTAACCCACGCACTCAGATGGAATTGTGGGATACCAACTTTCAAACGCAAACTGAAGAACAACCAACCAAAATATGGCACCAGATTCCAATGTCCTATTACCTGGCTATTTCACCCCATTTACCATAAACACTAATGTGTGCAATCTGCTTTACTTCTACAATCAATGATTATTTGGATTTTATTTTTACATTTTGCAGTACATCAATGCACAAACACTATTCCCTGGCTATTTCTTCCCATACTATTTACTATTGAATGTATGGATGGGTATGCAGAAGTAATTTATAATAATTTCAAATAATGTGATAAACACTGAAACATTAAGACTAATTAACAATACAAATATTTAAGAGCTATCATAATGTATAAAATCGAAGATCAGTTTTTAAAAGCAATTAACTGTTGTATCAAGTATGCTTTTTTTTTTCTTTGATTAGAACAAACTGCATTCCCTGGATGAAGGATGCTGATATATGCAGAACAGCAATTAGCTTAGGGATATACTAACATTATTACAGTCTCACCGACTGTAGTATTACAGATCTCAAAGAGGTATCACTTCCTAACTGCCACATCTGTCGCGTTATACCCCCATATGCAGCTCTGGTTGATTTCCTCCTGTACAATGACTAATGCTATATACATTATTAGTGCTGTGACCTCACCAGAACTATAAACTTTTTGGCATTGAATTTATTGGTTTACCTCACCATAACTGGCAGTGCATGTAACTGATCTAGCCATCACCAAGTGACTCTTCCTAAGCAACTGTGATATTTCACTGTACATTTCAAAGTCTAAAATGGAAGGCCTGTAAGTTAGTATAAAGACACTGCTGCATGTTATGAGCAGAATTGTCAGCTATACCAAAGAAAATAATTAACAGCTTAAAACGAAGTTCTTCAAACAGACTATAAACCATACGTATGACACTGATTTACCACTAATTTTTCCTCTTCCACTAACTTCCTGTAAACACTGTGCAGATGTATATAAGTGAAATCAAAACTTTAAAGCAGATTCTTCCATCAAAAAAGTAAATTCTTACTCTTCTGGAAAAGCATGAAACTAGCAATCTGTCTTCACTCAACCTGAAGTACTTTCTAGACAGAAGAAATCAGGATTTGTATCTCAAGGAAGACTAACAGAAAAAAATTCCGACTAACCTACTTTCTGTGACATAGAAAGCTACAGTTAGGTCGGAATTTTTTTACCACTGATCTTGCCTCATAATATCACCATATTATTTAATTCCTACATCAAGCAATGTTGCTGACAAAATATAATTTTGTACTTGCTACAGATCTCTACAGTGAGAAACTAGAGAAGTTTAAACTACACGTTATGAGCATGTGTGATCCTAGCTGCCATGATTTAGTTAATTCTGACATGATCACAACCTTTTCTTCAAACATGTCCATAGAATAACTATTAGAAAAGCTCAAGTGTCTAATATCATTAGGCACTGCAGCAATAAGGCTCTTTCAGACCTTTTGCAACTACATATTGGAGATTTTCTCTTGTTTAGGCTAAAACACTATGAATGCAGTCTGAAGACAACTTCCAAATGCCAACAAGTTCTTCTCTACTGAGGATTACTGTTCCACAAATGCATGCCACACAATTCCGACTTGAAAGCACAAAACTGCTGTTTCACTTTCAACAGGAAAAGCAAGTACAGAAGAAAAATAATCAACAAGCATTTTTTTGTTTTAAAAATCTCCAGACCAAGCTATTCTTTCCAAGCATTTACACATCAGACAAGCAGCTGAAGTAATTATTTAAAAAAAAAAAAAACACATGAGTTGTGGCTTGAGTCATTTGCCATTACCTGCAGGCATGAAGCATTACTGCATGCAGTGACTGTTCCATTTCATAGCACAGACTTGAGGAAAGCATCACCTACAGCTCATGGAATGTGATTCTTCCCACCACACTATCCTAAAACGTCCCCCCTAATCCTTTTGTTAAGCTATAGCCACAGGTTCCACAGGGATCTTGCAGCCTGTGATTACTGCTTCTGTAAAGAAAGAGGACGTTCCGTCCCATGCTTACCTGCTCGCGCTGCCTGCTGCTTGGAAAAATAAAACTGATAGCACTGCTGCCTGTAATTCCATTGCTGCTGTATTCCTGCTCGCAGCCAACTTGGAAAAAAAATAAAAGCGTTACTGCCTAGTACTCGGTGCTGTATTCCTTCCCGCTCGTAGCCAGCCGGAAATAATGACGTGAGCTCCTTGAGCTCAATTCCGACTGGCTGGTAGCCCTGACGGCACTGACGTCATCGCACACGTGATGACATCAGCTCCGACAGCGCGAATTTAAAAAAAAAATGTAAAAAATGAAGCAAAAAAATTGGAAATGAAGGGGTGCCAATCGGGAATCGTGGCACCCCTTCATTTGGACCCCAAAACTCGGTAAATACAGAGTAATTCAGTATGGTTGGGAGGTATGTGGATAACGTATAACAAGCTGATAAATTCACTTGACTGTCCATTCTACTGAGTACTTCACTTACTAGTTCTGCCCTATTTCCAATCTCATCTTCTAACAAAAAGTTCTCAAATTTTTGATGGGTGATGGCAAGTGATGTCATGGCTGCAAAGGTAGTTATGAACACCATAAGGACAGAGTTAGAGTCAGCAAAATCTATGACTAGTCAGGTCTATATTATATATTCGAAGCTTCAAAATATCGAACCTCATATGCTCGACAACATATGAGCGAAACTTGAATCTTTGAATATATAATAAAAACGTAAAAAAAAAAAATCACTTACCTTAACGGTCTGAGCAGGGGGGCAAGCCCCCCTGCACCTCCGCCACACCCTCTACTTAAATATACCAACTCCAAGACCGCACTTCAGTGTACAAACGGGAAATTTTCCCATTCTGCTCGTACGGAGCCATTGCCTTTCACCTTCGAACTTTTCAAAGTTTGATCATATGGTGTCGACCATATGACATTCGAACTTTGAAATGTTCGATAATTTAATAGGGACCCGACTAGTCTACTCTGGCAGATGATATGGACATCTTGCAGTTATGAGAAGCTTATGCCTTTTCTTCTGCCACAGACACTGACATTTTCCTGTGAAGACCATAGGTTCATAGATTAGTACTAGGCTAACTGCCCTTGTGGGCCATTTTAAGCCTAGCCAATTATCCCTTGTGAGAGTCAAACCCTGCACCTTGTGTTTGTAAGGCAAACACCTTAACCATTAGGCCACCCTCCCAACCCTGAAGAAGAGATCCATAAAGTGTAAAGAGAAAGACTTATTACAGGTGCTAAGCACAGCCCTTAACTCAGGCAGCAGAGAACATTAGTGGAAAATGTAACAAGGAGAGGAGAGGATACCATTCACATGGACATCTGCAAATAGCAAAATTTAAATAGAAATTAAGGATCCACTTCAATAGCCCTCTCAGACAACAGAAGCTATTCTCTGCAAATATATCAGTGCTACTGAAGCTGGGTACACATTCCATGTAACTAATATAACAATGTTATTATTATATTTAAAGATAAGCCTCTGTGTGTTTATACAGTGGTAAAAATGATGCCACCTGTTGCATTTTTCTCTTACCGTTGCATTGCAGTGACTGAATGATGCTACTTTAACAGATGAGTTTAGGACACCAGCTGCAAAGTGGACTCTGGGAGTTGTACTCTGTGACTGGCGTTCAGTGTCTGAAGGATCAATGAAATTAACTCTCTTTCGGCATTTAATATCTGAGGTGGTCTTTCCAGCTACCTGTTCAAACACAAAAGTTGTTAAGGGTTGTCATTCTATTGTACATTTCCTCATACATTATTCAAATTTGGCAAAACTTACTTCATGCAGCAAAGTCCTTCTGTGCTTTATAGACACAAATGCAATACTGCACATAATTGTAATACGTTTACCGTTTATCATGGTTCTGTATTTATTTAATATTCATTTAAAATTCAAAAGATGTTATTTATTCACCCAAGCCACAATTATAGGACCAAACACCAACATTTTTTGAGAGAGTAAGAACTGTTATATGCATCTGCCCTTCTTTGAGGTGTCCCATGTACTTCAGTCTGGGTAAATGAATTAAACAGAGTATTCAGGTGAGAAATAAAAACAGATCCATATCTTATAGCTATAACTATTTATGTTAAACTGAAAATCACCCCCCCCCCCAAAACAGACTCAAAAAGTCATATACATGACGTTCCTCACACCATCCTGGGAAAAACGTCACATCTACATCACTGCAAGACATAGGGCTTTGCGAAAGAAAGTGAATTTGTGGTAGTTTTATTGGGATAAAAAGTGTTGCAAAGGTAGGCACCATAACCCCATTATATAATACACTAGTTTATAGAAAATCTGCTGCACTATTGTGGCCGCTCACTATCACAATTCTACATCCTCACTGTGGAAAACCACAAAATAAATAATTTTTTGTACCTGGGATTAAAAGTATGGATTCAAGTGAAATGTAATTGGAAAAATAGCATCTCTTTTTTTTCCAACGATAAAGGGACTGAAAATGAATATAATAAAACATGCTACATAAAATCAAACATAAAAACTTACTGAAATGCTTTATCAAAAATGAAGGTTAGCAGGATTTAATCAGCACAACATCTTAAACTTTCACAGGCTTTCCAGCCACTTCCCTTTACTCAAAATTTGCAGCTGCTTCGAACCATTTCCAGATCTCTGAAATACTCCAACAGTTGGGTTACTAAACTATTATGCCCAAACTGAGAAAGCACTGTTACACTCAGGAGAAGAAGAGTTTATTATATTGATGACAGTGCTAATGCAGAAAGTGCAGTTGTGTAAAATCTTACCATAATGATAGATGTCCTTCTCTTCCTGTTTTAATATTCATTACATTAGAGATTCTCTTCCAAGGGTGGCTGACGTCTGGCCAGTATACCAAAGCCATTAGGTTACTTTAAGGTATGACGTACGTCACACATATGCTTCCTTGCATAGCATGGAGCAGACAGATGATGTCTGGACATACCATCCTCAGAGCTGACAGCCACACTAGGAACACCAATACAAGGAAAAGAAAAGGAAATCAGAACCTCCAGAAGAGAAAAGGACCGGGGGGGGGGGGGGGGAGGGAGTGAATACTGCAAAAGTGAAGAGAAGGGCATGTACCGTTATGTTAAGATTTTGCATAAATATACTATGCCCTTTTTTCACTGTTGCAGTATTCATTACATTAGGGAGAGTACCAAAGCTCAGGAAGACACTTGGGAGGAGGAAGGACCAGCAGAGTCCTCTAGGAAGCCATGAAGGATGGCCCTAGCAAAATCAGCACATAGCTCCGGAGATTCCATCCAACTTATACTGCTTGGTAAACATATGCAGAGACGTCCAGGTAGTTGCTTCAAGAATAGAGTTAGGATCCAAACCCTTGAAAAAAGCACCAGAAGAATCCACAGCCCTAGCAGAATGAGTCTTAACCGAATAAGGAAGACTGTTGCCATGAAAGGAATAACAAAAAGAAATAGGTTTTTAAATCCAACAAGAAATAGTTTGCATGGATACAGCTAATACTAAGGACCTGGGATGAAAGAAAACAAAGAACTGATTAGATTTTGCAAGAGGTTCTCCGGTTTGATTCTCGGCTGGGGTGCTTTCTGTGCGGAGTCTGCATGTCCTCCCTGTGGTCGCGTGGGTTTCCTCCGGGTGTTCCGGTTTCCTCCCACATCCCAAAGACATGCAGTAGGTGGATTGGACACTCTAAATTGGCCCTAGGTGTGAGTGTGTGTGTGCCTTCTGTGGAAGGTTGGGCGCCGGGCTGGCAACTCAACACCGTAAAACTCCACTGCCAATCATGAGCGGACAGATGATCCGCTGTGGCGACCCCTAACCGGGTAAAGCCAAAAGAAGAAGAAGAAGATAGTCTTAGTCTTATCCAAATAAAATCTTAGTTGTCTGTGCATATCCAACATGTGCAGCAACTTCTCACTGGTAGATTGCAGAGAAGGGAAAAAAGTGGGCAAATAAATAGACTGGCCTAACGGTTAAGGTGTTTGCCTTACAAACACAAGGTGCAGGGTTTGAGTCTCACAAGGGATGATTGGGCTAGGCTTAAAATGGCTCACGAGGGCAGTTAGCTTAGTACTAACCTATGAACCTATGAACCTATGATTAAGGCACGACTCATTAAACACCAGGAGTAAAAGGATTAGTATGCAAGGACAGCCTGTCCTTATTAAACACCAAAAAAGGAGGAAAAGCCATAAGGGCCTGAAGCTCAGACACCTGTCTGACAGAAGTAAGAACCTGTCTGACAGAAGTAAGAGCTAACAAAAGAACCGTCTTCCAAAAGCAATGTTGCAAGGAAGCTGAAGCTGCAGGCTCAAAAGGAGCCAGAGTCAGTTTTTCCAAAACAAAATTTACATCCCAGGGAGGAGGAACAGGCTTCCTGGGAGGCCTAACGTGAAAGACACTTTTCAGGATTTGTTTAGCCTCAAACCTAGAAGCTAAAGGAGGAGATAAAGGCAGACAAGCAGAGACAGTTGATAAATGGACATTAACAGAAGAATAAGCCAACCCAAAATTGAGAAATTCACAAAGATAAGTGAGAACCATATGAATATCTACAGAAAGTAGATCCAGGTTTTGAGAAAGATACCAAACCGAAAGCCTCTTCCATTTGGATAAGTAGGATTTCCTAGTATTGGGTTTCCTAGCCTCCTGTACTACCTTAAGCATGTCCTCAGAAAAAAAAGGTGTCTATGTGGAATCAAAATTCTATCACCTACAGTGTCAGTTGAAGAGTAGACAGGTGGGGATGGATGAGAGATCTCTTGTCTTGTGCGAGTAGGCCCATCCTGTGAGGTAACTTGTGATGAATGCCATTGGCTAAATGCAGAAGAGGGAACCAAAGCTGTCTTGGCCAAAAGAGAAGCACCAACAATATTTTGGGAGCATCCTGTTGAATTTTGAACAGGTATTTTGGAATGATGGCAAGGGGAGGTAAAACAAAGAAACATCCCCTGCTAAGATAAAAGGGTTCCACCTTCCAAACCAGACTACCTGGGACCCTGGCAAAAAATAGAGGAAGCTGTCTGTTCAGAGAGGAAGCAAGCAGATCAATTTCAGGAGTACCCCACTGATGGGCAATGTCCAGAAACACATCCCTGTGAAGCACCCATTCCTGGGATAGAGTTAAGGACCTGCTCAGAGTGTCTGCCACAATGCTTTGACCTGAGGGAATGAAGACTGCTTTAAGAGTCACTTGATTCTGGACAGCAAGATCCCACACCAGGAGTGGCAGACAGCAAAGAAGGGTCCTGGGGAGAAAAGAGGATCAAAAGCCTGAAGCACTAGCAGAAGAGCTCTCATCTATTTGACACTGATGTGCTCCTTTAGTTGAAGAGGTGACTAAACCCCATGTATCTATAGGGAGCCAAAAGCTGCTCCCCATCCACACAAGGGGGATGAAAAGGGAGCCCTGGATTTAAAGTCAACTGCTGGATCCACCAGTGAAGTTCCTTCCTGTGACAAGGTAGAAGAGAACTACAAATTCTAGTGGATGTGAACGATAAAGCCAAACTGACTCCAGGAACCAGTGAAACTTCCTCATATGGAGTTTGGCCACAAGAAGCATAGGGATGCCATGAATCCCACGGCTATCCAAAACTCCCCAGCTGAAATGGAGGCCACAGGAAGAAGAGATTGAAAGAAGGAAATAAGAGTTAAGGCCTTGGGAGGAGGCAGGTATACCAGCATAGGCACGGTCCGAATCCTGCAATCCAAAAAAACATGATCCTGAGAAGGAGTCAGAAAAGACTTCTTGAAGTTTACTGTGAACCCCAGGAAATGGCAAAATGAAGATTTTGCAACAGTATCTCTGGAGAGGATGCCTGAAATAGCAGGTAATTCATGTAGGGAAATACTTGGATCCCCTGAAGCCTGCAAAAAGCAATAACAGGAATGAGGTATTTGATGAATATCTGTGGGGCAGTAGAAAGGCCAAAGGGCAAAACAGACAACTGCAACTTCCAGGAAGCAACAGACAAACACAAAAACTTCCTGAAAAGGGGATGGACTGGAATATGGAGATAAGCATCCTTGAGATCCAGAGATACCATATAAGCCCGAGGAAGCAAAATAGAAAACAAAGTCTGAAAGGACAACATTCAAAAAGTGGGCACCTTCAAAAAAGTGCTTAGATGAAAGAGGTCTAGAACTGATTTCCATGTGCCCTCTTTTCTGGGCACTAGAAATATCCTGGAGTAAAACTCCCTCCACCTTTGGGACACAGGCACCTCTTGAATAGCACCTTGAGTTAAAAGGTCCCGAAGCACCTCTGGGAAAAAGGAGAGTTGTTCCTGAGGGGGCTGAGGAACACCCAAAGAAGGGGGAAGAAATTTCACACTGTGAAGTACCCCTGGTGAATAATGGAAAGAACCCAGGACTCCTGAGGAATCTGTAGCCAAACTGGAAGAGAGAGAGACAAAGAGGAAGAGGAAAGTGGCTGGGAAGAACAGGACAGTCAGCCAGCACCTGGTTTATCTGGAAAAGGAGACATCTGAGTCCCTAAAGTCTGAGTAGCCTTAGCAGAAGGAGCCTGCTTGTCACCCTATTTGTCCTTAGTAGTAGGGCGAGATTGCCTGTGAACAAAGGCTGCCTTACTGGTGTAGGTTCTCTGAAATTTAGGAACAGGAGAAACAAACATGTCTGAGTACCTGTAAAGCCTTCCCCTTATCCTGAAGAGACTTAAACAAATCATCACCAGCTTCTCCAAACAAGTGTTTATTATTAAGAGGGGCATCCATCAACTTAGCCTTAGTACTGTCAGGCAATGGTTGAAGCCAAAGCTAAGAATACCTCCTCATCACTGACCCAAAAGCAGCAGCCCTAGGAGAGGCATCTGCTGCATCATAACTACACTTGATGGAATGGCAAACCACTTGTGAGGAAGTCCTTAACAGGGAAAGAGCAGATGTTTTTACCCTCAGAGTCTGGAAGATCAGAAATAAACTGACAAGCCTGAGATAGGAGAGCCAACATACATCTGGACATATGGGTTTGCTAATTATCCCTAAAAGACAAGGTAGCAGAGGTGAAAAATTTCTTACCTAGCCTAACCATGGTTCTGCTGTCTTTATCAGAAGGCAGTAATTTGGGCAAAGGAAGCAATTGAAAGAGCTTGTTAGAGGCTACAGACATCTCTGAGGGGTCAGCAGCAGGACACTGTAAAGAATGACAGTCTCAGGCACCCTATAAAACCTATCAGGTTTCTTGGGAGCAGGGGGCTGAGAATCAGGAGCTTTAGAGGCACCGGAAAACACATTCAATAAAGAAAGCAGCTAAAAAAGGAGGAATAGCAGAAGGTTTAGGAGACTCCAAGACCTGAGAACAATCCCATTAAAAAAAAACTTCATCATCCTGGAGATTGTGTTCCCCAAAAGAAATCTTTTCAAATGGAGTATCGGGACTGGTGGATTCCTCTTCCTGTGACCCATAGACCAAAGGAGAAGGAATTTGAGAAGAGGAAGCAAGGAATTCTTCATCAGAATCCACCTCCTCCTCAGAGGAATCTTGTTCTGCGGGTTTTTTAAGTGGAGTACAGTAGCCAGAGGGAGATGGAACAGAAACACCCTGAGGATGTTTCAAAGCCATCAAAGCATTAAACAAACCCTGAGTGAAGGCCTACCACTCACTCTGTGGATCTTTAGGAGCAGGAGAAACATGTTTAGTTTTTTGTTTTTTTCTTTAATGGGACATCTGCCTTATAAAACCTGGAAGGGTCGGACCAGCATGGCATGCACTAGTAGTAGTAGGAGCTTCTCTGACTAAAATCTAAGAAATGCCTCCTAGGCCCCTAGGAAATGATCAAACATGGTTCCCCCCTGAACCTCCAAAACAGATGTCTGCAAAGCCTCCTCAGACATACTTAAAGGCAGATCCACACTGGCCTCCAACCTGGTCATGGCAAAGGAATCAGACAAGAAAGCTGCCAAACCTCCGGGCATTAATTCACCTCAGGAGAAATTTCTGGTGGAGGCTGGACAATGGCAGATTCTGGCCTAGGCTTCTTCCCTGATGCCTGTCCCTCAGGATGGGAAGTTCCCTTCATAGTATCTTTCGTGAGAAGTTTAAGTCACTGATTCTCAAACTACAGAGCCAAAGAAGAAAGTTTACTATCCAAAGCTTTAGGTACGAAAACCTGACAGATAAAACAGGACATATGGTCGTACGAGGCATCAAAGCAAACCAGACACTGTTCGTGGTGGTCTGTACAGAGAATTTGTCTCCCACACTGGCATTTACCCTTTTTGGATGACATGAAACCCCACAAGCAACAAAAAGACAACTAAAAAAGAAACTCCAATGGGGCACTTATCTGCAATGACCCAGAAACCAGCAATAGAATGTAGGTGGTCAGACCAACGATCAAGAGATGGTGTTTGGACTGGTGGCACAGAAGTTCTAAGGATGGTATGCCTGGATGTCACCTTTATGCCATATACTACATGAGGAGCATACGTGTGCCATACAGCATACATTAAAACAACCAAGGCTTTGGTATATATTGGCTGGACGTCGAACTGCCCTAGGCAGGGATTCCCTAACATAATGAGTACTGCAACAGTGATATGAAATGACATAAGTGATGTATAATGCTTGCAACTAAAAATATGTCAATATGGTTTTCTTTCATTTATATAAATGTAGGATTGCCAGTGTCATAAGTGATAATTTAATATAGATGTTTCTTGTTTACAAAAAAAAAAACTACAACCCTGAGAGGATTTGAACCAAGCATCTTTCACTAACATTTTAAAGAGTACTACACTTACAAGCTGAGAACTTCACTTGACTGTCATTCTACCAAGTACATCAGTTACAAACTGAGCACTTTACTTACTAGTTCTGCCCTATGTTTAATCTCCTGTTCCAAGACAAAGTTCTCAAACTTTTGATGGGTGATGGCAACTGATGCTATGGCTGCAAAGGTAGTTATGGACACCATGAGGACAGAGTTGGAGCCAGTAAAAGACTATGACTAGTCTGCTCTGGCAGATGACATGGACATTCTACAGGGATGAGAAGCTTATGCCTTTTGATTTGCCAGGGAACACTGACATTTTCTTGAGATTACTATGAGGAAGAGATCCTTAAACTGCAAAGAGAAAGACTTATCATTACAGGTACTAAGCACAGCCCTTAACTCAGGCAGCAGAGAACACTAATGGAAGATGTAACAAAGAGAGGACACCATTCACATGCATGTTAGTTTATTTGTTTGTGTCTTTTGGCTTTTCCTGGTTAGGGGTCACCACAGCGGAACTCCGGTCCGCTAATGATTGGCAGTAGATTTTTTTACGTGCCGAGTTTGCCAGCCCTGATGCACAACCTTCAACGAAGATACATCCATTCACGCATGTCTCCACACAGAAGACGTTCTAGCTGAGAATCGAACGGCACAACGTCTTGTTGTGAGGCGACAACGCTACCGCAGCACCACCACCGCAGTCATTAGTAAATGGTGAAATTTAACTAGAAGTAAGGATTCACTTCAGTAGCCCCCTCAAACAACAGAAGCTATTCTCTGCAAATATATCAGTGCTACTGAAGTTGGGTATCCATTCCATGTCACTAATATAACAACATTATTATTATATTTACTTAAAGATAAGCCTCTAGATTTATTCAGTAGTAAGTTAAGGCACCTTTTGCATTTTTCTCTTACCGTTGCATTGCAGTGACTGAATGATGCTACTTTAACAGAGGAGTTTATGACACCAGCTGCAAAGTGGACTCTGGGAGGTGTACTCTCTGACTGATGTTCAGTGTCTGAAGGGTCACTGAAATTAACTCTCTTTCTGCATTTAATATCTGAGGAGGTCTTTCCAGCAATCTGTACAAACACAACAGTTGTTACAGGTTGTCATTCTACTGCACATTTCCTCATACATTATTCAAATTTGGCAAAACTTACTTCATGCAGCAAAGTCTTGTGCTTTACAGACACAAATGCAATATTGCACATAATTGTAATACGTTTACCATGGTTCTGTATTCATTTAATATTCATTTAAAATTCAAAAGATGTTGTTTATTCACCCAAACCACAATAATAGGACCAAACACTTCAACATTTTTTTTTAAAATAGAGTACGAACTGCCATATACAACGGCCGTTCTTTGGGGTGTCCTAGGGACCAGTCTGGGTAAATGAATTAAACAAAGTGTATTCAGGTGAGAAATAAAATCAGGTCCAGATCTTATAGCCTTAACCATTTATATTAAACTGACGATTCCAAAAGAAATTATTCAAAAGACATCTGCATGAAGCTCCTCACACCATCCTGGGAAAAACATCACATCTGCATCACTGCAAGACATAAAGCTTTGCAGAAAGAAAGTGAATCTGTGGCAATTTGGATGGGTTGAAGTAGTACTGTTGCAGAGGTAGGCACCATAACCCCCAAAGATTTCAGCAGAATCTGCTGCAGTATTATGGACATTGACTATCACAATGCTACTTTCTCAATGTGGAAAACCACAAAATAAATTATTCTCTGTACCTGGAATTAAAAGTATGGATTCATTTAAGTGCAATGTAATTGGAAAAGTAGCATATCTTTTTTTTCTAATGATAAAGGGACTGAAAATTAATATAATAAAACATGTTACATAAAATCAAAGATAAAATCTTACTGAAATGCTTTATCAAAAATTAAAATTCGCAGAATTTAATCAGCACATCTTAAACTTTCACAGGCTTTCCAGCCACTTCCTTTTACTCAAAATTTGCAGCTGCTTCGAACCACTTTCTAGATCTCTGAAATACTTCAACAGTTGGGTTACTAAACTATTATGCCCAAACTGAGAAAGCACTGTTACACTCAGGAGAAGAAGGGTTTATCGATGACAGTGCCAATGGAGAAAGTGCAGTTGTGTAAAATCTTACCATAATGGTTGATATCCTTCTCTTCACTGTTGCAGTATTCATTACATTAGGGATCCCCTTCCAAGGGCGGCCTGATGCTCAGCCAGTATACCAAAGCCATTAGGTTGCTTTAAGATGTGCCGTAAGTCACACATAAGCTCCTTGCATAGCACAGGGCAGCCAGATGACGTCCGGATGTACCATCCTCAGAACTGGAGCCCCACTAGGAATGCCAGTACAAGGAAAAGAAAAGGAAATTAGTACATCAAGAAGAGAAATGGATCAGGGGGTGGAGGGAGGGAGTGAATACTGCAACAGTGAAGAGAAGGACATTTACCATTATGGTAAGATTTTACACAAATATAGTTTGGCCTTTTTTTCACTGTTGCAGAATTCATTACTTTAGGGAGAGTGCCAAAGCTGAGAAAGAAACTTGGTAGGAGGAAGGATCAGCAGAGCCTTCTAGGAAGCCATGAAGGATGGCCCTAGCAAAAACAGCACTAGCTCCAGAGATTCCATCCAACTTGTAGTGTTTGATAAAAGTATGCAGAGAAGTCCAGGTAGCTGCCTCAAGAATAGAAGTATTATCCAAACCCTTGAAAAAAGCACCAGAAGACGCTACAGTCCTAGTAGAATAAGCCATAACAGTACAAGGAAGGCTCTTACCATGAAATGAATGACAAAAAGAAATATCTTTTGAAATCCAACAAGAAACAGTTTGCTTGGATACAGCTAATCCCAAGGACCTGGGATGAAAGGAAACAAAGAGCTGATCAGATTTCCTAATAGTCTTAGTCTTATCCAAATAAATTCTTAGCTATCTATGCACATCTAACGTGTGTGGCACCTTCTCACTGGCAGGCTGCGGAGAAGGGAAAAAAAGTGGGCAAATGAATGGACTGATTAAGGGACAACTCATTAACCAAAACTGGGCATAAAAGAAGGATTAGTACGCAAGGACAACCTGTCCTTATGAAACACCAAAAAAGGTGCACAAGCTCTAAGGGCTTGAAACTCAGACACTTGTTTGGCAGAAGTAAGAGCTAACAAAATAACAGTCTTCCAATAGCAATGTTGCAAGTAAACTGCAGCTGCAGGCTCAAAAGTAGCCGGAGTCATTTTTTCCAAAACAAAACTAAGATCCCAGGGAGGAGAAACAGGCTTCTTGGCAGGCCTAATATGAAGGATGCCTTTTAGGAATTGTTTAGCCTCAAATCTAGAAGTTAAAGGAGGAGATAAAGGCAGACAAGCAGAATAGCTGATAAATGGGCCTTAACAGTAGAATAATCCAACTCAGCATTGAGCAATTCACATAGATAGGAGTAAACCAAAGGAACAACCACAGAAAGTGGATCTAGATTTTGAGAAAGACATCAAACCGAAAACTTCTTCCATATGGACAAGTGGGATTTCTTAGTACTTGGTTTCCTGGTCTCCTGCAGGACCCTAAGCACATCCTCAGAAAAAAAGTGTTTATGTGGAATCAAATTCATATCACCCTCAGTGTCAGTTGAGGAGTGGACAGGTGGGGATGGATGAGAGATTACTTGTCTTGTTTGAGTAAGTCCACCCTGTGAAGTCACCTGTGATGTCCTTGGCAAAATGCAGAAAAAGAGGGAACCAGTGCTGCCTCAGCCAAAAGGGAGTCACCAACTAGATTTTGTGATCATCCTGTTGAATTTTGAAAAGGACTTTTGGAATGAGGGCAAGGGGAGATGAAGCAAAAAAAAAATTCCCTGCTAAGAAAAAGGGCTTCCTCCTTACAAACCAGAGTAACTCGAACCCTGGCAAAATAGTGGAAGCTGTCTGTTCAGAGAGGAAGCAAATAGATGTATTTGAGGAGTACCTCACTGGTGGGTAATGTCCAGAAACACATCCCTGTGAAGTACCCATTCGCAGGATTGAGTCAAGGACCTGTCAGAGTGTCTGCCACAATAATTTGACCTAAGGGAATGAAAACTGCTTTAAAGAGTCATTTGATACTGGACAGCAAGATCCCACACCAGGAGTGGCAGCCAGCAAAGAAAGGTCCTGGGGAGAAAAGAGGATCAAAAGCCTGAAACAAAAGCAGAAGAGCTCTTATCTCTTTGACAATGATGTGCTTCTTTAGTTGAAGAGGTGACCAAACCCCCTGTACCTTTAGGGAGCCAAAAGCTGCTCCCCATCCACACAATGGGGGCAAAAAAGGGAGCCCTGGATTTAAAGACAACTGCTGGATTCACCAGTGAAGTTTCTTCCTGTGACAAGATAGAAGAGAACTACAAATTCTACGGGATGTGCACACTGAAGCCAAACTGACTTCAGTAATCACTGAAACATCTTCATATGGAGTTTGGCCACAGAAAGCATAGGAATGGCAGATGCCATGAATCCCACAGCTCTCAGCAACTCCCTGGCTGTGATGGAGGCCACAGGAAGAACAGTTTGAAAGAAGGAAATGAGGGTTAAAGCTTGGGAGGACACGGGGATACCAGCAAAGGCACAATCTGAATCCTGCAACCTAGAAAAACATGATCCTGAGAAGGAGTCAGAAAATACTTTTTGAAGTTTATTGTGAACTCCAGGCTCTGATGAAGGGAAAGAGCAAAATGAAGATTTTGCAACAGGATCTCTGGAGAGGATGCCTGAAATAGCAAGTCATCCAAGAAGGGAAATACTTGGATTCCCTAAAGCCTGCAAAAAGCACCAACAGCGACAAGGCATTTAGTGAATACCCCTGGGGCAGTAGAAAGGCCAAAGGGTAATGCACATAACTAAAAATGCCAGGAAGCAACAGACAAACACAAAATGTTCCTGCAAAGGGGATGGACTGGAATATGAAGGTAAGCATACTTGAGATCCAGAGATACCATATAAAACTGAGGAAGCAAAAGGGAAAGCAAAGTCTGAAGGGACAACATTCGAAAAGTGGGAACCTTTAGAAAAGTGTTTAGATGAACGAGGTCTAGAACTGATTTCTAAGTGCCCTCTTTTCTGGGTACTAGAAATATCCTGGAGTAAAACCCCCTCCACCTTTGGGACACAGGCATCTCTTGAATAGCACCTTGAGTTAAAAGGTCCCGAAGCACCTCTGGGAAAAAGGAGAGTTGTTCCTGAGGAGGCTGAGGAACACCCAAAAAACGGGGAAGAAATTTCCACACTGTGAAGTACCCCTGGTGAATAATGAAAAGAACCCAGGACTCCTGAGGAATCTGTAGCCAGACTGGAAGAGAGAGAGAGAGACAAAGGGGAAGAGAAAAGTGGCTGGGAAGAACAGGACAGTCAGACAGCACCTGGGTTATCTGGAAAAGGAGACACCTGAGTCCCTAAAGTCTGAGTAGCCTTAGCAGAAGGAGCCTGCTTGTCACCCTTTTTTCCCTAAGGAGTAGGGCGAGATTGCCTGTGAACAAAGGCTGGCTTATTGGGGTAGTTTCTCTGAAATTTAGAAACAGGAGAAGCAAACATGTTTGAGTACCTGTAAAGCCTTCCCCTTATCCTGAAGGGACTTAAACAATTCATCATCAGCTTCTCCAAACAAGTGTTTATTATTAAGAGGGGCATCCATCAACTTAGCCTTAGTACTGTCAGGCAATGGTTGAAGCCAATGCTAAAAATACCTCCTCATCACTGACCCAAAAGCGGCAGCCTTAGAAGAAGCATCTGCTGTATCATAACTACACTTGATGGAATGGCAAACCACCTGTTAGGAAGTTAAAAGGAAATCAGCAGATGTTTTACCCTCAAGAGTTTGGAAGATCAGAAATAAACTGACAAGCCTGAGATAGGAGAGCCAACATACACCTGGATATATGGATCTGCTAATTAGCCCTAAAAGACAAGATAGCAGAGGTGAAAACCTTTGTACCTAGCCTAACCATGGTTCTGTTGTCTTTATCAGAAGGCAGTAACTTGGGCGAAGGAAGCAATTGAAAGGGTTTGTCAGAGGCTACAGACAACTCTGATGGGTCAGCAGCAGGACACTGTACAAAAAAATACAATCCTCAGGCACCCTATAAAACCTATCAGGTTTCTTGGGAGCAGGGGGCTGAGAATCTGGAGCATTAGAGGCACTGGAAAACATATTCAACAAAGCAGCCAAAAAAAAAAAAAGGGAACAGCATGAAGGTTTAGGAGACTCTGAGACCTGAGAACAATCCCATTTAAAAAACCTCCATCATCCTGGAGATTGTGTTCCCCAAAAGAAATCTTTTCAAAGGGAGTATCAGAACTGGTAGATTCCTCTTCTTCTGATCCATAGACCAAAGGAGAAGAAATTTGAGAAGAGTAAGCAAGGAATTCCTCATCAGAACCCAACTCCTCAGAGGAATCCTGTTCTGTGGGTCTTTTAAGTGGAGCAGAGTACCCAGAGGGAGCTGGAACAGAAACACCCTTAGGATGTGTCAATGACATCAAAGCATTAAACAAACCCTGAGTGAAGGCCTTTCACTTAGTCCGTGGATCCTTAGGGGCAGGAGAAACATGTTTAGTTTTTTCTTCTTTAATGGGACATCTGCCTTATAAAATCTGGAAGGGTCTGACCCAGCATGGCATGCAATAGTAGTAGTAGGAGCTTCTCTGACTAAAATCTAAGGAATATCCCCTAGACCCCTAGGAAATGATCAAACATGGTTCCCCATTGAACCTCCAAAACAGATGTCTGCAAAGCCTCCTCAGACATACTTAAAGGCAGATCCACGCTGGCCTCCAACCTGGTCATGGCAAAGGAATCCAACAAGAAAACTGGCGAACCTCCGGGCATTAACTCACCTCAGGAGAAAATTCTGGTGGAGGCTGGACAATGGCAGATTCTGGCCTAGGCTTCTTCCCTGATGCCTGTCCCTCAGGATGGGAAGTTCCCTTCATAGTATCTTTTGTGAGAAGTTTAAGTCACTGATCCTCAAGCTACAGAGCCAAAGAAGAAAGTCTACTATCCAAAGCTTTAGGTACAAAAACCTGACAGTTAAAACAGGACATATGGTCGTACGAGGCACCAAAGCAAAACAGACACTGTTCTTGGTGGCCTGTATGGAGAATTTGTCTCCCACGCTGGCATTTACCCTTTTTGGATGACATGAAACCCCACAAGCAACAAAAAGACAACTAAAAAGGAAACTCCAATGGGGCACTTATCTGCAATGGCCCAGAAACCAGCAACAGAACGTAGGTGGTCAGACCAATGATCAAGAGATGGTGTTTGGACTGGTGGCAAAGACATTCTAAGGATGGTATGCCTGGATGTCACCTTTATGCCGTATACTACATGAGGAGTATATGTGTGACATACAGCATACATTAAAACAGCCAAGGCTTTGATATATATTGGCCGGACGTCGGACTGCCCTAGGCAGGGATTCCCTAACATAATGAGTACTGCAACAGTGATATGAAAGGACATAAGTGATGTATAATGCTTGCAACTAAAAATATGTCAATATTGTTTGCTTTCATTTATATAAATGTAAGATTGCCAGTGTCATAAGTGATAATTTAATAAAGATGTTTCTTGTTTACAAAAAAAAAAAAAAAACTGCAACCCTGAGGGGATTTGAACCAAGAATCTTTCACTAACATTTTAAAGAGTACTACACTTACAAGCTGAGAACTTCCCTTGACTGTCATTCTACCAAGCACATCAGTTACAAACTGAGCACTTCACTTACTAGTTCTGCCCTATTTTCAATCTCCTCTTCCAAGACAAAGTTCTCAAACTTTTGATGGGTGATGGCAACTGATGCTATGGCTGCAAGGGTAGTTATGGACACCATGAGAACAGAGTTAGAGCCAGTAAAAGACTATGACTAGTCTGCTCCGGCAGATGACATGGACAATCTGCAGGGATGAGAAGCTTATGGCTTTTGTTTTGCCAGAGAACACTGACATTTTCTTGTGACTACTATGAGGAAGAGGGTCCATAAACTGCAAAGAGAAAGACTTATTGCAGGTACTAAGCACAGCCCTTAACTCAGGCAGCAGAGAACACTAATGGAAGATGTAAGAAAGAGAGGATACCATTCACATGCATGTTAGCAAATGGTGAAATTTAACTAGAAGTAAGGATCCACTTCAGTAGCCCCCTCAAACAACAGAAGCTATTCTCTGCAAATATATCAGTGCTACTGAAGCTGTGTATCCATTCCATGTCACTAATATAACAACATTATTATTATATTTACTTAAAGATAAGCCTCTAGATTTATTCAGTAGTAAGTTATGGCACCTGTTGCATTTTTCTCTTACCGTTGCATTGCAGTGACTGAATGATGCTACTTTAACAGAGGAGTTTAGGACACCAGCTGCAAAGTGGACTCTGGGAGGTGTACTCTCTGACCGATGTTCAGTGTCTGAAGGTTCACTGAAATTAACTCTCTTTCGGCATTTAATATCTGAGGAGGTCTTTCCAGCAATCTGTACAAACACAACAGTTGTTAAAGGTTGTCATTCTACTGCACATTTCCTCATACATTATTCAAATTTGGCAAAACTTACTTCATGCAGCAAAGTCCTTCTGTGCTTTACAGACACAAATGCAATATTGCACATAATTGTAATATGTTTACCATTTACCATGGTTCTGTATTCATTTAAAATTCAAAAGATGTTTATTCACCCAAACCACAATTATAGAACCAAACACTTCAACATTTTTTTTTAAAATAGAGTACGAACTGTCATATACAACGGCCCTTCTTTGGGGTGTCCTAGGGACCAGTCTGGGTAAATGAATTAAACAGAGTATTCAGGTGAGAAATAAAATCAGGTCCAGATCTTATAGCCTTAACCATTTATATTAAACTGACAATTCCAAACGAAGTGATTCAAAAAGACATCTGCATGAAGCTCCTCACACCATCCTGGGAAAAACATCACATCTGCATCACTGCAAGACATAAAGCTTTGCAGAAAGAAAGTGAATCTCTGGCAATTTGGATTGGATGAAGTAGTAGTGTTGCAGAGGTAGGCACCATAACCCCACAGCCCAATACACTAATTTATAGAAGATTTCAGCAGAATCTGCTGCAGTATTATGGACATCAACTATCACAATGCTACTTTCTCAATGTGGAAAACCACACAATAAATTATTTTCTGTACCTGGAATTAAAAGTATGGATTCATTTAAGTGCAATGTAATTGGAAAAATAGCATCTCTTTTTTTCTAACAATAAAGGGACTGAAAATGATATAATAAAACGTTACATAAAATCAAAGATAAAAACTTACTGAAATGCTTTATCAAAAATTAAAGTTAGCAGGATTTAATCAGCACAACATCTTAAACTTTCACAGGCTTTCCAGCTACTTCCCTTTACTCAAAATTTGCAGCTGCTTCGAACCACTTTCCAGATCTCTGAAATACTTCAGCAGTTGGGTTACTAAACTATTATGCCCAGACTGAGAAAGCACTGTTACACTCAGGAGAAGAAGGGTTTATTATATCGATGACAGTGCCAATGGAGAAAGTGCAGTTGTGTAAAATCTTACCATAATGGTTAATGTCCTTCTCTTCACTGTTGCAGTATTCATTACATTAGGGATCCCCTTCCAAGGGTGGCCTGATGTTCAGCCAGTATACCAAAGCAATTAGGTTGCTTTAAGATGTGCCGTACATCACACGCTCCTTGCGTAGCACAGGGCAGACAGATGACGTCTGGATGTACCATCCTCAGAACTGGAGCCCCACTAGGAATGCCAGTACAAGGAAAAGAAAAGGAAATCAGTACATCCAGAAGAGAAATGGACCAGGGGGTGGAGGGAGTGAATACTGCAACAGTGAAGAGAAGGACATTTACCATTATGGTAAGATTTTACACAAATATAGTTTGGCCTTTTTTTCACTGTTGCAGAATTCATTACTTTAGGGAGAGTGCCAAAGCTGAGAAAGAAACTGGGGAGGAGGAAGGATCATCACAGCCTTCTAGGAAGCCATGAAGGATGGCCCTAGCAAAAACAGCACTAGCTCCAGAGATTCCATCCAACTTGTAGTGTTTGGTAAAAGTATGCAGAGAAGTCCAGGTTGCTGCCTCAAGAATAGAAATATTATTCAAACCCTTGAAAAAAGCACCAGATGAAGCTACAGTTCTAGTAGAATAAGCCATAACAGTACAAGGAAGGCTCTTACCATGAAAGGAATGACAAAAAAGAAATAGCTTTTGAAATCCAACAAGAAATAGTTTGCTTGGCTACAACTAATCCCAAGGACCTGGGATGAAAAGAAACAAAGAGCTGATCAGATTTCCTAATAGTCTTCGTCTTATCCAAATAAATTCTTAGCTATCTATGCACATCTAACATGTGTGGCACCTTCTCACTGGCAGGCTGCGGAGAAGGGAAAAAGTGGGCAAATGAATGGACTGATTAAGGGGCAACTAATTAACCAACTTGGGCATAAAACAAGGATTAGTACACAAGGACACCCTGTCCTTATGAAACACCAAAAAAGGTGCACAAGCTCTAAGGGCTTGAAGCTTAGACACTTGTTTGGCAGAAGTAAGGGCTAACAAAATAACAGTCTTCCAAGAACAATGCTGCAAGTAAACTGCAGCTGCAGGCTCAAAAGGAGCCTGTGTCAATTTTTCCAAAACAAAACTAAGATCCCAGGGAGGAGGAGCAGGCTTCTTGGCAGGCCTAATATGAAGGATGCCTTTTAGGAATTGTCTAGCCTCAAATCTAGAAGTTAAAGGAGGAGATAAAGGCAGACAAGCAGAATAGCTGATAAATGGGCCTTAACAGTAGAATAATCCAACTCAGCATTGAGCAATTCACATAGATAGGAGTAAACCAAAGGAACATCCACAGAAAGTGGATCTAGGTTTTGAGAAAGACATCAAACCGAAAATTTCTTCCATATGGACAAGTAGGATTTCTTAGTACTTGGTTTCCTGGTCTCCTGCAGGACCCTAAGCACATCCTCAGAAAAAAAGTGTTTATGTGGAATCAAAATCCTATCACCCTCACTGTCAGTTGAGGAGTGGACAGGTGGGGATGGATGAGAGACCACTTGTCTTGTTTGAGTAAGTCCACCCTGTGAAGTCAATTGTGATGACTGTCCTTGGCAAATGCAGAAAAAGAGGGAACCAGTGCTGCCTCAGCCAAAAGGGAGTCACCAACTGGATTTTGGGATCATTCTGTTGAATTTTGAAAAGGACTTTTGGAATGAGGGCAAGGGGAGGTAAAGCAAAAAAAAATCCCCTGCTAAGAAAAAGGGCTTCCTCCTTCCAAACCAGAGTAACTCGAACCCTGGCAAAATAGTGGAAGCTGTCTGTTCAGAGAGGAAGCAAATAGATGTATTTGAGGAGTACCCCACTGGTGGGCAATGTCCAGAAACACATCCCTGTGAAGTACCCATTCGCAGGATTGAGTCAAGGACCTGTCAGAGTGTCTGCCACAATAATTTGACCTAAGGGAATGAAAACTGCTTTAAAGAGTCATTTGATACTGGACAGCAAGATCCCACACCAGGAGTGGCAGCCAGCAAAGAAAGGTCCTGGGGAGAAAAGAGGATCAAAAGCCTGAAACAACAGCAGAAGAGCTCTTATCTCTTTGACACTGATGTGCTTATTTAGTTGAAGAGGTGACCAAACCCCCTGTACCTTTAGGGAGCCAAAAGCTGCTCCCCATCCACACAAGGGAGGCAAAAATGGGAGCCCTGGATTTAAAGACAACTACTGAATTCACCAGTGAAGTTTCTTCCTGTGACAAGATAGAAAAGAACTACAAATTCTAGGGGATGTGCACATTGAAGACAAATTGACTTCAATAATCACTGAAATATACTCATGTGGAGTTTGGCCACAAGAAGCATAAGAATGGCAGATGCCATGAATCCCACAGCTCTAAGCAAGTCCCTGGCTGTGATGGAGGCCACAGGAAGAAGAGTTCGAAAGAAGGAAATGAGAGTTAAGGCTTATGAGGATGCAGGGATATCAGCATAGGCACAATCTGAATCCTGCAACCTAGAAAAACATGATCCTGAGAAGGAGTCAGAAAATACTTTTTGAAGTTTATTGTGAACTCCAGGCTCTGATGAAGGGAAAGAGCAAAATGAAGATTTTGCAACAGGATCTCTGGAGAGGATGCCTGAAATAGCAATTCATCCAAGAAGGGAAATACTTGGATTCCCTAAAGCCTGCAAAAATCACTAACAGCAACGAGGCATTTGGTGAATACCCTTGGGGCAGTAGAAAGGCCAAAGGGCAATGCACAGAACTAAAAATGCCAGGAAGCAACAGACAAACACAATAACTTCCTGAAAAGGGGATGGACTGGAATATGAAGGTAAGCATACTTGAGTTCCAGAGATACCATATAAAACTGAGGAAGCAAAAGGGAAAGCAAAGTCTGAAGGGACAACATTCGAAAAGTGGGCGCCTTCAAAAAAGTGTTTAGATGAACGAGGTCTAGAACTGATTTCTAAGTGCCCTCTTTTCTGGGTACTAGAAATATCCTGGAGTAAAACCCCCTCCACCTTTGGGACACAGGCACCTCTTGAATAGCACCTTGAGTTAAAAGGTCCTGAAGCACCTCTGGGAAAAAGGAGAGTTGTTCCAGAGGAGGCTGAGGAACACCCAAAAAAGGGGGGACATTTTTCCACACTGTGAAGTACCCCTGGTGAATAATGGAAAGAACCCAGGACTCCTGAGGAATCTGTAGCCAAACTGGAAGAGAGAGACAAAGATGAAGAGGAAAGTGGCTGGGAAGAACAGGACAGTCAGACAGCACCTGGTTTATCTGGAAAAGGAGACATCTGAGTCCCTAAAGTCTGAGTAGCCTTAGCAGAAGGAGCCTGCTTGTCAACCTTTTTGCCCTTAGGAGTAGGCGAGATTGCTTGTGAACAAAGGCTGGCTTATTTTGGTAGTTTCTCTGAAATTTAGGAACAGGAGAAACAAACATGTTTCAGTTCCTGTAAAGCCTTCCCCTTATCCTGAAGGGACTTAAACAATTCATCATCAGCTTCTCCAAACAAGTGTTTATTATTAAGAGGGGCATCCATCAACTTAGCCTTAGTACTGTCAGGCAATGGTTGAAGCCAAAGCTAAGAATACCTCCTCATCACTGACCCAAAAGCAGCAGCCCTTGAAGAAGCATCTGCTGCATCATAACTACACTTGATGGAATGGCAAACCACCTGTTAGGAAGTTATTAACAGGAAAAGAGCAGATGTTTTACCCTCAGAGTCTGGAAGATCAGAAATAAACTGACAAGCCTGAGATAGGAGAGCCAACATACACCTGGATATATGGATCTGCTAATTAGCCCTAAAAGACAAGATAGCAGAGGTGAAAATCTTCTTACCTAGCCTAACCATGGTTCTGCTGTCTTTATCAGAAGGCAGTAACTTGGGCAAAGGAAGCAATTGAAAGGGTTTGTCAGAGGCTACAGACAACTCTGATGGGTCAGCAGCAGGACACTGTACAAATAAATTACAGTCCTCAGGCACCCTATAAAACCTATCAGGTTTCTTGGGAGCAGGGGGCTGAGAATCAGGAGCATTAGAGGCACTGGAAAACATACTCAACAAAGCAGCCAAAAAAAAGGGAACAGCATGAAGGTTTAGGAGACTCTGAGACCTGAGAACAATCCCATTTAAAAAACCTCCATCATCCTGGAGATTGTGTTCCCCAAAAGAAATCTTTTCAAAGGTAGTATCAGGACTGGTAGATTCCTCTTCTCCTGACCCATAGACCAAAGGAGAAGGAATTTGAGAAGAGCAAGCAAGGAATTCCTCATCAGAACCCAACTCCTCAGAGGAATCCTGTTCTGTGGGTCTTTTAAGTGGAGCAGAGTACCCAGAGGGAGCTGGAACAGAAACACCCTTAGGATGTGTCAATGACATCAAAGCATTAAACAAACCCTGAGTGAAGGCCTTTCACTTACTCCATGGATCCTTAGGGGCAGGAGAGACGTTTAGTTTTTAGTTTTTTCTTTAATGGGATGTCTGCCTTATAAAACTTGGAAGGGTCTGACCCAGCATGGCATGCAATAGTAGTAGTAGGAGCTTCTCTGACTAAAATCTAAGGAATATCCCCTAGGCCCCTAGGAAATTATCAAACATGGTTCCCCCCTGAACCTCCAAAACAGATGTCTGCAAAGCCTCCTAGACATACTTAAAGGCAGATCCACGCTGGCCTCCAACCTGGTCATGGCAAAAGAATCAGACAACAAAGCTGGCGAACCTCGGGGCATTAACTCACCTCAGGAGAAAATTCTGGTGGAGGCTGGACAATGGCAGATTCTGGCCTAGGTTTCTTCCCTGATGGCTGTCCCTCAGGATAGGAAGTTCCCTCCATAGTATCTTCCATGACAGGTTTAAATCGCTGATTCTCAAGCTACAGAGCCAAAGAAGAAAGTCTACTATCCAAGGTTTTAGGTACAAAAACCTGACAGATAAAACAGGACATATGGTCATATGAGGCGCCAAAGCAAAACAAACACTGTTCTTGGTGATCTGTATGGAGAATTTGTCTCCCACACTGGCATTTACCCTTTTTGGATGCCACAAAACCCCACAAGCAGCAAAAAGACAACTAAAAAAGAAACCCCAATGGGGCACTTATCTGCAATGGCCCAGAAACAAGCAACAGAATGTAGGTGGTCAGACTAACGATCAAGAGATGGTGTTTGGACTGGTGGCAAAATTCTAAGGATGGTATGCCTGGATGTCACCTTTATGCCATATACTACATGAGGAGCATATGTGTGACATACAGCATACATTAAAGCAACCTAAGGCTTTGGTATATACTGGCCGGACGTCGTACTGCCCTAGGCAAGGAAACCCTAACATAATGAGTACTGCAACAGTGATATGAAAGGACATAAGTGATGTATAATGCTTGAAACTAAAAATATGTAAATATGGTTTGTTTTTATTTATATAAATGTATGATTGCCTGTGTCATAAGTGATAATTTAATAAAGATGTTTCTTGTTTACAAAAAAGAAAAAAAGTTACAACCCTGAGGGGATTTATACCAAGAACCTTTCATTAACATTTTAAAGAGTACTACACTTACAAGCTGAGAACTTCCCTTGACTGTCATTCTACCAAGCACTTCAGTTACAAACTGAGCACTTCACTTACTAGTTCTGCCCTAATTTCAATCTTCTCTTCCAAGAGAAAGTTCTCAAACTTTTGATGGATGATGGCAACTGATGCTAAGGCTGCAAAGGTAGTTAAGGACACCATGAGGACAGAGTTAGAGCCAGTAAATGACTATGACTAGTCTGCTCTTGCAGATGACATGGACAACCTGCAGGGATGAGAAGCTTACGCCTTTTGTTTTGCCAGAGAACACTGGCATTTTCTTGAGATTACTATGAGGAAGAGATCCATAAACTGCAAAGAGAAAGACTTATTACAGGTACTAAGCACAGCCCTTAACTCAGACAGCAGAGAACACTAGTGGAAGATGTAACAAAGAGGATACCATTCACATGCATGTTAGCAAATGGTGAAATGTAACTAGAAATAAGGATCCGCTTCAATAGCTCACTCAAACAACAGTAGGTATTTTCTGCAAATATATCAGAGCTGTAACTAATATAACAACATTATTATTATATTTACTTAAAGATACGCCTCTAGATTTATTCAGTAGTAAGTTAAGGCACCTGTTGCATTTTTCTCTTACCGTTGCATTGCAGTGACTGAATGATGCTACTTTAACAGAGGAGTTTAGGACACCAGCTGCAAAGTGGACTCTGGGAGCTGTACTCTCTGACTGAGTTTCAGTGTCTAAAGGGTCACTGAAATTAACTCTCTTTCGGCATTTAATATCTGAAGAGGTCTTTCCAGTTATCTGTACAAACACAACAGTTGTTAAAAGTTGTCATTCTACTGCACCTTTCCTCATACATTATTCAAATTTGGCAAAAAGTACTTCATGCAGCAAAGTCCTTCTGTGCTTTACAGACACAAATGCAATATTGCACATAATTGTAATACGTTTACCATGGTTCTGTATTCATTTAATATTCATTTAAAATTCAAAAGATGTTATTTATTCACCCAAACCACAATTATAGGACGAAACACTTCAACATTTTTTTTTTAAATAGAGTACGAACTGCCATATACAACTGTCCTTCTTTGGGGTGTCCCAGGGACCAGTCTGGGTAAATGAATTAAACAGAGTATTCAGGTGAGAAATAAACTCAGGTCCAGATCTTATAGCCTTAATCATTTATGTTAAACAGACAATTCCAAAATAAATGATTGAAAAAGACATCTGCATGAAGCTCCTCACACCATCCTGGGAAAAAACATCACCTCTACATCACTGCAAGACATAAGGCTTTGCAGAAACAAAATGAATCTGTGGCAGTTTTGATGGGATGAAGTAGTATTGCAGAGGTAGGCACCATAACCCCACAGCAGAATACACTAATTTATAGAAGATTTCAGCAGAATCTGCTGCAGTATTTGCTACTTTCACACTGTGGAAAACCACAATATAAATAATTTTCTGTACCTGGAATCAAAAGTATGGATTTATTTAAGTGAAAATGTAATTTGAAAAATAGCTTCTCTTTTTTGTATAATGCTAAAGGTACTGTAAATGAATATAATAAAACATGCTACATCAAATCAAAGATAAAAATTTACTGAAATCCTTGGTCAAAAATTAAAATTTGCAGGATTTAATCAGCACATTATTTTAAACTTTCACAGGCTTTCCAGCCACTTCCCTTTACTCAAAATTTGCAGCTGCTTCGAACCACTTTCCAGATCTCTGAAATACTCCAACAGTTGGGGTTACTAAACTATTATGCCCAAACTGAGAAAGCACTTTTACACTCGGGAGAAGAAGGGTTTATTATATAGATGACGGTGCCAATGCAGAAAGTGCAGTTGTGTAAAATCTTACCATAATGGTTGATGTCCTTCTCTTCACTGTTGCAGTATTCATTACATTAGGGATCCCCTTCCAAGGGCGGCCTGATGTTCAGCCAGTATACCAAAGCCATTAGGGTGCTTTAAGATGTGCCGTACGTCACACATAAGCTCCTTGCGTAGCACAGGGCAGACAGATGACGTCCGGATGTACCATCCTCAGAACTGGAGCCCCACTAGGAATGTCAGTACAAGGAAAAGAAAAGGAAATTAGTACATCCAAAAGAGAAATGGACCAAGGGGTGGAGAGAGTGAATACTGCAACAGTGAAGAGAAGGACATTTACCATTATGGTAAGATTTTACACAAATATAGTTTGGCCTTTTTTTCACTGTTGCAGAATTCATTACTTTAGGCAGAGTGCCAAAGCTGAGAAAGAAACTTGGGAGGAGGAAGGATCAGGAGAGCCTTCTAGGAAGCCATAAAGGATGGCCCTAGCAAAAACAGCACTAGCTCCAGAGATTCCATCCAACTTGTAGTGTTTGGTAAACATATGCAGATAAGTCCAGGTAGCTGCCTCAAGAATAAAAATATTATCCAAACCCTTGAAAAAAGCACCAGAAGAAGCCACAGTCTTAGTAGAATGAGCTTAACAATACAAGGAAGGCTCTTACCATGAAAGGAATGAGAAAAAGAAATAGCTTTTGAAATCCAACAAGAAATAGTTTGCTTGGATACAGCTAATCCCAAGGACCTGGGATGAAAGGAAACAAAGAGCTGATCAGATTTCCTAATAGTCTTAGTCTTATCTAAATAAAATCTTGGCTATCTGTGCACATCCAACGTGTGCAACACCTTCTCACTGGCAGACTGCAGAGGAGGGAAAAAGTGGGCAAATTAATAGACTGATTAAGGGACAACTCATTAACCAACTTGGGCATAAAAGAAGGATTTGTACGTAAGGACACCCTGTTCTTATGAAACACCAAAAAAGGTGTACCATCCATAAGGGCTTAAAGCTCAGACACTCGTCTGGACAAAGTAAGAGCTAACAAAAGAACAGACTTCCAGGAGCAATGTTGCAAAGGAACTGAAGCTGCGACTCAAAAGGAGCTCGAGTCAATTTTTCCAATACAAAATTAAGATCCTAGGGAAGAAGAACAGGCTTCTTGGCAGGCCTAATATGAAGAATGCCTTTTAGGAATTGTTTAGCCTCAAATCTAGAAGCTAAAGGAGGAGATAAAGGCAGACAAGCAGAGACAGCTGATAAATGGGCCTTAACAGAAGAATAAGCCTACTCAGCATTGAGCAATTCACATAGATAAGACAAAACCAAAGGAACATCCACAGAAAGTGGGTCCAGGTTTCGAAAAAGACAGCAAACTGAAAATCTCTTCCATATGGACAAGTAGAAATTTCTAGTAATAGGTTTCCTGGCCTCTTGCAGGACCCTAAGCACATCCTCAGAAAAAAGGTGTCTATGTGAAATCAAAATCCTATCACCCACAGTGTCAGTTGAAGAGTGGACAGGTGGGGATGGATGACAGATCCCTTGTCTTGTTTGAATAGGTCCAACCTGTGAGGTAACTTGTGATTGTCCTTGGCAAAATGCAGAAGAGGGAACCAGTGCTCTCAGCCAAAAGGGAGTCACCAACAAGATTTTGGGAGCATCCTGCTGAATTTTGAACAGGATGTTTGGAATGAGGGATAGCATAAAGAAACATCCCTTCCAAGAAAAAGATAGGGTATCCACCTTCTAAACCAGAGGACCTGGGACTCTGGCACAACATAGAGGTTGTCATCTGTTCAGAAAGAAGGCAAATAGATCTATTTGAGCAGTACCCCACTGGTGTACAATGTCCAGAAACACATCCCTTGAAGCATCCATTCAAGTGATTGAGTTAAGGACCTGCTCAGAGTGCCTGCCACAATGTTTTAACATGAGGGAATGTAAACTGTGTGAAGAGTCACTTGATAATGCACAGCAAGATCCCACACCAGGAGGGCCAGCTGGCAAAGATGATAAGATCTTGTCCCCCCTGTTTGTTTACATACCACATCAATATGATATTGTCTGCAAATACTTTGAGGTGTCCTTAGCAGAAAAGAGGATGAAAAGCCTGAAGCACTAGCAAAAGAGCTCTCATCTCTTTGACATTGATGTGCTCTTGCTGTTGAAGAGGTGACCAAACCCCTGCACCTTTAAGAAGCCAAAATCTTCTCCCCATCCCACATCTGAAGCATCTATGAATGGCTCCTGAGAGGGAAGAGGGGGATGAAAAGGGAGCCCTGGATTAAGAGACAACTGCTAGATCCACCAGTAAAGTTCCTTCTTAAGACAAGGCAGAAGAGGAACTACAAATTCTAAGGGACATGTATGTTGAAGCCAAACTGACTTCAGAAACCATTTAAACTTTCTCATGTGGAATTTGGCCAGTGCGTGCATAGGGGTGGTAGATGCCATGAATCCCAGAGCTCTCAGAAACTCCCTGGCTGTAATAGAGACCAAAGAAAGAAGAGTGAAAGAAGGAAATGAGTGTCAAGACCTTGGGAGGAGACAGGGATGGCAGCATAGGTACCATCCGAATCCTTCACCCAGAACATGGTCCTGAGAAGGAGTCCAAAAATAATCTTTGAACTTTATTTTGAACCCCATGCTTTGCAGAAGGGAAATGTCAAAACTAAGACTTTGCAACAGGCTCTCCAGTGAGGATGACTGAAACAGGAGGCTGTCCAAGTAAGGAAAGACTTGGATCCCATGAATCCTGCAAAAAGCAATCACAGGAGCAAGGCATTTGGTGAATACCCTTGGGGCAGTAGGAAAGGTCAAAGGGCAAAGCAGAGAAATGAAAATGCAGAAAGCAACAGAGAAAATTGGATGGATCAGAATATGGAGAATGCATCATTGAGATCCAGACACACCATATAAGCCTAAGGAAGCAAAACATGGAACAAAGTCTGAAAGGACAATGTTCGAAAGGACAGCAAATTCACAAGAGTGTTTAGATGAGACAAGTCTAGTATTGGTCTCCAAGTATCCTCTTTCCTGGGTACTAAAAATATCCTGGAGTAAACCCCTCCCTTTGGGACACTGGCCTCTCTTGAATAATACCCTGAATCAAAAGGTCCCAAAGCACCTCTGGAAAGAAGGAGAGTTGTTCATGGGGGGGGGGGGGGGTTGAGGGACACTCATAAAAGGGGGAAGGGATTTCCAAACCATGAAATAACCAGATGAATAATGGACAGAACTGAGGAATCCTGAGGAATCTGTAGCCAAACAGGGAGAGAAGGAGAAGTGAAGAGAAAGAGGAAAGTTGCTGGGAAGAACAGGACAGTCAGATAAGCACCTGGTTTAGCTGGAAAATGAGACTTCTGAGTCCCTAACATCTGAGTAGCTTTAGCAGAAGGAGCCCACTTGCCACCTTTTTTGCCCTTAGGAGGAGGGATATTGACTGTGAACAAAGGCTGCATTATTGGGGTAGTTTCTCTAAAATTTAGGCACAGGAGAAAGAAATACATGTTTAAGTTCCTGTAAAGCCTTGACCTTATCCTGAAGGGACTTAAACATATCAGCAGCAGCTTTGCCAAACAAGTGTTTATTATCAGCAGGGGCATCCATCAGATTAGCCTTAATATCATCTGGCAAAGGTTGAAACTGAAGCCAAGAATATCTCCTCATGACTGACCCAAAAGCAGCAGCCCTAGAGGAAGCATCTTCTGCATCATAACTACACTTGATGGAATGATGAGCCATCTGGGAGGAAGTCCCTAACGGGGAAAGAGCAGAACTTTTACTTTCAGAGTCTGGAAGATCCAAAGGAACCAGAGACACCTGGGAAAGGACAGCTAACAAGTATCTGGGTAGCAGATACACAAACCTTCTTGCCTAGCCTTTCCATGGTCCTTCTATCTTTATCAGAGGGCAGTAACTTGGAAGAAGGAAGCAATTGAGAGGGCTTGTCAGAGGCTACAAACACCACTGAGGGGTAAGCAGCAGGACACTTGTATAGAAATGTAGTCCTCAAACACCCTATAGAGTCGAACAGGAGAGTCTAGAGGCTTAGAAGCATTGGAAAATGCATCCAACAAGGCAGCCAAAACAGGAGAAACAGCAAAAGGTTTAGGAGAATCCATCTGCAACAACTCACTGTATCTTTTATGTACCTCAGAGACCGAAGTACAATCCCATTTAAAGAACTCCATTATCCTGGAGATAGTGTCCCCAAAAGAAATCTCTTCAAAGGGAGTGTCAGGACTGATAGATTCCTCTTCCTCTAACCCATAGTCCAATGGAGAAGGAATATGAGAAGAGTAAGCAAGGGAATGGATCCCTCATCCAAATCCAGCTCCTCCTCAGAGGAATCCTCTTCCTTAGGTCTTTTTAGGGGCATAGAGGACAAAGGGGGAGCTAGAACAGAAACTCCCTAAGCACTAAACAAACCCTGACTGAAGGCCTGCCATTCATTCTGTGGATCCTTAGGTGCAGGAGAAATTTGTTTAGTCTTTTGCTTTATCTTCAATGGGACATCTGCCTTATAAAATTTGGATGGTTCTGACACAGGACAGCATTCAATAATGGTAGTAGGGACTTCTCTGACTAATATCTGAGAAACACCCCTAGACCCCTCAGAAATAATCAGCAGTGTTTCCTCCTGACCTTCTGAAAAAGACATCTGCAAAGCCTCCTCGGATGTGTGTAAAGTTGGATCCCTGTTGACTTCCAACTCGGTCATGGCAAAGGAATCCAGTGACAAAGCTGGGCAAACTTACAGGCATTCACTCACTTTAGGAAAGACACCCAGCAGTGGCTGAACAACAGAAGATTCCAGCCTAGGCTTCTTGGCCTTCTTCACTGATGTCTGTCACTGGGAGCAGGAAGTACCCTCCATCGTGACTTTTCCAAGAAGCTTAAGATGCTGATTTTCAAGATAAAGCACCAAAGAAGATAGTCTACTCCGAAGGGTTTTAGGTACAAAAGCCTGACAAATGGAACAGGATGTATGGTCATGAGGAGCACCTACGCAAAAGGGGCACTGTTCATAGCAGTCTTTTTGGGGAATCTGTCTCCCACACTGGCATTTACCCTTCTTTGATGACATGAAATACCACAAGCAGCAATAAAAAGAATAAGTAAAAAAAAAAAAGAAACAAAATGGGGCACTTATTTGTAATGGCTTGGTAAACCAGCAATGAAATGGGTGTTCAGAATGATGATCAAGTGATGGCATTTGGACTAGCTGCAATGAAATTCCGAGGACGGTACGTCCGGGTACATCTGGATGTCACATTTATGCTCTATGCTATGCAAGGAGCAAACTTGTGATATATGGCGTACCTTAAAGCAACCTAAAGGCTTTGGTATACTGGCCGGATGTCAGGCTGCCCTTGGCAAGGGATCTGTAATGCAATGAATACTGCAAAAGTGAAACGGAAGGACATATATCATTTCATTAAGTATTCAACTTTTTCATCTGACACAAAGAATTTCATCTCCATCACCATAAGGACAGAGTTCCAAGGTTAACCTCATGGGTGGAGCTATGGCAGTTTCCTCCAAGATCAGGGCTTTACCTTCATCCAACTTTAATCACCCCAAATATAGTATACCCAACTAGCATATACTACTTTTGGCCACAATGATGCTTAAAGTTACCCACATAAGCCACATAGTCCACTGTGCAAAAAATTGTCACCGCATTGGTGTACCCTAAAAAAGACCACTTATTAAGTGGCTAATTGAAATTGCACTTTTATAAAAGGTTAAATTTATATACATATGATTTCCCTAAGTAAAACTTCACGCACACCTAGCCAAAGGTCCCTTAGAGTGTGCCAAGATACACTTTGAATAGGAATAGCTCCAGGAGCAACTATAGAATTTAAGCTAAACCCTTGGTCTCACTAGCTAATCCCTGTGTATAGGAAGTTTATAAAAAAAATATTAACTTAAAAAATAATCCTTGACTAGGAACCTGCAGACTAGTCGCCTCTCCGAATTTCCTTGAGCTGACATACTCACGTGGTCTAAGGTGTATACAGACAAACACAGAGCAGTATATGGCAGGCATCCTATATATTCTTTCTGATGTTTACCCAATAAAAAAATGAATAAAAACCTTCAACCTTAAAATTCTTACTTACAAAGCTTTATCCAAACGTTTTTAGCAGGTACCCACACATATCGTCCCCCATTTCCCCAACTAGCATTTACCATTCTACTTTGAATCTGCTGACCAATTTGCCCCTATAAAGCTAAAAGTTGGGTACACAAGCCACATGGTCCATAGTGTACCTGGCAACAAACACCATGGCAATACATGACATATTATCCCATAAAAATCCGAAAAAACACACCTGTACTCCACCACTACCCTTGAAATGAAAAAAGATGACAGATCTGAAGAAACATAGCCAAAAGCACAGCAAAACTTCCATTTTGAAATAATGGTTATCCAAGATAAAGATATAAATCTGGTCACTTAAGTACTGGTTATAGTACTACAAGAAAGAAAAGAGGCTACACCAAGATTTATTTTTGTTAAATATATGGTTTTAATACTGATGGCGATCGACTACTTTGTACTATAATACATTGTATGTGTAGGTAATTGACTGCTTTACACTGTAATAGAGCGGATGTGTAAATTGAAGGACTAATAGTCACAAAAGGGTTAAGCTTTGTAAGGGCAGCACCTCCCATGGCCAGCCCCTCAATAAGGCATCAATTCTACCCCCTCTCAGGGGAGGCCATGCCCAGGAAGGGATACGCCTAGGGAATGTCCCCATTTCTAAGTCATATAAGCTCACAAAGGATTCTTAGTTAATCATTAGATAATGAGCAGCGTTTATCTGTCTCAGCAATTAATAAAACATGTTTGAAGATACAAATGACCAATAAACTGACAACAAATCTCTTAATTAACCAAAGTCCACACCCTATTCACTACTCCCATTTCTCATTACCCCTCAAATTATTTCACAATGATAACCAAAGTAAAACTCTTACTTCTTCTCCTATCCTACTGTGCTTTTCTAACCCTACTATTCAATGCCACCACCACACAGGCCATCTTAGACGAAGTAACACCATCATCCTGCACACAAACCTTACCATTGCAGGCTAGATTAACTAGTTACTCCAACATCTCACCCACATTATTCATAATCTCTGTCCTAAATACAATCAAAATAAAACTACCACCTACCAACTCCAAACTAAAACTATGTCCTTTACACCTCCCCAAACCCCTCTCAAAAAGCTACCTACCATATATTATTATCCATTTCCTCTTCTTCTTAACACAATGTGGAGACATTCAGCCAAATCCAGGCCCAATCAAGCCTCCAACACACACCCAGGCCCTAAATAATCAACAACTTCCTATAACAACAACAAACACATGCAGTATTTGCAACAAAATTGCTGAGTTTCATGCCTGGCTAGCTACCCACACCGAGATGTTGTAGGAGTAACAGAGACATGGCTAAAACCACACATTGCTGACACTGAAATTCTCCCACCAGGATATAACATCATCCGCTCAGATAGTCTTCAAAAAAAGGTGGGGGCATTGCACTAATTCATCTCAACTCCCTAACAATCTCAGCCTATCCAAAACCAATCCCTCCCTTCGGGAACATTGAAATTTTACTTATGTCACTTCATATTAACAATAAATGTCTGAGCATTGCTGTACTCTACATCCCCCCAGGTCACAACATTCCCCTACTAGAGGACCTCTTATCCTGGATAAATCAAAATATCACACAGGAAACCATTATCCTAGGGGACACCAATATTAACTAGAAAAGCCTAGCCACCAATTCCCCAACCAATAGCATAAATCTGTATACCTTCACACAGCTTATTTCAACCCCATACCCATGGTCTATCCACTCCATCAGAGTCAACTCTGGACTGGATACTAGTATCCCACCCCAGAAATACTCCAGCTCAGGCACCTTACCTAACATACTAAGTAATTACCGCCCAGCTTATACCCATCAAACCCATCCCCAAGCAGTTTAAACACACACCTACAAATTTTACAGGAATCTCTCCCATTTTGACCAGAACATGTTCATTGACATTGTAAACATTCAAAACTGGTCCCCACTAAAAACCCACCCTTTAGACGATGCGGTCAACTACTTTAACAAAATCTTTCTGGAAACTCTAAATATTCTCACCCCTATATAAATCAAAAGAACAAAAGTTAACCATGCCCCTTGGCTAACAAAACAGATCAAACAAAATCTCTTACATAGGGACCGAGCTTGTAAATTATGGCACAAAGGTAAAACAAAATAAAACAAATTTGATTATAAGCAACTTCAAAATAAGGCCAAAAAACTAGTCATACAAAATCAGAAAAACTACATTTCATCTAAGCTATCCACCTAACACAATAACCCTAAAAAGTTCTGGAAATCCGTCTCCACTTTACCTAATCCTGGCACTCTATAGAACCCATCCCCTTCATCTGACAAAAGTTCACAACAAATTGCCCTTGATTTTAACACCCACTTCATCACTACCATTCAAAAGCTAATTAAAGATTCACCAACAAACTTAAACCCCCTAGTCAACAATAATTCTATTCTGCTTAACAATAGCACCCCCCTACACACACTTCTAACACTCAGACACCTCCTTCCTTTACTATTCAGCCTGTACCCTCCTCCCTAATATTCAAACTTCTAACCAAATTAAAACCATGCTCTCTTGCCACTGACAATCTACCCCCCCCTTGAGTACCTACAACTCGCAGCAAAAGCAATCGCTTACCCAGTTAGCACTCTAATAAATCACTCTATCCCAGAGTGTCATGCCCCTTATTTATGGAAAAAATCTATCATCACTCCACTACACAAAGGTGGAAATTTCCACAACCACTCTATCGCCTCATCTCAAAAATTTTAGAAAAATGTGTACAGATCCAGTTTCTTAAATACTTATCAGAAAATAATCTTCTTGCCCCTGCCCAACATGGGTTCCATCCTAATCACAACACTATCACAGCCCTTCTCTCGTTCACTGATACTGTTAAAGCCATAGAAGCCAGTCACCCTACGTCAGTAATTCTATTAGATCAATCTAAGGCCTTCGACTTCTACACTGTATCCCATACTAAACTGTTAAACCAACTGTCAAAACTAGGATGCTCCCCCTCTTCTCGCTCCTGGTTTTCCTTCTACTTAAACTATCGAGAACAATCAGTCAGATGGCACAAAGAACAATCTGATTATTAGGCAAATAATATAGGAGTCCCACAAGGATCCATTCTAGGGCCACTAATCTTTAATACTTTCATCAATGATCTCTACAAAGCTTCTGAACAAGGTAGTCTCATCCAGTAAGCAGACGATTCTTCTATCATATCTGCTTCCAATAATTTCTCAAACCTCTCTACAGCTACACAAAATGCTCTCACAACTACAGAAATCTAGCTAAATAATGCACAGTTGCTGTTAAACCCTCCAAAAACCAAACTATTACTTTTCTCTACAAAACCACCTAATATACATTTTAGAATCTTTTCTCAAGATAAAACTGAAATTGAAATTGTGAACACTGCAAAATTGTTAGGCATAACAATTGACAAACTCTCTTTTGAACCACGCATTCTCTACACAATAAAGAAAACTCACTTCCAGCTAGGGAAACTTTACCGGCATAAACTCTACCTAGACATTCAGACCAAAACTAAATTGGCCAGTAGCCTACTTCTCCCATCCCTTCTATATGGAAGTGCTATTTTCACTAACCTTCACTCATCCCTTAGCAATACTACAGTCTTGCTATTATAAAATAGCTAAATTTGCCTCAGGCAAACCCAACCGATTACACCATTGCCTAGCAATTTTAGAACTGTATTGGCTTGAATTCCCAAGCTTTCTCAAATATACCCAATTAACACTAGCCCATAAACTTACTTCTAAACCTAACTCCTGCCTGCACTCAGTTCCATCCTATAAACTTACACTTCAACAAGAACTCTTAGATCATCCAGCAAAATACTCTTAAACATCACCAAACCTAACAAAAGAGCTGGACAAAGTCTGTACTCCCATAGCATCGCTAAACTCTGGAATTCCTTACCCTCCCATATAACTGAAATTTACTGTTTAAAAACCTTTAAAGCAGCATTAAAAAGACACTACCTGAATAACGCATCCTGCAGTTGTATAATTAACAAACCACCTTAAACCTGTTCCCTTACTCACTATATGAGAGTTAGCATATGGCAACAATATATTTGTATAATGGTATAGTAATAAGAATTACTGTCTTATTAAATGTAAACCTTGCAGCATGATATAGTACATCTCTGATTAAAAAAAAAACCTCCTTTATCTTGTACATTGAACTGTTAGAAACTGGTGTCTCATCTATGTTGATAAATTTTGTAGCCAGTAATTTTTTGTGGAGCTTTTCTCCCCGGGCCACCACTGAAAATGGGTCAAATGGCCCAGTAGACGTTCCCGGTCAATAAATAAATAAATAAATAAAATGGTTCCTGAGATTTCTTCAGCTTCAATAGGTCAAGTTTAATAACTTTTGCAATTTTCAGCAGACAGCAAGAAATTGGGATTGAGATTCCCTCTGAATAAGAGCACCACCAGGAAAATAGAAATAATCTACCTTGGAAATAAGAACCACACCTACAGCGACTAGATACCATTCCCTAGTCCCAAAATGGCAAGAGATTGTTTTTAGTTTTTAAGTGTGGCAGTAAAGAATGACTTACCTCTGAGCCCCTTGTTGCTCATACTGGTGACAGTCTATATTAGCAAACATGTTGGAGACACAGATGACCAAATCTGCTATAAGAAGATGATGTGACATTTCAGACAGGAATTTTTGCAAATGATAGTTGAATGGAATGCAAAAGTGAAGGTACATAAAGACAGTTGTCATGACAGCAAATGGGGGGGGGGCAGAAGAAATTGAAAAGTGAGACAGAAGGGAAAACAGTGGAACAGATCAATAGTTTCAAGTTATCTGGGAGGGCTGGTTGAGAAGAAGGCAAGTCCGAATGAAGAGGTCAAAGGCAGAACCAGAAGTGTCTCATCCAAATGATACAAGTCAGCATTAATGTGTGACAAAAAAAAGCAAAAAAACCTAAAATTTAAGGTACAAAACAGTCATGTGAAGCTGGTATGGTACAGAAACCAGGACAGTGAAGGAAAAGCAACTGAGCAAGCTAGAAGTGATGGAGATTAAGAACCTAAGATGGGCAGGAAGTTGCACATCACAGCAGAAGTCAAGCTCCAGTTGCAGGCAAAGAGAACAGATTACAGTGGTTCAGGCACATGACAATTTGGTGAAGATGATCTGGGAGAAACAGGAAGATGGCAAAAAATAAAAAAATAAGGACATCTAGCCAAGAGGTGGCTGGACTATATGTGAGAAGACTTGTGACTGTCAAGCATGACTGTCGAAAGTAGGAGAGTGGCACTGAATTAAGGGAGGTAGTGACAGTCGATATGACAACCCAACCACATGTAGAAAGAAAAAAAAAAAAAAAAAAGAGGACAATGAGGGTCAATGATAATGGATGACCTAGATATGGAAATCACATCCAGCTTTTAATGTTTTATAAAAGTGTTCCATGGTGCTCATACTGCAGCCACAGTTATGTCTTTCCTCTGACACATTCTTCATGAAGGCTTGGGAAATGGCCACTGCCCCTGCCTCATGAGCACTGGAATGATTCGGCAAGTGTTTCTCACAATTTTTGGTAAAAATATTTTATGCAACTACACAGCCAGATACACCCTAAATTTAGAAACCTTACTGCCCAAAGTCTTTGAAATGGATACAAACAGCTGTTGGCTTTTATGATTGATTTGATTCTGTCTGGCTAAAATCTGAATGAACTGTGTATATCCATGCAACAAAGTAAGCACTCCCTGTGGTCTGTGTAATTAGGGAAAATACTGGCAAGTTCTATGAACTGACTAATAATGGATTCTGTGGCCAGTTTTCGCAAAAATGACAGGCTGGTTCTCATGGACACAGTGTTTTTATTAAATATGAGATATAGAAACTTGAAGTATAATACTTGAAATTCAGAAACCATTCATACTGACAATGGCAATTAGCAATAAAAATTCCCAATATATAAACTTCAGTTTTGCTGTTGCACAGGTTCAAATAGTGGAACTTCATGCTTTTGTAAGGCAAAGTAAAGATTGATTCCACAGATGAACTAGATATTTGAAAAAAGTGTGTAAAAGGTGCCTCTAAGATAGATATGCAAACCTTAAGGGGATGTTAAGGAAGTGGAATTCTGGCCTTGATGCAAAATAGAAATAATTACTAATCTCTGACCCAAATCAGGGAGATGTAAAGGTATTCTAAAATGCTAGGTGTATTAGCTGGTAATGCATTCAGGCCTTGATCCATGGCCCATATTACAGAACAAATTAATTTACTTCTGTATTTTTTCTGGTACTCTGTCTCTGGGCAGATGTGATAATCTGGACCATTTTTTCAGGGTATGATGGGTCCTTGTTCATTAATGGAGGTGGAAAAAAAAACATGCAGTTAGGCTGAAGGAGTAAAGATGCAGTTGACACTGGACAGACTGATAAGGCAGCAGGTTCCAGCATGGCTTCATGCTGAGAGGCCAGTCCAGGATAAGAGGTTAAAGAAAGGGAAAACCACACTTGCCAGGGTCAAAATGTGGTTAAAAATCATGTTGGCTTTGCAAATCTTCTCCTTCTCTACGTGTGTGGGGATAAGAGGAGATGGGGAAAGAGAAAATAGAAGTCATGTGGACACTTCTTAATGAGGACGCCCCTGGGGAATCCTGCCAAGGAGGAATACTAGAAAAGTTATTGCAACTGAATGGGATGCAAAAAAAGGTTGCAACAAGGCCTCTCAAAGAACATCAACACTGTATGTGCTGACTGAGAGACCACTTGTGTGGCATCAGATTGAAATAACAGAGCCTGTCCACAACAGAAATGACTGATCCTCAGGATGAAGGATGTTATTAGAAAGTACATGGAAGAAAATGTCCTTTCCTAAACTCTTATGACCTACCAGCATAAGAGATAAGAAAAACTTCTTCCCTAAATGCCCCAGTTAGGTATGGCTGATGGTTAGTGTTACTCAGTTTCAGACCCAGTACCCTTAGGCACAAGAAACAAGAGCCTGAATTCTCTACCTGTACCACCATTTGTGATTCAATGAGTTGAGTACATGGCTCTCAAGTGTCCAGATTTTCACAGAATGTCTGTAATGTTTGGCTCATACTTTTGGTCTGTTCCTCTTAAAATTTCTGTTTTTTTCTAGCAAATCAGTGAAAACTGAATTTACTAAATAATGATAGCCGTTTACGTTTCAGTCTTCCTATCTTTCAGGAAATGCATGGTAACACAAAACATTTTATTCTTGCAACTTTCTAAGATTATACAAGCAATCTTTAAAATGTGTCCCTGGTTTTGGGCCTCTATCCCCCCCCCCAAATAAATTTTGGCTTTTTCCAGATTTCTTGTGCTGCAAAGTTGAGAGAGAGAGTTGAGTGTCAAGTGGATTTTACAAGGAGCTGAGAGCTTCAGGGGAAGAAAAGTTTAGTGCTGCTTATGCCAAGTCTGTTTGCATTGTTAATAGCACAATAGGTAGTATACTTGTTTTTAATGCAGAAGGCTGTGGGTTCTACTCCCGCAGTATGGGGATGGATTGCTGATACTGTACTGTGCTGTACTTTAGTTTGCCATCCATTCCCTATTGCAATATTCCTAGTTTATCATTCTTTTAATGTAACATAGGCAATTTATTCTTCAAGGGCAACAGGCACTTTGTTTGTAGATGAAACAATGAAATATAAAGTTGTTTGCTAGCAGCAACCTCTTCATTAGTTACAGATCTCTTTAATGTGGAGTTATTTAGATGACTTTTACTTCTGCAGAGATTGTGCATATTTACTGATATTGGTGGCTTTTAATGACAGAAGTTTGAGTAGACTTTTATGATGGAAACGTTCCAAAGTGAACAGTTTTGTCATTATTGGTTCTTACATTTTGTTTCATTGCCTACTGGAAAAATGTTCAAAACAATAAATTTAAAACATGCTCTAACAAGTGTGTTGTGTAATTTAATACAATCAAGAAGGTGAATCAAAGAAAGCATGTATGTTTGCATAGTCCTAAATATGTGTGCAAGGGGCCTATGATTTGAAAACAGCCCAAAGGTAAACTTTATCCACCACTGGCCAGATGCATTTTCTTTGAATGTGGGTTCAATGCTGTTTCAATGAATGTATATTCTAACGATAGATACGTTTTAATGCTAAGTCTGTTTTCACTGTGAGACTGTATTGCTTTGTTTAGCAGATGTCTGTTGGTGTTTGTGCTATACATTTTAAAATAATAGTTTTAAATGAAATCCAAATAATCATAGTAGAAGCAATGTATAAAGCAGTATGCACATTACAATGTTTATGGTAAATGAGGAGAAACAGCCAAGTAATGGGACACTAGAATGGCTGAAGGGGGGAGAGCTGTGTCTTGAGGGGCCCTATTTGACCATGATTTTGTGAGGGCAGAGGGGCAGCAAATGCAAAGACAAACCTGGGTGGCACAAACTCTAGCTATGCCACTGCCCCTAAGTCAAATTTGTGCAGTGGATTGCCTGCCATAAATAATGCCCCCTAACCCCCAACAGAATAATTCACTATAATGGTCACCAGAAGTATGGGGACTAGGAAGGGTCTGCCTAGAGAACGTTTTCTCCTGTGCCTACCACAAGAGATGCATCTTGCACTTCTTGGAAATTATAACTTAGACATGTACCATGAGACTCCACTGAAATGCTCTCATGTAGTTCAGTTTATTATCCATTGTAATGATCGTGGATTCAATTAATCACAGAGTTGGAGTGCACACAACCACCAGAATTAAACTGTTCTGTACTAGTCCAGGACTGTAGATTGAATTAAGGCAATTTCAGCATAGTGGGAGAAAGCTTTTGCAAGCCAGTGTGCCTAGAATGCAACCTATGAAAATAATAATCTGTGTAGGCATCAACTGAGACTCTACTGTTTACCATCATGCCAAGGACTGAAATAGAATAACTCTTTGAAGCTGTGGGGTTGACTCTTGCTGAAACTGCCAGAAGCCAGTCATCCAGGTACAGGAACACACTGAAGTCTTATACCTGTTGCTACAATAGATACACATTGGATTAACAATATGAAAGCACTGATGAAACCAAATTGCAGTATGGGGAACTGGCAATGAGTGCTTATGAGAAGGCAAAGAATGTCCTGGACACCGTGCCCACTTTGACATACAGGTGTGCATCCTGGAGACACAAACAGCACATCCAGTCCCCTTCAGACAGACAAAGGAGGACTGATTGCACTGTGATGATCCACAAGGGCTCTTTAACATCATGGTTTAGGCTGCTTTGATCTAAGATGGGCTAGAGGCCACTAATTTGGGCACTGATATTTGATGGGTACAACATCTGGGAGAGAACTGAACTGCTATCAGGGCTGGAACAAAAATAGAAAGAAATATCCTTAGGAAACTGTGTCCCATATCCACTAGTCAGGCACCCTCCATGATTTGTAGGACAGATGGCCCCCCTGTCTACAGAGGGGAACAGTTGTACAAGACCTCAGGAAGCTGAATATTGGCCCAAGTAGAAAGCTGTGGTATCTCAGATCTAGTTGTCAAGACCCTCCGCCTCTGGGTATGTGGCCATTCTGGAAATCACTGTGTCCCCAAGGCCCTTACTAGAAGCTCTAAAATTACCAAAATCATTGCACCAAAACTATAGATGATATGGGCTCTGCTGTTTTAAAGCTCACTGAAAAGCATGAAATGTCATCACAACTTTTGTGTGTGTACTGGTCTTGCTCTCTTGTGTCTAATTCAGCTTTTACTTTTGAGCCAAAAAGTTAGGTTCTTTTCAAAAAGGAATTCATGAATTTAGCCTTGGTGTTTTCAGCAAATTTCACAAAGCACAATCCGGTGCAATGGTGTACTATGAGCCCTGGTGCCTGCAGCCCTGACCAAACCATCAACAGCATTATGGGCTAAGCCATATCGTCTGGTATAGAACTTAGGGTACACAGCTGAGACTTCAATTTGTTCTTTAGATCCGATTCTGGCAACCCTTTCAAAGAATGGACTGTTTCAACTGTCATTTTCCGCTGGAATCTTTAAGACGTGACTAGTATCGTTTAAAGCCCTCAAGTAAAAGGTGAAGGATGAAAACATTTGTTTCACCAGTCTGTCCACCATATCACCCTAATTTGACTGATAGATAAGTCTTAGTTTCAGGTTCAAGGGATTTGTTAAGGGCAGCCAAACCTATAAGTGTCCATTACAGGATTCTGAGACCAGTTAGGACAGCCCTGAGCAGCTGGAGGATTCTATCAGGTCTCCAGTACAGCAGCTGCAATATCTTGGTTCTTCCATGCATTGTCAGAAACCATCAAACCACTTCATCAACCTGTTGAACCACCCAAAAGCAAGACTTAGGAGACTGGAATGCTTGAAGAGGATGATCTCTGACTCAAAGGGGTGTTCTCCATTACATCTAACATTTACACATTTGAGATCTATGACTTCCCCAAACTTAAGATCATTGCATGAAAGGGTGAGGGAATTTGCCTGCTAATCATTGTCAAGTTGTGGATTGGGAAACTTCTCTGATGAAAGTAAATCTGAGTCTCACAAACATCTGACATTGACATTTTTTTTTATTTTATTTATGTGCATTTGCTAACTTCAGTAGGATACTGTTCTACAATGACCCAGATTTAGGCTCAGCCCTGGGGTAAAACACATTCAACCAGGAGTGAATATGCAAAAGTACATAAGAATAAAACACTGCGGATGGTGCAGCAGTTTGTGTTATTGCCTCACAGCAAGGGGTTCTCTGGTTCAATTCTCAGCTGGGGTGCCTTCTGTGCAGAGTCTGGATGTCCTCCCTGCATTCGTGTGGGTTTCATCCTAGTGCTCTGGTTTCCTCCCACATTATAAAGACATGCATTTGGAGAGTTTCTCCCCAGGCCACTGCTGAAAATTGGCTCATTCCAAGTCGGACTTTCCCAGTAAACAAATGTTAAATAAATAAATAAATAAATAAACAAAACACTGTGTAATCTGGATATAATTTAGTAATGGAGATATATTCTGCGTATGATACAGAAAATAATGTTGAAATGAAATAAACATTTAGCAACAATTTAAATAAAGTATATATTAGGTAGCAGAGAAAAAAAAAGAAAGAAAAAATATATTTTTATTGAAAGTATCAAACCGGTATTTACACGTATATGAAACAGATAAATAGAATGCTGTTTTACTCCAAAGATGTATTGAGTTTATGATGAATGCAAGTTTGTACACAAATATAAGGGGCAAGCACAGGGCTAGAGTAGGACTTTAAGATATTTTGATGTCGCATAGCATTTTAGGAGTTATTTGGAGAATTATCTGAAAAGGAGAGGTGGTACCATACAAGGCTATTTGTACTACCACTGGATATTAGTGGTTTTCCTTAAGAGTAAGCATAGATGTTTGTTAGAGAAGCCTCTATTTCTGAAACAGAAACACATCCTGTTGAGGCAATCCAGAGAATCTGACTTGTGCAGTAACAAGGTGGATGGCCACCAAAGCAGATGGGATAATCCTTGACATATCAGTAGTATTGCCAAAGAGGGAGGCCGAGGTCCATGCAGTAAAAACTACATTTCCAGAGTTGGCACTAGCTATGGTCCAAACGAGAGACCAAAGCAGTCAACCCCAAAGAATTGCAGAACACAGCTGACACCAGACTGATAGATCAGTGATGCCCAAGATCATCGGTGCCACCACCATCCCGGTCAAGGTCAGAGGCCTTAACATCGTTGGCTAGCTGTCTGACTCCAGAAAAGGAATACTCAGACCTAAAGGAAATGGGATCCTGTCTGGCCACAAAAGATCAGCAGCTAACACTGACTGAGGTAGTACCTGACACTGACTAAGGTACTGGCCCTGAAACAGCTAAGACCAGCAGGGTCAAGGGTCAAGACTCACAGCCCTGCTGTTGTCAAGGTTATGGAGACACAGCAGATTGGGTAGGATTCATAATCTATGTTGATAATGGCGACCATGATGCCAGGACTGATGGTCTCAAGGAGAATGGGATTCAAAAGGATCACAGTAAGGAAGGAAGTATGAAAAAAGTAGGTGAATAAGGTTCTCTAGAGTTCCCAGTGTTAACATGGAAAAAACCTGGGACCATAGCTGCTGCACACAGAAAAATACCTTCCACATATTTTTATAGCCCAGCTGGAATGAAGCTAACCTCATATACCAAACAGACACAACAGAATATGAATGGGGTACAGAGCTCTGGTTCAGATATGGAAGACTGAAGACTGAAAACAAGTCCGGGTGGGGAGGGGGCTAATTTTTTAGAAAAGTTTCCCTTTTTATGTGCCTGACCTTGAATGTAGGAGCATCCATCAAAGGTAGGTATTTAAGAGTGGTCTCAGTGGCTTGCGAACTCTTGGTAGATTGCCTTTTTTTATGAGTGCTTTCATTCTCAGATTCTGATTTCCTCTTCATCTGAGTAGAAAGGGCTTTGGATGTAGAAGAGTATCCTTCTGGTTAAAAGCAAATGCTACTCTTAATTTTTCTAGAAATACCCTATTCTTAAAATTTTTTAGGTGGACAGGTTAAAGCATATAGCACAATATTCAGAGATAAAGCTTCTTCAAGACATTTTAAACATAAGCATGTTTTGTTTATTTGGAAGAAGATACCAGTCTTATCTACAGAAATGTTAATAAATGGCTGTGAAAAATGGCCAACAACTGAATTAAAAGAAGTCTTAACAGTGCAGAATAGTGTCAGTGGAAAGAACGGGGTAGGAAGTAAATAGTTAAAATGAAGTAATAAAAATATCTCGAAAAGGATCATACTGACCTTCAGAATTCTTTTTATATTTGAAAACCAAGAAAACAGACACTGGACTGAATTATCATAAGCTATAGCAGGAAGCATGGGAGTGTCCCAGACACAAATTATTTTAATTGTGGCTTATGAGATCTAGAAAAGGGTCCCAAAGGTTAGAAATGATGGGTAAAAATGGAAGGGCAGGAAAGCATGGGTACACATTAAGGATGTTGAGCTAACTAAATTCTGCTAGCTTTAGTTCTCATGGTGACAGAGAAGGAATTAAAGACAAAATGCTACGGTCCTTTATTTCCTTAGGTATATTCGGATCCCATACCTACTGAATGCCAAGATTTAATGAGACTTGGCCTGTTCATTCACTTATACTGGGAAATTTCCCAGGTACAGTATGGGAGCAAAAGCTGTCTGAAGGTGCCATCACACAGACAACCATAAGAGTTGCTTTTGAATACTGATGTGGCCTGATCCCCCTCCCCCTGAACATGGGTGGGGGAGACAAGCTACTCATTGTCACTGAGGGGACCCACAATACTTTCACCTGCAATATATACTCCCATACATTTACCAGTGAAGTCTACCACCAGGCAGTAGCTTGGTGAGGCAAAAGTCATGTCCCTCCCAGGCCAGGATTTGCACTGTAATGCCACCCCCTCCTCTGAGGACTTGTAGCTGTATGCCTCCTGCTTTGCTCTGCACCCCCTAGCTCTGTGGCCAAAAGCAAGGACTCGTACAGAATTACCAGCCAGAAATATGATCATAAACTACCTTGGGAAAAGCTATGGATACACTTGGACAGATACCAGAACATTACTTGTAGATTACCAGGACCATGACTGTGGATATACTCGTAACAAAGAAGATAGAGAGAGAGCTGATGGAGGAAGAACCTTAGCCAGACTTGAGCTGAAGACCACAAACAAGACAACTGCAAGACAGTTTCTTCATTTAATGACTCTTCTGCAGCAGAACTATGTTAGATTTTGGTGTGTGTGAAAACAACTTACTGTAAATACAAGGCACTAAAACTAAGGCACTGTTTTCAGTGTGTGTTACACACCACACTGGTGTTTTCTGGCAATCTAGATTTGGTCAAAAACTATACCAATCCAATATGTCCTGTTCCTGCATCAGTACATACAAGTGCTAATACCAAGTTAGTTAGTTTCCCCCTTATAAACTGCTGCTCAATGTGTGCGTGTGTGTTATTCAACTCTTTCCCTGCAGATGAGTATTGTATGTGCTTAATGACAGGCTGATATGCCTTTCTGCCATTCTGTGATTTCTGCTGTGGGTAACTACATTGAGAAGGTGCAATAAGGTTTCTGTGCCACTGTAAGCTTAACCAAAGTTCTGAGTGTTTCATTCTAAAGAATTGCAAACTGAAAAAGGAGATTGGAGAGGAAACCTTTCCAAAGTACTGCTGAATACATTTTCAACTGAGTGTTGAGGACGTTTTTCTCTTTTTCATACCTTGGCAGACCCAGAAGCAGAGCCAAGAGTGGAGGAAGTGAAAAAAGAAGTTATGTTCTTACCATAATATTCCATCTGTGTTGTCCATTTTCACTCATCCTCAACATATGGGACTTGGATCTGACCCTCTGAAATGACTCGGCTGTTATTTCAGCTCGTGGAAGCCTGCAAACTCTTAAGCTCCTCTCTACCCATAATGCTCAGCTCCCCATTCACCTCATTTAATACATACAGCTTGAAAAAAAGAATAAGAGTAAATAAGAAACCATACAGATTGCCATCATTGGAGTTCAACACCCAAGGAACATGAGGTGTTAAATGTGTCCTCGTATACATGCTTCATCCTACAGGGGAGGGGGTAGGAGGGTGGGGAGTTGAGGATGATTGAAAATGGACAGCACAGATGGAATGTTATGGTAAGAACATAACTTCTTTATCTGATGTTGTCAATTTTCATTCATCCTCAACATATGGGACAGAGTTCCCCAGCTACCTGAGCCCTGGATGGACCCTAAGAAAGGATGTTTCTGAGAATGGCCGAACCAAAGTCCAATCTTTCCCTTGAGACCAGATCCAATTTGTAGTGAATTTGACTAATTAGAAGCTGCACAAATATCCACAGAGGCTCTAAATAGGAATACAATGGAGGTTGCCACAGATCTAGTAGAATGAGCCTTTACATATCTCTGGAGAAGAATATTCATTTTTTTTGTATACTAAGGAAATACATTCTGTTATCCATCTGACTTTAGTGACAGATTCTCCCAATCTATGGTGTGCAAAGGAAATAAACAGTTGGCCTGATTTCCTTAAATCCTTTGTACTGTGTAAGTAAAACCTCACTGTCTGTGCACATCAAGTGAAGGTAAAAAGAAGTTATATACTCACAATAACGTTCCATCTGTGTTGTCAATCTTCATTTTTTCCTCACGAATGGATTTGGATCCGATCCATTGGATCCGACTCAGCCGATGCTACAGCTCACAGCCACCAGATCTCTCAAGTATCTCCCTTACTCACAATGCACCCTGCCAACTACCTTAGATGTTGTTTACTACTATATAGTGCAGAAGGATAGAGAGAATTATGGGAAGTCATATATATATATATCTATATATATCTATATATATATATATATATATATATATGTATATATATATATATATATATATATATATATATATATATATATATGTACCTTTTCGGAGGCCATGTAAATACTCGTTCCCCCAGAAGTAACAGACTGGGGTAGGTGGGAGGGGAGGTCAGGAAAGAATGAAGATTGACAACACAGATGGAATATTATGGTGAGTACATAACTTCTTTATCTGATGTTGTCAATCTTCATTCTATCCTCATGAATGGGACAGCATCCTTAGCTACTTGAATCCAGGGCAGACTCAAGGAAGGATATTCTCAAGCACCATAGATCCAAATGATGCCCTAACTCTGGAGAGTGATAAAGGTATAAGAAGTAGCCCAAGTTGCTGCTGCACAAATGTCATCCACAGACATCCAAGATTGAAAAACTGTGGAAGTAGCCACAGATCTAGTGGAATGTGCTTTTAATGGATATGTAAGAGAAATACCCAATTTGACATAGAGAAAGGAGATGCAATTTGTTACCCACTTTGATAGAGTAATGTTAGAAATTAATTTTCCCAATTTTGGACCAGAGAAGGAAACAAATAGTTGCTCTGCTTTCCTGATTTTTTCTGTTCTATGCAGACAGAAACACAACTGTCTAGGAACATCCAGTAAATGTAAGATATATATTCTCCTTTGTTGGTAAATTCAGGAAAGAACCCTGGCAAATTGATAACATTATTTATGTTAGATTCTGACACCACCTTTGGAAGACAGAGTGACCTTATGTACCAACCTGTCCTATCTTTGTGAAAAAATAAGTAAAGAGGGTTTAGAAGATAGTGCTTGGATCTCAGAAATTCTTCTTGCGGAAGTGATGGCAGCCAAGAAAATGGTCTTCCATGAGAAAAATTTAAGGTCAAATGTAGCTGCTGGTTCAAAGGGAGGTTGTGTGAGACTGCAGCATTAAATTTAGGTCCCATGGATGTGTGAGGTCTTTAAAAGGAGGCTTTAGAAGGAGTGTCCCTCTTAAGAAAGCCTTGTTCAATTTGTGAGAAGCTAAGGGAATGCTATTCAATCCCGTATGGTAATTTGAAACTGCTGCTGACTGTATCGTAATGGTTGAGGAACTAACACCATTTTGAAAGTGGTGAGCAAGGAAATCTAAGATGTGATCAATAGAGGCTGAAAAGGGGTCATATGTTTATGCTGCTGAGCCCAAATGGCAACCCTTTCCATTTACTTGAATATGTTTTCCTTGTCAAGGGTTTATGGAAAGACAGAATTCTACATTAGACAGGTGATGAGAGCATAGATTGTCTGACTACTAAGGGAACTGGAGAAACCAAGCCGTCAGCTTGCGGTCTGGTATATCTGGGTGTGACATGCCTGTTGTGTGAGACAGGAGGTCCAGAGTTCGATCCAGGTTCCATGATGGTTGAATCAGGTGAGGCCATAGGAAGGGAAACCAAATTTGTCGAGGCCGATAAGGGGCAATGAGGATCATTGTGCTTTTCAAGGGGCAATGAGGATCATTGTGCTTTTCAACCTGGCAGCATTCTGCAGAAATTTTGGAATCAATGGAGTTGATGGGAATGCATAAAGGAGACCAGGAGGCAACTCATGAAGTAGGTAGGACAACCCTCAGTGACTGTCCCCATGGGGGAATCAGGGCAAAGTAGTTGCTGCACTGTTTAGGGGAGAAGCAAAAAGATCACAGCATGGCTGGCCCCATCGATGGAAAATCTCGTCCACCACATTCTCATTGAGGGACCACTCATGGAAGTAGTATGCACCTGCTCAGTTTGTCCACAGTCATGTTGAATCTCCCCAGAATGTGTCGCTAAAAGAAAGCAGTCTGAAGAGATCACCCACGGCCAGACCCTGAGCACTTCTCGATACAGTGGGTAAGATCTGGTTCCCCCCTGTTTGTTGATGTACCAGACAACTGACATGCTGTCTGTTTGAATTGCAAATGTCCCAGAGGGAAGAACACCTTGAAATGCTCACAATGCCAAAAGCACTGCTCCCATCTCTAGAACATTTATATGAAATTTGCTGCTTCGGGGGATCGAGTACCCTGGACTGCCTTTGTCAGATAATGACCCCCAAGCCTATCTGGGAAGCTTCTGTAGTCACTATGGCCTTGGGTTGTTGGAGAATAAATGGACAACCATGGAATAGTTGACTGGACTGAATCCTCCAATAGAGATCTCTTCTGTGAGTGTTGGCAATTTTTATCTGATATGACACTGACTGTTGGAAAATTGACCACTGGGTAGCCAACATCCACTGTAGGATCCACATGTAAAATCTGGCCAATGGAACTAAGGTTATCACTGCAGCCATGAGGCCCAAAGTTCATAGGACTGCACGGGCTGAGATTGATGTTTTGTCTACAACTTTCTTGATCTGTGACCTTATAGTTAGAACTCGGTGAGGTGGAAGGGAAGCAATTACAGTCTATGTGTTGAGCAGTTCTCCAATAAATTCCAATGTCTGAGTTGGTTGAAGTTGTGATTTGTTTTAGTTTGTGGTTATTCCTAGGAGAGGACAGGTGTGGAGAACCTGATCTCTTGCCTGTATGAGTTGATGCCTGGTCAGAGTGGTAATGAGCCAGTCGTCCAGGTAGGGAAACACCCAGAATCCCTGCATTCTGAGGTATGCTTCTCCTACTGCCATGCATTTGGTAAACACCCTGGGGGCTGTGGTGAGTCCAAAGGGCAGTACTCTGAACTGTTAATGACTGGCGTAGGTACTTCCTGGACTACCTGTTCATCTTTGTGTGATAATAGATGCCCGGCAGATCTATCGAGCAGATCCAGTTATCCTTGCCCAGAAAGGGGAGAATAAACTGAATCATGACCACCCAGAACTTGGATCATTGAACAGATTTGTTCCAAAACTGGTCTACAGTGCCCTGTCTTTTTTGACGCTAAAAAGAAACTTGAGTAAGTTCTGGATCCTATCTGGTCTGATGGGACCTCTTGGATTACTCTATTTTTCTGATAGCTTTCAAATCTAAATTGCTGCTTGATACCTCTGACTGGGTGGAAAGAATAGTTGTGTAAAATCTTACTATAACCATAGATGTCCTTCTCTTCCATGTTGCAGTATTCATAACATGAGGGAGATTCTGCCTAGGTGACCTGAATATCTGGACAGTATACCAAAGACTTACGCTACTGCAAGGTATGTGCAATGTTGCACATGGTACAGCCAAACCGGCCATAACAATGAAGTCTGCAAGTACCATTCTCAGAACTGAATGCTCCAGTCAGAACATCAGCCCTAGGATAAGACGTAAAGAAAAATTGTAAGGTAAAATCCAAGGCAGAGCATGAACCATGGGGGAAGGAGGGTGGGATAGAATACTGCAACATGGAAGAGAAGGACATCTATGGTTATGATAAGATTTTACACAACTATTCTATGCCCTTCTATTCCATGCTGCAGTATTCATAACATGAGGGAGAATACCAAAGCTCATGAGTGAGAAGGGGGGCGGGTAGGAGAACAAGAAACTCCACAAAGCCATGCAGAATTGCTCTTGCAAATCCTACTCTGGATCTGGAAATGTAATAGAGTTTGTAGTGTTTTGGATGCAGGACCAAGTAGATGCCTCTAGGATGAAAGCAGTGTCCAGTCCTTTAAAAAAGGCTCCAGATGAAGGCACAGCTCTGGTTGAATGTGCTTTAACAGAGGAAAAGAGAATTTTCCCCTGAGATAGATGACAAAAGGCAGTAGCTTTAGAGATCCAAGAAGAAATAATCTGTTTAGAAACAGATTTTCCCAGCACCCTGGGGTGAAAGGAAATGAACAATTGTTCAGATTTTCTAAAGGATTTGGTTTCGTCCAGGGAAAATCTGGGTTGTCTGTTTACATCTACAGTGTGCAGTACCCTCTCACTGGATTCCTGCAGGACAAGAAGCACGTCCTCAGTAAAAAAAAGTGTCTGAAAGGGATCAGAAGCCTAACACCCACAAGGTCAGATTCAGAGTTGTTAAATGTGGATGAATGAGATATCCCTTGTCTTGTGTGAGTAGATCCACCCTGTGAGGTAACTTGTGATGACTGCCCTTGGTTAATTTCAGAAGAAGAGGGAACCAATGCTGTCTTGGCCAAAAGGGGGTCACCAACAAGATTTTTAGTTTGTCTTTCTGAATCTTCAGAAGAACCTTCTGAATTAGGGGGAAGGGGGGAGATGTATAAAGAAACATCCCCTTCCAGAAGGAAGATAGGGCATCCACCTTTCAGACTAGAGGGTAAGGGTTTCTGGCACAGAATTTTGGAAGTTGTCTGTTCATAGGGAAGGCAAAGAAATCTATTTGAGGAGTACCCCACCCGTGGAAAATGTCCAAAAACACATCCCTCTGGATCATCCATTTGTGGGCCTGTGTCATGGATCTGCTCAATGTGTCTGCCTGAATATTTTGAGCTGATGGAATGTAAACAGCTGTCAATGTTACCTTTTCTTGCAGAGCAATCTCCCAGGCTTTGATTGCTAACCTGCAGAGTAGAAAAGATTTTGTTCCCCCCTGCTTGTTCACATACCAGAGAACAGTGGTGTTCTCTGTGAAAAGTTTCAAAGGACCTGGAAGAAGAGAAGTCCTGAAGCCTTGAAGGGCCAGGATCAGAGCCCTCATTTCCTTGATGTTGATGTGTTGCTTCCTTATGGAGGGAGACCACATGCCTTGTACCTTGAGGTGTCCCATAGTTGCGCCCCCTAGATCTGAAGCATCTGTGAACAGTTCTTAAACTGGAGGTAATGGGTGCAAGTGGAGTCCTGGATTCTGGGAGATTTGTTGAATCCACCAAAGCAATTCTTTCTTCAGGCATTGAAAAAGTGGTAGAACAAATTACAGCAGATGAGCATGCTGTGACCAAAATGTTTTCAAGTACCACTGGATTTTCTGCATGTGAAGCCTGGCTAAGGGTAGTACTGGTATAACCAAAGCCATGTCCCCTAGCATCCTTAGGAATTCTCTGTCAGTCAGAAAGGGCAGTAGGAAGCAACTTTGCAGGGATTACATCTTTTGTGGGGGGAAGAAAGGCCAGGTCTGTCATTATTCTGCAACCCAGGAAAACCTGGTCTTGAGAGGGAGTCAGGGATGACTTGCTGTAGTTGAAAGTGGACCCCAGGCTACAGAGAATGAAGAGGGTGGTTTGAAGGTTCTGTTGTAAGGTGTCAATGTTCTGCATGAATCATCAGATCATCCAGGTAAGGGTAAATGAGGATACCCTGGAACCTGCAAAAGGCAATGACAGGAGCCAAGCACTTTGTGAATTCCCTTGCAGCAGTAGAGAGTCCAAAGGGCAAAGCACAGAACTGAAAATGAGAGGAAGCAACAGAAAAACATAAAAAGTTCATGTAGATAGGAAGTATGGGAATGTGGAGGTAAGCATCCTTTAGGAAACCAGGTAAGCTTGAGGAAGCAGATGTGGGAACAGAGTGTGCAGGGTGAGCATCCTAAAGGGAGGCACATGAAATAATAAACTGAGTTGGTACAAGTCTAAGATTGGTCTCCAAAGGCCATCTTTCCTGGGAATAAGAAATTTTCTGAAGGGAGAACCTCCTGAATGGTTCCTTGTGATTTCAAGTCTTGAATGACTTGAGGGAAAAGATGGATCTGATCCTTTGGTGGTTGTGGAATTCCCATGAAAGGTGGAATGGTTATCTAAGTCATGTAATAACCCTTTTGAATAATACACAGGACCCAATTGTCTGTGGTAATGCTTGTCCAACTTGAGAAAAAATAAGAAAGGCACTGGAAAAGAGGAATTTTTGAGAGTGTTGCCAGGTAGTCACAGACTACCTGGCTTGTCTGGAACGGGAGTCTTCTAAGCAGAGGAATACTGGGACCTAGGAGGTGTCTGCCTGTGTGTAGTCTTATTATGTTGTTGGGAAGGAGTATGAGTTTTCCTTCTTGCAAAATTTGCTCTCAACTGGTAGTTTCTGTGAAATTTAAGAACAGGAGAGGCAAGGATGTGTTTAAGCTCCTAGAGTTCCTTCCCTTTCTCTTGAAGGATTTTAAAAAGGTCTGCAGAATTAGAACCAAACAAGGCGGCATTGTCCAAAAATGCATCCATGATCTTTGCTTTGAAGCCCTCAGGCAAAGGCTATAATCTCAACCATGAAAATCTCCTGCGGATAGAACCCAAGGCAGATGATCCTGCAGAGACCTCTGCTGCATCGTAACTACATTTTATGGAATATCTAGTTAACTGGCATGAGATCCCCAAAAGGGAAGAAAGTTGGGTTTTTGAATAATCACCGCCAATAGCTCCACAAGGGAAATTCTTTTATTGTTAATAAAATACAGTTAAAAAGATTGTAACTGAAACAAACTATTTATTGGGGAAGACGGCTTTTATTGCAACCGAACCAATCTGTTGGTTATAAGTATTTTGTGTTGTAAAGTTGGGTTTTTGCTGCAGAGTCTGGGAGATCTGCCAGCAATTTACAGGCTTGTGAAAATAGAGCCAGAACATACTTGGACATGTGTGTCTGGTAATTAATGGCCCTAAAGGCAAGAGTAGAGGAGGTGTATACCTTTTTCCCCAGTTCTTTCCTTCATCTTGCTATCTTTATAAGAGGGAAGAAGATTGGTGGGGGGCAGTCATTTTGAAGTTTTATCAGCAGACAAGGAGATGACAGCAGAGTCTGCAAGACAGCATTTATACAAGTAGCTGCTGTTCGAGCAAGGAAGGCATCTTGAAATGTTTGCAAAACAGGCGAGATGGCTGAAGGAGCAGGAGAGTCAATTTGCGGAGGGTCATAATACCTCTTCTGGACCTCTGAGACTTGAGAGCTTTCTCATTTGAAAAAACTCTCATTTTAGAGATAGTGTCTCCAAAGGAAATATCTTCTACTGGAGAATCCTCTCCATTAGAGTCCTCATCAGGAGAAGCATATTCCAAGGAAGAGTCTATTTGAGTGGAATACACTAGGGATTCAGCTGAAGAGGATTCATCTTCATCAGATGCCACTAATTCTTGCGAATGGGGGGGTAGGGGTTGCTGGGGTAGGAGGTGGCAAGGAAGAAGGTCTAAGTCCCAGGAAGGCATTCAATATCCCCTGAGAGAATTCCTGTCAGTCAGTAGAAGGATCCTGAATGGAGGAAGCATGTTTTTGTTTTCTCTTAAGAGGAAGCCCTACCCTAGTCTGGGAAGGAAGTGCCATTGTAGTCCTTGGCTCCTGATCAGACATCAGAACAACCCCGATAGAAGGGGTAAAAGAGGTACTGAATGGAATGTTGGAAGGAGCGAACTGTGGTTCCCCCATACCATCCAAATTGGATGTCTGCAAGACCTCTGCAGATGTGCTGTGGATCCCTCCCTAGTGGTGGCTTCCAGAGTAATACCTGCAGAAGGAGGAGGACCCGAAACCGTATGAGCCTCCGGGCCTTCACTGGCTTAGAGAAGGACACCGGGACCAGAGGTGCAGCTGAAGATTCAGCCCTTACCTTTTTAACCTTTTTCTTCTGAGGCTGACCCAACAGACCAGCAGTACCCTCCATACCTAACGCTATTCCCTTAAGTTTTTGGTTTTCTAAATAAATGTTAAGGGCAGACAGATGACTGTGGAGAGTCTTGAGATGAACACCTGACAGATGGCATAGGCCTTGCAGTCATGATCAGACCCCAAACAAAAAAGATACTGATCATGGTTGTCTTTGTGTGGAATTTGTCTTCCACAAAGGCACTTACCCTTCTTGGATAACATTAACCTCTAACAAACATGCAGTAGCAAAAGTGTAAAAGATTTTTCCCCAACAGGGCACTTATCTGAAAGAAGAATAACTCTCAGTGATCAGATGGATGGCTGAAGCTGTCATTCGGACTGACGACAGAGAAGTTCTGAGGATGGTACTTGCAGATGTCACTTTTATGGCCGATGCTCAGCTGTACAATGTGCAATGTCGCATATACCTTGCAGTAGCTTAAGTCTTTGGTATACTGGCTGGATGTTTGGGTTGCCTAGTCAGGATCTCCCTCATGTTATGAATACTGCAACATTGGAATAGAAGGGCATCATCAGGGATTTTCATGGGAATTGGGGTGGAAGGGAAAATCATATTATATAACCTCTAGATATAATCCTCTGCACCCAAGTATCTTTTGTTAATTCTAGCCAGGTTCTCTGGTGCAGGGACAATCTTCATCTGACTGTCTCCAGAGGTGGACAGTTGGGCCTCCATTCAGGAACACTGATAGGTTTATCAAAGAAAGATTATCATGAACCCTGGCTTTCTGGGCCACCTCTGCCACAAGGGTGATGATGTCCACAGGAGTTCCCCCCTCTGCCTCTGGGGGCACTTCCTCCACGTCTGCCATGGAATGGACCTTGGGATTTTCTGAACTACATTTTTCAGCCACTCTGTTGATTCCTGGAGAAGGATCACGGGGGGGGGGGGGTTTATGCCCACGACAGACAAGGTCTTACCATCTTTCTCTCATCTGGAGAGTGTTTCTTTCACTTTAGGACCAAAGAGGGTTGTTCTGTCAAAGGAGCATCAATAAAATTGGACTTGAATGGCTCTGCAAAGTTGCATGAGCTCATCCAGGCATGTCTCCTCATGGAAATGCCTGAGCCCGCAGCTATTGAGATTCCTTCCTCTATGTTGGAAATTAACCTCATAGAACTACTGGAATTAGCCTGTAGGGTTGCCAACTGAGAAGTTATTGAATCCTTAACCTCTGCAGATATGGTTCCTGAGACAGTATTTGATAACTCTTTGGTCAAACCTCCCTGAAGTCTAACCAAATGTGCAGATAGTTCAGTGATCATAATGCAAAAGTCACTGAAGCAAAGACATGCATCCCCCATTCTATTCACTGCCCATATCTCCCTGTTTGGGGTGATGGACAGTGGAACTCTCATCAGCTAGCTGCTTCTTTGTGCCCAACACTATGACCATGGCGTCAACTGGAATCCCTTTTCCTCAAAACTGTCTGTCCACAGGTGGTACCATAATCCTGTCCAGTCTCCGAGGTATTGGTTTTATTGAGTCAGGATCCTTCCATGCCCACCTAGAGATCATGTCCATGAGCTCATCTGTGGGCAGAGTCACCCAGGAAGTAGAGGGTCCTGCAGTGAAAGCCTCTAGAAGAATGTATTTCTCCAGTGTAGGGTTGTAAGATGTCCAGCCACCTCTCTGTTTGAGGATTTCTAGTATGTCTCCAAATAGAACATCTTCAGGAGGTGATCATGGGGATCCTTTGCCTTCATCAAAATCCATGTCTTTGATGACAGACTGCTGTGAGGAGTTTAGGTGCTTCCTCTTGCATGTCCTTTTCCTGGGTAGTTCCTCAGTGGGATGTTCTGCAGAAGTCTTGGAAGAGGAAATCAAAGTTCCCTGAGAGGAAACTTGAGGTTTCAGTACAGGATGTCCCCTTGGAGAGAGTAGCTGAGGTTCCAGACACTGAAGCATCATGGTAGAATAGGTCGGATTTGAGGGGGAAGGCTCTGTTAGGGCTGAGGCAGCAAACTCTATTCGCAGCCTCGAATACAGACTTTGAAGAAGCCAGAGAGAGAGGCTTTGATTCAAGAAGCCAGATTTCTGAATTGTCACCTCTCTCTGATCCATCGGCACTCCTCCCTCATTCATAATGTCCAAAAGAAACTGCTCAGGGTACCCCCTCCTTGTAAACATATGTAGAAGTTTCGAGCATTCATTCTCAAACATCCACTATTCTGACATCATTCTAACCAACCTAATGTATTGTCTTTTTACTAAAGATTTTTTCTGATGTTCAGGATGCCAACTGGCATAATGTAAAAATGAGTTAGAGTAGGTTGGCTTCCTATAAAGGGACAACTGGAAATTTTTGGTGTCATAGTTCTTACAGAGCGTGACATCAAAGTAATTAACCTTGTCCCTGTCCACGGTCATTGTAAATTTTAAAAATGGAGTGGTTCCGTTTAAATAATTGAAAAAGTCAGTCAATTTATCTGCATTGTCCTTGTACATATTGTACAATATTGTCAAGGTACTGGCCATATAAGGCTCGACAATCCTTATATTGAGACCTGAAGACAAAAAGATCTTCCCATTGCACTAACACTATGTTGGCTAAAACAGGGGCACAAATCATCCCCATTGCCATACCCTTGACCTGTTTAAATATTTGATTTCCAAAAATCAAGAGGTTATTTTCCAAGACCAATTCCAGACATATCCTAATAGCAAGTATACTTGTGTGGTCAAAGTCTGAATTATTACACAAAAAAATCATAAAACTACTCTAAGCCCTGTTGGTGAGCAATCACAGAGAATAAATCATAAACATCAGTTGTGACCATTAATAAATTAGTTGTCGTACACATCATTGGATACCTTAGATAGAAAACCCCATGGAGTCTTTGTACAAGTAAGAACGGTTTACCAATATCTGTTTAACTTTATGATCTATGAATTTGGCAGTGGGGAAAGTTTTAGAAGCCTTAGTGTCCACAACAGGTATTTTCAGGATTCCAAAGATGGTTGGATACGGGCATGGAATACCTGTAAAAATTTGTACTCCTCTAAGGTAATTTGACCACTGGAACAACATTTCATCAAGCAATAAATCAATATTATGATAAGCAATGTTGAGCTCATTTCTGGAAACCTCCTCGCAGATATCACCATATAAAACAGAAAACATCCTGTTGACATAGTCATTGGAATCCATCACCACAATACCCCCAACCCTTATCTGGTTTCATGACCCTGATTTCATTGCTCAAAATAATGTTGTACAGTATTGTGTTTCACTAGACATTAAATTCAAGTCTCTGTCACAGCCTTGATTTTTCAGAAGTAATGTTCTTATGTCCATCTCACATAGTTTTTCAAACATGTTCACAATAGAGTGAACAGGGGAATTAAAGACACTCGTCTCTAACACTTGGGCAGTTTGAGCAGTAAAAGAACCAGGGTTACCCTTAAAAAAGAAACCAAGATTTAATGTTCTCACAAAGAGTTTCAACTGAATAATGGTCTCCTCTATGTTAGCCCTTCTTGCTCTTACAAAATAAATTTAAACCCTTCTTCAAGAGGTCAGCCCACTCAGTATTAATATAAGCATAGCTCAAATTAAAACTCTTAAAATCCCCTTTAGTATTGTAAACAATTGAACATACCTCGTCCCTTAGTTCAGGATCTAATGAAACCTCAGTGTCGCTCTCCCTCTTCCCCTCCCTCTCCGTCTCTGCAGAGGTGGATGGTGGTAAGGCATATACCTCGTGTCCTCTAATGCTCTCTCCCTCCGATTCATTAACCTCTCTGATCTCCTCAGAGGGGTAGCCACTAAAGAGCTAGGGTCATCAGTGCAGTTCTGTATATAGTTGTTACTGTTCCTGACCTCATCCCCATCTTCTTCTTTCAGCTGTTCCCATTAGGGGTCGCCACACCGGATCATCAGTTTCCATTTCTTCCTATCCTCTGCATCTTGCTCTGTCACACCAACCACCTGCATGTCCTCTCTCACCACGTCCATAAACCTTATCTTAGGCCTTCCTCTTTTCCTCTTACCTGGCAGCTCCAGCTTTAGCATCCTTTTCCCAATATACCCAACATCCATCCTCAGCACGTGTCCAAACCAATGCAATCTTGCCTCTCTGGCTTTGTCTCTAAACCATCCAACCTGGGCTGACCCTCTAATATACTTCCTAATCCTGTCCACCCTTGACACAGCCAGTGCAAATCTTACCATCTTTAACTCTGCCACATCCAGCTCTGACCCCTGCCTTTTTGTCAGTGCCACTGTCTCCAACGCATATAATATAGCTGGTCTCACTACCCTCTTGTAGACCTTCCCTTTCACTCTTACTGTTATTCATCTGTCACAAATCACTACTGACACTCTTTTCCATCCACACCACCCTGCCTGTACTCTCTTCTTCACATCTCTTCCACACTTGTCATTACTCTGAATTGTTGATCCCAAGTATTTAAACTCATCCACCTTCGCCAACTTTACTTCCTGCATCCTCACCATCCCTCTATCCTCCCTCTCATTCGTACACACATATTATGTCTTAGTCCTGCTGACCTTCATTCCTTTCCTCTCTAGAGCATATAGCCACTTCTCCAGGGTCTCCTCAACCTGTTCCCTACTCTCAGTACAGATCACGAGGTCATCTGCAAACATCATAGTCCATGGGGACTCCTGTCTGATCTCATCTGTCAACCTGTCCATCACCTACCTTAAATGCATCTGTCACTCCCACCGCAGACTTCACCATTGTCACACTACCCTCGTACATATCCTGTATCACTCTTACATAATTCCCTGCCACTCCCGACTTCCTCATACAATACCACAGTTCCTCTCTAGGCACCCTTACCTCATCCCCATTACAGTCCCCAAATCGCCATTGTTGCTGTTGACCCAACGAGAGGGGCAGGATAAGCCTGCCTGTTTTCGTAATCACTTTTCTCTCTTAGTAACCTTTTCTTTCCTAATTTTAAGTTCTAACATGTTTCTGTCCACAAACTGCAGCAGCCTCAAAGTCATTAATTTTACTGCCAAACAATAAATCCAAACGTATACTACTGTCAGGTCTATTGATCTCAACATTTAAAGTCGATAGTTTACTCTCATTGTCGGTAATCAAGACTTGTAGAAATTCACAGCCATGTTTATTAAATAGTAACAGTAACTTACAATGCAAGGGTGAGTCCTTAACTAACCTGGTCAGATAAATCCACATTCGGAGTCCCTTAGGGATGTGCTTGCATCTGAAACACTCCTTCAAGTAACAATTCTCCAGCTGCATTTTTTTGCACTCGAATACAAAGTCATAAAAATATTTAATTTGTTGATCTAATGTCCCCGGCTGTGCAACTTCACAAGTTGCATCCATTCTCCATGTCTCTCCTTCCTTCAACCAGTCCCCAACAGAAAAACATAAAAGTAGTCAGCCACTCCACACACCTCCCGATTGGAGGAAGCCACTACCTAGCTGTATGTATTAAAGGGACCTGCAGTAGAGTTACCAGGTTGACTCTCTCTTTGTGCTGGAGTAATAAAAGAAATATCCAATCCTTGAGAACAATCAGTTGCATTCTGTAAAATATTCAGACCCTCCTTTCTCAAGTCAGTTAAGATTGTGCACTAATGCAGTAAGAGTTCCTATGTAAGCAATTACTTCATGGTAATCAATACTTTGAAGGCTACTGTTCCCCTCATCCCCTTCCATAGCAAAAAACAATAAACCAAAAACACAACCAGCCAAAAAAAAAACTAGTAAAAACACCGGAAAGGACACAGAGAAACTGGCCAAACAATGTAAAATAAATCCATTTACTAAGCGCTTTCATCATGGTACACTGGACTTCCTTAGGATAAAAACACACTGAATAGTGCATATTTAAATACAGATGGTTCTACTAACTAATTAAAATAAATTGCTCAATCAACCAATTGTCAAACACAAGCAACACTGAGTAATAAAAAAAAATGAGTCAAGGAAAATTACATTATATACATTACATTGTAAATACCAAAAGTATATTTATCAATAAAGCCTCTTGTTATAAAAATCATCCTATAGGCCCCCTGCATCCTAGGTCCACATGATCGACAAGAAAACATTTAAAAAATGCTGTGGATGTTTCTTAATATGTTTATACAGAGTATTACTCTCTACTTTAGTTTTGATATCAGATATACTGGTAAACTCTATTTTATAATGCCTTCCTAGCTTTACCTATATAAAAACTTTCACATAACTGACAAACAGCAACATATACCACACCTTTAAGAAAACAATAATAGTTATATAGAGGCCTGATGATACCCTTGACAAAAACTGAATCCTTTTCTAAGATATAGCTACATTGGGTACAGTGCCCACATTTTCTTTCTTAATTTTATACTGGGCCTCTAAGTAACATCTTAATGCTCACATCTTTCTTATCAACAATTCTAGGTTTGTCCCCTACCATCTCCAGATGTTTCCAATCCACATTAAAAATATTCCAGTTTCTCATAATATTCCTGATTTCAAAAAATGTAAACTAAATGGTAAAATCAAGGCTCGATGAAACCTGCCCTCTGAACATTGGGGGATCAAACCCTTTTTTGTTGTCGATCATGTGGACATAGGATGGAGGGGGGCTACTGATTTTCTTGAATATAAACAGCTCAAATGGCAGATCAGAACTAATGCTTATGAACCTCCTGGACATAATGAACAAGTCGCATTAAGTGCAGTTCTTAAGTTGAAAGCTGCTTATTTTTTTATAAGTTGACAGCTTTATGAATATGACCAGTAATGGATTTTTGTTGGAATGATTTTTATAACAAGAAGTTTTATTGATACATATATTGTTGGCATTTAAAATGTAATTATAGTGACTCATTGTCTTTTATTACTCAGTGTTGCTTGTGCTTGATTGACAATTGGTTGATTTAACACGATTTTAATTAGTTAGTAGAACCATCTGTATTTAAACATAAGCTATTCGGTGTGTTTTAATTCTGAGGAAGTCCAGTGTACCAAGATAAAAGCACTTTATAAAAAGATTTATTTTACATTGTTTCACCAGTTTCTCCATGTCCTTTCTGGTGTTTTTACTCATTTTTTTTGGCTGTTCGTGTTTTTGGTTTAGAAAGGAAGCACTGATACATAAGGTAAACCTATCCTAATGAAAGATTACTAAGGAAGTTTTGGGGATAAAGCTTGAAGTTCTGAAATTCTTCTGGCTGAAGTTATAGCAGCCAGAAAGGATGTCTTCCAAGACAGAAATTTTAAATCACATTTGGCTGTAGGTTCAAAGGGAGACTGAGTCAGGGCTTACAGTACTAGACTTAAATCCCATGGGAGAACAGATCTTTAAAAGGAGCTCTGAGCAAGACAGCACTGCTCAAAAAGAAGAAGTCTGGAATCCCGCATGAAAATTTGAAATTGCTGCTAGCTGAACTTTAATCGTAAATGAACTTGCTCCTTTATTAAACCCAGCTGGAAATTCAAGGACTGCATATAACAAGCTGTAAAGGGAGCTATATGATCCTTCTCTGCCCAATAAACAAATCATTTCCATTTGCTTTTGTACAATTTTCTGGTGGATGGTTTATGGGACGATAACAGAATGGAATGGATTGGGGGAAGAAAGCATAGGTTGCCTGACCATCAATGGAACTGGAGAAACCATGCAGTCAGTATGAGGTTCAAAATATCTGGGTGAATCAGTCCTGTTGGATGGCATAGAAGTTGTGGAGTCGAATCCAGAATCCAAGGTGGAGACAATGGATGAGACCAAAAATAGGAGAACCACACTTATTGAGGCCAGGATGGTGCAATGAGGATGATTGTGCTCTTTAATCTGGCTGCTTTCTGTAGAAATCTGGGGATCGAGTGAGTTGGGGACAGGCGTCCCTTGACTCCCCTATCAGGAGGGACTAGAGCAAAGAAGCTGCTGCACTTGCTGTTTAGGGGTGATGCAAAGAGATCGCAGCAAGGCTGACCCCACAGATGGAAAATCATTTCTGCCACCTTGTGAGTGAGGGACCACTCATGAGGTAACAGGATGGCCTGCTGAGTTTGTCCCATTGGACTTCCCTGGAAAGTGTGCTACCACCAGAAAATGATTGGAGACTATTGCAGATTGCCACACTCAGAGCTTCTCATCACAGGGGATAAGATCTGGTTCCTCCTTATTTATTGATAATACAAAACTTCGCAATTGTCCCGAGAGGAAAACAGACTTGGAGTGCTTGCAATGGAAGAAGCATCATTCATCTCTAGAACACTGATATGCAGATTGGCCTTTTCGGGGGACCAAGTGCTTTGGACTGTCTTTCCTAGATAATGTCTCCCCCACCCAATCTGAGAAGCATCCATGTTCACTATGGTCTTGGGCTGAGGAAGTATGAATGGTCAACCTTGTTGGAGTTGGCATGACTGCATCCACCATGAGAGGTAATTTTTGCATATTTGGGTCACTCATCTTTGGGGACATAGAGTGACTGAAAATATACCACTGCATTTGCAGCATCCACTGTAAAAGTCCTATGTGGTACCTTGGCAGGGGCAATAGGGTTATGGCTGCAGACATCGAACCTAGAGCCTGCAGAACTATTATGGCTGAAATCTTCATACTGCAGATGAATTTTCTGGCTTGGTTTCTGATAGACTGTACTCATGATAATGGAAGGGATGCAACCATGGATTGCATGGTGAAGACTGTGCCTATGAATTCCAACTTCTGCTTGGGCTGCAAGTGCAATTTGCTGTGATTTATGGCGATTCCAAGAATTAAGCAGTTCTTAGTACCTGGTCTCTTGCTTGTACCAACTGATGACTGGTTGGGGCGGTGATGAGCTAGTCATCCAAATATGGGAACACCCAGATTCCCCACTGCCTTAGATGTGCTGCTACTACTGCCATGCATTTGGTAAACACTCTGAGGGCTGTGGTGAGACCAAAGGGCGGTACTCTGAATTGATAGCAACTGGCTCACACTTGGAAGCATAAGTACCTCCTAGACCATCTGTTCATCTTTATGTGATAGTACGTGTCCTGGACATCCATAGAGCACATCCAGTCTTGTCCTTTCCCAGAAAGGGTAGAATGGACTGTACGGTGACCATCTGGAACTTGGTGTGTGTGACTGACTTGTTTAGCACACAGAGATCCAAAATAAGTCTTCAGTCCCCCATCTTCTTTGGAATCAAAAGAACTTTGAGTAAATTCTGGATCCTATTTGGTCTGGTGGGACCTATTGGATGACTCTTTTTATGAGAAACTGCTGAATTTGTTGAGTTGTTGGTTCCCTCTGACTGGGTGGAATATCTGGGTGCCATAATTTTATCTGGTCTCTTGGGGATGGATTCAGTCAAGTCAGGTTCCTTCCAAGCCTTTCAACAAATTAAATCTACCAGCTAGTTGGCAGGCGGAACTACCCAGAAGGTAGATAGGCCAGTCCTGAAAGCTTCCAGGTAAACCAACTCTTCAGGAGATTAGTTGTGAGCAGACCAGCCACCCTTTTGTAAAGGATGTCTCCAAAGGCAGCGTCATGAGTCTAGGCATTTCCTTTTATACTTTCTCTTCCTAGGGATTTCCTCAGTGGGATGGTCTGGGGAAATATTGGAAAAGGTAAGAATCCCAAACTGGGTAGACTGGAAGTTCTGGGCCAGCTGTCCCAGTGACGTAGAGTGGTGAGGCATACAGCTAAAGCAACAGGAAGAATATCACAGAAAAGATACAATATTATGAAAATTGAAGTTTTTTAAATGGACTTATTCTGCTGAAGTTGATGAGACTCAAGAGTAGTCACCAACCACGTCTGTACGCAAAACGTGGCAAATAAAATCTGAGGGGAATGGGGACCAGACCATTATGGGTAGAGAGGAACGCAAGAGTTTGTAGGCTTCCATGAGCTGAAATAATGGCCTTGTCAGATCTGAGGGTTGGATCCGATTCCCATATGTTGAAGATGAATGAAAATTGACATCAGATCAATTTTTAAACCAAGTAAGAAAGAATTAAATGGAAGGCTATGGCAGAAGAAGTACTATTAAATGCTTACAAAAACTGCTGATACTGCTGAAAACAGAAATGTAGCTGGCTCTACCAGCATCCAACCCCTCAAGCTCTTCAGGAACCAAAAAAAAAAAAAAAGGCACTTTATTGTATTAAGCCAATTACTCACTGGCTTATTACAGATCATACCCCCAGCTCTTCCACTGAAAAAGCAAAAAAGGCATTCTTTCTTCTGACACACTAATAAGGTGGCCAAATGCACAACACGCCCCCCCCCCCAACCTAGCCATTCACTTCAGTTTCTGTGCCATGCCTTGCGACCCTCCTCCATTTTATTAAAAAAATAAAATAAAATAATTTCTTCTTATAAAACTGTAGCAAACTGCTTGATACAAATGTTTTACCTGAAAAAATGTCCAATAAACTGTAACAAATAGTTGCTACAGTTTATACCATGTCTGCATGAAGAGTTAAAATGTAGCAAACAACTGTGACCACACACAGAGCGATACAGTGCTTAGGTGTGACTATGAATGCAATTGCATTAAAGATCGGTATCTCCTGATTGCACCCTTCCTACACTTTGCACCGGGGCAGCTGCCCCTCTCAACCCATATTAGCTATACTACTGCTCTGTAAACATCTTGCTTCCTGAGAAGTAAAAGCAAAGCTGTGTACACAGTATGTGGCTCTGACAAATGGTTATACAGCATTAAACCTTGCCAGGTGATTACTGCAACAAAATGCATAATTTTATGAGGAACTGACTCATAATAAGTGTTGTTTTGTACAACAGTAAGAAACTAGTTGAAACACACTGTAATGACACTAAATAAAAAGCAAGTCTTTCCGAGCAGTCAGTTGTTTACAGTAATGGATTGGTATACCTGCAAGAATATCTGCCCTGTGTTCATAGAGAGACTTGCTCCAGCCAGACCTCCCAACCGCCCCACCCCAAATTACTCAGTTTTTACCGAGTTTTGGGGTCTAAATGAAGGGGTGCCACGATTCTCAAGTGGCACCCCTTCATTTCTGATTTTTTTTTTAAATTTTTTTATTTATTTTTTTTAGTTTTTGCGCCATCGGAGTTGACATCATGACATGCGTGATGACGTCAGCTCTGTCAGCACTACCAGCCAGTCGGAACTGAGCTCAAGGAGCTCACGTCACCATTTCCGGCTGGCAAGAAGTGCTGCCGAGAATTTGAAAAGCCGTTTCGGAAACGGAGGGACTTTGCTTTTTTGAATGCAACAGAAAAGCCATTTTGGAAATGGAGGAGGGACTTTGCTTTTTGAATGCAATTATGCAACAGAGGGACTCTGCTGAGAGAGGGACTTGTTGTTGGCTTTGCTGCCGTGAAACAGAGGGACTTGTTGCTGCCGATTTCACTGCTGTAAAGTAGGTAACGTTGCTGGAACCTTTGCCGTTTTATTTTCACTGCTGGGAAGAAGGAACAGGTGTGTGTGTGTATATGTGTGTGTGTGTGTGATCATGAGCATTAGAGGAAGTCAACTTTTTTTTTTTTTTTTTTTAAAGTAAATTGATTAGGAAGACATACTATACTCATACTGTAGAGAGTCATTTATGCTTTTTGGAAGGAGGTTGAGAAGAGTCACGGTATTATTTGTATAGCGGAGATGCTTAAAATCTTTTTCTGTTTAAAGGAGGCTATGACAAAGTCTTAGACTCTGTGCTGCAATATAAAGAATGACGTGTCTGAGAATGGAAGTTTACAGATACTAGAAACAGGTAGCCTGCACAGTTTCTCCATGCTTCCAGATGATTATCTTGTGTTTTGATGGATAGTGAGGCAAAGCGCATGCTTCCGTTGTCTAGAAATGCCTCTGTCACTCATTTTACACCAAGACCTTTTGTTTATGTACAGTTTTCAGTGCCCATTTGAAATACATTGTTTAGATATCTGTTGTCAGCCCATTTCTCCCAGCCTAGCTCAGTGTAGCACAGTAAGGTCACACTCAAAAACAATACAGCAGTAACACTGTTTCACTGCTAATGTAGATCAGAGGAATACACCTCTCAGGTAAGGTTTAGACACCTACAGGGTTTATTTAAATTTTGGAAATGAAACCTAGAATTTTGTGCACAGCTTGTGTGTAATTCTTAGAAGCAACTGTCTTCTTTAACACAATCTTCATTTTTCACTGTTTCTGTAATGCACTGGTAAAGATTAGAGGCCACGATTTGAATGTATAGCATGCAGCAGCTTAAAGTCTGGTATCTACTTGCTGCTTAAATGTGAGTATTATATGACTAAACAAATAATTTCCTTGTCATAAATTAGACTTTGTTGAAATTAGGAAGATGTGTCTAGTGTGCCTCAATCAATTACCAAATGGATGAAATAAAATAAAATCCATCTTTTTCAGATACACAGTTTGGAAGGGTGGTTTAAGACTTTCACAACTGTAAGACAGATGCTCTGTAGTCTTTGAGTTATGCAATAAAGCAGAAATGTAGCAACACAGCAAGAATGTAAAATTTTAAAAGAAAAACATCCATTTTTTTCTACTGTGCCTGATAGTTTGTCAAACCAAGACATACTCATCTTTTTTCTTGCATTTAAACTGCCGCCTAACTTTTCTGTGTTATCTCTTAAACACTGCTTCTCTTTTAGGGACTTTTAGCAGTATTTCCATGATGAAAAACTATGCTAGGATGCTGCATTATCAGAAGTAATTCCCATCTGACAGCAGTTTAGGAAAGTCCACAGAGAAGAGAGAAATTGCTTGCTAAAGAAAAGAGGACATTGTGTAGTGCCCTTTCACATACAGCCATACACTGTGGGACAAGAAATTAGTTGTATATATCAGTCTGAACTTCATTTTTGTCTGTCTCTCTCATAAATAATCTCATAGGTTCATAGGTGTATACTAGGCTAATGTAATACACCTAGTGGCTAGAGGTATTTAGGCTCAAACCCTGTAACTTTGGTACAGGGGATAAAAGAGCTTAAAGTCCCTAGCCACCACCATTTCTCAGCTTTGCTCAGATATGTTTTGTGCTATGAGTGGAGAGCTATGGTGACAACAGAATTTGTATTCCCCCATTATTGGCTTTGTTGTTTGTCCAGGTTTTATGGTGAGTGAGAAGTCAGTTGTATTTACTATTCCCCCATTATTGGCTTTGTTGTTTGTCAGTTTTTTTGTGCTAAGAGGTTGAGAGCTATAGTGAGAAGTGAAAACTGAATTCATTAAATGATAGCCATTAATCTTCACTCTTCCTATTGTTTAACCTGTTGATTTAGCATAGTGGTATGTTGCACTGACTGTAGTGTATAGTGTTCTGGGTTCAAAACTTGCCAGTAGCATGCATGGCAGTAACACAACATTTTATTCTAGCAACTTTCCAAAATTATACTAGCAGTATTTAAAATGTGTCCCTGATAAGTCCCTAGCCACCTCCACTTGTGAGCTTTGTCCAGGTTTTTTGTTCTAAGAGTTGACTGAGAGCTATGGTGAGAAGTGAGAACTGAATTTGTTTTCCCCCATTATTAGCTTTGTTTGTCCAGGTTTTTTGTGCTAAGAGGTTGAGAGCTAGAATTATACAAGCAATGTTTAAAATGTGTCCCTAGTTTTTGACCTTCTGCCCCCCCCCCCAAAAAAAATAAATGAAATTGAAAATAAGTGCGATAAGCTGTGCAAGATGCCTATGGCTTACACTACTGTCATTTTATTTGGGTGTGGAAGTAAACTTTTATGATGGAAATGTTCTGAATTGGGCAATTTTGTAATTATTGGTTCATGCATTTTCTTTCATTGCCTACAGTACAGCCTACTGGAAAAATGTTCATTCAAACAATAAATTTAAAATGTGCTCTGTCTAACAAGTGTGCTGTATTATACAAGGAATATAACTTAATAAAGTCAGGAAGGGTGTATCAAAGAAAAGAACACGTGTATGTTTCTTGTTTTGTGTGCAAGGGGCCAATGATCTGAAAACAGCCCAAAGGTAATCTTTATCCACCACTGGCTAGATGCATTTTCTTTGGATGTGGTGCAGGTTTCAATGCTGTTTCAATAAATGCTAGTTTCAAGGGCAGAAAAGTTTTAACGCCAAGTCTATTTTCATTGTGAGACAGTATTGTTTTATCAGATGTCTGTTAGTGTTTGTGCATTGATGTGCTGCAAAATGTAAAAATAAAATCCAAATGATCATTGTAGAAGTAAAGCAGTATGCACACATTAGTGTTTATGGTAAAGGGGCAAAATAGCCAGGTAATGGACCATTGGAATGGCTGCAGGGGGACTCTGGTACCATATTTTGGTTGTCTGTTCTTCAGTTTGTGTTCGAAAGTTGGTATCCCACAATTCCATTGGAGTGGGTGGGGTTGTATAATTATGTATGCAAATTAGATGTTAATCAGCGTACAGATTTGTACCTATTTTTCATGGTCCTTGTCCAGATTTTTGATGTTTCCAGGTTGAGAGGTATGGCTCCAGCAATAAATGTGTCTTCACTGCAGTTAAAGGGTAGCTAAAAAATGAAGTTCTTTATTGGTGTTGTACTACAGATTCACAACAAAATATGTGCTTTTGTGAGAGAGAGAGAGAGAGAGAGAGCGAGACAAGATCACATTACCAAAACTCTTGGACTTTTGGGAAGCTCAAGTTCAGACCCAGATGCAATACTAGGCAACCTAGGCAGTTGCCTAGGCTCTGATGACTGGGGGATTTTAATTAAAAAAACACATTTCTTCTTTAAGAAGTCACCCTGCATGCAAGTTTAGTATGACACATGCATGCGACCACACTCTGTGTGCATCATGCGCGCACACTTAACTTTCCCTTTCCTTCCTGTTGCTGTTTTTCGTATGGAATTCAAATATGGAGAATAACTCCATGAAAGACACAAGTGAGCAAGCCCATAAATACTTTAAGTGCATAGAGAAAGGTGTCTGTCTGTCTGTCTGTCTCTGTGTGAAATGTCCTAGTTAAGCTGACAGGTTAGTTAATTCATTTGCTCAGGCTCAAATCCTATACCTTGTTTACAAGGGACAAGAACCTGAATTCTCTACACCAACTACCAGACTGCTCACTTAATTGTCAGGGATACGTTTTTAAGGAATGTGAGATTCATTGCATTTTCAAGGAAATTTGTTTCTGTGCATTTTCAAGGAATTGTCAGTTTCAAGGGAAGAGAAGTTTACTGTTGCTCAAGCTAAGTCTTTCTTCAATGTGCAAGTGTTTTGCTTAGCAAATAGCCATCAGCGTTTGTGCTACAGAATTTGAAAGCAGTATTAGTAGCACAACAGATAGCATACTTGTCTTTAGTACAGAAGGCTGTCGGGCTCCAGCCCCACACCATGTAGACAGATTGCTGATACTGTAGTGTTCTAAGTGGAAATGGGGCTGCTGCACTCCTGTGTGTGCCCTGCTTTGAATGAGTTGCCAAATAACCATGAAATTGTTGTCAGTTTGCAGTCATTCCTTATTGCAATATTACCAGCTTACCAATTTTTTTTGTTTGATGTAACATGGGCAATTTATTCTTCAAGGGTAGCAGGCACTGAATTTGTACATGAAACCCTGAAATGGAAAGTTGCTTGCCAGCAGCAACCTCTTCATTAGTTACAGATCTCTTTAATATGGAATTACTCAGATGACTTTTACTTCTGCAGAAATTGTGGATATTGACTAATATTGGTGGATTGTAATGACAGATGTTTGAGTGGCCCTTTATAGTTGAAACATTCTGAAATGGGTAGTTTTGTCATTGTTGGTTCATAAATTTTGCTTACTGGAAAAATATTCAAAATAAATTTAAAATACACTCTTAACAAGTGTTGCTGTATTATACAAGGAATAAAATTGATTACAACTAAGAAGGTGAATCAAAGAACACATGCAAGAATGCATGGTCCTAAAAATATATGCGATGGTCTTATGGTTTGAAAACAGACCAAAGATAAACTTAATCATCCACTGGCCAGATGCGTTTTCCTTCAATGTGGGCTTCAATGCTATTTCACTGAATGTGAGCTTCAAGGACAAAGAATTTTACTGAAAAGCAGATTTTTTGTGTGCTGTTTAGAAACTAGAACTTATAAAAAAAGGCAATAGATACTGTTACAGGAAATATTCTGTGTAACAAAAGACAAACCAAGAAAACGAGAAAATAAATGAAATTCTCTCTCAAAGTGCAAGTGGAAGTTACTTAACATAATGCACAAGTCTTTTTATCCTAATCCATCCAATATGACTACTGGAGCTGGAGCCACTTGTCAGATTTGACCTGGCAATTAGCCAGTGCTTTCAGCTTCAATCATCTGAGGTTTGCCCTCCCATAATGCCCTGCGCCCCTACTAGCTTCAGATGCAGTTTGCCTACAACAAAGGTAAATCCTGGCATCATAATATTCTTAAGGCATATCCGGAAGAAAGTGAGAATTTGAAAGGCTAAATGTGGGAGAGTTGTCATATTAGACTGCCTAGGATGAAAAATACCCAGTGTTATGGTTAAGTATGTAACTTCCATACCCTATTTAATCCATCCGTCCGATCCAACTATTGGGACAAAATCCCCAAATGTACCCCTTTCTTGGGTGGCATCATATTAGGCTATCTTTCAGAGCCAAAGCTCCAAAGAAAGCTGTGAATCTAGATATCACATCTAGTTTATAATGTTCTACAAAGGTATGTAAGACAGACCATGTAGCTGTGACACAACTTTCCTCTACAGTAGAGTTTCTAAAGAAGACAGTGGAGGAAGCTACCAGTCTATTGGAATGTGGTTTTGGTTTGGATGGAACAGTCTTCTTAGCAGAGTAAATGAAGGCTATACAATTGGACAACCATTTGGACAGAGCATTTAGAAATCTTTTCCCCCAACTTATTTACAGGAAATTAAATGAACCGTGAATCCATCCAAAAACACTTTTCTGTGTAAACAGAACCAAAATAGATGGTGAACATCTAGTGCATGCAGCAAATATTATTCTCTATTTGAATGATGTGGGAAGAAAACCTGGTTGGTTTGAAGGATGGATTACTCTTCAGAGAGACTATCTTTGTAGAAAATCAGGTTCAGATATCTTCCTGGCAAAAGTGATAGCAATTAGGAATAGGGTTTTCCAACACTGACATTTTAAGTCTGCTGAAAAGGCTGGTTGGTCTTGTCAAAGTCTCTAAAATTAAGTTTAAATCCCAGGGAGGGGGTTGGAATCCTTAACTGAAGTGTGCAACAAAAATCGCTCATTGAGGAAAGGTTTGTATAATTTGTATGAAGCCAAGGAGTGATTTTGAAACCCATAACATCAATTGGAAATAGATGCTAGCTGTACTTTGATTTATGAAAAGCTAGAGCCCTGTTCTTATGGAGTTGCCAGGAAGCAAAGCATTTTGGAAACGTTCACACTTCTGCACACTATAAGTCAGCTATTTGCTTGTCTGACAGGATATGAATTACTGTCTTAGACAAGAAAGGCCCTTGGCCATTATTAGAACAGGTTATGCCATGCAGTATGGCTGAGAAGGTCCAGGTGAGGCTTCTTGGAAGGGTGACAAAGATAATCAGGTTTCATATCTGGAAGCCAGGAAGGTTTCTTCAGGTAAGGCCTGAGCAGGAGAAGCCAGACTTGTCTGGACCATAAGGGGCAATGAGAAAGTTGATTTGTATAATGCTTTCTGATTGTACTTGGAAATGAGGGGGACTGGTGAAAAGGTATGCAAGGGACTGGGGAGGGCAATAACAGACTAGAGTATCCTGTGGTGACTGCCTCACTGGGGGAAACATGACAATGTAATTGCTGTATTTGATGTTGGAAGGGGTGGCAAACAGGTTGCAGCAAGACCTGCCCCAAAGACAAAATCTGATGAGCCACTGAAGGAAAAAGGGCCCACGTATGAGGCATATCTGCTTGGCATGTCTGCATGGTTGCAGACCCTCTCCAGAATGTAAACCACTACTTGAAAATGATACAAATCTAATGCCCACTGCCATACCCTCATAGCCTATCTGCAAAGGGGACAGAATTTGGTTCTTCCCTGTTTGTTGATGTGCTATATTGCTGACATGTCTATTTGGAATGAACAAATGCTCTGGGGAAGTAGGTCCTGGAATTCCTGCAACTGCAGGATGACAGCTCTCATCTTCAGGGCACTGATGTAAAGGTTGGTCTCTTTGTATGTCCATACTCTTTAGACCATTCTTCCCTCAAAATGTCCCCCCATCCCAGAGAGGAGGTGTCTGTGATAACTACCCCTGCTGGAAGAGGTAAGACAAAGAGTCTGTCTAGGAGAGGATACAGAGAGAGTTCAGCCACCAGTTTAAATGAGTTCTGCACAATGTTGTTAGACAAAAGGGATGAGACAGATGGACTAACAACTGGGACCAGTATGTCAAGTGTAACCACTGAAGGTCCATCATCTGAAAACAGTCATGGAAGATCAGTATCAGAGATGTTGCTATGAGTCCTTGTGTTTTTAGAATCAAAGCTGCCTGAAAAGACTGTTACTGCAGTAGTAGGACCATAGTCATTCTGTCAGTGTGCACCCTTTCTGTAGGAAGATTTACAAGACAGTTTCTAATTTTTAGACAACAACCAAAAAACCTTATGTGTTGTGTGGGGTGGAGGCATGGTTTTTAGAGACTGACAAATAACTATGGATAGGTAGAGCTTCAAAAAGTAATCTCTGGTTGAATGTAAGGACTTACGTTTGTTACAGTGAGAAGCCAGTCATCCAGTTAGGGAAAAATGTGTATTTCTCTGAGACAAAGATAGTCTGTAACTACTGCCATATATTTTGTGAACACATGGAGGGGCTTAAACTCTGATAGATGGGTGAATGGAAGCAGTGTTTTCTGAAAGTTTTTGCTTGGCAGCTGCCACCACAATAATGGGGTCAAGAGTGGGGGGGGGGGGATTAGCCCATTGGGAATTATCCTTAAGTAGATGATATATTCCATCTAGCTTCCTAGGGATTGCTTCTCAACTGTCCAATTCCTGCCCTAATCTCTTCACTGCAAGGTTAATAAGCTTGTCAGCTGGAGGTACCACCCAGGATGTTGATGGTGCTAAGCCATTGAGCCATAAGCCTCAAAGGGAACCATCTCATCTGGGGGGGGGGGGTCAATAGGCCACACTTCCCTCTGATGCATTAACTATAGGATGTCACCAAAAGTGGACTCTTCTAGAGAGGACTTTGAGGAACCAGCTCAATCCTCAGAGTCAATCCGTCATGGGAGATTCCGAAGGGGAATCTAGATGCTTGCTCTTGCATGCACTCTTTTTTGGTATGTCAGATCTGCCATTGGGCTGGTGGGATGAGACTTGTAGCTTGACTCTTTCCAAACTGCACCTGATGAGAAAAAGCACAACAGGGACTGAGGACTTGGGGTGGAGGTAATCCTGAAGGGACCTGTTATAAGGTTCCAACTGTGGTACCAATCATCCTTCCTAGTATCAGAAATCTGGTCCAATCTCAGTTAGATGAAAGGAGCCTGCTCTGGTGGTGAAATCAGACCTTCCCTTCAGAGTAAAAGGTCCTTAACCTGAAAGTATGCACTGAACTCCTGTGGTTGGACAGCTCCTATGTCTGGATAAATCCTGAACAATCAAAGGTTGAAGATCTTGACAGCAACAACAGATCTTAAGATGGATCAGAAATCACTAATGACAACAGGTTAACTCCTCAGTCATAAGACTGTCTCAGTTCTGAAACCAAAGCTAGATGACTGAAAACTTGGAGCTATGATTACCTTGCCATCTTGACTTCCAGATTCTTCAGGAAGGACCATCATACACAAACATAGATAGGACCTGCTGGTGAGAAAGATATATTTTGTAGAGAATCGCTCTTTTATGGAACAGACATCCTTTGAATACAAGGCAAAGAAGCCCCATGGCCCTCTTTAAGCATAACCTGAATGAATGGATGGACAATCTAGTCTAGCTAGTCAAGTCCTCACTGAAAGGGATCAAAGCTAAGTACAAATCAGTCACATACCTCTCAACCTCTTGGAGCAAGAAATCTGGACAAAGCCATAAAGAAAAGTGGGACAAAGGCCCAAAAATTGGACAATTTTTAAATATTGCTCTTACAAACATAGAAAGTTGACAGAACAGGTTTTGCATTAGCGTAAATTTTCTGAAGGGTATGAAGTCTAACTCAAATGTCTGTCATTATTTTCTAACTTCAATCTTTAAAATGATTCAACACTAATTTGCCAGAAAACCACAAGTTTATGAAAAATGGACAAAAATATGAGGCACAAATCTGGACATTCTGTGAAAATCTGTACAGTTGAGAGGTATGAATGGATACCTATGATTCAGGGTATTGTGTCTAAGCTACTAATAGTCCACTGAATCAACAGGTGAGTAACAATCTAAGTGTAAACTGCAGAATAAGTAAAATATGAGACTGTAAACCAAAAAGAGAGAGACAGACATACACTCCAAGTAGTAACATATAGGTACTCATTTCTGGAAAAGCAATAGGTATATCACAGAGTCACTTCTAGCTAAAGACACTACTGCTGTAAAAAATCTCAAAGCATTCTTGCAGTGGTCTGAAAGGACATTTTGACAATGACAACAACAAAGACTACATGCCTTATGTGACAAAAGAAAAAAAATGACTGAAGAAGCTACCTGCTTTGTCTTATCTGTGTTTGACCACAACTAGGTAACTAGATAGCAAGAAACAAAGCAGAGGTAAAACAGACTGTAAATAAAAAACAGTAAAATTTCAGACCATTCCCCTCATCTTCAAAAATGATAGCTATAATTTACAAAAACAGCAACAGAAATTCTAGTTGCCTACTTTTAATTATGCCTTCTTCATGATATCTGAATGTGTGCAACTGGAGACAGAGAAGCAAAGCTGTATATTTTAGTTTTTTCATCAGAAATGACTTCCTGTAATTCTTTGAACTGTTAATACAGCAGTTACAACAAAATCTCATCTATACCTGATCATATCGCTACCTTCTGGACAGAAACAGACAGACTAAACTAAGATTTAGCCATGCCTGTTTCATTAAGGTGCATAATGTAAAATTACAAAAAGAAAGATTACATCTGTATTTGCTTGCCTAAGAAATTACTAAATTTGCCAATTTAAAAATTTCAGAAATAAACAGGTGAAAATATGATGGCTATTTTGATTAATGATTTTGCATTAGACAGTATAAAGTACACTGCAGTAGCAGATTAAAGTTATGTTAATTTATCTATAAATTATTAATAATTTAATTGAGACTGCTCAAAGCAAAGGTCTCAAATGTAAATGGCGAGAGGGCCACATGATGTTGACTGAAGGATGGTTGGGAAAAATGGCAACTCAATCATACAGCCTCATATTAAATAAATTAAAAATTCAGTGTGTAAGCTAATTTTAATACGACATTAAACATATTTGGAGTATCACAGAAAAAGTACACTCAACAATTTGAAGTACTACAATGTCTACATCCCCCTCACAAAAAATCAACTTTTAGAAATTCAGTAGTGGCAGTAAAATAACTGCCAAGTTAAAATAAGGTCACAACTATTATGACATTATTTTCAGTTAAATGTTAATTTGCCTGCATTGTCACACTATAACAAATATTTTACATTAAATGTTGTCAACTACTATGGGCAAAGGTTGTATAGTGGAAGAAACCATAGTTACATAAATACACACTCCAGGAAAAAAAAACTATTCACTTACTCATATAATAATCATTCAATAGTAAGCATGTCCCGTCCTGTGCTTTTACCTGTACCATCTCCCCCCACACAAAAAACAGTTGCCACCTTCTCTGAATCCTCCTGATGTTAGATGGGAAACAGCAAATAGCAACAGTGATATATATTTCAACATGTCACACATATGCACAGCATACCTCATCAGCCCTGCACCCAAAATATAGCAAATATAGCCACCTTCTGTATACTCTAATGTTAGATTGGGATAATAAAATAACAAATGGCCGCAGTAATGTACTTCAATTTGGTGCTATCAGACAAATGTTATAGAACATGCCTCCTCACCCTACCCCTAAAAGGCAGCCAAGTTCTTTATACACCTCTGATGTCTGATTGTGAGCAAAGTGAAAGAAATAATGACCATTGAAAGGTGTTAAAGTCAGTGTTCACACAGGCTATAGGTTCTCTCATCATCTGTATCTGCTAACTTGGGAATCTATACTGTATTTTTCTTGAAAGGGTGTATTTTAAGAAAATACTTGAAAGTAAAAAAACAAACAAAAACAACATGATAGAGCCACACTGTCTGATTTTCATCCGGTTCAACTATGTGTTGTCAGATCCAACCAGATCAGACCTTAGCACCAAATCTGAAGCTCTGGTTTCAGGGCTCTGACTCCTGCATACCTACAATTCCCTGCACTTTACTTCAATACCTCAGATCGAGTTTGCACCCCCCAGTAGAAAGTATATTCATAACTAGAACAACACATATGTATATCAATATGATAAACGTTGACCAAAACTAGTCCTTGAATCTAGGAAAGAAAATCAAGCAGAGTCATGGGAAGGAGGCAGCAAAGACTGCTCATAGACAGGGTACACCAATGGCAACCCAGTCATTAGAAGCCTACTTGTGACAATTTGGAAGGGGATAGGTGTGAGTGAGGTTGAACTGGATGAAAATCAGACAACATGGATCTATCATTATGGTAAGTACATAACTTTCATATCCAGTGTTGTCTGTTTTTGTCCATTTCAACTATGGGACAGATTCCCAAGCATACAGACCTGGGTGGTATCCAGGAAGGACATTCCTGAAGATGGTGGGGCCAAAGGAGGAACACAATATGGATTGTTCATCCATTTTATAATGAGATATAAATGTTTGGACTGCTAACCAAGTAGATGCTGCACAGATACCAACAGGTAGTCCCACTGGCAAAGGCTATCGAAATGGCCACTACCCTTGTGGAATGAGCCCTAGGTTTAGATGGTAAAGACAAGACATTTTTATTGTAAACAAAGGAAATATAATTGGATAACCACCAAGATAATGTCACCTTAGTCACTGCTTTGCCCAGTTTGGGTTTAGAGAATGTCACAAACAACTGGTCTGATTTCCTGAGTGGCTTGATCCTATGAAGACAGAAACTCAGCTGACGATGCATGTCCAGCATATGTAACATGCATTCACCTTTGTTTGAAAATCTCAAAGACTGGCAGCTTAACTGACTGATTCAAATTAGCTTTGGATGCCACCTTAGGACAGAAGAACTCATTACTCCTTAAAGCTGTCTTTTTGAAAGACCAGATAGAGAGGTTTACAGGAAAGTGTTTGCAGCTCTGAAATCCATTTGGCTGAAGTAACTGCCACAGGAAAATGATTTTCCAGCATAGAAATTTCAGATCAACCAATTTTGCCAGTTCAAAAGTAGTGGAGTCAGCACTTGTAACATGATGAAAATATTGCATGGAGGGACTTGGTCTCTAAAAGGAGGCCACAGAAGAAAAGTTCTTTTCAAAAATGCTTTGGAGATTCTTAAGGAAGCTACAGAATTGTCATTTTGGTTGATGTGGAAATTTCAGATGGCTGTCATTTGTACTTTGATAGTTGAATAAATATAGCCACTGTGGAAAAGTTTTGACAAACATTCCAAAATAGAAGAAATGGGAGCAGAGAAGGGTTCTAAGTGCCTGGACATAGCCCATATGGAGAATCTCTTCCATTTGATACAGTATAACTTTATGGTGGTCTGTTTCTGAGATGGTGAAATGATCTGAATGACTGCAGTAGGAAGCCTGCCATCTCTGGCTATGGTTACAATTGGAGGAACCAAGTGGTTAGTTTCATGGATTTGTGGTCCAGAGGATGCAGTCCAAGTGTGTTAAGAGGTCTGGATAATGATCCAGCATTCATAGTGGGTGCACTAGTACAGGCCACCGGAATAGAAACTATGTTTGTCAAGGCCAGAAGGGAGCAATGAAGATTACCTTGGCCTTGTACATTCTTGCTTTCTGGATGAACTTGTTGATCAAGTGCAATGAAAGAAAATCATAGATTAGACCTGGGGGTGAAATGTGGACTAGACCATACCTTGGTTACTGTCTCTGCAGGGGTAGCAGGCCAAGTAACTGCACTTGTTGTTTAGATGGGATGCAAGAAGGTCGCAGCAAGGTTGGCCCCAGTGAAAATCAAAGCAGTCACTGTTGGATTGAAGGACCACTCGTGAAGCAATAAGATTGTTCTGCTCAACTTGTCCACTACCACACTGGACAACTCTTGTATATGCGTTATATCAGAAAGCAGTGAAAAGACATCATCCACTGCCTAATTCTCATGGCCTCTCAACATAGGGGGATAAGAGCATGTTCCTCCCAGTTTGTTGATGTACCAAATTAAAGACATATTGTCCATCTGTATAGGTATCACACCCCTAGAGAGAATATCATGAAAAGCCTGCAACACTAGGTGGACCGCCCTCATCTCCAGGACATTAAAGTAAAGATTGACCTCTGTGTGTGGCAAAGTGCCCTGGACCATCTTCCCTTCAAAATGCTTCCTCACCCTAAAAAGGATGCACCTGTTGTCACTGCCCTCACTAGGGAGTTCACAAGGAAGGATGTCCTTATATCACTGAGTGAGATGTTAACCACTAGGTTGTGTGTCACCTGCAAATCTGAGTGAGTTGAATATTAGGATGAAACAATTGAGACTATTAAACTGCTAGGGTCCACTGAAGTACCCTCATGTAAAATCTGGCCAATGAAACCATGAGTATTATGGAAGCCATTAGGTCTAGAAGGTGAAATATTAGTCTTGCTATTGGAGAGAGATGATGGGAAACTTGTGTAGTGGTGAGGTGCAGGGGCAGGAACCTGGAGTTGGGAATTTGGACAATTTGCAAGTTTATGCCTAGGCAACATTTGATAAATTCTGTTTAGTAGGTGCCAGGGGACTTATGGCCAGATTGACCATGAAACCTAGGTTTTGCAATATCCAGAGCAGAAAGTCCCTGTGGTTCACCAACAGATTGCTAGTAGTGGTGGTCAGGAGTCAATAGTCTAGGTATGGGAAAACCTGGATCCCTAGCAGGTGACACCATGCTGCCACTGCTGCTATTATCTTGGAAAATACCCTGGGGGCTGTGGTGAGACTGAACAGCAGGGCTCTGAACTGGTAATGATTGACTTCCAGATGGAAATGGAGAAATCTCCTGAAATGTTTCTCCATCTTGATATGCTAGTAAGCATCTTTGGGACCTATGGAGTACATCCAATAGTTCCTCCTCAGCAGAGGCAAACTGGACTGTGTGTGACAATCCAGAAATTTGTCTGTTTCACATACCAATTCAAATGTCTCAAATCCAGAATGGGCCTAAGTCACCTGTATTTTTGAGTACTAAAAAGAACTTGAGTAGACACTGGATCCTATTTGGTCTTCAGGGACTGGACTGACGACTCTCTTTTCTAGCAGTCTAGAAATTTCTGCTGCTGTGACTTTCCAATGACTGGGTGGAACAGGGAAAATGGTATAGGATAACCTCTGGAAATTATGTTTAGCATCCAGGAATCTGTGGTTATGTTTCTCCAGGCTTTTAGGTGTAAAGACAAGTACCCCCTCCCCCCAACTGCCTCCACAGTGCAGCAGCTGTGCAATCCTTCAAGGGCAATGAAAGGGCTTTTCAGTAAAGTGATCTTGAAGGCCCTGGTTCTGTGGTCTGCCTCTGCCTCTCAGATGACGTCTGTTATTATAGCCTCCTCCTCTGCCATGAGGAGGTCTATTGCCAGGAGTGTCTTGATAACAGCTCTGTGATTTCCAGAGCCACATCTTCCTCCTGGCCTGCTGATTTCATAGATTAGGATCTCTGGGGGTGCAGAAGCAAATTCCCACTGCAGAGAGAGAGAGAGAGAAAATTGCCATCCTGTTGACTCCTAGTTGTTGTGTCTTTCACTTTGGCCCAGATAAGGTGGATCATTCGAAAGGAACATTAATGAAAGACCTCTTAAATCTTTGCACAAAATCACACAGACACATCCAGGCATGTCAATGAATGGTAATGCCAGTGCCTACTGCTCTAGCCATGCTATCAGCCACATTAGAAATCAGTCACATGACTACACTGGAGGTAGACTGGAGGATAAAATCAGACTTGGAGCTAACATAGCAAGTAACCAGAGAAGCCAGTAGAACAGGCTGTCTCCATCTGACAGAAAGATTAGAAGAAATAGCTGACTCTAGCCGTAGTTCAGATGGAACCAGACTAGATGGATGTACCCTTTCCTTCTGCATCAAAAGGACCCATTCAAAAGCCTTGAAGGCAGAGGACGCTATTGGCTCCACCTGATCCCTGTTGTCCCCCAACAGGAAGGAAGCCTCAGAACAGACAGGTCTTGACACCTGAGACCGACAGCCAAGGTGCTGAGGGAAACAGACAGCTCCGTCAACTTCAGTGTCAACCTCCTCCAGCCACTGTGCTCAAGCTTAGGCTCTGAGTCTCCTCCGGATCTGAACAAATCTGAGCCAAAAGAGGAAGGGAACATATCTGAGTTTAAGTCATTTGTGCTACCGTCTCTGGCAATGGCACTGTGAGGCAGACCAGATCTGAGACAGCCAGGTCCAAGGGACAGACTGGGACAGGATAAGAAAGAGGAGGAGGGAGGTAGATGGCCCAGCTCTCGGTACATTCCCAGATAATGGTACTGTGAGAACTCCAAGCTGAATTTGCTTTTAAGGAATTTCCTCATCATCCTGTTGACATCCAGCTTGGTCATGCTTCTCAATGACAGAGCCGACAATGCCACCAAAGGTGATCTCAAGAACCCCTTTTCCTGATGAATCAGTGAGTGCAGTCTGGGACTCACCCAGTCCAAGGAGAATCAAGACTAAGGAGATGACAGACAGAACTGACAGTTCCTCACATCTCTGTATCCAAACCAGACACAATTGTTGAATCCGATGATCTCTTATGGGACTTTTCAGAGTCCAGTCTTCAGGGACTGGACTGACGACTCTCTTTTCTAGCAGTCTAGAAATTTCTGCTGCTGTGACTTTCCAATGACTGGGTGGAACAGGGAAAATGGTATAGGATAACCTCTGGAAATTATGTTTAGCATCCAGGAATCTGTGGTTATGTTTCTCCAGGCTTTTAGGTGTAAAGACAAGTACCCCCTCCCCCCAACTGCCTCCACAGTGCAGCAGCTGTGCAATCCTTCAAGGGCAATGAAAGGGCTTTTCAGTAAAGTGATCTTGAAGGCCCTGGTTCTGTGGTCTGCCTCTGCCTCTCAGATGACGTCTGTTATTATAGCCTCCTCCTCTGCCATGAGGAGGTCTATTGCCAGGAGTGTCTTGATAACAGCTCTGTGATTTCCAGAGCCACATCTTCCTCCTGGCCTGCTGATTTCATAGATTAGGATCTCTGGGGTGCAGAAGCAAATTCCCACTGCAGAGAGAGAGAGAGAGAAAATTGCCATCCTGTTGACTCCTAGTTGTTGTGTCTTTCACTTTGGCCCAGATAAGGTGGATCATTCGAAAGGAACATTAATGAAAGACCTCTTAAATCTTTGCACAAAATCACACAGACACATCCAGGCATGTCAATGAATGGTAATGCCAGTGCCTACTGCTCTAGCCATGCTATCAGCCACATTAGAAATCAGTCACATGACTACACTGGAGGTAGACTGGAGGATAAAATCAGACTTGGAGCTAACATAGCAAGTAACCAGAGAAGCCAGTAGAACAGGCTGTCTCCATCTGACAGAAAGATTAGAAGAAATAGCTGACTCTAGCCGTAGTTCAGATGGAACCAGACTAGATGGATGTACCCTTTCCTTCTGCATCAAAAGGACCCATTCAAAAGCCTTGAAGGCAGAGGACGCTATTGGCTCCACCTGATCCCTGTTGTCCCCCAACAGGAAGGAAGCCTCAGAACAGACAGGTCTTGACACCTGAGACCGACAGCCAAGGTGCTGAGGGAAACAGACAGCTCCGTCAACTTCAGTGTCAACCTCCTCCAGCCACTGTGCTCAAGCTTAGGCTCTGAGTCTCCTCCGGATCTGAACAAATCTGAGCCAAAAGAGGAAGGGAACATATCTGAGTTTAAGTCATTTGTGCTACCGTCTCTGGCAATGGCACTGTGAGGCAGACCAGATCTGAGACAGCCAGGTCCAAGGGACAGACTGGGACAGGATAAGAAAGAGGAGGAGGGAGGTAGATGGCCCAGCTCTCGGTACATTCCCAGATAATGGTACTGTGAGAACTCCAAGCTGAATTTGCTTTTAAGGAATTTCCTCATCATCCTGTTGACATCCAGCTTGGTCATGCTTCTCAATGACAGAGCCGACAATGCCACCAAAGGTGATCTCAAGAACCCCTTTTCCTGATGAATCAGTGAGTGCAGTCTGGGACTCACCCAGTCCAAGGAGAATCAAGACTAAGGAGATGACAGACAGAACTGACAGTTCCTCACATCTCTGTATCCAAACCAGACACAATTGTTGAATCCGATGATCTCTTATGGGACTTTTCAGAGTCCAGTCTTTCTTTTTTTTTCGGCTTCCCTTTTTCTTTCTCCTTCTGCTTCTCTCTTTTGACTCCTTTTCTTTCTCCTTTTCTTTTTGCTTGTCCTTAGATTTTATTTTTTAGCTTTGCCGGCTGGAGAGGAGGCCACTGAAGAGGTGGACAGCATGGCAGACCTTGTCTGAGGGGGCAAAAGGCCTTTAATTATAAGTTTTACCCTTCTGGTTTGAAAGGCCCAGGAGATAAAAGGAAAAGAATAGGCCTGGCATCATGTATCAAAGTGGGCATTGCCCAGAAACAGATACACAAGGAGTGTGGGTCCTGGGGAAGAAGTTTGTGCCCACACTCCATATACTTCTTGAAGCCCTGTCCATCAGCCATAAATAAGCAAATGCAGGAACCAAAAAATACAAACTATTTATTGTAGTCACAGTAATCTAAAATATCTAACTATAATCACAATAATACTCTAGAATGCCTCTCTCTCTCTCTCTCTATATATATATATATATATATATATATAAGCAAAAACTGACCCAGATGGATGAAATGTAATAAAATAGTCCAAGTTCCAAGTCTCAAGCTCAAACAATCCAAAAAGAAAGTGGTTTGAAGTGTTTTGAAGTTTTGTTGTGGGTTTGAGTCGGATGTACATCTAACAACTTCAATTTTGTTTAGTTGTGAGAGTTTGATTGCATTAGGTAATTATTTAGGATGTGACATGAATTAACAAAGGAAGTTACGTATTTTAAATTGCTTTATATACGTTGGATTAATTAATGTATTTGTAACGTCTGAAGAAGCGGGTTAACCGCAATAGCGCTAACGTTTTCCATTCATTAATAAACTTCAAGTTTACGAAGCTGCATTTTCTTTTTGGATTGTTTGAGCTTGAGACTTGGAACTTGGACTATTTTATTACATTTCATCCATCTGGGTCAGTTTTTGCTTACATAACTTTCGGGGCTTTGGTGACAAACGTTTCTTATATATATATATATATATATATATATATATATATATATATATATATATATATATATATATAGTTTTATACATCCGCGATGGTGCAGCGGTAGCATTGCTGCCTCACAGCAAGAGGTTCTCCCATTCGATTCTTGGCTGGAGTGCCGGGAGTGCCTTCTGTGTGGAGTCTGCATGTCCTCCCCGTGGTTGGGTGGGCATTCGAAAGACATGCGTAAATGGGCATGCCTTCGTTGAAGGTTGAACGTCGAGCTGGCACCTCGGCGTTCGTGAAAATCTACTGCCAATCATTAGCGGACTGGAGTTCCGCTGTGGCGACCCCTAACTGGTAAAAGCCAAAAGACAACAACAACATATATATAGTTTTATATATATATATATATATATATATATATATATATATAAACAACTATATACATGTATATGTGTATATATACGTGTATTTTATATATATATATATATATATATATATATATATATATATATATATACACACACACACACACACACACACACACACACACATATATATATATAATTTACTTATTTATCTATTTGCTTTTGTTGACCAGGAAAGTACACTGGGCTGGTGTGAGCCCATTTTCAGTGAAGGCCTAGGGGCAAAGCTCCATAAAATGTACATGATAATAGAAAAAATAAACAGGTATTTTCAGCATATAACAATTTACAGGAGTAACAAACAGGAGAATCAGACTGAACATTGAACAATTGTATGGTGGAAGTTATACAAAGACTTTGATTCATAGTTTGTATTCAGTATATGCAGAGTTTAACAAAGACAGATAAACTTGCACACATACAGTTTTGCTGTACATATTGGACAGAATAGACTATGTGGCAACTACAGAGTATTCATAAACTAGGAGGGAATAACTACACAATTGTTTTTACCATGTGAAGCAAGATGAGGTAGATGGTGCTTTTAAAGGGTGACACTTAATAAGAAAAAATAATGATGAGTATGGGATGGGAGGGGTCAACCAGGAAATCAGGTTATGGAAGAGGTGGAGATGGTACATGGGCAGAGACATTGAGAAGACAGATATTGGTGTAGTGATTTTTTTTTTAATATTGGAGGCACTATTAGTGATCTGGAGAAGAGGTGGAAGAGCATTCCAGAGTTTAGCTACAGTGAAAGAGTAGAAATACTGATCTGCAGGGAGTTTCAATCTCTTTACTTGGATAAGAGATTATTGATTTTCAGATGTTAGAAGTCGGTTTGGTTGATAAAAAGTCAGAAGGGAGGCAAGAGCTGGACATTTGAGAGGTTTATAAATAATGTTGTATGTGGTAGATAGCTGTAGGTATGTGAGGTGTTCTGGGACTTCTAGCCAGTTCAAGGATTGTAATGAATAGCAGTGATGAGAAGAATACTTTGCACCAGTCACAAACTTAGCAATGTTGTTATAGCAGCTATCCATTTTAGTTTTTTAATGAGGATTGGATGTTTGTTAGAATGGGGGCACCATAAAGGAGAGACAGTAGGAGAAAGTTAGGGCAAGTGTTTTTCTGGTAGAGTAGCTTAAAAAGTGTTTATGTCTATAGAGGGTACCAAGTTTTTGGTGATTTTGTTTTAATGTTGTTGTGGATGTGTTGGTTAAATGTTAAGTTATCTACAGCAGCACCAAGTAACTTGGTATGGGGACTACCTCTAAAGTAGTTTTTCACCGCTTTCACCATGGAAATCCACCTCTCTCCCACACCCCCAGCAAAGGTATCTAACATGAAAAACTTCTCCAAAGCTGACTTTGGACTCCTAAAAACAGAGGTAGCTAACTTCACTCATACCAATAGAAAATATATGCATGACTTCCAAATCATACATCAATGCACTGTACGAACACATACATAAATGCATGGAACTAGCCATTCCCAACAGAACCAAGATGCTTCCCTCCAAAAAAGTAAGCCAGTCTGGTGGTCCCCTGTCATTAATAAACTCTACAACAGAAGGAAGAAACTGTTACAGAAAAGGCGATGTCCCAAGACTGGAAAAATTCCCTTATTAGCCTCAACAAAAAGTCCAAAGCCAGCTATGAAGGCAGAATTGCGGCAGACACTAAAAACAACCACAAAGCCTTCTATAGTTATATCAAGACTCTCCAGGGCAATACCCAGATTTGCTCTGAGTTACTGCACAATGGTACCTCCTATACCGAGCTAACAGATATTGCCAACATACTGGTCGACAGATTCAGTGCCAACTTTACCCCTTTCTTCCCTCTAAAAGACCAATCTCAATACTAAAAGAATATCAGGCACCCAACATTACTGCAGCACAGGTTAAAGCTGCATTATCTAAGGCCAAGCATACAGATTCCATGGGACCTGACAATATCCCTGGCTGTGTTCTACATGAATTATAAAGTGAACTGGCACCACATCTGTGTGCTCTGTTCACTCACAGCCTCACCTCAGGCTTTTTCCCTACTGAATGGTGCACTGCTACAGTCATCCCTCTCTATAAAGAAGGAGCAACTACAAACCCTGGAAATGATCTCCCCATTAGCCTGAGTCTGATATGTAAGGCTATGGAGTGCATCATCATGGACCTAATTAACAAGGCTACAGGGAATCTCCAAACTCTAGATCCCACACAATTTGGTTTTGTGAAAGCTAGATCATGCCTGCTCAACCTGGTTGACTTCTTTGAGTTATTCACCAGAGTGGTGGATGAAGGCATGGCAGCTCATACAGCCTACCTTGATATGGCCAAGGCCATTGATACCATTCCTCACTCAGGAATTACTGATAAACTCTCCAAACTAGGTATCAACCCCTATATCATTAGGTGGGTTGTAAACTGGCTCACAGATAGAACCCACAGTGTGAAAGTAGCAGACTCCAAGTCAGACTGCCGACCAGTCATGAGTGGAGTCCCACAAGGATCTGTCCTGGATCCTCTCCTGTTTGGCATTGACTTCTCAGAAGTCCAGGCCAACATGGAGGGGCTTTGGCTGACCAAATTCACTGACAATTGCAAGCTGGAAGCGATTAACTCCCCAAGTGATGCAGACATCCTACAGAAAGGCCTCACTGAGACCAATGACTGGTGTCGAAACATGGCCTTTAGCTTAATGCTAAAAATGCGCCGTCATCCCCTTTGGGAAAAACTCAGTTCCCACTAATTACAACATCGATGGGCGCCCACTGAACACTGAAGGTGTTATAAGACATCTGGGGACACAGGTTGACAGCAACCTCTCCTTCGACCACCACATTGCCACTGTGGTCAGAAAGTCCTTCTATGTGGCACATCTCATTACTAATGGTTTTGCATTCAGGAAGAAAGAGGTCATCATTTCTCTCTACTCTTCCCTTATTAGACCAGTCATAGAGTATAATTCCCCATTTGGCATGCATCTCACTAAACACCTGCAACAGCTGAAGAGGCCACAAAAGTACCTCACGAAGAGGATCCTAGGCCTTAAACACATGTCCTATATGGACAGACTCAAATAAACTCCAGCTATTCTGTCTCATATAATCTACTAAGAGGCAATCTCTGCTTGACTTACAAAGCCATGTCTGACCCAGCTCTGTTAGAAACGCTACATCTAAAGAAATCCCAATCCCTCTGCACCACATGCTTCAGAGACCTCAACCTCATTACCACAATCAACAGAACTGGAGGGATAGGTTCATAACCCAGAGACTACCTATGGTCTGGAATAGACTTCCCATACATATCAAGCAGAGCACCTCAATAGCCCTCTTCAAGCAAAATCTTGATGAGTGGATGGGAAATAGAATGTTCACCCCAGGATCACTCCAGTGGCTCTACTTGATATATATATATATATATATATATATAAATGCTTGTATAGTACTTTGGTGTAGATTTGGACATTGGTGCCAGTTCCTACAGAGAGTGAGAGGCTGTGAAGCTGTTTATACCTTCCCTCAGGAGTTTGTAATCATATTTGGAGAATTTTTTTGTTTGACCCTAGCTAGAGGGGGGGTTGGGGTAGATGGTAACTTTGAAAATGACCGCTTTATGGTCAGATCTTACCAGGGAGGATGATACTGTAGGGATGCTAAAGTGGTTACTTATGTTGGTTAACAACAAGTCCAAGATATCACCTCTTGTGGGAGATATCAACTAGTTGTTCCAAGATGTTTGCATTGACAAAATCAAGGAATCTCTGGGCATTTGTGTTCTGGCGTGAGTACTTCTTCCAATCTGTGTTTGGGTAGTTAAAGTCGCCCAGGATCAGGGTAAAGCGTTGAATCTTGATAGATTCAAAGAGGTCCAGATAGGCAGAGTGGGCATCTTGAGTCAAATTTGGGGACCTGTTGCTAGCCATAATTTGAATATGGGTCTTGTCAGTGGTTAACTGCACCTGCAGTGTCTCGTGTGTCATACTAACAGACCAGCCTGGAGGTGTATGTCTAATATATATTGAAACTCCACCTCCTTTGGCTTTCCTACCCACAGTATGGGGTCTGAATGTATGACAGGATGAGTAACCTGATAAGGCTGGGGTGCTCTCCACAGCTTTGAACCAGGTTTCTGTGACTGCGCAAATGTCAGCATCTTCTAGGGTTAAGAATGCTTGCAATGAGTGCAGTTTCATATTTAGTCTCCTAGCATTTAGCAGTATTGGCCTTTAATTTGCATTTTGTTGAAATGTTTACGTTTGTAGTTTTGACCTCATCACTTTTCCTAAAAAAGGCACTACTGGGGAGGCAAGAGTCTTTGCAGAAGACTGAAGCCCAAGTGAGACAGATGCAGCCCATCTCTGGCAAAGCATCATGGCTTAAAATTGAAATGGGCCTATGTGAAGCTGGATCTGATGGGTCTTTACAGTCTTTAGGGTTTACATCCACTAAAGCTTTTTTCTAGGATGTTGGTGGTTCTCCTTTTTTAAAATACTGTTAAATAAAACTTTCCGGATCTTTATCAATTTATTCCCTCCTAGCTTCCAAACTTCCACAGGAATACTATCTATTCCTGGAGACTTTCCTGCAGATTGGTTATACATGAAAGTTTTTTATGTAATCTCCTCCTAGCTTGACTGTTAATTCTTGAGCCTCATCTGACAAATATTTCCATTTGTGTTTTTTCTTGATTTCCACATTTCTCTATTTTATACAAAGTGTAATAAAATGTCAATACATTTGTAATACCTCTGCAGAATCTCTGGCTCTTTTTCTTGTTATAGGCTGCCTAAGTTTGGCAGCAGCCCTTTCTAATTTCTGTTGCCGAAGTAGCTGTACTAAAAGTTTTTGTGTTCTAGAGTCCTTAACAATAAACAGTTGCTTAACAGCAATCTTTCTAAACTCATGCATATTACCTAGATACCTTCTTATTTTCTCTATCACTCTGCAGTTACATCTCTTCTTGTTCTGTGATACTCCCCTTATTCTGCAATACTTTAACCTTTGTCAGAACCTCTAAATATTTTTTGCTACTTCTTAACCATATTTCCTTTTCTTTTATTACTACCATCATTTTAAACTTCATTTTAATTTTATCCCTTTCACATGCTATAACTTCTGACGTACTTTCTATTTTCTGTAATAACTCCCAAATAACTTACACTACCCATTCCTTAAATTCTTCTCTTTTTAACAGGTAGGCGGAGAAGCACCCATATCACATTTTTATTTTCATTATTGTTGGTGCATGATCTTATATAGTTATTGGATGTGTATCAAAGCTCTCAATTAAATGCAAATGTTTCTGTGAAATATAATTTCTATTTAGTCTATCCAGTTATTGTACCTAGGAGAATAATATGCAAATTCTCTCACAGTTCCTACTATGGAATTCAAGTCTTCTGTACTAAATATTTTCATAAATTTCTTCAGAAAACTATTCTCTTTTGTTATATTTTCCCTTCTTGGCTCCTAATACATCCTCAGTGTTGCAAATCAAATTATAGTCCCCACCTATAAGTAATATTTCCTGCTGAAATCTGATTTTCCCCAAATTTCCTCAAGCTCCATAATATCAGTTTAAATGCCAGTGTAATCCTCTTCCCCTGCCCAGAAGCCCCTTACCACCACAAATCTAGCACTATTATTTCTTCCCCTTCTATCAGTATTGGAGTTCCTATAGAAATTTGTATAAGTCCTCTCCTTTTCTTTTGTCCCTGATATTCAGCTGAGTAACCATCATGAAATCTTTTATCAAATTCACATGCTCAGTACTTTCTAAATGTGCCTCCTGCAGCACTGCTATTTGCACTCTGCATTTCTTAATGTAATTCAATCTTTTATTCTTTTGTCTGTACCTGTGAGACCATTCACATCCCATGATAATATGGAAAGTGTTGCCATTATGATAAGAAGCTATTATTCCCATCTATTATACATGCCAGTTTTTAGATGGCTATTTCCAGCTTTTGTGATGCAGGCACCCACTAATATCTGGCAGTTTGATTTTTTATACACTTGTCCTTTTTTGTCATTTTCATTAGAACCTAAGTCACATTTTACAAGACTTTTTGTTTTAATGGAAATCCTCAAAAAAAAAAAAAGTACCCCCCAGAGCACACCCATAGCCTGTTAATGTAATAGAAACACACACAACTATGTTCCTCTTCATATAATGAAGTTTAACAATCCTAATTGGAACAACTGCCCTAAATAGCTGCAGACACAACTACTACCTAACTTAAATTTAAAGTTATCAGTACCAAAACTCATGTTACTGCCTGTGGTCCTACTTACACTAACTGAAGTTTCTTTTTTTTTTTCTTTATTCCCCTCCGAGATGTGAAAAGCAAGTTGAATGCTCTCCTAAAACATTAAATTTTAGCCCTGTGAAAACCAGTGTTCTAGATTTTTATTGCCTTAATCATCTTGTCTCCATGGAAACATAGAAGAAAAAAATGTAGCCTTCAGCTGCAGACTCCTAAAGACATGCTGAACATTTATTGCTAAAGAACACTTGCATTCAGTGTTCTTTTTATTTACTTGCTTCCAGACATTCACCCATGCAAAAGGTAAGATAAAAAATACCAACTCTATGTATATCATTATCAGTGTACTTTTGCATCCCACACCCTCTACCTCAAAAACCCAAGATTACAGCCTATTAACTTAATCATACTTTTGTCTAGCTCTTTCCTCTTTTGCCTTGTAATGCCTACATTTCTTAATACTAAAAAAGGAACAAAAGGGTTAAAATGCATTTGTTTACTATCTTTACCATATAATACAACAGAAAATGCTTTACTATATAACATGTCATTTAAATGTTAAATCATGAAAAGTTTTATAGAAATATTGTTAAGAACATAAACTGTTTCACTTACAGTTACCTTTTCCCTCCCATTAGTGTCCTTCCAAACTTTAATAACATGAAGTGAGGCAAATGTCTTTCAGTCCTTCACAAGTTTAACAAAGTCAACAAAAGTCCATTCTTTCAATGTTTTCTTGTATAGCCACGTTTCACATATGTGATTGATGCTTTGTAGGCTCATTTATTCACTAATTTTCATGTTTCTGGCCTTTCTGTTCATCTCTATCTCTCAAATTCAGACTCTGGATCAGTTCCAGGGTACTCCGTACTCTTCAAGTCCACTCCTGTGCTTTTCTCTCTGTCTCTCAAGCAATTTCCATTAGAACATTGGAAAATGTTTCACTGGCAAAGTCTCTCTATGAGCTTTACTATCAGAAGAATGAGAAGCAGAGTCCACTTCAACTTGATGGCTCACTGTTTGTTGGACAAACTTTTGTATTTCCTCCTTAGCTTGTTCTGCATCAAAAAATTACTTTGATCCACCAGGAAAAAAAATATTCTGAAGACAGTTGGATACAGCAGCTTCAATCTCACACCTGCCCCTCGACATTCCCTGACTACTGGAATACATTTGCTTCTCTTCTGCCTGATGTAGAGTGAATAATCACTTTCCACAAACATTGTACTGTCTCCAACTTTTAATACTTTACCTTTCTGCCATAGCTTTGTCAGGATCAACTCTTCTGCTGGCAGGATTGCATCTTTATTAATATAGGTCTTGGCTGCTTTGGAACATACACATGATACACCCTTTCAATTAACAAATCCTGCTGTGAAATACACGTCCAGTTGCTTATTTGTGTCTTAATAAAATTAATACAGTCTGTTCCTTCCAGTTATTCTGGTACAGTAAAATCAGATTTTCTCTGCAAGCACTATCCTCTGTCATTTTCTTAAGCATCTCTTCTTCAGCAGTCATATGCTCACAGTCTTTTCTTCATTTTGACCTCTGCTTTTTGCAGTTTTTCATTTTTTCAGCATTTTTATTTGAGTTGATATACACATTCATTGTTTTATTTATTTCAATCACCTCTGAGCACATTTGACTTACTCTTTACCTGTAGGATATTGGAAACCATGACTTGCATCATTGTTGCAGCTTGATCTGCTTTTTGCTGAGCAGCTGCAGGATTCTTCCGATTCTATGTTTTCTCTTCACCTAGATAAACCTAGTTGATTTTCTTTCAGGCTATGCAAGTTTCTTCTTTGCTGGCATCTAGGCAGTGTATTCACTAGCTAGTACCCGAATGTATCGAAAGTAAAGTTCCTGGCCCTTATCTTTCAGTTTCTTTTTTTCACACTGGGAGAGTGGAAGTTAAGATGTTGATCAGTGTGCAGCCTTGCTGGAAATCCTCAAGATGAAGATGAATCTTGATGAGATGATGATGTAGCTGTTAGGTGTATTTTATCAAGGTGTATATGAATAAGTATGATAAAAAAATAAACACCTGGCCTATAGATGAAAAATGGTCTATATTTTGCTGAACAGCCCAAACAGAAAACTTCTTCCATCTGGCTTTACAAAATTTCCTTGTAAAAGACCATTAAGATGCAGTAATCAGACCAACCACCTCAGGAGAAAGCAAGTGGGCCCTGGCCATCACTGGAAGTGTAGAAAGCATGCTGTCAAATGCAGTAGGCAGATGTCTGGGTGAGGCAACCCAAATGAAAGAAAGAGAAGATGAGGGTGCTGTGGAAGTCACTTCTCCTTGAGATGAGGTGACAGCAAGGGGAACTAAATCTGGCATGGCTAGAATTGTGCTATAAGAATAACCTTTGCTCTGCACCTTTTGGCTTTCTGGATAAACCTAATTATGATGGGAAAATGGGTAAATGCATAAAGTAGTCCTAAACGTCAATTGTGGGAGAATGCATCTACCGGTAACTATCCCTCTTAGAGGAGGATGGTGAAGAAACATTTGCATTTGATGTTATAAGGTGAAACAAAGAGATCACAGCAGGGTCTTTCCCCACCACCGAAATATGCTGCAATCTATCTTCTTGTTAATAGACCATTTGCATGGGAGCAAAATTTGACTGCTTAACCTGTACACAATTATGTTGGATGTCCCCAGTATGTGTGTTTCTATAAGAAAGTGATGTGGTATTAAGACCTATTCTTAAACCCTTATGGCTTCTCTGAAAAGGGGATAAGATAGTGTTTCACCATGCTTATTTACATAACATACCACCACCATAGTTTTCTGAATAAATGTAGTGTCACACCTCGGGGTAGCAAGTACTGAAATAACTGCAATGCTAACAGGAATACTCTCATCTCCAGAACATTGATGTGTGATTTGGCCTCTTGAATTGTCCATGTGCCTTGGACCATCCTGTGTAGATAATGCCCCAACCCAGAGCTAATGCTTCCATCCTAACTGGGGCAATGGGGTTATGTCAAACAAAGGGTCTTCCCACAGGCAGATTACATGGCTTCATCCACCACAACATGTTTTTGGTTCAGGTTTTTAAAAACTTGACTTGGTGTGTCATGGGCTCGATTGCTTGAAGTCGTATAATGTTTCCGCACATACAGCAATGTGCAAAGGCCAAAACAGAATCCAAAAATGACAAAAACAGCCAGCACTCAGAGTGTGAAGTAAAATTAATTTAGAATAATTTATTCAACAGCAAAATACATCTCATCAAAAGATGAGAACAATACAGACCGGTTTTGGCATACAAGCCTTTATCAGTGTATGATGAATGCTAGTATGCTAAAACCGGTCTTATTCTAAATTATTTTCACCTCACATGCTGAGTGCTGGCCATTTTTGTCATTTCTTGATTGCTTGAATCCACTGAGTCCTGAGTGCCCCCATTGTAGAATCCTCATGTTCAACCTGGGGTAAGGAAACATCTTGAATTGATCCAGCTATCAGATCCAACACCTTGAGTATTGCAGCTGCTGTAGAATTAAGTTTTTTTAAAAGCCTTGTAACTTTATTCACTATGGCGGAAATTCTGTCAAGTGGTAATTTTGCTCTGTGGTTGAGTGCACCCAAATAGTAGTCATGAATATCAGGAATTGAGATAGATGCAGCTGGGACTTCGCCGTATTGACCATGATCCCAAAAGACAGATACAGCTGGAGCAAATAATGTCTTGCCATGAAGATCTCTTCAATTTAGTTTCTCCAAGTCTTGGGCTTCTACTACCATGATGGGAATGGTCCCCGTTCCTAATTCAAGGTATAATTATAGTTCAAGTATTGTTTCATTCTTTAATGTTAGCCAAGAGTACTCTTCTCAGCACCAGCAATATACCCATAATTGCCTCATTCTGTTATTCATATCTAAGTACGACTGTAAATTCTTTTTTTATTTGACCCACTGCTTGTACTACTATTGGAACTGTCTTGGTATCCTTCTTCCACACTGCTCTCATTCATGCCTGCAAAATCTTATATTCTATGACTGTGCATCTCTCTGCAAATAAGTCACTGTAGTCACTGGGTGTAGCAATTTCAACGATCAATGCTACTTTTGCCTTTTTTCATGGACTACTATATCTGTTTTTCCTCACATCTATTTTTTTAATTGTGGGTAATGGATGATCTCACATGATATACACTTCATTCTCTATAATGCTCTTTGGTTCATGTTTCCAATGTCTCTCAGTTACTTCTATACTACAGTGTTTGCACAATCCACATTGCAACAGATTTGCCACATTACTGTGCCTTTCAGTATATAGGCCTTCTGCCATGAGTGTTACACATTCAGCAACAAGATGTACAACTGTTTTGGTTCTTTTTTTTATATATTTTACAGAACCTGCATTAACCAATGCGTATTAAGTCAGCTGTCTTAGGGTGCCATTTTTAACCTTTCATCTTTTGATTTCAATTCACCTCTCCTCAGCCATTCCAGAGTCAGATTTTGGTTCCTCATGTGATTGTTCCAGTTGATCTCTGTAACTGCCACTGTATTTATGGATATTCCACATTTTTTCCATCTCATCTGATCCTTCTCCTTATACTTTCTTTTATTTTTGAGCACATTTAATTGCAGTCTGATTTTTTCTATTTAAATAAAGTAGAAAAATAATATTTTCACTGTTGTTTCTATTATCAGATTCATTCAATGTAATAGTACTGTATGATTTTTTTCTGCGTGATTAATTATTTTTCTATGTAGTGGAGCTTTTCTCCCCCAGCCTCCACTGAAAATGGGCTCATTCCAGGCCCAGTGGACTTTCCCGGTTAGCAAATGCAATCAATCAATCAATCAAATAAATAAATACATACTTCTGGTTTGATTTCTGTTTCTGCCTGACACTGAAATGTTTTGCTACAGTAAGAAAAGTTATCATCTTAGACTTCTCATATTTCAAAACTTTCACTACGTTTTGATCTGATGAGGTCAGCAAATATGTATGAAGTCCTGCAACTGCAGGTCTATACATGTAATTAATTTTGAGGAGGACCATACCTCCTTCAGAGTGGAGAATAAATCTTGGTATACATTTATCTTTATATAACATTTGATGCTAATCGCTCTAATAATTTTTGGGACTAGTCGATCACCCCAATACGTTAAGTTAGAACAGAAGCATAGCTGGTTCAACCAGTGCCCTGGGACGATACCATGAACCAGCACCTCATCCCCTCAACTCTTCAAGTGAACAGCAAAAAAGACATTCCTTCTATTGGCACACCAATTAGCAGGCCAGATGCATCACACACACACACACACACACACACACACACACACACACACACACACACACACACACACACACACACACACACACACACACACACACACCACCCCCATCCTGCCCTAGCCATTCAGGTCCTGTTTCTGTGCCCTACCCCCAACCTTCCTTCAACATATTTTATAAGTAGTAAACTGCTTGCTACAAATGTGGCAAACAGTTCCTACAATTAATACCCTGCCTGCACTAGCACTACATACAGTGTTTGCATTTTAGTTTTAAACTGTAACAAACTGCTTGCTGCAAGTATAACAAACAGGTGCTACAGTTTATACCCTGCCTGCATGGAGCGTTAAAGCTCTCAGGTTTTGGTTAAAAAAATATAACTTTTCTTTTGTACTTTTAAACTGTAGTAGAACGGTTTGCTACAGTTTAGACCACACTTGGAGTGTTACAGCACTCAAGTTAGACACAGAATCCAGTATTGCATTAAAGAAAGATCAGAATTGGCTGATTGTGCTTCCAACCCTTTGCTCCCAAGGCAGTTGCCCCTCTCGCCCCACCCTAGCTATGCTACTGAGTTAGAACACAAACAATAAATTGATTTCTTTCTTGGACTATTCCTAGTTAAGGCAGTTTTCAATATCAGTTTTGGTCTTCTTAAATATTCCTTACTGAGGTTTATTCACATTTGTCCATGTTTGATTGTTGATCTTTCATCTATTCACAAATATGTTACACTTCACTTCCTCCTGCTCAAGTTCCTTTATATCACATTCCTGTCCCAAGATGATATATATTGTTGCTGCAGCTTTCCTGTAATAAATGCTGCTTTTGTATGTTTATCAAGGTCAAATTTCATTCTTATATCATCTGAAAAAGCTTTAACCATTTGTAGCTGTGCATTCAGCACCTCAACTGATGAACTATACAGTTTTTAAGTCATCGACAAAAAACAAATGAGAAATCTTTAAACAAGGTTGTTTTCTGGGAGCCAAAATTGCAGCCATAACCTAACCTGTTAAGTAAACAGTTTAATGGGTAAACAGCAAGACAAAACAGCAGCGGTGACTAAAAATCAACCTGGAACATCTCCCTTTGATTTTTTTCTCCCTGGGATAATAATTTGCCCCTTGTCATGGCTCGTCTGTTTCACAGTCATTGTCTTGCCACGAGAATCTCTCTCATAAACTGTGCCAACATAAGAGAAAATCCTTAGTGCTAGTAATCATCTATGGGTACTGATGGGAGGGCCATTCATTTGGTAAACACCCAAGTGACTACTGTGAGTCTAAATGACAGTGGTAGAATCTAATGATTATCTCCCACCTGAAAGTGCAGGAATCTCCTTGATAGCTTTGCAATTTTGATGTGTAGGTAAGCATCCTGGAGATCCAAAGAGCATATCCAGTCTCCTGTCTACAAGCATGGTAAGATGGACTGTGCTATGACCATCCAAAAATTACTCTTCAAATAATGTTTCACTGAACTTAGGTTGAAGAATGGTCTGAGGTCGTATAACAATTGTGTGCACCAACTTGAATATGGAGTCACATCTGGACCCTTTCTGGTCTGGTGGGACCTCTCAGATGCATAATTTCTGGAGGAAGATTATTACTTCCCAGTGAGCTGCCCTCCTCTGTCAGGGGTGGAACTTTCAGAGGATATGACAGCACATTTTTAGATATTGCCAAAAAAGGAACAGAGTAGCCTCTAAATAGAATTTTCCTTATCCAGTTGTCCTGCGTAATGGAGACAAATGCAGGTAGATTGGTGGAAAGTCATCCACCAAATGCCTAAAGAGTCAGAGTACCATACAACCCTTCAGGACTCATGCTGACAAGATCCTGAAAAAGATCCCTGAAGCCCTGCTGGTGGCTCTAGGGCTGTGGTTAGATGAGGAGTCTCCCACCACAGGAACCCCTGTTTTCTGGCACCTTTTTGATTCTTTTGAAAGATCAGTTGAGATGCCAAAATCTTCACCCCAACAGTGATGAGTATTTTTTCATCCTGCTCACATGGCACTAGTTTGTTTTTCACCTTTTGCCCAAACAAGGATGGTCTATCAAGAGCAGCACTGATGAACGAATCCTTGAAGTGCTCTACAAAGCAGCCTATCTGTGCATCGCAATGCCTGAATCTGCTGCTCTAGCTGCTCCTTCTGTTATACTATGGATCAAATGTATGGCCAGTGAAGAGAAATGTTAAGGTTGACACTTGATCTCCAAGTGTGACCTCAGATTACCCTGCAGGCAAATGTTGCAAATGAGTGCCAGATGTTTTCTCCACCAAACCCCTCTGAAACCTAATTGTACATGCAAGATAATTAAAAGCCCTGACTCAAAGTTACTGACAGCATAAATGTGCTCTCTTGAGTCTCTCATAGATAGCCCATATGCTCTCTGGAACATCCCTATTAGTAGCAGCAGATACCACTATGGAATCCACAACAGATTCATTACTCCAGTGGTGTCTGCTGCTAGATGTCAACAGCACCCTATCTGGCTTACAAGGCATAGGCTTGGAGACATCCAACTCCTTCCACTCTTTGGAGCACACCGTACCTACAAGATTATCTGGAGGTGGCACTACCCAGGCCATTAGGGGGAAGGACTTCTAGGTTTCCTGGAAAATTTCTTCCTCCAGGGAAGTGGAGTTAGTGGTCCAAGATCCCCTCTGCCTCGTCATCTCCAAGATCAATATAGTGTCCTCAGGAAGAGATATGGGTAATTTTCCCATTTGTCAAGACCAATATCTCATGAGGGAGACTCAGGCGGGGAGTTCAGGTGTTTCCTCTTACATCACCTCTTCATTAGCGGGCTCAGTGGAAGAATTATCTGAACTCTCCTTGGAAGAAAGCACTCCAGATCTCAGCAGTCTCAGTCTACAAGATCCTCTGTCCTGTGACAATGATGTATGGTTAAAGGATATAACACAGATGGAATCTCTGTGTGGAATCTATGAAGCCTTTACCTGCATAAGCAAAGAACCTAACACAAATCTCTCCTGTGTTAAGTCAGATAAAACATTCGGGCCAGAAGCCACTGGCACAGACTGCAGTGGTATTGGTACTGCATAAAGGAGAAAGACTCTGGAGCCAAAGTCACCCAAGAAGATTTTGGAGAACAGCAGGTCAAATGTTTACTGCACCAACACTGTTAAAGTCCTTGCCATCATCAGAGTCAGAACCAGTTGTTTAGTGCAAAGTTCCTCAGTCCTAATGGTCCCCGACTCTGACAAGGTCAGCACAAAGAATTCAAAGATGCCAAGTACATCAGCATTGAAGAAAAGGTATCCACTGATGTCAGTGGGACCAGTACAAACTTTGGTACCAGTTTCAACAATACTAGCACCAAAAAAGACTCAGAGAAAGAACATCAAAAAAGGTGGCAAGGGTTGCTTCTTCTGTCACCTTAGACACATGGAATGATGATGTAACATCATACTGAAGCTGGGCCTTCAGAAAGGCAGACATCATGCATTCCCCAAACCCAAGGGTATTAGGCTCTGAAGGGACCTGTAGGAGTGATGAAACAAAGCTGACTCTAGTCTAAAGTTCAGAAATTTGGAAAATTCATGCTCTGAGAAGAAGCTCCTAACTATTTTCCTCAGAGCAGATTTAGTTGTACCAGGTCGTTCCTGTAAAAGAGAAGAGTACCCAGTAGGAATAGCTACGAATGAATTGACCATGGTGGGAGAGAGATCAAAGTCCTGGGATCCAAGTCCTGGGCTCTGTAGCTGGAGACATCTACTCTAAACTTTAACTATCCAGTTCTTCCGCCTTCCTTTTTTTCCTTCCTTTTTTCATGACAGTCTTCGAGAAAGATTGGTCTTTGCCTGGGGATCTCTCCTTTTACTTTTAAATTGCTTCAGATCTAAGGAATTATTTTACTACCAATATTGTCCCTCATATCAAGCAGCATGTGAGAACTAAAATTTTTACATATAGCAGAATCACTATTTAAATGTCTCACCAACAGACAAACCATGCACATGTTGTGGGGCTTCTGGGGAGGGATTTTATGCCCACATTCTTTATACTTCTTGAATACAGTGGACTTTATGCCCTTATACATGTATTTGGTAACCTAATCAAGATAAAAAAATGCAAGTTTCAGCACAACATATTGCCTCACTCAAGCAAGGACACTATATATAGTAGGCCAACTGCCAAAACTCCTCACAAAAATAATTAACAATATGCAACAAGCTTAAAATCCTGGAATTGGCCACTGAAAAGGCTGCTGACAGTGGCCACATTACATATTTATATAAAAACCTGATGAGGTACAGGGAGAGTATAAGAGGAGGAGTTCAGGAGAGAAAAAATGCTAGTAGATGTTCACTAAGACAGGTACAATAAGATAAGAAATAAATACTAAAGCTTATTATCTTCTAACTATGTACGGCATTTATACAAAGAAATGTTCCCTAATGGCTCAAGCTCATTGAGAGATGTTGCAACTGCAATGAAACATGATCTGGAGTCTTTCTCTGGGGAACAAGGGTTTATGGGACAAAGGAGCAGTTTGAGTTCACAGGGAAAGTCACTGCCAAGAAAAGGATGCCAAGACTACCAGGTCAGTAGTCTAAAGTCAATTCCACATGTGTAAAAAAAAGGGTTCAAGCTAAATGCTAAGAAATGAAAGTTCTTTCATGAAACAGAAACACACTACACCTACTAAATTGAAAACACCACTTTACCATATGAATCAGTGATCAGACAAGTGAGCCCATGAGTTGATAGTCCCCTCTTTTGACAATCGTGAGGTGACCACAGTTAGGAAATCCTTCCACATTTTGCAACTAATTCCCAATGGCATCTCTTCTAAAACTAACAAAGTCATTGTCCTATTGTATTCTGCTCTAATCAGACCAATTATCAAATATAATGCACCACTTAGCAAGTACATGTTTAGACGTAATAAACATGGAAAATTTATTTATGGTCTCAGAAACCTTAGCGACCAGAAGAGAGTGGAGTCCTTATTCTGGCACTCAGTGTAGTACAGGTTTCTTAGCCAAGACCAGTGACAGCTTACTGTGCCCTTTCACATCAATTTATTCTCAATAAATTAAATTATGCTGCTAACACCAGAACCAGAGATGATCTAAACCATCAAGAAATAAATAAATAAAACTAGATGGAGAGACACATTCATCATTCAGCACCTCCTCTTGGTCTGGGATAAACTTCTTCATATGTCAAGCAATGCGATTCACAGTCATCCATGAAACATATCTTGGACAGTTGTTTGGGTGCCCTTAAATTTTCTCCAGTAATCACAGACATCAACCTCCTTGCAAAGGTTGATAGTGCTTGAGGGTAAGCATTGGCAAGACATGCACGGCCTCTAGTTTGACTTGCCTTGTATATCCTATAATCTTATTATGACTTTGAATCTGACTGCTCCATGGAAACGTGGTGTACTAATATTTATGCATAACATGGGACACTATGAACCAAACTGTGTAAACAGTAAAAACTGGTGGACTTTGGGGGCACAGATGATTATGCATCCAGGATTTTTACATCAACACTGGGCACTGGTAAAGGCAAAGAGACCACCCAGAATGTAAGATCTTAGGAGAAAGAAAATGAGCAGTGTTGTAGTTGGCAAAAATGATGAATGCAACCAAGGAACCATAATGGAGGTCATTAACGAGAGATTAATGGCTGTCACTTGTGTCCTAATTTATGTGCATACCCATGTGTCAGATTTTTTTTTTTTTTTTAATTTTCTTTAACCTTCAAAGATAGCACAAGGTAGTTACGGTTAAGGAACCAAGGGCACCAGAGAATAAAATGCCAGCAGTCAGTCACAACCTTAAGGAACAGTAAGGAACGTATTTTGCATTTTTTTTTTAAAACAAGGAATTTTTTTAGCACACAGCTCAAGCATGTTATGTTGTCTATTAATCTGTATATTATGTCACTATAATGGATTTACTTCACATATTTATTACTGCTTCATTTAAAGTAGTCCTCACCTTTTTCTTTTCTGGTCCTTTTTTTCTAGACAAGTCAACACTCAGCTCTTGTTGAGGAGTTTTCTCCTGAATATGTACTATTTTATGCAGTGTTGTACCTGAAGATAAAAACAGCATAATCAATAGAAGAAATAAGCAGTTTGCTTCAAATTTTATATTTTATCTGAGAATAAATCATACCCAGCTGATATCCACAGCCATTAGGGCATCTGCAAAATATCCCAAACAACAAACTAAAACAATGAGTAAAAAGGTAACAAAGAAAAAACAATCAGTAAAAAACAAAAGAAATATCTAGCAAGGCTAGACTTTCCACTGTGTGATTCCTTAAACCTCTTGCATTAGAGGCAACACTGGATATATGCAAATGACCCTTTAAAGACATTGGGTGTTTCAGCTATAGCGCAACACCCTGTGTTCCTAAAGGTTAGCCAAACATTCCTTGTATGCTTTGCTGGTGATGCTATAAGAAGGCTGAAACATGCATGTCCACAGCTAGTGGGGTTTGGCTTTATTGTCCTGAATTTGTCCATAAATAGGCCTAAATTGAAAAAAAGTCATTGACATTCAGAATTGCCATACAGCTGAAACACCTGATGTTCTTTAAGGGTCATTTGCATATATCCCATGAACTACTGTTACATATACTGATGACCAGACTGGTGAAATAAATAATATTAGCCAAAGAGAAAATAGAACACATTTAGGAAAGGATGTGTCTATTGTCTGTAAAGATCACTCAACCTCTATGAAACAAGACAACGCCCTGACTACCTTTAGAATTCTGGATACAGGTATTTATTAATATGAGTAGTCAAAGCATTGAGAAGGAAATAAAATAAAGAAAGGAAGAAATTCACAACAATTAACAGACTACCAAATTACATTAAAGCAAGCTGTAGTTTAAATATTTTTTAAGAACAGCCTGGGCACTTATTGTGGGAACAACTGTTTTGGTATATTGGTAGGCTAGAAGGACATTAATATCCATCCTTGAAACATTTGTATGTATGTATGTAACTATTAATAAAACTGCCATTTTAATGATCGATCTGGGAGATAAAGTTTATCTGAACTCATACATTCTATGAGACTTTAGGTTATGCTGGTTTTGGCTGCTGAAACGTGCAGGAAAAAAACAGTGTGATGTTCTTGTAGAATCATGACTGCAAGTCAGTTCACTGGATGTTTTATTGAACTTGCATTTAAAGTGGCCTCTTGGTTATGCCTAATTGTGCTGCTGAATGAGCAAGTGATACAGCAGTAAGACCAATGTAATTATGAGGAAAATCTCCATACTCAAAGGCATTAAAATGACACCTAACTGCTACCTTATATGTAAATATTTGAAAATGTAACATGTCAAGGTTTCTAACAAAGTGGAAGTGTTGCATCCTAATACTTCAGAGAATATCCTGCTGATTTGTGATTTCTACTGCACACATTTTTCATCAACCAAACCCAAGTTGTTTAGCATTTGGGGTGCACTGTTTTCAGACACTATACAGATAAGTGCTGGATCTTAATCTGAATTGCAACACAATGATTCATGATGGCATACCATTGAAAATCTTGGACAGTAGTGGGCTTGAGCTAAGAAAATCTTAGAACATTCACAATTAGTATCTGCATGTAAACTTATTTACTACTCAAAATAATGCCCCACATTAAAAAATATCTTACTACCTTACTCATCTTCAAGTGGCTTCTGCTCTGCCAACAGGTTCTTACTGAAAACAACCAAGTCTAATTACTCAGCCAGAAACTCACTTTACTCCTCCTACGTTTCAAAAATATGGAACACCATCCCAAAACACAATCTGACAAACTAGCACACATTAAAAGCTGCTCAAACTACATTTGAATAAATCCTGGTCATACTCATGGTCAACATCAGGCTGACTTGCCAGTATCCCAGCATTTCCTCCATCTTTCTTTCCCATCTTAACCTACTCCCTTTTCCAATCATACACACATCCTTCTCTCTCTTTTCTCATGTCACGTAAATCTTTTCTATCTTCTTAGATCCTCTACCACACTCTAAATTCTAACTATACTCTCAAAATGCATGCATTGCCTTACAATGCTTACGATATGCCATATGGTATAAAAAGAAGTTATGTACTCACCACAACGTTCCATGTTTGTTGTCCTTGATCTTGCCTTCCTTCTTGCTGTTTGGTTCAGAGCAGATCCTTGGCTCCAACTCAGCCATATACTATAGCTCGAGAGCTTTTACTGGCTCGAGGCTAGCCCCTATCCCAGCATGCCTCACTGTAGTTACCCAGATTTCATTTGTGATAACCCAGCACTAGACCATATAAAAGATAAGAGATATACTCTACTTTACATATTCGATGACACCTGCATATAAAGATGTGATCCTTCCACAAGGTAATAGTAGTAAACTGAGACGGACCATAAGGAATGGTATAAATGAAACACAGCCAGTATAGCCAATAAAATAAGGGATTTCTCTCGATTCTCCAGGAAGGGGGATGTTGGGAGGGACGCAATAAGGCAGGTGAGATTAAAGACAACAAACATGGAATGCTATGGTGAGTACATAACTTCTTTACGTTATGTTGTCCATATCTCGCCTTCATTCTTGCTGTTTGGGACAGCGTCCCCAGCACCTGATTCTTGGGTGGCTCACTGGAAAAAAAACTCTTCACGACAGTGGAACCAAAGGATGTCCTGTTCTGGCAGGCCACATCTACTTTGTAATGAGTGATAAAGGTATGAGGATTAGACCATGTAGCTGCTGCACAGATCGAATCCAAAGGCAATCTGGCCTGAAAGGCAATAGAGGTAGACAAGGCCCTTGTTGAGTGCCCTTTAATTTTTCCTGGAAGTGGTTGTTTACGCAACTCATAGACATGTTTTATAGTGTCTGAAAGCCACTTTGATAAAGTCACCTTTGAGACTGCACAACCTCTTTTATTGTCCACAAAGGATATAAACAATTGATCAGATTTTCTAAATTCCTTGGTCCTGTGTAAATAGAAACATAACTGCCTATGAACATCCAATTGATGAAGCTTATACTCTGCCTTGTTGCAATGATTGGGGAAGAACACAGGAAGCTCTATGGATTGATTCAGATTGTATTCAGAACATACCTCGGGTAAGAAAGAGGTGTTGGTCCTGAGAGAAACCCGAGCTTTATAGAAAATCAAGTAAGGGGGATGAATTGATAAGGCCTGTAATTCTGAGACCCTTCTAGCTGAGGTAATTGCAACTAAGAAAAAAGTCTTCCAAGTCAGAAATTTGAGCAGACAAGAAGCAGACGGTTCACAGGGAGAAAGAATCAAAGCATCTAAAACTAAATTTAGATTCTAGGAAGGAAGAGTTTCTCTTATCGAAGGTCTTAATAGGGTAGTACCTCTTAGAAAAGCCTTGTATAACCTATGGGACTTGATATTAGAACCCATTTCTCCCATATGGAAATTTGAAATGGCAGCTAACTGAACTCAAATAGTAGCTGCAGCTGCTCCTTGGTCAAATGTTTCAGCGTGAAATTCAAGAATCTTTGAAATAGGAGCAGTAAAAGGATCAACCTGATTTTTGCCTGCCAACAAGAGAACCTCTTTCATTTACTAGCATAAAGTCTCCTAGTAGTGGGCTTATGGGAGGAAATCAAAATGTGCTGAACTTCTGGGGAAACATCAGGAAGCCTGGCTACGACTGGAAGTGGAGAAACCAAGCTGTGAGCTTGAGAGTTTGAATGGAAGGATGGAGAACCCTCGACTGATATCTCAGAAGATCTGGCACTGGGTCCAAAATCCAAGGCTCCCCTTGCAGGTGAGGCCAAAAGAATGGGAACCATATCTGACGTGGCCAGTAAGGGGCAATGAGGATTAACTTGCAACCCAATGACTGTGCTTTCTGAAGTACCTTGGAGATCAGCGGAAAAGGTGTAAAGCAGTCCTGGGGGGCCAATCATGAACAAGTGCATCCCTGGGTGACTGTCCTGGTGGTGGGACTAGGGCAAAGTAGCTGCTGCATTTGTTGTTGAGGGGGGTGGCAAACAGATTGCAGCATGGCTGGCCCCATTTGCAAAAGATCAAGTCTGCAACTTCCTGCTTCAGGGACCACTTGGCTGAGCTTGTCCGCTATCACGTTGGATTTCTCCGGGATGTGCACTGCAACCAGAAAGCACTGGGAAGACATCGCCCATTGCCAAACTTGTAGAGCCTCTCAACACAAGGGGTAAGACCTGGTTCCACCCTGTTTGTTGATGTACCATACTACCGACATATTGTCCATTTGAATTGCTACAGTCCCTGTAGGTAGAGAGTTCTGAAGTGCTTGCAACACCAGGAGCACTGCTCTCATCTCCAGGACATTGATGTGCAAGTGGTACTCGTGTTCATACCAAGTCCCTTGAACAGTCTGTCCCACATAATGCCCCCTCACATCTGGGAAGTGTCTGTGGTCACTGTGGCTACAGGTTAGGGGGTAGAAATGGCCTGCCTATTGTCACCATAGGGGAGTGAAGCCACCACTCCAGATCCCTTTTGCAGCATTCTGTGATCAGAATGGGATGTGACATGGGTAAATCCTGGAATGACTATTGTGCAAATAGAAGCCACTGTAGAATTCTCATGTGAAATGAGCCATAGGGACAAGAGGGATTGCCGCCGCCAAAGAACGCAGTACCTTGAGGATGAATCTTGCTTGAATCCTCTTTTGTGTGAACAGTATGACAACTTGGCGATGGATCATTAATACTCTTTCTTGAGGCAGCTTTGCTATCATGGCCCTTGTGTCTAAATTTGCTCCTATAAAGGTAACATATTGACAAGGCAACAAGGCAGATTTTTCGTAGTTTATGGTGATCCAAAGTTGAGAACAAAAGCGGATTGTGTATTCCCTTTCCCTGATTAGTTGATGCTTATTGGTGGCAGTAAGGAGCCAGTTGTCTAGATATGGAAACACACGGAATCCTTGACATCTCAGGTGAGCCACAACTACTGCCATGCATTTGGTGAACACTCTGGGGGCTGTGGTGAGACCAAAGGGCATTGACTGGCTCCCAACCGGAAGTGTAGATATCTCCTTGACCGTCTGTCCATTTTTATGTGGTAGTACGCATCCTGGAGATTGATAGAGCACATCCAATTGTCCTGTCCCAGAAGGGGAAGAATGGACTGCAGTGTTACCATCCGGAACTTTGTTTTCTTGACTGACTTATTTAGTCTGCCGAGATACAAAATGTGACTCCAGTCCCCTGTTTTCTTTGGAACTAAAAAGAACCTTGAGTAAGTTCCGGATCCGATTTGGTCTGCAGGGACTTCTTGGATGACTCTTTTTCTTAGCAACCTTTGAACCTCGAGGTTTGCTTGATCCCAAAGACTGGGTGGAACATCTGGGATAGAGTATTGTCTTTTTGATAGGGGAAGTTTTGAGAAGGGGATATTGTAACCTCCGGATATTATGGATAGTACCCATGTATCTTCTGTGATTGTCTGCCAGGCTTTTGGGTACAAGGATAATCTCCCCCTGACTATCTCTGGAGTTGGACAGTTGAGCCTCCTTTCAGGAATGCTGGAAGGGCCTACCCAGAAAAGTTATCTCTGCCGCCCTCGTTCTGTGGACCCCCCCCCACCCCCACCGCGAGGTTGGCGTCTTCAGTTATTTCCCCCTCTGCCCCTGGGGAAAAATTCTCCACGTGTGTCAGGCGAAGTTCCCTGGGATTTCCAGAACCACATCTTTCCATGCTTCTGGCCTTTGGGATAGGGCCTAGATGGAGCAGAAGAATGTACTTCCATGGCAGAGAGAGTTTTGCCATCTTGTTCACACCTGGTAAGAGTCTGTTTTATCTACAGCCCGAACAAGGACGAGCCATCAAGGGGGCATTGGTAAAGGAAGACTTGAAGGGCTCCACAAAATGACAAAGGCACATCCAGGAGTGTCTGCATTAGGCTACTCCTGTGCCCACCACCCTGCTCGCTCCATCGGCTGCATAAGAAATGATCCACATGGAGGAGTTAACCACTGAAGTCTGGGTCACGAGCTGAGAAGCTGCCTTGTCCGAGGCTCCCACAGCTGTAGGATCCTGTAAGGTGTCTCCTAACGCCTTGAGGAGATCCCTTTGAAGCCTTGTAAAGTGGAACAAATAGTTCAGTGACCTGAGTATAAAGGTCACTGAAGAAAACATATGCTTCCTGTACCTGTCCATCATACAAGATTCTTTGTTCAGCGGACGGACAGATGAAGAAGTTTCCGCTAATTCCTTCTTGGTAGCTGCTGCCATCACCATAGCATCAATGGGAACACCTTTAGATAAGAAAAGCCTGTCTTTAGGGGTTGTAATGAATTTATTGGGCCTCCGCGGAACTGGTTCCATCACGTCTGGAGAGCTCCAAGCCTTCCGACTCACTACGTGCAATAGTGGGTCGGAAGGAGGAGATACCCAAGGGGTGGAGGGTCAGGAACCGAATGCATCCAGGTACACAGACTCGTCTTCAGAAGGGGCAAGGGACTTCCAGTCACCCCTCTAAGGATTTCTAAGATGTCTGAAAAAGAGACATCTTCAGAGGGGGACTGTGGGACCCTTCTGAGTAATCCAAAGTCTGTGTCTGATGTCAAGGACTCAGGGGAGTCCACATGCTTCCTCTTGCAAGTCCTCTTCCAAGGGACCTCCTCCGAGGGGTGCTCAGGGGAGGTTTAAGATGAGGTGGGATCACCCAATGGGGCATCTTGGAGCATGGGTTCCCTACACTTGGGGTGGAGGGGAGGTTCAAAGACAGACACTGGCACCGAGGGCAAAGGAGCCAATGGAGCCGAGGGTGGAGCTGTCTCAGCAGACCGCTGCTCATCACCTCGAAGGTGTTGTGATCCCGACCCAAAAGAATCTCCAGCTCTGAAGAAGCAGGAGACTTCCTCCAAACCAAGGGCGACAGCTCCGTGGCCAATGTAGGAGCTGAGCTGACCTGCATCGATGATCCGAGAGGGAGAATAGGGTAGGACAAGGGTCCAATGCCACTCCCCCCTTTGAGCCAACAAGGGAGTGTTGGCCCCCAGATCCCTTGCTAGAAGGAGGCATCGAGGAGATCGAAGAGGTAGTCGGAACCAAAAGACCAGAGGAGGTTACTGAAACCAACAGTTCCACCACAATGACTTCCATGCACTCCAGCTCCAAACTCAGAGGAGTTGGAGGAGGAATCAAGATAGGTGTTGTTTGGGCTGTCAGCACCATTTCCATTTGGGATGGGTCTGAAAGTATTTTGGCTAGTGCTGGTGTCCTAAGAAGCCTTTTTACCACCCTCCCCACATCGTCATCTGAAAGGCTCCTGGATAACAGAGAGGAGTGTGTCGAAGATCAGTGACTCCCCACCACAGATTGCAATAATGGAGACTGTAGAGCAGACCACACCAGTTCCAAGGCAGAAGACCTGGAATGCTTATGGGACCTTAACTGGCTCTGAAGACACAGATGGAGCCGCAGGTGCAGATGTCTTGTCGGAACCAAAAGTTGGGTCCAACTTAGCTTGTGGTTTATCCTTGTCCTTAGATAGGTCTGAACTCAGAGCCGAAGAGGATGAAGGCTTGACTTTATCCGATTTTTTAGCTGGCTGAGTCCCCTCCATGGTAGTATCAAAGGAGCTCTTCAGCAAACCATGCAAGATAAGCTTGTTTCTTCTCTCCTGCAGGACTCGTGAACTAAAGGCATGACAGACAGAGCTTGAGTCCTACAGGTGACGAGGTCCTAAACAATATACACAACTCTTGCACCCATCCGTAAGGGACATCTTTTGGCAACACGAGTTGCATTTTTGAAACCAGAAGGTTTCAAATCCTTGGCAGTATCCTTGGACATAATATGAAAACAGCACTATAACTAAGGCTATATACTGCTAGTAAGAAGACTACGACGCACTCTGTTACAGCTAGACAGAGAGGAAAAACTATTGGCAATAACAGACAAACAATATATATTTTCTTTTTTTTTTTAAACAATCAGGGAAAAAAAGAGAATGGGGAGAGCCTCTAAGTTAAATGTCAAACTCCATCTAAGGAAAGCCTCTAACTCAAACGGCAACTCCTTAAAAGTTAAAGGAAAGACAAGAAGGAGAACCCTCTAATTTAAATGAGTTTGAAGAGGGGAAAGGCCAGAGAGAAAAAACAGTTAATTTACACAACAAACAAGTCACTCAGATGGGATAGGGATAGATATAAATGCTAAGGACAAATATAAATAACAAATTAAGCTAAACTGGAAATATTAGCTGAAAAATATAATAGAAAGCTTAGCCCGAGCCAGTATCTGCAATCTCAACACTGCAAGCGGCAAATGGGATCTGGGTAACTACCACTAGGCATGCTGGGATAGGGGCTAGCCTCAAGCCAGTAAAAGCTCTCGAGCTATAGTATACAGCCGAGTCAGAGCTGAAGATCGGCTCCGAACCAAACAGCAAGAATGAAGGCGAGATATGTTCATAGGCTGGTACTAGGCTATCGGCCCTAGGGCCTATACAAGCTTAGCCATAACAATTCCCTGGCTATTTCTTCCCACACTATTTACTTCCCTGGACCCCTGTCTAGCAGGGCGACTGACATGATACCCGGGGTGAATTTCCTTTCTCCATCCAATCATCAAGGTTCCTCTTGAAGAGGGCCAAAGAGGCGCTCTGCTTGACATGCATGGGCAGTCTATTCCAGAGTCTGGTGAGTCTCTGGGTCAGGAACCTATCCCTCCAGCATGTTTTGTTTATTGTGATGACAAGGTTTAGATCCCTGGAGTATGTGGCTCTGAGGGATTGGCATGTCCAGCAGCTCTGAGTTTGACATGGCCTTGTATGCTAAGCAGAGATCGCCTCGGAGTAGACAATATGCGACAGAGTATAGCTGGAATTTTTTAAGGCAGTCAGCATAGAGCATCTGCTTTAGGCCTGTGATTCTTTTAGTGAGGTATTTCTGCGGCCTTTCCAGTTGTTGCAGATGTTTTGAGAGGTACATACCAAATGGGGCGTTGTATTCTATATTTGGTCTAATGAGGGATGAGTATAGTGGGACAATGACCTCCTTTTTTCTGGATGAAAAGCCCTTAGTGATGAGGCATGCCACATAGAAGGATTTCCTGACTGTTGTGGCAGTGTGGTTATTGAAGGTGAAACCACACCTGTGTCCCTAAGTCTCTTATCACACTTTCAGTGTTTAGTGTACTGCCACCTATGTGGTAATTCATGGGTACATGTTTTTTCCCAAAGGGGATAACTATACATTTCTTGGCATTAAGCTCGAGCCCATGGCTCTGTCACCAAACATCTGTTTTTGTAAGGCCCTTTTGTAGAGTATCCACATCATTTGGGGATTCAATAATGGCTCCCAGTTTGCAGTCATCTGCAAACTTTGTTAGCCAGAGTCACTTAGCGTTGGCCTGTACTTCAGAGAAGTAGATGCCAAACAAGAGAGGTCCCAGGACTGAACCCTGAGGTGCTCCACTTGTCACTTGTCTGGAGCTGGATTTGGAGTCAGCTACTTTTACAGTGTGGGTTCTGTCAGTAAGCCAGTTGGCAACCCATCGAGTGACGTAGGGATTAATGCTCAGCTTAGTAAGTTTATCTATGATTCCAGAGTGGGGGATGGTGTCAAAGGCCTTGACAATGTCCAGACAGGCTGTGTGGACTGCCTTACCCTCATCTACAGCTTTGGAGACTGATTCAAAGAAGTCAATCAGGTTCAGGAGACAAGATCGGCCCTTCACAAACCCAAACTGGGTGGGGCCCAGTGTTTTAAGGTTGCCACTGTCTTTGTTTATAAGTTCCATGATAATACGTTCCATGGCCTTGCAGATCAAGCTCGTCAAACTGATGGGGCGGTAGTTCCCAGGATCCAAGGTGGATCACCCCTTGTGGAGTGGGATAACTGTAGCTGTGTGCCACTCAGTGGGCACAAAGCCTGAGGTGAGGGTATGATTAAACATGACATTTAGGTGAGGTGCCAGTTCATTTTGTAGTTCATGTAGTACACAGCCCAGGATGTCATCTGGTCCCATGGATGCTGTATTCTTAGTTTTGGAGAGTGCATTTTTTACCTGTGTGCCCATTATTACCAGAATTTGGCAATCTTCCGGTATTGAGATGGGCCATTTAGGGGGTGAGAGGGGGATGAAGTTGGCACTGAATCGATCTGCCAGGATATTGGCAATATCCTTGGGATCAGTATATTTAATGCCATTCTGTTGTAGCTCAGAGCAGATCTGAGCATTGCCATTTAGATTATTGACATAGTTATAGAATGCCTTGTGGTTGTCTTTGGAATCTTTGGCAATTTTATTTTCGTATTTTATGGACAACATAACATCAATGTTTTCCCTTCTAAAGTATAAAACATTTATTTCATGCAAGAATTTAGGGCTAGAAGAACTATATACAGTTATAGATAGTGATCTAAGTACTTTACTGTGTGACCAAGTTTTTTTTCAAAATGCAAATCCCCCCCCCCCCCCCCGGTAACTGTCCTAATTCATCTGTTAATATAAATGTACTGTGATGAAGCTTTTCTACCCCAATCCCCCAGGACTTCACTGAAATTGAGCTTTTCCCAATTGGATTTTCCCAGTCCACAAAGACAAATAAAATAAAATAAATAAATTTATTTTGTTTACATTTGAGCCTTTGCACTTCAGAGGATTTAAGGGAAAAATGAATGTGCTGCTGCAAAATAAGTAACCGGAAGTGGTCAATGGTGACATTCTTGACAGAAACAATAAGTAATACAGAAAGAGTCAGAAGTTATGGATTTTCAGTATCTATCATTTGGAGTTATAAGTAAATGTTGAGATAATGTGTATGTGTTGTATCTCATGAAGGACTTTTAAGTAGCTGACAGTTATTTTCTGCAAAAAGTTGAAGGCAAAATATTTTACATCTTATATATTATCAGAATACTGATGTACTTTGCAAATATCATGCAAAATGTCTGTGGTAGCTGCCTTAAAATGGTTTTGCATAGGTATACGTTAGCCTGTTAAGCCTTTAGGCCAGTTTTCAGTAGGATGAACTGCTGTTGAAGTTTGCTTTTTTTAGGATTTATACATTCATACAAAACTTTTACATTAGACTGTGAAATTGTTTCAAAAGGGTGTATAGCTTCTAAGCTATGACAAGTTTTTATGACTGTAAAAATATTAGCACTACAACTACACTGCAGAATTTAATAAACTGATGAAATATGCCACATTTGTGTGTTTTTTTAGACGTGATGTAATATTCTTAGGGCACTATGTTTATTAGGGATTAATTTTTTTGTGATATTGCTGAGGTGATGTACATGCTGAATAAAAGGAAAATTGACATGGTGTACAGTCTTAATATGATTCTATCTCTTTTTATGTTAGGTTATAACATTAATGGTCACTATGGTGTACTACTGTTATGCTACTGCAGAGTGTCAAATTATCACGATTTACATTAGATAAACATTTGGGATGGAGGTGGTTATTATTTCAACATATTTACAAATCATCCTGATTGTAGGGGTGCTTGGTTAGAAGCATGAAAATTTAAGTGTCTACTTTATGTATATGTGGCTAGGCATCTTATGACAATAGTAGGCAGGTGATCACCTGCCTACTATTCTTCTGTTCCTATATTTCTATCAACATGGGCTTATGTTCAAAGTGAAGGTGCTGAGAAATGTTTAAAGTCTGGTTCTGAAAGACACTATGTAAGTTGGGTTGCCTGAGTGGCTGAGAGTGAACTTGCCTGTTTAACTTATGTCATAAGGCAACACTCTGAGCAAAGGATTGCATGTAATTACTTGAATGGGTTTTTATTTTGGTTAATAACATTTATTGTAGATAGTTTTTACCTATTTTTAGATTTTATTATGGAAGGTTGGTTAGAAAGCTTATGGCACTGCTACTGGTTAAGTGCCATCCAAAGTATCATCTTAATAGTAGCAGTAATACCACTTGAATCAGTCTTAAGCTAGGGAAAGGTCATGGTGTTGATTATTCTAGATTTGAGGATATCTGCAAACTGCACAGTGAGCTGGATCTGTCACCTAGAATGATGAAGGGTATAAAGTTTTCTGTGTCACTACATCAGCAGGAAGTTTGAATACAGCATAGGGAAAGTATATTCAAAAGGCTGTTTCCCTTCTTAGTTTGTAATGTTTCTATCAAGTTAGCTTACAAGTTTACAGGTGGACTGTGAAGTATAATCTTACGTGGAACCTGGGGAACCACACGGTAGGAGGAAAGGTTGGCAAGTTGGAAGGATAGGTTTTTCAATGAGTTAACTCTGTTATAATTTGGTTTTGTAAGTCATGTAGAACTTCAGAAGTAAGCTGGACAGTTTATATAAATATTCTGTAAAAATGTTCCATCCTTTAAAGGCATTTTCTTGTTTTTCTCTCCTATTTAGATTTTTTGCAATAATAATTATAAAAAGGTCAAATATGTAAATACTAAATAAACTGATACTATAAAAATATATCCTATATATTAAAGTTATGTATTCACTACAACTATGCATCTGTGTTGTCCATTTCATTCTTCCTCAATGTATGGGTTATAGACCTGACCTTGGATGGATCCAACTTGGCCACATACCTCAAACCTATGGATCCAACTCTCAAGCTCCTCCCTCTACCCATGATGCCCCATATAGTCTATAATACCTCAAGATTGAGTTTGCTGCCTTAGATTCTATGATATGGTAAAAAGAAGATAACAGTAAAGCTAGGGCTCAAATCTGCAACAAAAGGTTCCAAAATATCTATAAAATCACTGCAGAATTTCAAAGGAGGGAGGAAGGAGAGATTAGAGTTGAGGAAGAATGAAAAGGGACAATACAGATGTATAGTTATGGTTGAGCACATAACTTTCATCTGATGTTGCCCTTTTCATTCATTCTCAAATTATGGGACACAGTCCACAGCTACGTGAATCCTGGGTGGCCTCATCGAAGGATATTATGGAGAACTGCTGAACTAAAAGCAGCTCTGCTTCTAGAAATCTAGTTTGTAATGAGCAATAAAGGTATGAGCATTAGACCAGGCAGCTGCTGCACAAATATTATCAAAGTTCTACACCAGAAGGCAGAACAAGTGGCCATGGATCTAGTTGAATGTGCCTTAGGAGGATTTGATAGAGAGAGACCTTGCTAAGAATATATAAAAGAAATGCAATCAGTAATCCATTTGACCAGGGTAACTTTAGAAACTGGGGATCCCAGTCTGTTCGTACAGAATGAAACAAAAAAAAAACTGGTCTGCTTTCCTAAAATCCTTTGTTCTGTGTTAATAGAAATGTAGTTGTCTATGTACATCTAAAAGATGTAGCATGTACTCTCCTTTATTTCAAAAATTAGGAAAAAAGACAAGCAAATGAATTGTTTGATTGATATTCAATTCAGAGGCCACCTTTGGTAAGAAGGATGGATTGGTGCATAAATTATCTCTGTCTTTTTGAAAAATAATGTAAGGGGATCTGCATGATAGAGCCTGGAGTTCAGAAATCCTCCTTGCATATGTAGTAGATACTAAAAAAGCTGTTTTCCAAGACAAACATTTTAAATCTGCTTTGGCTGAAAGTACAAAAGATTGTTGTGTCAACCACTGAAGTATGACTGCCAAATCCCAAGGAGGTGACGGATCTTTCACTGGAGGCCTGAGTAAGAAGGTGCCCTTTAGAAAAGTCTTGCACAATTTGGAAAAAGGTAAAGAGGAAGATTTTTCTCCTGAATGAAAATTTGATATGGCTGCTAAATGTACTTTGATTGTGGAAAAACTAGCACTTTCCTGAAACACAGAACTAAAAATTCCAGAACCAAAGAAATAGGAGCAGTAAAAGGATCAATTTCCTTTTCAAGGGCCCAAATTGAAAATCTTTCCCACTTTCCTGTAAATATTCCTCACAGAAGCTTTCTGGGAAGATAAAAAGTATATGACAAACCATGGAGGAAAGCCTGGGCTATCTAGCTATTAATGGAACTCGAGAAAACATGCATTTAGTTTGAGGTATGGAATATCGATTGGGATGCTTCACCTCCAGGAGATGTGAAAGAAAATCTGAACTGGGGTCCAGTATCCAAGGAGGATAATGAAGATGAGACCAAAGGAAGGGGAACTACACCTGGAGAGGCCAGAAGGGGCAATGAGAATAACTGAGCTCTTTAACTGACTTGCTTTCTTTAACAATTTTGGAATCAGAGGTAACGGGCGATATTGTAAAGGAGGCCAGAGGGCCAAACTTGGACTGGAGCATCTCTCAGTGACTCCCAGAAGAGGAGATTAGAGAAAAAAACCTGCTGCACTTGGTGTTTTGGGGATATGCAAAGAGATCACAGCAAGGTTGGACCCAAATCCTCTCTGCCACTGATTGATTGAGAGACCACTTGTGAGGTAAAAAATGGACCTCTTGAGTCTGTCCACTAGTACTTTGGATTTCCGTAGAATATGCATTGACACTAGAAAGTGGTTGGAGGAGATCGCCCACTGCCACACTTTCACTGCCTCTCGATAAAGGGGGTAAGATCAGGTTCCCCCTTGTTTGTTGATGTACCAGACCACAGACATGTTGGTTTGTTTCACAATAGTTCCTAGAGGGAGAGCATCTTGAAAATCCTGCAACACTAATAGAACCACTCATCTCCAGGACACTGATGTGTGAATTAGTCTCTTGGGGAGACCATGTGCCTTAGACAGTCCAGCCCAAGAAATGCCACACCCCTCCCCAAATGGGAGGTGTCTGTGGTCATTATGGGCACTGGAGGAGACAGAATAAAAGGACAGCCTTGGTAAATCTCATCCAACTGAGTCCACCAACAAAGATGATTTTTGTATACTCAAGTGAGTTTGACTGGGAAGGACAGAGGATATTGCAGAATGCACCACTGAACAGCTAGAGTCTATTTAAGAACACGCATATAGAAACATGCCATAAGAACTAAAACTATGGTTGCTGCCATTGAACCTAGACCCTAAATGACAAGTCTAGCTGGAGGAGTAGGATGAACAAGAATTTGCCGTACCTGGAACTTGATTGTATCCACATGATGTGTAGGCAGAGCGGCAATCTGACTTGCTGTGTTCAACTTGGCACCAATGAACTCCAAGATCTCTACTGGTTGTAGTTTTGATTTGGAGATATTGACTGAGATGTCTAGTGTTTGTCAAAACTGGAGCAAATAGTCCCTCAACTGTTTTAAGAGATGGCTCGTTGGGACAGTGAAGAGCCAATCATCTAGATGTGGAAACACTCAGAATTCCAGCAGTGTCAGGTGAGCTGTTACCACTGCCATACACTTGATAAACACACTGGGGGCATTGGTGAGACCAAAGGGCAGGGCTTTGAAATTACAGTGATTGGCTCCCAGCTGAAAGTGTAGATATCTTTGGGATCAGCTGTTCATCTTGATGGGATAGCATGCATCCTGAAGATCAGTTGAGCATATCCAGTCATCCTTGTGACTTCTTCACAAATTGGTTTGGGTTGCTTATATCCAAAATTGGTTTCAGGTCCAATGTCTTTTTGTCACTAAAAAGAACCTTGAGTAAGCTCTGAATCCTCTTTGGTATGGTGGGACCTCCTGGACGACTCTATAGTCTAGCAGCTTTTGAATCTCTTGAGCTGCAACTTCTCTCTGACTGGTCGGGATGTCAGAAAGCTTTCTTCTTTTTGGATTTGGGGAATATGGAACAATGGTATGAAATAACCACTGGATATTATTTTTAGCATCCAAGAAACTTTTGCTATAGAAATCCAGGCATCTGGATGCAAGGACAAAACCCCCAAACGTCTCCAGAGGTGAGCAGTTGGGCAACCCTTCAGAGTCACTAAAAGAGTCTATCCAGAAAAGAATCTCCTTTAGGGAGGGATAATCTGAATACCATCCACCCTTTTGCTTAAGTCTTTCTAGGATGTCTCCAAATGAGATGTCTTCCAGTGAACATCTGGGGGACCCTTACCCTTTCTTGAGGTCAGTATCCTCCATGATAGATTCTATAGAAGAATCTATGCACCTCCTTTTGCATGTTCTCTTCCGGGGAACCTCCTCAGTGGGATGCTCTGGGAAGGTATCCGAAGATGGGGGAATTTCCTGTAGGGAAGCTGCCTGGATGCTAGTTGGTTACTGGCTATCACTGTGGAATAAGATTGATGTGATCAGTGTGTAGACCCAAGGGAGGAATAGATACAGGACCCAAAGAAAAGAGAGAGAGAGAGAGAGAGATCATATATCTTGGATGAGAGAAGGTCCTCTCCACTACCTTGAAAGCAGATGGATTGGGAGAAGCTGTGGCCAGCTGCACCTGTGCCAAAACTCCAAACCAGCCAAGCATTTACCTTGCCCTGATACATGCCTCGAGGAGGGAGTTGGACCTGATCTATCTAGCACTGAAGCTCCAAAGGGCAAGGATGGATCCAACAACATTTGAGTGGACCCTGGTCCCCCGGATCTGACAGTGATGCTTCGGCTACAGGACTCATCCCAACCTAAAGGGATAGGAGCAGAACCAGTCAGGGAAACTGTCAGAGTCGAAGATCTGGCCATCTTTGGATCAGACACCAACTCTCTCGGGTTCTCAGAGGTCTGCAAAGCCACAGGATGGATCAGAGAAGGAGATATTTCTACATGGGAAATGAAGGGAAGGCTCACGGATCCAATGAGAGATGGAGACAGAATAAGCCCCATCTGAATCTGAGTTCTGAGGAACTTCCTCATCATCCTATTCACGTTGGCCTCAGAAGGACTTCTGGAGGATCTTACAGATACAGATAAGGCTGTGAAATGTGGCCTCAATTCTCTGCTTGGTGTAGTTTGAAGAAAGGGCAAATGGAGCTGAGGGGACACTTGATCAACTGTGTACCTAGATGAGCGGGTTCTTGGAGACTTAGATAAAGTGGTTGGATCAGAGCACTGTTTTGGAGTCTTGACCAGTCTGACAGATCAGAGGATTTAGGATCCAATGTTTTTCTTTTAAGATCTGAGGAAGCTGGATCCAATGTTCTTCAGACCTTCTTAGAAGGCTCCGAAGAAGCCATAGTGGAAGAAGAGAATTTCGGAGACAGAATAGGGGATCTCTTAAAGGACTTTTAAGAAGTCTTAGAGTATTTACTGAGGGTTTGAGCCCCCGAGGAAGAGGAGGAAGATGAGGGCAGCAGTCCCTTAAGAACCACTTTCTCCTATCAAAAACTGTTCTAGAGCTGAACACGGCACAAATACAGCAATCAGTGGAAAGATGTGACACTCCTATATGATAAATGCATTCCCAGTGGGCATCAGAATTTGGAATTTTATGCCCATAGAAAGTCAATTTCTTAAATCCAGTTGGTTTTTCATTCATTACTACAAAAGGAGGGAGAAGAGAAAACTACCAGCAATGGTATGGAGGGTACTCTTAGAAATGTAAGAAAGGCAGAGTAACGAGGGAAAGACTGGTACCAACAATGGTATACACAAGACTACCAACAAAGTTAGAGAAAGATAATTAGAAAGAAGGCTTAAAGAGCTATAGAAAATATTATTGAAGCAGAAAACTACTCACAAGTCACAAAAAAGTCTAATAAATAATTTCCTGAGAGAGGATCCACATTTGTGTGAGATGGAGGCGAATGAGATCTGGGGTATTATAGGCTGACTGGGGCATTATGGGTAGAGGGAGGAGATAGACAGTTGGATCTGTAAGTTGGTAGTATGCGTCAGAGTCGGATCGGAGGTTGAATCCATAACCCATGCATTGAGGAAGAATGAAAAGTACATCAGATGTAAAAATGGATGACACTCCTAGGGAGATCCTATAACTGGACTTTTGGACTTAATCACAAGCAGTATAAACCCAATCAGACAGAAGGTATCACAATTTCACCATAATTAGCCAAAATGTGGTAAACTGGGGAGCACTAAATCAGGAAGCCTGACTCCACAGTTACAGATAGGCTAAGATACCAGAGAAGGAAGTAATATAAACCCAAAAATTGCAACACCCAAAATAAGCCAGGGTTAAGCCAAGCAGGCACTACATGGCGTTAATTCTAAGATGAGTGAACAAGACTGCAGCCTGGACAACTTGGCAGAACAACCAATGGCACAAAGAACAACTATCTACCAATACAAGATGAAATGGGGACAGTAGGACCCCCTCCCCTTCACTATACTGGGGATCAGAAAAGAACTACATTTCCAATCCAAACCCAGCTAGTTCTGGGAGAATTCTTCCTTGTCAGACAACTGTGGGACTCTTGATAATGAGTTCCCCTTTTTCTCATAATTCCTGTCCCATACAGAGAAATGAGGAGGACCTCTACTCAGCTTAGAGTCACCTTAACAAAAGAACATTGCCATGTACATTCTTACAGAATAATGACACCAGAAGGAGGCAGAGCTATAAAAGATACTACCTACAGCTGGACTCCCATACTATATCTCTGAAGAATCTCATAGCCAAACGGCACACCTATTTAACAAGAGGTTTAACACCCCCAAAGAGGAAGGGGATTGCCACAAGTAATAAGAAACAGCCATCACCAAGGGGCCACCCACTAGCTCACACTGGCATGTTGGTCCCATGAGAAAAGACAAGCTGGGACTTAAGTCAAGGTCAGTCATTGCTTAATCCTGAGTAAAGAAGAAACAAAGGAAGAGGTTTCAGATCAATCTGGAGACCTACAAAAGTCAAAAAGATACTACTCACTCCCAAGAACAAATATTGCCACTTGAATGCAGGATTAATAAATGGTTTCTCTACATGCAATTGACAACCAGGTCAATGGGTAATAATGAAATATAAATGGCCAAAATAACATTTTATCACAGACAGAATGACATCTAGACATTTTACAGGATCACTGTCGCTGTAATGGTGATAAGCATTGTTCTGGAAAGTTTCTACCATAGATTTCGTGCACGTTAGTTAGAAGGTAGGCAGTCCTTGCAGATAGGTTTCAAGGATAGTATGTACTCAATCAGCAGTAAGCAATTTTTTTGAATGATCATTTACAAGGCAAGTGAAAGAACACCAAGCAACTTTATGCTCCTCTTACTAGTGGCCATGAGGCAAAAAGGAGCTAAGGATAACTCAAATGGGGGCAGGGAAGGACTTAGGTCAATCCTTGAGGAGGGCTTCCCAGATGACTGACAACAATATTGATCGACCTCCACTTTCCCATCCTGTCCTACCACCAATTCCTGAGGGAATAGGGAAAACCCTGAAGAAGCATGAAATGTGGAAGAGCCAGAAGCAGAGAACTTGCAACCCCCATCCCTAAACTCTGCTGGACAAGCTGTAAGTGGAAAGGACCATTACCCACAAGTGGAGTGGAAAGTAGTATTCTCCTGTGTGTCCCATCCTGAGGACTCCAACCCAGACCAGCTTTTCCCCCAGAGGCTGCTCTTCCTCACCCACATGGGAAAGGGGATAGAGGGGCAAGCAGGAAATCTGGCCAAAGACTCCAACTCTTAATAATGACAACTAAGCCAAACCATATCTGGAAAACAAGAAGCTAAAAGGAAGAGGAGGAATCAGATAAGACCTCTACTACCACAAGGGCTCTAAAATGGACCCCTCCCACTGAGGGAAATGGCAAGGACCAAATTATTGGCCTCCCCACTTGAAAGGGACATAAAACAAGTCCATCTCCTAAAAATAGAGAGTGGGTATTTAAGCAACCCCCCCCCCCCTCCATCCCCACCTCCGCTTCCATCAGACAAACACAATCAATCTTCTGATTAATTGCTAAACATGATATCCTGAAGGAGGGCAGTAATCAAACAGCCAGGGTCCTCAGAGTTCTTGGAGCCGGACTGAAGCAGGATGTACATACAATCCAGCAGGGAAGGGGAACCTGCTTTGGAAAGTGAGGCACCTACCTAAAGGGAGGAGTTCTCAAGGAATGAGAGCCTAAGCAGCCTTGGTGTTAGAGAAAGCCTCCCTAATTGTATGCCACCATGGAACTCAGGGGTGCCTTAGTGGACAAGACCCCAATGAAGGAGATCAAAGTTAGCAAGTCAATATCACTTCCAAGATGGCAGTATATTGATCAACCCAGTGTGAATACTGCCAACTGTAAAAAAAAAAAAAAAAAAAAAACTTATTGGCTTGTAATTACACTACCTGAGTGACAGCAAAGAAGAAATTTGAAGAAAGCAACAGAAACTCAGCTAGAAAAGCAGAAGAGAACCCTCTGGCTGGGAAGAATCCTGCAGCTGTTCAGCAAAAGGCATTTCAAATTTCAGCTTTAGTACAGGAGAGGACTTTCAGTAACTTAGAGGAAAGAAATTAAATGCAGTCAGTGGTACTTAAGGTAAATGAAACTGAAGTAAAATATTATTGTCAAATAACAAAAGGATGGAAAAATTGAAGCTTTAACTGGTTATTCAGATGAGCAGATGAAACTGCAAAAATCAGAGGGTGAAATGAAGAAACAGCAGACTGAGCAAGATGTGTTTCAACAACAGTGGTTTCAAAAAGAATTGAAAGAAGAGTACAAAGAGAGAACCTGAGATTTTCCACTATTCCAGAAGCTGGGAAGGACAGACTAAAATACTAACTTTTATTTTTTTTCTAGAGACATCCATATAGGAAGACCAAGGGGAAGGCATATCATCCTGAGCAATAAGACTCTTTTCCCTAATCTCCCCGAAAATACCCATCTGGGGTTCCTCCGACAAGAAAAATGGATGGCTCTCCCATGCTCACATCAGACAATGAAGCAGAAGACAACATGTCTAACCCCCCCCCCCCAGTCCATAGTAGCTGACAAGGCTACAGAAAGAGGATTTGAGGAAATCAATAAGAGGTCGGAGGAGCCAACAACATCCACTGCAGTCTAACCTACCATCAGCTGAGTCATTGACTAAGCCCACACTGAAGGCAAGGGTTTGTGCTTCAATTTTTCTTTTTTTATGTACAATGGAAGAAAGCACAGCAGGACCAGTGTAAGAATCCACGCTACAGCTGGTAAATGCTTTTAGAAAGTGACAGTTGGAAGGTGAGTTCTCAGACAAGTATTCACAAGCAGCGTGCGCATACATTTCTCTACACAGTCCTTCAAAATTCAAAAGTAAAAGCACTAGTAGTACAGAAAAATCCTGTCAGAACTCTAAGTCCCTTTTACAGAAAGTTCACTGAAAGAAAAGGAATGAAGAAAAAAGGTCACAAAGTACAGTCAAAAAGTCAAACTCCAAATAAAATAGATTTTAGCCATGAAATAAACTTCACACTGATTAAACACCTTCAAGCAAAATGTCTCAAGGAGTAAAATAATGAAGCAAGCAATCATGAAGTGTGCACAAGCACCAACACACTCAAGGTGTTAAGTACACAAACAACTTCCAAATTTTAAATCCTTATACTTCAGTTAAAATGTCTCAAAAGCTGTACCTTTTCTCACAAAACCAGCCTAAATATTCAATAATAAACCCCTTCTAAAAATAATTGCTTCTGACAAGAAACTTTGGATATTAATATAATTGTCAGCATTCTCTTCTCAATTAATAGAAAATACATTAAAAAATACTGAATATTTAAAAGGGCAATACCTTCTGTGTGGAAGGGTTACCCTATTGAGATGCATCTGAGAGAAATGAAGCCTACAGCTAGTTGCTGTCTCCTGAGAAGCCTCTTAGCTGTTATTCCCTGTGGCTGCAAGAAAGTTCTGAAGTACTCCATTTGGAATGCTGACTTCCCTCCACAAATGAGCTGTTTAATCAGCATTCAGAGCGAAGATGTGGGAGGGAGCCAGAGTTTCTTGAAACTGGCTAGTTGTTGTATCCAGGACAGGATACAACCCAAATAGCTGTTGTCTACTGTAGCAGTGAGAATGGTGATCATCAACAACTACAAATAATCTGCACTGACACAGGATGTCCTTTCTTCTTATCCTCACAAGAAATGAGCTGATCAGACTTCCTAAAACATTTTGTTCTGTCAAGATATTACCAGAGTAGTCGGTGGACATCAAAGGTATGGAGAATCCTTTCTCCCTTGTTTTTAGGTTCTTGAAAGAAGACAGAGAGATGAATAATTTGGCTTAAAGTAAAGATGGATACCACAAGGAGCACTCTGTTTTCTAGAAGGCTTGGTATGCAAAACCCTTTTAAAACCATTTTCATATGAAAATGCTTTGAAAGAGTAGGATCCATGGGCAGACATGCTGAAATAGCTGATAAACAAACCTTGATGGAGGTAGTAAGACAAGCCAGAGGATAGTAACTCTCACAAATAATCTAGAACCAAAAAAAACACTAGTCCTGAAAGAATGCTGGCTCATGTCATATCACCAACTAGAAAATATTTTCCATTTATTAATATATGATTTTCTAGTAGCAGATTTTCTCGCCTCCTTTAATACCTGCTCTTCAGAAAATAAGTGCCTAAAGGTATTAAGAGTATTATCCATGCAGTTAGTTGCAGTTGTTTGGGGCTGGGATATAGCAAACACCCCTTTGTCCTGTGCGAGTAGCTCCAATCTGAAGAAGCTTGCTGGCCATTTCTAAAAGAAAGGAGAATCACTTCTGCCTGGGAAAGAAGACAATCATAATGTTCACTGTGGAGTCCTTCTGAATCTTCAGAATGATCCCACGTATTACTGGAAATACATACTTCCTGTCTCAGGAAAAGAAAAAGTATCCATCTTTCAGTCCTTCCTGCATAGAGCCCTAGAGCACAATTATATCAATTGATTGTGACCAAAGGCAAAAAGGTCCGTTTGATGTGTTCCCCACAGCTGATCAATTCTTGGCAAACCCCTGATTCAACTGACATTTGCGAGGGGTTGTCCTGGTTCTGCTGAGCTTGTCTGCCACACAGTTTTACTCTGACATTATGTAAGATGTAATTACAGCAAACACTGTGATGAAAAGCTACATCCCAGGCTACGATGGCTTGTCTTCACAGAGGTTAAGGTCCTCCCTCTCCCATTTATGTACCACATCACTGTGGTGCTACCTGTAAACACACATAGTGGTCCTGGGGACCATAGATGGTTGACAACATTTGTAAGTGTCAGTATCTCTTATGCTTCTATGTTTTGGTCTGTCTTCTCTATTCCAAAGACCCTGCACTTTTATCCCAATAGACTCTATTCCTCAAGCAGACAGACATACTGTGCTGAAGCTAGAAAGGAAAATATGAGATATTGATTCTGATAAATCTGGTCTCTCCTCAAAAAAAAATCTCCCTTTTCACAAACCTCAAAACACAAATCTGAAATGTCAGGGGATGTTGATGTTGGGACCATACTGATTTTAAGCACCAATTGATTTTTCTCAAGTGGATTCTTGCTACAGGAATCATGAGAATCACAAAAGCCATAAGACCAAGAATCCTGAGAAATTCCCTGACTGAGACAGTAGTCTAAATGGAAAAGATCCAGAAATGGTCTTTCTTAATCTTCCTTCTGTGGTACCAGAAAAATTCTTGAATGATACCTTTCTCCAATCTGAAGGTAAGGGATGGCTTCTATCACCCCTTGAGATAGCAGATGCTGAATGATAAGAAGGAAGAGAGGAGTTTGGTTTTGTAGATGAGGGGGAATCCCTCAAAAAGAAAGAGATTCCCAATGCCATCAATAGCCTTCATGAACTACTTTCATAACCTATTTGTCTGAAACTATCTTTTGCTGAAGAGAGAAACTGAGGTTCACACTTTTTGGAAAGACTAAGGATTTGTCTTGGTGGGAAGGGGGGTGGGGAAGTCTTGTAAATAGTCATTCAGATTTATTTGACTGCACTTCATTTTGGGGGTTCCTCCTTTCTTGGTGAAACATCAAAGCCATTACTTTTAACATTTGCTTACCAGCAGATTGTGTTCATTTTGCGTTTGAAAAAAAATCTGTAGGGTTAGCATTTAGCCACTTGGCAAACTTGGAGAAGGGCAGCTAAAAAATCCAAGAGCTTCCCTGAATCAACTTACCTCTCTCATCACAATTTTAGGACTCTTGCAGAAGATGGTCCAAAAACTAAGTCTATAAGAGGGAGAGATTAAAAGTTCAGCTTTGACATATTCTGGAAGGTTTTGAGCACGCAAACCTCTTCCTAAAATGTCCAGTGGCAGCAGCCCTGGAAGTGACATCAGTCGAATCATAAGCACATTTCAAACAGTGAGTAGCATTTAAGAGACAGAAGCAATTAGGTTACACTATTTTGTTTTTCCTCAGAAGAGGAAACAGATGCTATAATATTCCTCATGTTCTCAAAAGAAGCAAACATAAAGTTTAACATGAGCTTGCCAGATGAAAATTCTAAAAATAAGTGTTAACAGAAGAATACACTTTTTCCCAAAGTATCAAAAGCTTTCCTTTCCTATCTTTGTTAGATGGGGAAGGACTGGTATTAACCATATGTTTAGCAGCAGCTGGGTTCAATAGAGCAATAGTTGCTTGGTCTGAGCTGGAATGAGTATATAAAAACTTACAAGACTGAAGAATTTTATACAATTGATGCTCTTTCTTAAGGGCAGCAGGCTGGCTGTCAGGCAAGTTACAGGCTGTGATAAAAACATCCTCCAATGGTGAAAGAACAGGAGGAATTGGAGTACGCTCTGGAAAAAACAGTTGTAATAAATCATACAATTTCTTCAGGGGCAGTGGACTATCATTATATTCTCAATGAAACAACTGATTAATTTTGGAACTTGTTTCATAGAAAGAAAATCCTTCAAAGGGACTGACAGAGGCTAAACCCTCCTCAAAATCTGAATTAGAAACCTGAGAAGACAAAAAAGAATCTATCCCTTCACTACCATTTTGTGATTCAGAAACTTAAACCTCTTCAGAAAATGAATATAGCTCTAAGTTTGTGCTTCTTTTTGACAAGAATTTTTGAAAAAGCAGATCCACTTTTGCCAGGAAAAACCTCCCTAGGGATAGGTATAGTATTCTGGCTAGACAGAGGGGTAAACTCTGCCCTTTCTTCCCAGGAACAGCAACAGTGGTTCTCCCATGCCTGCCAATGGCACTCCAACAGCCACACAGAACATATCTAGCCCTCAGTCTATGGTGGCTGTAGGGACTATACCAGAGGTAGCCAATAAAAAGGATGAATGGTCTGAGGTACACGACATGGCCACAGCACAGTTACCCATCTGTGGTTGATGCATCTTAGCAGCCTGCTGTGAAGGCAAAGAAAGTTTATTAATTTTTTCTAGGACAACCCAAAGAACAGGTAAGTTGTTCCTTGGTTAAGCCAAAAAAGATGCCTAATTCACAGAGAATGCTGGCAGAAGTTAGTAAAATAGATGAGTAGAAGTAAAAAACAAAAAAAAATCTTTTCCAGCAAAACACACAGCAAAAAGAACTTTAAAGACATACCCCAGCCCCAAAAGTTGAATAGCACAACTTTTACCTCAGGTAAAGTCACTTTAAATTAGTTTAAACAACTTTCCACAAAGTAAAAAGCAACACCTCTGCTTAAGAGTTACTGAAAGTTGCATCTGAAAAATCCCAATCTCCCCCATGGTACTCGCTCCAAAGACATCAACCACATTAAACAGAACCTGCTGGAGGGACAAGGTTTCTAACCCAGAGACTCCCAATTCTCTGGAATAAACTTCCCATTCACATCAACCAGAGCACCTTATTGGCCCTCTTCAAGAGAAATCTTGATGTGTGGATGGGAAATAGGAAATTCACCCCGGGGATCACTTCAATCGTACTGCTAGATAGGGGCACACGGAACTAACGTCTAGTAAGCCAAATGACTGGGAACACTATTGGGCTAGGCTTGGAATGGCTCTAGGGCCATTAGCCTAGTACTTACCTATGAACCCATGCTCCTAGTAGCTTAAAAATATATTTTCACAGAAAATGTTAAGTTTCTGTCATAAAACGTAAATGTGGAATGTTTTTTTCCTTCCTGAAGGGAATTTAACTGCCCAGCACTGTCGATCCTTGAAAGCCAACAAGAGGAGCAGTCTTCAGTGTCAGGAAAGCTCTGAAGGGCTTGGCATCAAAGTCTTTTTTAGTCCACTCAGCTCAAGCTGATTAACAGTTTGGGCACATGGAAGGTGGCCTTCAAGCTTTGGAAGCTGGCCAGCTATTGTATCCTCTGGAGAATACACTACCTTCATTTGCATTAAAACTCAGCCCTGAATTCTCTTTTCTCCTTGCGATGTTATGAAAATACTCTCTACTTTTTACTTCTCACACTTGCCTTCTGTGAGAATGTACTACAGGAAGACCAGGACAGCCCCAACTTTTAAAAACAAATAAATAAACTTTCCTCTATCTTCCTCTGAAGAGGAATGCCTTTCCTCCAGCATGACATGTCTCATAGTTCAATCAGCAATTTTTGTAGATTATTACTCACAATGTAATATAACCAGTATTTTGTGTATGAGGTTAGCAAAAAAAAATACATAAATTATATTTTGTTGAACAGTTTGCTTCAGTTTCTGTTTTGAAGTGAAAAAAAATCACTCAATGGCGGCCAACATTTGTGTTTACTTTGTTTTATCTTTCTTTACTGCGGCAGTGCACCAATACATAGTTTTACCCAGGTTGTGACTGAAAGAAGACTGTCACATTGAGATTAACAGTACAGGATGCAACAGAAAAAGACAATGCAGTTTACAGGAAAATGCAGAGCTAACAGTGTAGAGGTAGATAAAATTACACATGCACTGCGTAGTCATAACAGACTAGGCACTGGTACAACAGCAGCAGCAAACAATATGCAAGTTACTTATTTACATTGATGATAATTAATGGTTTTAGATAATCAGAGGAGGGTGCAAGAGTGACAGAGTAGAGATGGAGTTAATATTTTAAGTGAAGTGACTTGTTTTGGAAGTAGCTCTCTCTGCGTCTCTGAGTATTTTTTAGCTAGTTTCTGAAGGTGTTCCAAGAGGTTTCTTTAGGTACTTGCATAAGGAATGCCGAAGAGTGTGCCAAAGACTTGCTTGGTCTGCTGAAGCTTAACTGAGGGTGTGAGGTGAGTGGGTACACACTAACATCTGAAGGTAGAAGGGGGTTGGTTTTCAAATGTTAGTTTAAATAGTTGACAGCCTACTGCTAGGTTTGTTCTATTTTCTAAGGGGAGTCATTTTGCCGTGGCTAGCGTAAGGCATTGATGCTCACATCAGGGTGAGTTAGTGATACATCTTCAAATTTTGAAGGAAATGATTTGTAGTGCTTTTTATGAGCCTGCAGCAATGAGTCCTTTGTGTTTAGCTGAAAGGTACAATGTGATTTCATTTGCCTAGAAGAGAAAACTTATTTTATTTCTTTTTTTTTCAATATGGAACTGAAAGTTGAGGGTTTGGGTGAAGCCTTATTCCGAGGTAGAAAAGGAGATAACAGTTCTGTATTGGTATTGTTAAGGTCTATGATATGGATGACTGTGGGTTTTTTTGACAGTTTTTTTATGCGTTCCAAATAAAACAGATTTTGCTTTTGCAGATTTCAGTGCGAGTTTTTGATTTATTACCACGTGGAAGTATAGCAAAATCAGACTAGCACTGTGATTTGATGCTCATGAGATTGTGATTGGATCTACAGATTACCGTGTTGTCAACATGCAGAATAAGTGCTAATGATGGAGTTCGTTAATAAATATGGGAAGGAGGAGGAGATGCAAGAATGGATACTTGTGGAATTCCTGTTTGCAAAGTAGCTTCATTTGATAGAAAAATTACAATTTTTACCACGACATGTCTAAGAGGAAGTTGTCTTTGAACCACGGTAAAGAATCTGGGCTAATTCCCATATCAATCAGTTTGTTAAGTGGAAGGTTGTGGTCTATTATATCAAAGGCTTTTGCCAGGTCCATCAACAGAGCCCTGGTAAGATTTTCATGGCTTGTGCTGTGTAAGGTCACCAGTTAGGGTTCCAGTCAGTAGTCATTGTACCGCATTCTGCAAAGTAATTGTGTTGCTTCAGTGTAGAAGATGATACTGCTGCACATATTTCGACAGGTGGTCATACATGATTTTTTTTCTAAGATAGTGGTTAAGGTGAGTAGGCTGGAGATTGCTTTGCAGTGGGATGCACTGAGGGTTGTTTTTTAAGGAGTGGTTTAAGTAAAGCAATTTCCCAGATGTGAAACATGATATTTGAGATAAAACTGAAAATAAGTGCTGGTGGGAGTGCTAGGCAGTCTCTTACAGTGGCAGATAATCCATCCATTGAGACCATTATGACCAGTAGATGGCATTTTGTGGGGATAGTGTTAAGAAAGGCAGAGACACCTTGGGTTAAATGTGCTTAAAAAGTATATAAAATGAGAGTGGGGTGAGTAGATGTGTGTTGAAGCCCTGGTTGTTATTTAATTTGGGAGATTACTGAAGGTCATTGTTAGAAATAAGTGTATTGCCAACAATGATGTGGTTGGCAGGTGTCTGATGGTGGGGGTTTCATAATCTGCAGTTAGGCTGAATTTCCAGAAGTGTTTTGGTTGCTGTTTGTGAAGCAAACATCCCTCTGGATATATTTACTTCCAAAAGTGCCCCTTTAGTTATCAAAGACTAGAACAACTTATATGTATTACTTTTTGCTTAATGAAGAGATGGCTTGAGACTTTTCTTTAAGCTACAAGCAAATCTTGCCACTAGTGTCTCTGTGTACCATAATAACTTGGAAACAATGCAGTAACTGCGCGCGCACACACACACACACACACACACACACACACACACACACACACACACACACACACACACACACACACACACACACACACACACACACACACACACACACACACACACACACACTCTTATCGCGAACACTAATTCCTTTTACTGTGATCCTGTACTCTTCTCTCATTAATGTGGTTAATTTATCCTTTCTTGACTTAAAGAAATGTATTCATACACTACTGCCTTACTATTAGAACTGGTTCTGCAGTCAGTAAGCTTAACAATTCCCCTCCACATCCTACTACAAAAGTAAGCATCTATATTATAAACTCAAACAATTAAAAGAACAAACATTCTTTAACTGACCCCTGAAAATCAAAAGCACTAAATCCCAAACACACGGAACAGTGATTTTTTTTCCCAGAGAAAAAAATTGCTGCTCCGCAAAAAAAAATCCAAGCACAAAATAAAGTGGGGGGCAAAACCCCCACAACCACTGATGTGGGGTGCTGTGCCCCCACACCCCCCTACTTAAATATACCAACTCCGAGATTGCACCAAAATGGTGGAAATGGCAAAGTCCCAAAAACGACCCAATGATTTTTTTCCCTAAGAAAAAAATCGCTGTGTGTTCGGGATTTAGTGCTTTCAATTTTAAGGGGTTGATTAAAGAATGTTTGCTCTTTTAACCGTTTGGGGTTATATTATAGACTCCAAAAGTAATGCTGGAATAGTTCTGGTAGCTTATGCATACATTTACAAGTTTACCAATTTGCAAACTGTGATCTGCTTCACTTTACTTCTTTTGTGTTAGCACTTAGTATTAGGAAATGTGTTGCTTTCATTGCATTACAGTCCACTGAATTGTGCTGTCAGTATCTTGTCTTTTTATATCTTAAAGAATTCAATTAACTGTGTATATATATATATATATATATATATATATATATATATATATATATATATATATATATCTCTAAGAGTATGCATCTCTATGCATGTGTGCATATGTCTGCTAGAGGTGATAGTCTATTGAGTGTCTCATTTGTAGCCTACAATCCATTTTTCAAAATTTAGGTACTGGAAATTGCATGCTGACTTCTTTGTTGCACAGTTTTGTGAATGAATACTTCTGATGGGGGAAAGGTACCCCATAGCTATCCCATGCTTCTAAAAGCAGTCTGCAAAAGTACAGGAAACAGCACTAGACTAGACCGTGAGCATGATGGTTACTGGACTTCATTGCATTTTTGAAAGGTGTTGACAGCATGATCACAAAGCATTGCATTCCAGTAGTTTGTGAGATGTGACTGGATTCACTGTGAAATGTAAAACAGAGGAACACTCTAGCTGATTGCATTGCAAAAAATCATGATTACAATCAATATCTCAATATAAGAAAATATTTAATTCCCTGTACTTCTTTCAGATATTTAACAGATTTGTATTGGTTGTAGCAGCTCCACTAGGATTTGAACAAAAAAGCCTATGTCATTTGGAAATATGTCACTGCTCAAGATTCCAATTATTGCAAGAAACATGCACATACTGTAAGAAACCTGTCTGTGCACTTGTGCATGCACATTTGTGCAAGGGAATTTACATCAGGTTGTACTGTATGCAACAGCAATCACACATCTGAGATATACATAGTCAGTAGAGTTATGGTAACTGCCGGACTGGACTCGTCTGTCAATAAAATGGATTTAACTGTTGGACATATTTGTGCTGATGAGTGAGTCTGTGAAAGATGTGGTCATTATTTATGTGTTTATTATTAAAGTGAAGTAATTCAGGCATCTGAGTTGTACGCAGTCAATAAAGTGCCTGCAATTATTGGGAACAATACATGTGTGTATGTTTGGATGCACTTGCAGATAGTTGCAGTGGGCTGCACTGTATGTTCTAACAGGTGTGAGCTGAAATACCTTACAGTGCCCTTTGTGTTTATTCATTCATTTCAGACATCTGAGATGTAAATAATCAAGGTAGTTGTAATATGTGGGTACATCTATCTATGTGTATGCCTGGAAGGATTGCTGTTAAGTACATAAAGTACAATCCACTGCAATCAGATATCTGTGGTATACATAATCAATAAAACTGTGATAACCCCTGGGAACATGTATATGTGTGTGTGTGTGGGGGGGGGTGTCCATTTGTTACTAATATGATCACATTCAGATATCCACTGTGCAGAGAGTCAATAACATGGCTGCAAATTTTGGGCAGACCTGTGTCTGCATCTTCAGACTCGTTAGCACTGTGATGGTCAGACAGCAATGGGCATAAACATATTTCTGTGGTCATTATGTATGTAGTTATTGTTTCCTTTTATCACAATCAGATATATAAATTGTAAAAGTGGCTATAACTGGTGACCACATGTGTATATGATCATATGTAGACACCCAAGGGATCTGCACTGGGTTGCACTGAAGACTCTGAGCAATCACACATTTGAGGTGTTAATAATACAGCTGATGTAATTGCTGGAAGCATCTCTCTCTGTGTGAGGGGGTTTTGGTCATTATGTATGCTTTTATTCATAACAATTAACACATTCAAACATTGCAGGAGTAAATGGTCAACGTGATGTAACTGTTGGGCACATTGGTGTGCATGTGCTCACATATGAGTGCACATGTGTTTGCATACATGGGAGTGCAGGGGGTCACTGGTGTTGTATTGGTTAGCACTGTATGCTACTGACAAAGAAATGAGACATGTGGCCATTATGTACTTATTCAGTTCAGCACAATCAAACATCTGAAGTGCACACAGTCAAAGTGTCTGTAATTGGTAGGTACGTGTGTGTGTGTGTGTGTGTGTGTGTGTGTGTGTGTGTGTGTGTGTGTGTGTATATATATATATATATATATATATGCTCACTAGGCAGTTTGCAGTGGGATGCACTGCGTGTGTCTGACAGCAATCAAACAATTGAGCTGTATACAGTCAACAAAGATGCAATACCTGCTGGGTATATCTGTGTGTAGGGGTGCTGTCTATTTATGCATTTATTTGTTAAACAGATCAGGTTCAGACAGCTGAGGTGCACACAGTCAAACTTGGTGTAATTAATACTCACATCTACCAATAAAGTGACTTTAATTATCTTATGGTGTGATAGTGGTGGTAGACAGAGCTAAAATAGAACTCTAGACTGAGCATTGCTAAACATAACACAAGCCTATAAATTAACATCTAAGGATATTAAAAACGTTGCAGTAAATGTGCATATGACTTCCAGAAAAATGATAAAGAAAACCTGAAATGAAAGGGAAAATGTTGCCAAACTCCAAAAGGATACTGAATAAAATGTTGTCTAATGGTGGAAAAAGCAGATGGCAATAAGAGCAGAAAATAATTCTTCAGTCACTTCAGGAAAAAGACTGACAAGATGCATGCAAAAACACTTACATTTACTTGTTTTCTGTTTTACTATATAGCAGATAATAAAGAAGAATGCAAGAAACAGAAGATGACCCAACAAGACATTCATGTGAAATAACTGAATTACAATCTGCAAAAAATGACTTGGAAAAAACTGGCAGAGCAAGAAATGAGCTAAAAACTCAAGAAGATAAAATAATCAGAAAACAGATCATGGGCAGCAAGTACAGTTGTGTAAATAAACTTACAAAAACAGTAGATGTACGAATGATCACTGCTACAGTAAGGCTAGCTATACGAGTTATATCCTGCTAAGGATATAATAGCCATATGGCTTACAAAGCTTCAGGGCACTTTCCTTACACCCAAGCTGACAGTCAGCTTGAGCTGACTAAAAAGACAAGCTTGGGTGTCAATTCCTTCAAAGCTTTCATGCAAAATGATAGACAGAGGCTGAGCCCTAAAAGGATAATGCTAGAAATAAAAAATAAAAGTGTCCACACCCTGGCATAAACAACACACCAAAAGAAAAAAGGAATAGAGCAACTACTGCAGTAGTGATCATTAGAACATCTACTGTTATGGTTAGATTACTCACACAACTGTACTATGTTGATCATAATGATCACTGCTGCAATAGCTTACCTATATGGGTTGACTACCCTAGCTTACTCCATTGGGATGTGGAAGTGGAAGGGTCCAGGAGCCCCTTGACAAAGGTCCTAGGAAAGCCTGACCTAGACCTATAGAAGGAATCAAGCTCGTAATGCTTTGTAAACATATGTATAGAGGTCCAAGTTGCTGCTTCTAGAATACTTCTAGAATCCAACCCTATCCAAAAAGCCATAGATAAAGCCAAGGCCTGGATAGTGTGTGCCTTAACCCTGCCTGGAACAGTTTTGCTGTGACGAGTATAACAAAAGGTAAGAGCTTGAGACAACCATTTGGAAATGGTCTGTTTTGGCATAGGTTGTCCCTTCTTTTTACCTTCACAAAAAACAAAAAAAAAAACTGATTAAGATATGAAAGATTTAGTTCTGTCAAGATAGTACCGGAGTTGTCTGTGGACATCCAGGCTATGGAGTTATCCTTTCTCCCTCATTTTTAGATTCAAGAAAGAAAACCAAGAGATGACTAGCTTGGCTCAAAGTAAACTTGAATACCACTTTAGACAAAAAGAAGAATTACCTCTTAAATAAACCATCTCTGTTCTTGCAGAGACCAGAGCAATTAGTAAATCAGTTTTCTATATTAAGGACCTCAAGTCAGCCAAAGTAGCTGATACACATGGAGCAAGTGTTAGCTTATCTAACACAAAATTAAGATCTTAATGAGGAGGCACCAGCTTTCTTGGAGGTCTGTTATGCAAAACCCCTTTCAAAAACATTCTGAGCAAGATAATGCATTGAAAGAGGAGGATCAGTGGACAGACATGCTGGAATTGTCAATAAATGAACCTTGATGGAGATGTAAGAAAGGCCATAGCATAGTGACTCACATGAATCATAAAATCAGAGAACTAGCCCTAAATGGGAACAGGTTGTGTTGTTGGCACCAACTAGAAAACCTTTTCCATTTACTAATATATGGTTTTCTAATAGCAGGCTTTCTTGCCTCTAATAGTAACTGCTGCAGGTCCTCAAACATGTCCCTAAAGGGAATTAAGCCCCTATTGTCCAGGCAGACAGTTGAAGTTGATTAGGGTCAGGGTGTTTGTGTAAGCCAATCCATTCTGTAAGGAAACATGTGGTAATTACCCCTGGCCATTTCCTAAAGAAGGTAAAACCACTGCTGCCTGAGCCAGAAGGAAGTCACCATAATGATTTGGGGGATTCCTTCTGAAACTTCAGAAATATCCCAATCAGTGGAAAGGGTGAAAAGCATACAGGAACATTTCAGTCCAAGGAAAGGAAAAGGCATCTGTCTTCCAAGTCTTCTTGCATGGAGTCTTGGAGCAGAAACTTGTCAGCTGATTGCTCATAGAGGAGGCAAATAGGTTTACTTGAGGAACTTCCCACAAATGGACCAAATCTCAGGACCCCCCCCCCGATTTAGTTTCCATTCATGAGAGTCTGTCTTTGTATGCCACACAATTTTGCTCTGGTGGAATGTAGGAAGCTTGTTGAGTGAGATTGTGCAGTGAAGCTATATCTCAAGCTAACATGGTTAGTCTGCAAAGGAAAAACAACCTGCATTCCCCTTGCTTGTTGATGTACCACATGACTGTGGTATTGTCTATAAAAACTTGAAGAGGTCCAGGATATGAAAGATGATTCACAGTGCTGAGTGCCTTAATCAGTGCAAGCATCACTTTATATTTATGTGCTTGCATCTGTCCCTGGTGTCCCACTCATTTTGCACTTTAATCCCTCCTGAAACTGCTCTTCAGGCAAGTCTGAGGGGTCTGTCATGACTGACTTCTTTGGAGCGGGGGGAGATCTGGATAATTTGCTGTCTCCATGCAACTTCTCTAATGACAAATCTCAGCACTGGAATTTGAAAAGACAAAGGATGTTGGTGCTGGGACCAGAAAGACTTCAGATGCCATTGTATCTTTTTCATGTGGAGTCTTGCCAAGGGTATAAGAATCGGTACTTTTCCGTTACCAGGGCAACACTTACAATGCGCTAGCAGGCGCACGCAATGATCGCACAGCGGTTAGCCCTGAAGTGGTTGTTCATGGCTAAAACACACAAAGAGACTATATAGGGCACTTTGTAAGACAAACATATTTATATTTTGGATGAGTCTTCACCTTCATTTTTTTTTGTAATTCACTCATGAGGGAAAAGGGGCTTCAGTTGTCCACTGCAGCTGTAAGCTATTCAAAAATTAGGCATTCTGTAAATAGGTAAATTTTATTAATATAGATACTTCAACAGTTTACTAGTTTTGTACTACATTATTGACAGAATGCGTGCACCAACAGCTTCACTACCTTATTTCCTTTAGAAATAATAATGGTATAATAACAACAGTATAGGTACTTTACACTCCTCTTCCGGACATTTCGAGAATTGATTTTTTTTTTTGTTATGGTCAGTAGGTGTCACTAAATCTGCAGTCTTATAAGGCAGAATTCAAAAATGCCGGCATAATGGGACTAAAGAGATGTCAGGAGGGAGAACATACTTGACAGATATATTAACAGTAGCATACACTGAAAATGGAAGCTTTGTCAAAATGCACATAAAATCATTGCGTTTATACACTTATAGTATACTAGAGACATGCAAGACTAAGGCACAGCCAGTATAAACTTCAGCAAGTGAGTCACATGAATGTTTCTTCAGAGCTTACAGTTATTAGTTACAAAAGTGATCAAAAGCAGGCACGGATGATATCCATTGTAAATCACTTTTTTATTTTGTAGAACATCTACATTTTGCTAGTAAAACACAATGTAAAAATGTACACACAAAGATGACCGAAATAAAAATGTAGACGTAACCTGTATACTACATTAACAACCTGACATTTCTTTTTACTTTCTTTCCACTGACCTGTATGAATTCAGAGCAAGGTCTTGACAACTGAAGCAATGAAAGGCTTTTTCGGTACTTGAATGCATGTGCTACTGTGTTATAAGTGTTGCCTCGATAACGGAAAAGTACCCGGAGCCTTCCTGTGTCCTGACAGAGTGCTCTTCAAACTATCTGGAGATATACAGAGCTGAGTATATTTTTCTGGCAGTTCAGAGTTGTGGTAACTGTTGTTTGACTAATTTTATATCATTGCTGGCTGACTTCAGAGTTGTGCACGGTTATTTTTGCTTCACTGTATAGTTTTTCAGATCTCTGCTAAAGGTGTTGGTTTTCCCATACCCACCCTCCCTATTCTTGTGTTGTCTAAATTTGGAGGCTTTTGCAGTTGCCCGCCCCCACCGTTGATTTGATCTGGGACACTCCCCCCAGTCCCATCTCTTTACCTCATACTACCTAATAGACTCCTTCTGCACTTGTTTTTAGTCATTTTTAATTTAATTGCATTTTTTTAAACTGTTTGGTCTAACATTGCTACATACTCAAGTGTGCTAGCTTGCACTGCATTTGAATTGTTTTGACTGCTGTTTTAGCTGCTTTTCTGTATATGTATATGTATATATATATATATATATATATATATATATATATATATATATATATATATATATTTAAATAAAAAAATACCTTTCCTGTAACTAGTGTAGTCCAGATTCAGATTTGCTGTATCCAGGACTGTATGTAAGCTTCTGAGCCCCCCCCAAGCTTTCTGTGCTGGAGGGAAGCCTTCTAGCTTATCAGTGGGAGTGGTAAGCACTAGGTAACTTGTCTACCACATAAGGAGTAGTTCTGGCCCAGAAATTGTAGTTCTTGGCCATTTGGGCAGTTTTTCCATGTATCTCAACTTTCTGATTTAAAAGCCTGCATTTGCACTTGTTTCCCCCCCTTTCCTGTAACTAGTTTATTCCAGATACAGATTCTTAGTTTTAGCACTTGAATTTGCTTATTCATGATCAACACTTATTCAGAACTTGTAAGCACTAAATAACCTACTAATTACTACAGCACTCAACCTTCCTCATTACCTAGAGGAAAACAGTTTTGGTACTTACTTTCCTCACTTGCTTAGAGAAAAACAGCTCTTGTACTCACTTTCCTCACTTATCTAGAGGAAAATAGTTTTTTATTCAGGCATGTCCAAGGGTCAGCTCCCAGTGTTCTCTCCTGTCTATCTGATGAATCTGGGCATCTTGGGGCAATGTAGAAATTGCCTCATGTACACAGACAACCCTCTCCTCCTACCACCCAACACTACAACCTGTGAGAGATGCACTTATCTAGCCAAACTGGAGGTAAAGCTCTCTCCAACCAAGACTGAACTTGACAGTCAAGAGGAGAAGGTAAACACTTGCACCACACCACACTCATCACATACTCTCACTAAATCTACACCACCAAAATCCACACATAGAAACAAAAACATTCACGGAGGCTCTCAATAAAAATCTGCTCAAGCAACAGAGACCTCCAAAGCAGAAATGCAAGCAACCTCCTCCCCCCAACACAACCCAACCACAGCCAGCAGACTCAGTGTTCCACTCAACCACAGCCAATAAGGCAAAACAATGTACCCAACACACTAGTCATAGGTGACTCTATAGTCAGGCACACTGATGTCCCACTCACCAGGCTAAACAAAGAGAAGGTCACTGTCAGCTGCCTGTCGGGTGCCAGGATCCGCCACATAACCCACGCACTCAGGTCACTCCACAACAAGTACAAATATGACTCTGTCATTGTCCATGTTGGTGTGAACGACCTGAGACGTACCTCCCTGGACTACATGAAAAGAGACATGGAAGAGCTCTCCGATCTTGTAGCCCAGGCAGGTATGACCCTAGCCCTGAGTAGCATTCTGCCATCACCCAGAATGATGCCGCAGTACAAGGAAAAAATGATTGACTTCAACAATTGGCTAAGCTTCTGGTGCCATTCTAAAGGGATCCAGTATCTGTCTGCCTGGGATGACATGGTCGACAGACTATGATGCTTTGCCAGAGATGGCCTGCACCTGTCACCCCTGGGATTCCGGATACTGGCTAAGGTTCTTGCCACCCCTATAGTGCCTCTTTTAGGCAAGGTTCAAATGACAAATTCACCAGCGTAACAGGAACAGGTAAGCAAAAACTGAGGCTAATGCTACTCAATGCTAGAAGTCTAAATCTCAAAATGCACTCACTCGAGGCACTCCTTAAAATGGAGAACATCGATATCTGTGCAGTGACTGAGACCTGGTTCAAGGCTCCAGAGAGCACCCCTGCACTACCAGGCTATAACTCATATCACACTTTTCAGCCATGTAACCTAGACCGGAACACCAAAGGCGGAGGTGTGTCCATATTCATTAAGGATATCCACACCTCCAGGCTAGCTGCTCAGCATAATGCATCCAAGATTATCCAAGTTCAACTAACTCTGGGCAAAACCGCAATCCAGGTTGTAGCTTGCTACAGATCACCCACCATGCCCCAGGATTCCCACTCCTCTTTTCTTGATGTACTGGAAAATATTAGGGTTCAACCAAACACCCTAATAATGGGTGATTTCAACTACCCCACCATTAACTGGGAAAACTACTCATGTACCAACTCCTTCACTCAACGCTTTCTGGAATTCATAAACTCCAATGCCCTGGATAAACTTATCCACACCCCCACCAGGGGCAACATTATCTTAGATCTAGTCATTACCAACATGAGTGACCGGTGTTCCACACCTGAAGTCAATGCCTCATTGGTCCAATCCGACCATAATCTAATTACTCTAGATATCCACATCCTGCCCCCACCCCCCATTAAGGAAACCATGGTAAAAAAATTTCTCCAAAGCCAACTTCATGCTTCTTAAGACAGAAGTGGTGAATTCATGACACCCATGCAGATGAACAATACAGTTACGACTACTGAATCCTACACAATTGCACTTTATAAGCACTTACATGAGTGCATGGATCGTGCTATCCCTAGCAGAACCAAGATGCTATCCTCCAAAAAAAGGAAGCCAATCTGGTGGTCCCCTGCCATAAACAAACTTTACAACAGAAGGAAGAAACTGTTGCAAAAGAGAGCAAAATCCCATGAGTGGAGGAGCTCCCTGGTCAGCCTCAGTAAGAAGCTGCGATCCCTGATAAAATCCTCCAAAGCTAGTTACGAAAACAAAATCACCACTGATTCTAAAGACAACCACAAAGCATTCTATAGCTATGTCAAGAATCTCAATGGCAACACTCAGATCTGCTCTGTGTTACAGCACAATGGCACTAAATATTGCCAACATCCTGGCAGATAGGTTCAGTGCTAACTTTACCCCCCTCTCACCCCCTAAAGAGCCCATTACTATACTGGAATAATGCACACAAAGTGAAAAAACAAAACCAACAAAAAGAAATCCACAGAACGGTACTCCACAAAAACCAGAACACTTAACTTCAGGAACGCAATTTTATTTAATAGTAAAAGCGTTTTCGCTTCCAGAAAACCGGAAGCTTCATCAGCGAAACAGGAGCAAAAAGGCTCACAAGTTTAAAAAGGTATGGGGGTGGCGCCAATTGACGTCACCTCCGTAACAACATACCTGTTATTTAAAAAGCCAACATCGAAAAAAAACAATAAATGAAATGTTAAAAATACAAGAATAAGGGAAGAAACACCAAGAAGTGCCCTAGCATGCATTCACCTGTCAATATGGAAACCTTAAAAAATATACACGATCAGATTGTATGCAACTTCTACATCTAATCAACACCAATAAAAGCGTAGTGCTAAGCACCACATATTGTTAATAAAATTAACATTACCTAAGTGGGCTTAGGAATATATAAAAATGAAGACCATGTAAAAAAAAAGAAATCAAATTTCAAGGAACAAGTAAAAAAACCTGATTCAAAGAACAAGTAGAGTACTGTTGCTCTAACTAGACGCCCTAAAAAATTATTAAATGATATTCTAAAAGGGCTTTCAAGAAATCTACATATCTCATCTAAGATAACTCCTATACTTCAATATAGCAGCAATATTGCAGTTATCATTGAGCCCGGGATATGAGAAGGCATCTAATCGGAGCTGCCATTCTAATTCCCGGGTCTCTACAATTAAAGCTTGCGGTCCCCCTCTAATGTCCATTCTGATATTATCAATGCCCATAAATTGGAAACTGTGACCACTATTATTCAATATATGCTTGGTTTTCTGGAAGCGAAAACGCTTTTACTATTAAATAAAATTGCGTTCCTGAAGTTAAGCGTTCTGGTTTTTGTGGAGTACCGTTCTGTGGATTTCTTTTTATACTGGAATAATGCAAAGTTCCTGTAATCATGCTGCACAGGTAAAAACCACACTCTCCAAAGCCAAGAACACAGCATCCATGGGACCAGACAACATCCCAGGCTGCATTCTACATGAACTACAGAACAAACTGGCACCCCACCTAAGTACCATGTTCAATCATAGCCTCACCTCAGGCTTTGTGCCTGCTGAATGGCACACAGCAATGGTTATCCCACTCCACAAGGGGGGAGCCACCACGAACCTTGGGAACTACCACCCCATTAGCATGACGAGCCTGGTCTGCAAGGTCATGGAACGTATCATCATGGAACTTATAAACAAAGACATTGGTAATCTCCAAACTCTGGACCCCCCCAGTTCATGCTTGTAAAAGGTAGATCATGTCTCCTAAATCTGATAGACTTCTTTGAAGCAGTCACCAAAGCCGTAGACAAGGGTAAGGTGGTTCACACAGCCTATCTAGATCTTGCCAATTCTTTCGACAACATCCCCCACTCTGGAATTATAGATAAACTCACTACACTAGGTATAAATCCCTGTCACAAGATGGGTTGCCAACTGGCTCAGTGACAGAAACCACACTGTGAAAGTAGCAGACTCCAAATCCGACTTCAGATCAGTGACAAGTGGAGTACCATAGGGTTCAGTCCTGGGTCCTCTCCTGTTTGGTATCTACTTCTCTGAAGTACAGGCTAACACAGAAGGTCTTTGGTTAACAAAGTTTGCAGATGACTGCAAACTAGGAGCCATAATTGAAACTCCCAACGATGTGGACATCCTACAAAAGGGCCTTACTGAGACAGATGCCTAGTGTCAAAGCCATGGCCTCAAGCTCAATGCCAAAAAGTGCATTGTCATCCCCTTTGGTAAAAACTCTGTACCCATGAACTTCAACATAGGCAGTAGTATACTTAACACCGAAAGTGGGATAAGAGTCCTTGGGACACAGGTGGACAGTAGTCTCTCCTTTGATAATCACATCGCCACAGTAGTAAGGAAATCCTTCTATGTGGCACACCTCATCACAAAAGGTTTCTCATCCAGAAAAAAAGAGGTCATTGTTCCCCTCTATTCATCACTCATTAGAGCCATTATAGAGTACAACGCCCCTTTTGGTATGTACCTCACACGACATCTACAACAACTGGAAAGGCTGCAGAAATACCTCACAAAGAGGATTACCAGCCTCAAACAGATGGCCTACGAAGACTGTCTCAAAAAACTCCAGCTTTATTCCATCGCATATCGCCTACTCAGAGGTGATCTCTGCCTAACATACAAAGCTATGTCAAACCCAGAGCTGTTGGACATGCTCCACTTAAAGGAATCCCAATCCCTCCAAGCTACACACTCTAGGGACCTAAACCTTGTCACCACCATAAACAGAACATGCCAGAGGGATAAATTCCTGTCTCAGGGATTTCCCATACTCTGGAATAAACTACCTATCTATATCAAACAAAGCTCCTCATTAGCACTCCAAGAAAAATCTTGATGATTGGATGGGAAATAGGAAATTCACCCTGGGGATCACCTCTGTGGCTCTGCTCGACAGTGGCACAGGAAAATAATCTTCTTGGGTAGCAAAAGCAAGGGTACCTTTTTGGCTGGGCTTATATAGGCCCCAGGGCCGATAGCCTAGTACCTACCTATGAACCTATGAAATGCCATGAGATCTGAATGCCTGTGGTATTCCCTTGAAGTGACTGAAGTCAGAGTGGAAAACTTTAGAAATAGATTTAAATATATATATATAATTTTTCCTGTGGAAGAAAATTAAAAATGATGTACTTACCATAACTATACACCTGTATTATCTGCTTTCATCTTTCCTCAACCAATGGGTTTCAGATCTGATAACAGATCCAACTTTGGCCACATCATTAGACTTGGACTCCATAGCTCAAGCTCCTCCCCTTACTCATAAACCTCTCTTCTCCAGAATTACTTCAGATTGAGTTTGCCCTCTAGTCAGCGTACCAATTATATCAAAAGGATACACAGCCTTCAGTATATTATAAACGAAGATGTAAATCAGCTACAGCAGAATAAAAAAGATAGATAAAAGGAGAACTGGAGCTCACTCAGCAAGGCTGACAGGAAAAACTTCACATGATATAAGAGGAGGCCACATGAAAGCAGCTTATAAAATATGAGAGGGCTGGAGAGTGGAAGGCTGAGGAAGGATGAAAACAGACAATGCAGACACACAGTTATGGTAAGTGCAAAACTTTCATATCTCATGATGTCTTTTTGTCTGTTCCTTAACTAACAGGACAGAGCCCCCAGATAGAGTAACCTTGGGTGGTCCTCAAGGAAGGATATTCTGGAGTATAGTGGAGCAAAGGATGCCCTATTTCTACACAAGATGTCCAATTTGTAATGAGCTATAAAGGTATGAGCATTTGATCATGTAGCAGCTGCACAAATGTCATCTATAGAAGCTCTGGCTTGTTTGTACTGAGCTGAATTGAGGTGGGCTACCAGCCATAACTCTGAGCTGAGATACAAGATGATTACAGGGCTTCTGATCTTCCAAAAAACATAAGTTGCCTGTTTTTTTGCTTATATTTACTGCACATTTTTATTGCCTGTTGCCTACTTTTATACTGTATCTATTTACTGTGTACTAAACTACTGTGCTGTACTCCAATTGTCTGCTTTACTGTGCCTGTTGAATCAAATTCTATTGCTGTTTTCACTGTTTACAAAGCGTTTTTGTTAGTTTCATGGTTTGTTACGTAATGACTGGCATTTTTCACTGTTTCTAAGCTATCAGTTCTACTTGTTCTGGTTTTCCCACCAAGCAGTGGTTAAATAACTGATCTGTTAACTCTTTAAAACATTCTTTAGAGCCTCCTTGCTGATTTTCTGCTGTTTTAAACTATTTTTAGTGTCTCACTGCTATTTTTCTGCTGTTTTAAACATTTTCTAGTGTTTTCCCACTGAAACTAGGGTAGCTAATACCTGTAGCATGGTCCAGGTACAGGCCTGATGTTTCTGGAGCTGTTTGTTTGTTTGTTTGTTTTGAGCATGATTTCCAGGCTATCTTGGATTGGAAGGGGCCTATCTGCACCTTTGTTAGAGAATTGTGCTGATTGGGACCTGTCTGGTAAAGGGAGGCCAGTCTAGGGCTTGGAATAAGCATCCTCATTGGTCCTTTTGAATCTTTTTAAAGTTTTTTTTTTTCCACGTTCTTAGCTTCTAATATTTAGGCCCTGCTTTTGAGCAGGATTTTGCTTGTTTGCACATTGTGCACTGCCGTGTAGTTGTGCACCAAAGCTGGACAGTTAAATTCAACAAGTTTTCCCCTAAAACCCAGGCAGAAATATTCATCCACTGAGCTCCTCCATGATTGATTCTGAATAGCCACACTTCATGACAACAGTTTTCAACCTAGCATTATGGACAGTTGGACTGCTCTTGTTTCTCCTGCCAACCTTGTTGATGTGGGTCTATTGAGGCAGTGTAGCAATTGCCTCATGTACACAGACAACCCTCTACTAACGCACTGTAGTACATAGTGCGAGAGATGTATTTAAACCAAGAATCTACAATCCATGCTCTCTCTCACTCAAAACAGTAACATGGAGAAGGTTGTCAACTCATTAATACTTGTTAATACTTGTGAACCTCTGCTATCTCTAAAAAAAACAAAAAAAAAAAATCTTGCTTTTTTCCCACTTTTCTGAGATTTAAAAAAGTTCAGTTACAGGCTTGCTGTTCTTGAACTGTTTGTAAGTTTCTGTGAGGCCATTTTTTGCCTGGGCTAAAGGGAAGTCTCTCTGTTGATCAGTGGCAGTGAAAAACATTGCGCAGCCTGCCTGCCCCTGTGGGAGTGGTTACTGACTTGAAACTGTAGTTTTATTGGCCATTTTAGGTCAATTCCAAAACTCCTTCATCTTCCTCTCTTAAAACCCTCTTTTGCGCGTTTTTGTGCATAGCACAACAGCGGGCAGCGCCGCCTAATTGGGTTTAAACTATTCCTGGCTCCACAAAGTCTGCTCTTCACTTTTTCCCTTAGAACTGCTCTATCTCTCAATTTAAACACCATATTCTCATTCTAAGGCCCTTCACTGGTCCAATTAAGTAATCCTACAAGTTAGCACTATTAAACCATAAGCACTACTTACTCTTATACTCTCTACGATTACCCTGTCCCCTATTGGTCCATCTTAAATTCAGTTTCCCTATATTACTCTAGCATGTCCAAAGGTCAGTCAATGGTTTCCTCTCCAGTCCAGCTGGTGAATCTGGGAATTTTGAGGCAATGTTACAACTGTCTCATGTACACGGACAACCCTCTCCTCCTCCAAACAGGTTCAAATATATGTGAGAGATGCAACTATTTAGCCAAACTGGAGGCTGAGCTCTCTCATCTCAAAACTGGTGTAACCAGTCAGGAGGAGAAGGTAACCTCACACAACACAATTCCAGTATCACATAGTCCCACCACATCAGCGAACCAAACACATAAATACACAAAAACATACTCGGAGGCTCTAAATAAAAATCTACCTAAGCAACAGAGACCTCCAAAGCAGACATCCAAGCAAACGCTACCTCAAAACAAAACACGCACAACACATAGCCCACAAAGTCAGTGTGCCAAGCAGCCACAGCCCTTAAGGCTGAATAACACACCTGATACTCTTGTAATAGGTGACTCTATTGTCAGACACACTGACGTCCTGCTCACCAGGCTGAATAAAGAGAAGGTCACTGTGAGCTGCCTGTCGGGTGCTAGGATCCGCCACATAACACAAGCACTCAGGTCACTCCAAAGCAAATACAAATATGACTCGGTCATTGTACATGCTGGTGTGAATGACCTGAGACGTACCTCCCTGGACTACATGAAAAGAGACAGAGAAGCTCTCTGATCATGTAGCCCAGGCTGGTATGACCTTGACCTTGAGCAGCATCTTACCCTCACCTAGAATGATGCCACAGTACAAAGACAAAATGATCGATTTTAACAATTGGCTAAAATTTTGGTGTCATTCAAAGGGGATCCAGTGTCTGTCAGCCTGGGATGACATGCTTGACAAGCCACATTGCTTCGCTAGGGACGGCTTGCACCTGTCACCACTGGGCTTTCGGATATTGGCAAAGGCTCTTGCCACCCCCATAGTGCCTTTTTTAGGCAAGGCTCAAAAGTCAAACCCACTCCCATAGACAGCACAAGAAACAAGAAACTAAGGGTAATGCTGCTAAACGCCAGAAGTCTTAACCTCAAGATGCACGCACTCGAAGCTCTCCTCAGTATGGAGAACATCGATATCTGTGCAGTGACAGAAACCTGGTTCAAGGCTCCAGAGAGCACCCCAGCACTACCAGGCTATACGTCATATCATGCTTTTCGGCCCCAAAACCCGGACCGAACCACAAAAGGAGGGGGAGTTTCCATATTTATCAAGGATATCCACATATTATATTATTTTATTTTATGATATTAGTGGCATTGCACGAAGTATCGGAGACCATCCATGTGCAACTAACAGTGGGCAAGACTGCTTTTCAGTTTATAGCATCCTACAGACCACCCTCTCAAAGTCAGGAATCCCACTCGGCTTTCCTGAAAACATTGGAGAACATGAAGATCTCTCCGAACACCATTATATTGGGCGACTTCAACTACCCAAACATTGACTGGGAGCACTACTCAAGCCCCAGCACCTTAGCCCAAAGGTTCCTGGAAATTATAAACTCAAATGCTATGGAACAACTAGTCACCACTCCCACAAGAGGGGACAACATACTAGACCTGATCATTACCAACATGGGGACTCTATGCTCCACACCAGAAGTATATCCCTCATTGGTAAGATCAGACCATAAATTAATTTCACTGGATGTCCACATCCCGACCCCACCCCCAGCCCAGAAAACCACAGTGAAAAACTTCTCAAAAGCGAACTTCTCACCTCTCAAAACTGAAGTGGAATCCTTCAAGGCCCCAGGGCCAGTGGAAACTACGGCCCAAACTGCAGAATCCTATATAAACGCATTCTACGGACATCTCCAGGAATGCATGGATCATGCTATCCCAAACAAAACCAAGACCCAATCATCCAAAGGCAGGTGTCCAGTCTGGTGGACCCCTGCCATAAATAAACTGTACAACAGAAGGAGGAAGCTACTACATGATAGAGCAAAATCCCTAATAGGGAAGGCATCTCTGATCAGTACTAGCAAAAAATTACGATTCCTCATAAAATCCTCCAAGGCCAGCTTCGAGACAAAAATTGCACAGGACACCAAAGACAATCATAAGGCTTTTTTCAGTTATGTTAGAAACCTGGGATGCAATTCCCAGACTTGTTCTGAGTTGATTCTAAACGACAAAAAAATACACTGAACCCACAGACATCGCCAATATCCTGGCAGACAGGTTCAGTGCAAACTTCTCCACCCCCCCCCCCCCAAAAGAGCAAGTATCTATCCCAGCAGAAGGCTGCCTCCCAAACATCTCTGATGCTCAGGTGAAGGCTGCCCTCTCCAAAGCAAAAAACACTACTTCCATGGGACTAGATGGCATCCCAGGTTGCGTCCTACATGAACTCCAAGAGGAACTAATCCCTCAAATAAATCAGCTATACAATCTCAGCCTCACTACAGGATATGTGCCCACAGAATGGCGTACAGCAACAGTGGTCCCACTCCACAAAGGTGGAGCCTCTATGGACCCTGGAAACTATCGCCCCATAAGCCTGACTAGCTTAGTCTGCAAGGCTATGGAGAGGATCATCATGGAGCTCATAAACAAAGACATTGGGGACCTACAGGCACTAGGATCCTACCCAGTTCGGCTTTGTCAAGGGCAGATCCTGCCTTTTGAACCTGGTTGACTTCTTCGAAACAGTCACCAAAGCCATAGATGAAGGGAAGGTAGTCCACACAGCTTATCTGGACCTTGCAAAGGCATTTGACACAATACCCCACTCGGGGCATCATAGATAAGCTATCCAGCTTAAATATAAACCCCTATGTCACAAGATGGGTTGCAAACTGGCTCAAAGACAGAACCCACAGAGTGAGAGTTGCTGGAGCCATGTCAGACTCAAAACCAGTCACAAGTGGCGTCCCACAGGGTTCTGTCCTGGGACCACTCTTGTTCGGTATATACTTTTCCGAGGTACAGGCAAACGTGGGAGGACTATGGCTCACCAAGTTCGCAGACGACTGCAAACTGGGTGCCATAATCAACTCTCCAGCTGACACAAACATCCTTCAAAAAGGTCTCACAGAGACAGATAACTGGTGCCAGCGCCATGGTTTAAAGCTAAATGTCAAAAAATGTATAGTCATACCCTTTGGCAAAAACAATGTGCCCACAAATTACCACATAGGTGGAAACCCATTAAGTACAGAGAAAGTTATTAGGGACCTGGGGACCCAAGTTGATAGCAATCTCTCCTTTGAAAACCACATTGCCAAAGTGGTTAGAAAGACCTTCTACATAGCCCACCTCATCACGAAGGATTTCACATCTAGATCAAGAGAGGTAATCGTGCCACTTTATTCATCCCTCATCAGGCCCATCATAGAATACAATGCCCCTTTTGGGATGTACCTTACCCGACACCTGCAGCAATTAGAAAGACCCCAAAAGTATCTCACCAAGAAGATCAAGGGTCTCAAAGAGATGCCATATGCTGCTCGGTTAAAAAAACTCCAGCTCTACTCAGTTGCATACTGCCTACTTTGAGGCGATCTATGCCTGACATACAAAGCTATGGCAAATCCAGAATTAATGGACATGCTCCACCTCAGTAAATCTAAATCCCTTAGAGCCACACGCTCGAGGGACTTGAACCTCAGCACAGAAATAAATAGAACTTGCTGGATGGACAGGTTCATAACCCAGAGGCTCCCTTCGCTCTGGAATAGAATTCCAGTTCATGTGAGGCAGAGCACCTCACTGAATCTCTTCAAGAAGAATCTCGATAGGTGGATGGGGGATCGTAGGTTTGTCCCAGGGATTACTCTCATGTCACTATTAGACAGAGGCACAGTAAACTACACCTTAAAAAGGGAACAGTATACTCAAATCAAGGGGTGGCGTAAGCCATACAGAATCGGGCTAGGCTTATAATTGCCTCAGGGCAGATAGCCTAGTATAAACCTATGAACTCACTCACCACTACATATGCTCATAGTACCACTACTCATAGACATGCCACTACTCATACACATAGTATGCAACAAACATGTAAATCCACATACACGGAGGTTATCTCAAAACACTTACTAAAACACCAGAGACCTCCAAAACATAAGACTGCTACAACTAACACAGTCCCCACAGCACCAATGATGTATAGCAACACCGGTGTCTCAACCATGAAGCCAGTAAGGTGTAACACTCAAAAAACAAATTTTCTTGTCATTGGAGATGCATTAGTCAGACACATGGGTGTCCCACTCACCAGGTTGGACAAGGAGAAATTCACAGTCAGCTGCCTGTCCAGTGCTACGATTCATCAGACGATGCATGCACTCAGGTCTCTCAGCAACAAGTACTGTTATGATTCTGTCATAATTCATATGTTGTTTGAATGACCTGAGACATATCTCACTGGACTATAAGAGAGATGTGGATGAGCTCTCTGAGTAAATGTCTCAGGCAGGTATATTCCTAGCCTTGAGCAGCATACTACCCTCACCTAATTTGATGCCACTGTATGAATAAAAAAATGCTCGATTTTAATAATTGGTTCAGTTTTTGGTGTCATTCAAAGGGGATCCAGTTCCTGTCAGCCTGGGAAGCCATGTTTGAAAAACCTTGCTGCTTTTTCCAGAGACGGTTTGCAACTGGCACATCTAGGCTTTCCGCTACTGGCAAAGGCTTTTGCCTCCCCCACAGTGCCTTTTTTAGGCAAAGCCTTGAAAACAACTTTACTGATTTGAAATTAACCAATCAGAACAAAATAAGGGTCATGATGCTAAATGCTAGGAGCTTAAACCAAAAACTGCACTCCCTGGAAGCAGATGTAGATGTGTGTGTCAGTCATAGGAACCTGGTTCAAGGCCTCAGAGAGTACCCTAGCCTTGCAAGTCTACAATGCCTTCTACACCTTTAGACCAGAAAATGAGCATGTGAAAACCAAAGGAGGTGGTGTTTCAATCTATATTAGAGATACATTCACTTCCTGTCTAGTTAGACTGGACAATTCCATGGAGTTACTCCAGGTGCAGGTTACAGTGGGTAAGACCCTCATTCAAGTCATAGCCAGTTAATGATCCCCCTTCATGGCTCACAACATCCATGAAGCCTACTTGACAAAACTAGACACAATCCAAATTTTACCAAACACACTGGTTATGGGGGATTTCGAATATCCCACCATCAACTGGGAAACCTACACTAGCTCTAACTCACTAGCCCAAATGTTCCTTGACTTTGTTAATTCAAATGCCCTGGAACAAATTGTCCATACCCTGACAAGGGGAACACACATTCTGGATCTGGTCCTCACCAACATGTCAAATAGATGCACTGCCGCAGTGGTCAGACCCTCATTAGTTAAAACTGACCACAAATCAGTCACCTTCCAGCTGGCACTAACACCAGACCTCACAAAGGGTGCAATCAGACTAAAAAACTTCACCAAAGCAAACTACACCCTCCTAGGTGAAGGTATAAATGCATTCCATGCCCTACCCCAACATGGAAGTGGTAACTACGCTGAAGCTTACACTAAAGCCCTGTAAAATCACCTGCATAAGTGTATAAACTTGGCTGTACCAGAAATAATGAAAGCCAGAGCCCCAAGTAAAAACAAGCTGCCATGATGGACATCTAGCATCAACAAACTTTACAATAAAAGCAAACAGTTGTTCAAGAATACAAAGGCAAGGCCCCAACAATGGAAAAGCACTGTCCTCAGTCTCAACAGACAAATAAGATAACGTGTCAAATTCTCCAAGGGCTCCTTTGAGAGACACTTAGCAAGCACAGCCATGGATAATCATAAGGCCTTTTACAGCTAAGTACTTAACCTAAAGGATAGGACCCAAGCATGTGCAGAACTAGTAGCCAATGGTATCACACACACTGACCCCACAGAGATAGCAAACCTGCTAGCATATAGGTTTGGCAAATATTTCACTCCCTTATCCCCTCCTAACTTACAACAAACCTTCTCCCAAACACCCCCACCCTACATATCTGAGAAGTAGGTCCTCAAAGCCTTGTCCAAGACAAAACATGTGGCCTCTATGGGACCAGAGGACATCCTGGGCTATCTTCTAAACAGGCTAAAACATGAACTAGCAGCACCACTAGGTACCCTTTTCAATAATTGCCTAACCACAGGCTTTGTTCTTGCTGAATGGAGAACAGCTACAGTTATTCCCATTCACAAAGGTGGCCTAGCAACAGACCTGGGGAATTACAGACCCATAAGCCTGACCAATCTCATCCATAAGGCCATGGAACAAATTATTATGGACCTCATAAATAAAGACATAGGTGACCTCCAAACCCTGGATCCTACCCAATTTGGTTTCATGAATTGTAGATCCTGCCTGTTAAATCTGGTGGATTTCTCTGAAAATGTGACTAAGGCCACTGACAAGGGCAAATCTGTGCACACAGCATACCTCGATCTGGCAAAGGCTTTTGACACAATTCCACATTCAGGCATTACTGAAACTTAGCAAACTGAATGTAAACCCATTCATTGTAAGATGGGTTGCCAACTGGCTCACAAACCGGATACACACTATCAAAGTGGGTGACTCCACATCTACCAGCAGACCTGTTACCAGTGGGGTGCAACAGGTGTCAGTGCTGAGCCCCTTACTGTTTGGTATATACTTCTTAGAAGTTCAGGTCAAAACTAAGAAATTGTGACTGACCAAGTTTTCAGATGACTGCAAACTAGATGCAATCACTGAATCCCCAAATGATGTCAAGTATACTTCAGGAGGGTCTCACGCAGACCAGCTACTGGTATATTAGTCATGGTCTCAAACTGAATGCAAAGAAATATATCATTCCCTTCAGTAAAAACAATGTTCCCTCACACGATCAAATCAACAACAATACCCTAAGTACCCATGAAGTAGTAAGGCACCTGGGATCACATATTGACTGTTTCCTTAACTTCGACCACCATGGGTCTACTGTAGTAAGGAAAGCTTTCTACATAGCGGACTTGATTAGTAAAGGCATCACCTCGAGAGCAAAAGAAGTTATAACCCCCCCCCCCCTACTTGGCACTTATCTGTTCCATAATTTAGTATAATGCCCCATTTGGCATGTACCATACTAAGTACCTACAGCAATTAGATAGACCTCAGAGGTTTCTAACAAAGAAGATTATGGGACTCCAGCATGTGCCTTACACAGAATGACTAAAGTCTGTGTCACTATACTCCGTATCATGTAGACTTCATAGGGGAGACTTATGCCTAACCTACAGAGCAATCCAATACCCAAACCTAATGAACTTGTTGAATATCTGTAAATCAAATAGGACTAGAGCTACCTGTTCCAGGGACCTAAATATGGCCTGCAACTTAAGTAGGACATGCTAGAGGGACAGATTTATCTTTCAGTGACTGCTGCATCTTTGGAACAGGCTATGAATTCATGTGAAATAGAGCACCTCTATGACACTGTTCAAGAGAAACCTGGACAACTGGATGGGGTACCATAAATTATTATTGGGGATACAGCCCACAACCCTCCTGGACATGGGTGGTCATAATTAAATGCAGTCTTGGGTATTGAGTAGTACTTCTATGGTATTACATTGGGGTGAAACAGCTAGGCTTAAAATGATCTCCGGGTTGACAGCCTAACAATCTCTCCTATGAAAAAAGCAGATGATGTGGTCACAGATCTGGTGGAATAAGCCTTAAGTGGTTTAGGTAATGTGAACCCTTTATTCTTCTAGACAAATGAAGTGCAATCAGTGAGCCATCTAGCTAAAGTTAGTTTTAATACGCCTCGGCTAATTTAGCTTTGGAAAAAGAGACAAACAATTGGTCTGATTTTCTGAAGTCTTTAGTTCTGTGAATATACAATCTAAATTGTCTATGAACATACAACAGGTGCAGCATCTATTCTCCCTGGTTGGGAAAGAAGGGTTAGTCTGAAGGGATACCCTATCATGAAAAATCATATACAGTGGCTGAGAAGAAAGCACCTGGAGTTCTGATACTCATTTATCTGATGCAATCATGGCCAGGAAAAGAGATTTCCATGATAAGACCTTTAAGTCTACCTTGGCTGAAGGCTCAAAAAGAGTCTGGGACAAATCTTAAAGTATTATTAAATCCCACATAGGAGTGGGGTCCTTAATAAGAGGTCGAAGTAAAAGGTACCTTTAAGAAAGGCCTTACATAATCTCAGAGAGGCCAAAGAATGTTTTTCACCTCAGTGAAAATTAGAAATGGCTGCAAGATGGACCTTAATAATCAAGTAACTAGCTCCATTATTGAAAAATGGAAACAAGGAAGTCGAGAATAGCTGGAATAGGTGCTGAAAAGGGGTCTAATTGTGTCTGGAGGGCCCCAACAGAAGATTTCTTCCATTTACTTTTATACATTTTTCTGGTAGAAACTTTCTGGGATGATATAAGGATGTGACAAACTGGGGAGGAAAACCTGGAGTGCCTAGCCATCACTGGAAGGGGAGAAACCATGCAGTCAATTTGAGGGTTCAAATACCTGAGTGAAGAATCTCAGATGGGTGAGACAGTAGGTCCCAAGAAGGATCCAACACCCAGGAAGAGTGAACTAGTTGAGGCCACAGGAAGGAAAAACATACTTGTTGAGGCCAGAATGGCACAATGAGGATTATCTTGCACTTCTGTTGAAATAATTTTTGATAAAACCTGGGAATGAGAGGGGTGAGTGAGAAGGGTTATAGGAGACTGAGGACCAATAGTGAATCAGAGAGAGTTTGTCAGTGACTCCCCCTCTAAAGGGATGAGGGCAAAATACCTGTTAAATTTGGTACTGAGGGCCGAAGCAAAGAGGTTGCTGCATGGTTGGCCCCATGGTGAAAAATCATTTCCGCCACTGATTGAGAGACCGTGCATGAGGAAGTTAGATATATCTGCTCAAATTGTTTGCTAGCACATTAGATTTCCAAGGAATATATGCTGCCAACAGAATCCAGACAGAAGTGATAACCCATTGCCACACTCTCATTGACTCAACATATGGTTTACATGTAGGACCGGTCCTCCCCACCCCCATTTGTTGAAGTACCAGACCACAGACATATTGTCTGTCTGAATAGCAGCCATCCCTAAAGGGAGAATATCTTGAAACACTTGCAGTGCTAATAGGATGGCTCTCATTTCTAGGATATTTTTGGGAAGACTAACCTCTAATGGAGACCATGTCTTGGACCGTCCTTCTCGAGTAATGCACCCCCTCAGTTGGAAAGTGTAGAGCAGCATGCATGTGCTGTACCTTTAAGAAGCATATCAAGGACTGAACGTGCACATATAAGTAGCAGGCATTTGCTATACCCAGTGCCATTTTGAGAGTGCAGCCAGAGAGTGAGCATATGTGAATGCAATAGCTAGTTTGTGTACAAGTTACCAAGTTAGTAAGCTTCTATCATGATGTGTTTGTACATAATAAAGCTGCTTGAATAAAATCCACAAAGACTCGTCTATTGTATCCTGACTAGAAAAGTGACATGGTGTCAGAACTAGGATTTGAACCCATGCCTCTATTCAGAGCCACAAGGTGCAGAGATGACAGTGAAGGTAAACTAAAAAAAAAAAAAAAAACGAGCATGAAAAAATGCCAGAAAAGAACCAAAGGTAATGAAAACTTGCATGAACAGCTTATTTCATAAAAAAAAATAAAACAAAGCATTACAAGGGCACAAACCACATTATTAAATAAGCAGGAGGCACAAAAGGTTTTAACCAAGCAAAATTTTTAAGATTAAGATATTTGATGAAACAATTACCAGAAAAGCAAAACGAGTATGATTAAAGCAAAATTAGTTTGTGTGAGGCAAAACAGGCATGTTTAGAGTAAAACGAGCACAAGAAAAGTACAATGAGCATGAAAAGATTAAACGAGAAAAATGAATATAAGAGCAGAAAGGGCACCTTAAGTATAAATAAAGCAAGGCAACTACTTGTTTTTTGGCATAACTACGACTTTGTATTATATCAAGGGTATAACTAGAGTTATTCGAAGTATCTCAAAGTGTGTACAAGTACATACATTATGTGCGTATTACTGGGCATGTATTCCGAAGAGTTTGTGTGTGCAAAGTGCAACTATTTCATGAAGTACAGTCAAAGTATAGCCATTTTGAAAAGTTTCTTGTGTTAGGTGTGTCCATTCGCAAAGTGCCACCATTACAGTGTGTTTCTTGCACTTTAAAGAGTTATCTAGCAAGGTACCACTATTTTGGGGAAATTTCAGTGTGCTGTGTACTGTTTATTCGCAAAGTACAATTACTTTGAAATGTTTCTGATTCTGAGCTTCCTCTGTCCAGTTCATTCACACCGTGCAGTTATTTGAAATGTTTCGTAAAAAAATGATGATAAATTACTTTAGCAGTACAGTAATTTCAATATTACAATGCCCGAGAGACTTAATTTCACACAGTTCAGCTATTCAGAGGCTTGTTCTGCTATTCAGCAAAGTTATGAATACTGGCATAAACTTCTGATATGTGGGTGTGTTCATGCATATTTGTAAAACCTTTCTCTGGTATGTGTTAATATGGCAGATGGACTTCGAAAGTCTTTACCATTTGTATTTGATCAGAATATTGAAGAGAATTGGAGAATATTTGAGCAAGAGTGCAATATTTTTATACAAGCAGCTTATTCGGACAAAGATGCATGCCATGCACCAGGGCATTAATTTTGTTAAACTTAGCTGGTTCAGAGGCCATTGAAAGAGAGCTTTCATTTGTGTATGCACCAGCAGTTTATGAGGGAGAAGGTGAAAATAGTCCTATTGTTGTACAGGCTGAATCAAAGTGTGTTTGAAGTGCAAATTCAGGGAAATGTGCAACACCCAGACCAAATATTACATTAGAGAGGCATTTGTTTTACACAAGCGATCAGAAACCAGGGGAAACTTTTGCAGGTTATATTACTTACCTGAGAAACAAAGCTAAAATGTGTCAGTTTGGTGACTTAAAAGATGAGTTAATAAAAGACAGACTCATGTGTGGCATTAAAAGTGCTGTTGTGAGAAAGATTTTGCTTCACAACAGTAATTTAACATTGAGTAAAGCCACAGAGATTTGTCAAATCCATGAAGTTACAGAAAAACACATAAGTATGCTTGCAAGTGACAAGAGCAAGGTTTCAGCATATTGAGCAAATATAGATAGCATGCAAAATATGGCAAATAGAAATAGGCCTAAGCACATGGCAGCCACAGCCCCTGCTAGCTCACCAGGGAAACCACATAGTTTTCCAGAAAGTTCTAAGAAAGGAGCATGCTCAGTGCAGTACAGACATGAATCAGCAAAACCCAAGTCCAGTTTTATTGTTAACTGTCGCAACTGTGGTGTCAATCATGAGTCTAAATGACAAAACTGCTTAGCATTTGGTCAGCAATGGCACAAGTGTAAAAAATGGAACTATTTTCAAAACTTTTGCAAATCAAGTAAACCCCACACAGTTGTAAAGAAGGGTCACTCAAAAAAGCAAATTGATCAAGTAAGCTGCAATTCTACTTTCTATATAGATGGTGTATCAGTAATTGGTGAAAGAGTTGATGCAGTGAATTTGTTGCCAAAGAGCAAAGTGTTTTGTACTGTCCAGATCAATGTTAAATCCACTGAGCTTAAAGTAGTAGTGTTATATCAATAGACACATTAACTAAAGTGAGAACTAATGAGCAACTCAATCTGGCTAGTAGTGCAAAACTTGTTGCTTATGGAGGTGAAGAAATTCAAACCAAAGGCTCAGTAATGCTTTAATGTTATTTGGCCAAGAAATGTTACAGCTTGTTATTCTATGTAGTTTGAAGACCTGTGCAGTCATTATTGGGTCTCAGAGACAGTTTGAGAATGAATCTGCTTTCTTTTACCAAAGAAGTTCATCATATAAGTACATATCCTAGTTCCAATTTTTCTGAAGCCATTTTCTCAGAGTACGCTGATGTTTTTGATGAAGGGGTTGAGCATCTTCCAGTTGTGTATTCTATGAAGTTAGACCCAGAGGTCATGTCTGTAATCAGACCAGCAATAAAAGTTCCGATAGCTATGCAGGATACAGTCAAAGCCCAGATGGATAAAATGGTACAGCATGGTGTAATTTGTCCAGTTACAGAACCAACTGAATGGGTGTCATCCATGGTAGCAGCTCACAAAAGAGGCTCAGATGAAATCAGAATATGTATTGACCCAAGAGATCTGAACAAGGCATTGAAGAGACCGCATCATCCAATGTGTACAGTTGAAGTGGTCACAACTCTGATACTGAATGCCACTTTTTTTTTCTGTCTTGGATGCAAAAAGTTAATTTTGGCAAGTGAAGCGTGATTGCAAATCCTCATAACTGACTACTTTCAGTACCCAATTTGGCAGATACAGATTCTTAAGGATGCCATTTGTAATAAATTCTGCAAGGGAAGTCTTCCAGCGTGCAATAGAGCACATTTTTTCAGGTTACCCTTGTGCCATAATAGTAGATGATGTATTGGTTGGAGGCAATGGTGAAGCAGAACATGACAGAAACCTAAAGAGAGTTCTAGACAGAGCATGTAAAGTGAACTTAAAAGCTCAATCCTCTGAAGTGTAAATTCAGACTACCAAAAGTCACATATTTAGGTCATTTACTTACCAGCACTGGCTTGAGACCAGACCCAACCAAGCAAGCAGCTATTCTGGAGATGTCAGCACCAGACAATATTCAAGCTCTACAGCATTTCCTAGGCATGGTCAACTATTTAGTCAAGTTTATACTAGACTTTAGTGAGTTGCCAGCAACTTTAACAGAGCTGACATGCAAAAATGTTACATGGTCTTGGATGGAACAGCACTAGAAGGCATTTGAAAACCTTAAGTAGAAAGTTGCCACCCCACCTACATTAAGGTACTACAATGTCAATAAACCAGTCTTGCTTTCCTGTGATGCTTCAAAATTTGGTTTTGGTGCAGTTATTCTTCAAGTAGGCAGACCAGTAGCCTATGCATCTAGAACACTTACCTAAACTGAAACACAATATGGTCAAATTGAGAAAGAACTTTTGGCAATAGTATTTGCATGTTCAAAGTTTTATGATTATATCTATGGTCGAGCTATTTAGATTGAAGCTTATCACCAACCTTTAGTTACTATTGTAAAGAAGCCTATATTCAGCTCCAGTGAAACTACAAAGAATGATGCTCAAATTGCAAAAGTACAAAAGGCAAACTTCTTTATCTGATTGATACCTTATCCAGATCACCCAGAAATGCAACCGAACAGCTTGACGCAGAGAATTTTGATTTTGATGTGATGGCAGTGCATATTTTCTCTACCACTAGACTTGATGAGCTGAGAGCTCATACAAAGACTGATACAATTTTCAAAAGCTCAAGCACTACGTTAATGTTGGATGGCTGTCAAAGCAATCTAGCGTACCACCTGAAGTGCAGACCTACTTTCCTTACAGAGATGAGATGTTGATGGAAGATGGCATTATTTTCAAAGGTCCTAAAATTGTTGTTCCTGCTTCCTTGCAACATGAATATATCCAGATTTTACATCATGGTCACCCAGGTACCGCATCTACTAAGAGGAGGGCAACAGAATGGTTTACTATCAAAATGTAAAAATTCATTTGGTCTAACATTCATATGATTGACCCATATGGTCGACACATGAATATTAAGTAGTTCATTTGGTCGAACGGAAGTGCATGCAAATTATGTGTCGACATAATGTTGCAAACAGGACAAGGATTTTCCCTTGTCTGCACTGTTGTGCAATCTCGGAGTTGTAATATATAAGTAGCAGAGAGTGCAGCCCCCCTGCAAAAACACTAGTGTTAGTTTGCAGGTGTTATTCGACCATTTAAATTTAGACATTTTTTTTCGGTATTTTGAACATTCAGTGTAATGACTTTTCGAAGTTATGAACGTCAACCATGTGAATTTCAACATTTTGATAGTAAACCTGACAGAACTAGTCTTTTGGCCTTCAATTCATGAATGACATTGATAAAGTACTTTCTTCTTGTTCAGTATGCAATAGTACTAAACCAAAGTCAATTTTCTGAACTACCTTGGTCAACAGTAACCACTGATATATTCCAGTGGAACAATCATCCTTACTTAGTATTGGCAGACTCTTATTCAGACTGGTTTGAGATTGACCTACTATCTAATCTAACATCCACTACTGTTATTACGAAGTTGAAACCTCATTTTTCAGTTCATGGTATTCCACACAAAGTTATTTCTGACAATGGTACTAAATTTATTAGTCAGTTATTTCAGAAATTTGCAAGAGAATGGGACTTTGTACATGTTACTACTAGTCCTGCATATCCACAGTCAAATGGACAAGCTGAACATGCAGTGCAGAGTGCAAAGCAATTACTTGAAAGGTCAAAGTGTGATAATACTGATGTCTTTTTGAATTTACATAATCTCAGAAAAATACCCCGTGATGCTATACTTGGCTTGCCTGCTCAAAGACTTCTATCCAAGCAAACCAGAACAATGCTACCTATTAGTTCCAGTTTATTAAGGCCTAAAGCTAAGAACAACAGTACCATCAAAGCACAATAATTCATGAAGCATTCTATCCATAAGTCCAGTTATGATGACTCAAGCAGATTTCTTCGTCTGTTGAAAGAAGGAGAGAGAGTGAGGATACCAATGGCAAAAGGTTTCAAACAGATAGGTCAAGTTACAGGTATGTGTACCGAGCTGAGATCCTACTTCATAGAATTTGAGGGTGTGGAGTACAGGAGAAATCACAGACATCATCTTCCTGTACCAGAATCATTATTGCAGCATTGTTCTTGTGATACAGACTCTAGAGCTCAAAGCAAGTCAGACAATGTTCCTGTCCCAGAATGTGTCTTAACCTCTACTTCCATTCCTGAGCATGTTCCAGATATTCCCAAGGTTGAACATTCAGCAAAGACAGTTCCAGTTGCTAATTCTAATTCTCAGTTTTATGTCACACGATTTGGTCGTATTTCCAGACCTAGTGTGAAATACACAGCGACATGGACATAACTGTATATATGTACCTAGTTCTGTATAATTGCACGACAAAGAACTATTTGTATTATTTGCATGCCAAATGAGATTCATAGCATTGCATGATCTATTTCTCAAAGAGGGAGGATGTAGAGCAGAGTGCATGTCCTGTATCTTTAAGAGGCATATCAAAGACTGAATGTGCAACATATAAGTAGCAGGTATGTGCCATACGCACAGTGCCATTTTGGGAGTGCAGCCAGAGTGTGAACATGTATGAATGCAATAGCTAGTTTTTATACAAGTTACCCAAGTTAAAGTCAGTAAGCTTCTATCATGATGTGCTTGTACATAATAAAGCTGCTTGGACAGAACCCATGAAGACTAGTCTAGTCTATCCTGACTAGAAAAGCGACATAACGTATATAAGTCTGGTTATAGGAAAGGCATGAATAAATGTGGGGCTTGTATGTATTACCCCTGCATTACAGTAGCAAATGAGGTTCTTGTCAGAAATCCCCCTCAATTTATTAAATTAGAAACAGGAGACTGTGGAAGCATTGGTTTAGTTTATATTGCTATCTGTCATGGTTGCAATTTTTTCTTTGTGGGTAAGACTCAAACAGCCTTACTGAAACAGATATATGAGCATTTATACAATATCCAACGTAAGAATCTTAATAATGCCCTATATAAGCATTCACTTTGTTGTCCCAGTTTCAATAAGCTATTTGGTATAGTGGAAATTGTTAAACATGACCTGGGGGGAGACTGGGAAAATAGAACTGCTATGAGAGAACTTTACTGGTAACTTAGGCTTAATGCCGTGGTTCCCCTGGGCTGAATGTTCATGTTAACCTTGGGCCTATCCTTAAACACAGAGCTTCTACCTTGCATTAAAATAATGGTTTGTTAGTGATCTAAGATAAACAGGATTACTGTGTATTTCTTAACAGTTTATCATAGTAGGTTGTGATAGTTTTTGACCTTGGTGATTTAGTTTTACTTTATAGGCACTAATTTGACCTATTAATAAATTTCAGGATTTTATACAGTTTTGACACTATTTTGAGAGATTTTTATATGAGTTTATGGGTGCATTGCCTTTTACTAAATGAATATGTGGATTTGTTATGAGTCTGAGGTTATTATGAAGTTAACACGTGATTTTAAATGTGTACATTTACTAATTGGCACGTGACTGATTTTGTATAAAAAGGATTGCGGGTTTTCACATGTTATTCTGATGAAGTCCTGGATTTACCAGGACGAAAGTGCTTAATAAATTCTGGATTCTACTTCATTGGTGCCCGTTCTTTTCTCCAAAATAACAAACCTCCAGGACACAAAGGATGTCTGAGACAGAGCATTGTTCTGGAACTGTAAGAGTGCAATACCTTGGTCAACTGTAGGTGATACTGTCATATTAGAAGCACACAACACAATCTTCCATGAAATGAAGTTCCATGAGAGAAGTTGAGGAAGGACGGAATCAGACAGCACAGATCTATTATCATGTTAAGTACGTAACTTTCCTATCTGAGGATGTCTATTCTGTCCACTCCTCAAAGGAGTGGACAAAGTCCCCACTTGCTTAGCTCTCAATATGGTCTCATGAAAGGATGTTCCAGAGGATGGCTGAACCAAAAGTCATCCTATCCCTGGATAGCAAATCTGGCATACAACAGAAAATTAAGGTGTGAATGTTAGGACAGGTGGCAGCAGCACAAATATCAGCAATTGAGGCCCTTGAAAAGAAGGCCAAGGAAGCTGAGACAGTTCTAAAAGAATGAGTCTTGATTGGTCTGGGTAGTGTCCAAGCCTTTTTCCTTATATACATAAGAAATACTGTCAGCTAGCCATCTAGCTAAGGATACTTATAAAACAACTTGACCCAGCTTGACTTTGGAAAAGGAGACAAAAAGCTGGTCTGCCTTTCTGAATATTTTAGTATGATGAAGGCAGAAATGTAGTTGGTGAGACTCATTTAATAAATGAAGCATATATTGTCCTTGACTCAAAAAATGTAGAAAGAAAACTGGTAGACTGATGCATTGCTTAGGAGAGGTCACCACAGCTACCTTAGGTAGGAAAGATAGATTAGCTCGTACAGATACCCTGTCCTTGTAGAAGAAAAGGTACAGAGATTTGGAAGACACAGCTTGAGGTTCAGACATTCTCCAAGCTGAAGTAATAGCAACTAGAAAGTGCATTTTCCAGGTCAAAAAGTTAATGCCATATCCAAAGGAGGGGAGGGATCCTTAAGTGGGGTTCTTAGCTGGAAAGCACCTCCCAAGAAAGCTTTACATAGTTTCAGGAATGCTAATGTAGAATTGTTCTCTCCAACATGAAAATTTGAAAAAGCTGATAACTAGACCTTAATAGTAGAGTAACTGGCCCTTTCATGATAAACAGAACTTAAGAAATACATAACCCCTGGAATAAGTTCTGAAAAAGGGTCCAGATTCCTTTGGAAGGCCCAGATAGAAAAGCTTTTCTACTTACTCTTATAAACTTTTCTGGTAGATTATTTCTGGGAAGAGGATAACTTGGAAAGAAAGCCTGGATGGACTAGCTATCACTGGAACTGGAGAAACCAAATGGTTAACCTAAGGGCTCAAATGTCAGGGTGAGATATGCCAGGTGGGTGAGAGAGTAGACCTAGATCAGGGTCCAGCACCCAAGGTGAGTAAATCATGTCAGGCCAGAGGAAGAGAAACCACACCTGTTGAGGCCAGAAGGGGCAAGGAGGAGGACCATGATCTTTCTATGCAGCACTTTCTGTAAATGTTTGGAATCAACTGGGTAGGAAGAAAGGCACAGAGAAGACCAGTGGGCCAAACATGTATTACAGCATCTCACAATGTCTCCCCCTCTGGAGGGATCAGGGCAAAGAACATGCTACATTTGGAATTGATAGGAGAAGCAAAACGACTGCAGCATGGTTGACCTTGATGAAAAATTTGTTCTGCCACTGTTGGACTGAGGGACCACTCATGAGGTAGCAGACGTTATCTGCTCAACTGTACACTGAAATGTTGGACTTCCCTGGTATGTGCATTGCTACTAGAAAGTAGCTAGAAGATACTGCCCACTGTCACACTCTCATGGTCTCTCCACACAAAAGGTAAGAATGTGTTCCCCATTGTTTGTTGATGTACCAGACTACAAACATGTTGTCCATCTTGAAATAAATCATCTCCAGAAGAACCACCTCTTGAAAGATGAGAGAGGACTACTCATCTCTAAGACACTGATGTTCACATCTGATGGGGACCATGTGGTCTGGACTATACTTCCTATGTAACGCCCCTCCACCCTAGATGAGAAGCATCTGTGGTCACTTTGGCTTTGGGAGGGGAAGGAACAAATAGTCGGCCCAGGGGAACTTCGGGAGATTGGATCCATAATTTTGCGAGTCCTGCAAATGTTTGTCAAATGAATCCAAAAACTCATGGGATGGTATTTTATAGGCCATTGAACCTCCAGTGACCACTGAAGAACTCTCATATAGCATCTTGCCAAGGGGACCAAGGTAATGGAAGCTGCCATTGGCCAAAAGTTGAACCACCAATCTGGCTAATAGCATTTGACAGGATAAAAAACTGTAGGGCCTGATTGCACAAGGTGGGCAGTCTGCTCACCAACAGCCTTCCTATCCGTAGTGTGATATCTAAGTGAGCTCTTGTAAACTCCAAAGTCTGTACTGAAAGAAAATATTATCTGTACTGATTCACTGTTATGCCCAGCAGCAAACAAAGATGGAGCAGCTAATTCCTGGCTCGAACAAGAAGACCCCTGGCAGGAGCAGTGATGAGCCAGTTGTCCAAGTAGGGAACACTTTGAACCCTTGCTGTCTAAAATGAGCTGTGACCACTGCCATGTACTTGGTGAACACCTGGGGAACTGTAGTAAGACCAAAGGGCTGGGCTCTGAATTTGAAGTGACTGGCCCTGAGCCAGAAGCAAAGAAACATTCTTGACCAACTGTCCATCATAATGTGGTATTGCACTTCTTAAAGGTTTATCAAGCACATCCAATTGTGCTTCGTCAATAGCAGGAGGATGGACTGTACCATGACCATCTGGAACTTTGTGTGCTTGAAATACTGATTGTGGTGGCTAAGGTCCAAAATTGGCCTGAAATCCCAGTTCTTTTTTGGTACTAAAAACAGTCAAGTTCTGAATCCTTGTTGGTCTGGCAGGACCTTCTGGATGACTTGTTTCTCAGGCAGATTTTTTCTTTCTAGAGCCATTGCCTTTCTTTGCAAGGGTGGAACACTGAGAATTTTCTTTTGAGGTAGAGGTAAGCAAATAAAGGCAATGGAATAGCCACTGGTTATGACTGTCCAAGCATGGACATCTTTGGTGATGGATGTCCAGGCATCTAATTGCAGATATAAGTACCTCTCCAACTGCCACTAGCAGTCAGACAACCATTCAGGAGTGCTGAAAAGGCCTCTTACAGAAAGGACCCCTAAAGATTTAATTTTGCTGACCTCCTCTGTTGCATGGTTGTCTACTATAAGAACCCACCCACCCATGGGTGTGGGGGTCTATCTGAAGAAATGTCCAGAAAGAACCCTTGAGACTTTTGAAACCACAACTTCATGCCCCTTTTCTGGTTACTAGAGAAGGTCCTCTGGGAGGTAGAAAACCATATTCTTATGGCAGAAAGGGTTTTCCCATCTTGTTACTTCATGGACCCAGAGAGACATCTGGAGAACTACTTTGTTAAATTTCTGAAACCTTGTGATATGTGCCAAATAATTCAATTACTTTAATGTACATGTAGTTTAAGCACATACTCACTTCTCAAATCTATCCAAAGCCCTAGACTATCTTTTAGGGGGATGGCCAGATCAGCTCTCTTTTGTGAGCTCCTTTTTGGTGGCTGCCTCTATCATCATGGTGTCCACCACTGGGCCCTTGTTCCAATACTGCCAGTCATTCAGAGCAACAAGATTTTTATCCATTTTTTGGGGTATGGGTTCCATCACATCAGGTTCTTTCCATGCCCACCAAGAGATCAAGTCCATCATCTCATCAGTGGGAAGGACCACACAAGTACTAGATGAGCTGGATCCAAAAGCCTCAAGAAATGGGGACTTTGGAAGAACAAACTCCTTTTTGTCTCAAAAGTTCAAGGATCTCCCCAAATGAGACATCCTCAAGTGGTGATCTGGTGGATATCTCCCTTTCTTTAAAATCGGTGTCTTCAGTGATGGACTCCTGGGAGGTAGTCAATGTGTTCCTCTTACATGAATATTTCCAAGAAATCTCAGCAGGAGGATGTTTCCAAGAGGACTCAGAAGACTGTTGAGTGTCCTGTATCTGGAACATATCAAGGCTCATGGGAACCCATTGTCCAAATGTGATAGACTGCTTAGGATCAGGACCCAGGGCTTTCAGCTACAGAGTGGGTGGAACTGACAGGGAAAGAGAAGTCCATTCACCAGCACTGGGGAGAGCTCTCTCGACTGCCTTGAATTCAGACACCTACAGGGAACCCTGAACAGTCCCAGTAGAAGCAGAGACCTCAACAACTGGATGGTCAAGAAAACCAGCTTCACTCTGTTCAGAGACTGACAGTGGGGCTGAGCCATCTAATGCCAAATCTCCAAGAGGAAGGGATGCTCAGACAGTTTGAAAATCAATCCTCTTACCCCAGACCCAATGCCAAAGCTTTGGCCTTTAGATCACAGGACCCTGGAACTAGCAGAATCAGAAAAGTTGTTGGGGTAGAAGATGACCACATCTTCTGATCCAATATGGACAACCCTTGTGCAAATCTCAGATCCAGAAGACGGAGGGCAAATTGGAGTAGGAGCAACCACAGGCAGGGTTGAGGAGTCAGAGCTCATGTGTCCGATGGGAAACTGACCAAATAGAACCCCCAGCGGAATCTGAGTCCAGAGGAACTTCATCATCATTCTATCCACATCTGCTTCTGTCAGGCTTCTAGTAGATCTAACAGACCTTAGTGAGGAAGATGTAGATGGGAGTCTAGGAAATCTTTGTACCAGCCTCTCCTGAAAAAAGGGGTAATGCAGCTTGGGAGAGATCAGCCTCAGTGAGAATCTTGGTTCTGTTAAGGGAGGGTTCCTGAATCTTAAACATGTCTTTTCTGATGGGGGAGTAGGATCTGATGATCTGGACTTTGAGGCCAAAGATCATCTAGAAGGACAGTGGTCAGGGGAGCAGTTCCTTATCTTCTTGCCCTTGTCCCTGGGATTGTCACTCTTCTCCCCTCTTGGTGTGTACAAGGATTGTTTTACTGGATGGAGTGGACCCAGAAAGAGAAGATATATATTTAGATAATTTTCCTGTAGAAGAAGTGAGAAGTCCCTTCAAGACAAGTTTGTTCCTATGCTCAGTACTGGCCAGGAAGCCAAAGACTTTACAGATGCAGCAGTTCTCATCCAAGCAGGCAGCCCCCAAACAATATACACACTTTTCATGTATATCCAAATTTTGGAGTTTGTGGCCACAAGCCACATTTTTGAACCCTGATGTCTTGTCAGACATGACTAAGATAACCAAAGAGGGAAGAGAAAACTTCATACAAAGCAGGAAAAAAAATTTTTTTTTGTTTTGGACAAAAATAACTACAATGGTAAACTCTATGAAGATCAATACATTAACACAAAAATATATCTACAAATATCTATGTCTTAACACTCAATACAGAAAGGTGAGTCACCAAGGGCATGAGACAAACAGAAGAAATGCATTTATAGAGAGGACAAACTTTTCAGATAAGGAAAAACATGCAAAAACCCATCAAAAAGAGAACACTAGTAACTATCAAAACAGTAGCAATAACTTTGCTGAAGGGAGCGTGAGCCAAGCAGACCATGTCTGTTCTCTACAAGCAGCAAACAAGATCTGAGGTAATCCTGAGGACAGGAAGGAATTATGGGTAAGGGGAGGAGCCTGACTGTGAATTCTGAAATCTAAAAAGCAGCTGAAGTTGGATCTGAGATCAGATCTGAAGACCCATCTGTTGAGGAAAGGAATGAACAGACAAATCATATCTTTTGTTTGATTCAGATGGCAGGGAAATACTCTCCTGAAAGTAGATGTGCATATCCAGTGACAAATGTAACCCTTCTGAACCAGTATTAGTATCAAGAGTCAGAAATAATCACTGCCAAAGGAAAAATAAATGAGTTAGTCTATGAGACAGACAGAGATGTAGAGACAAGAGGAAGAAGAAATGGCAGCATAGTCACACTGAAGGTATAGTCTGCCCATTTTTCTTAAAAAATATTGCCATCTATTTAATTGTTCCCATTCTACCATCTCTTTGTGTGTCTGTGTGTGTGTGTGTGTGTGTGTGTGTGTGTGTGTGTGTGTGGAGGTCCCTGTTTACAAGAAGATAGCAGGGACTGATTATTTTGTCTTTTTAAAAAAGAGAGGATTTGTAAGAGTTATAATGTGAGGCTTAAAAAACTTTAGCTACTCCCTGAATTAATTTACCACTGTCATCAAACTGAGAACCTGAATAGCAGTGGGGGCAAACAAAATCTCCTTGTATGAAGTAGGGTTTAAAATCCTAAGATTTACCTCATCACAATGTTTTTGAGTACATACCAATGCGTATCTTCTCAAAACAGTAGCGGTAGTAGTACTCCCTTCTCAGTACCTGCACAGGGGTGGCACTGCTATTGGACTGCAGCCCCCCCAGCTGTAAAACAAAAAGGAAAATAAAAACTAATAAAAATCAAACGCGAGTCACAAAACATCTCGCATGCACACTCGCGGCATTTCCGCACTGCTGGTGAACCAGTCTGGAGCATGCGCACAGAATCCAGCCTGTCTCACCAACAGTCTGGATTAGGAAGAGAGCATTCAGCATCACTATCCCAGAAGTCTATGCAGTTACAACTGCATAGACTGGAAGGGGGATTGGACTGCAACGTCTGCAGGCTGATTGGCACCCAGCTTGCTCTGCTCTCATGGGAAGGACTTGCTCTCGTCACAGGCTTTTTTAGATGGTACAGACTTGGACTTGCTCTCATTTTATAGACTCCTGGGCTTCCTATCGGATGTGTGTGTGTGTGTGTGTGTGTGTGTGTGTGTGTGTGTGTGTGTGTGTGTGTGTGTGTGTGTGTGTGTGTGTGTGTGTGTGTGAAATGCCCCAGTTGCTAGGCTTGAACCCTGTATCTTGGGCCCAGGTGGCAAGAGCCTGAATTCCCTACCCACCACCATTTGTAAAAAAATTGTAGATTTTTGCCTCATATTTCTTCTGTTCTGTTCCTCATAAAATCTGTGGTTTCTGTATTTTTGTGTCTTTACACAGTCAGTAATGCAGTGGTGCAGTGGTAGCATTGTTGACCGACAGCTACAGGTTCTCTGGTTTGATTCTTGGCTGGGGTGCTTTCTGTGTGGAGTCTGCATGTCCTCTCTGTGTTTGTGTGGGTTTCCGCTGGGTGATCTGGTGTTCTCCCATCTTACAAAGATATGTGTCTGGAGTGTTTCTAACTGGGCCTCTGCTGAAAGTTGGCTTTTGTTTCAAGTCAGACTTTCCTGGTTAACAAATATTAAATAAATAAAAATGAGAAGCATTTGAATTTCAGACTTCATATTCTTCAGAAAGTACATGGTAACACAACACCTTTTATTCTAGCACTTTTCTAGGTTTATAAGATTGATATTTGAAATTTGTCCCTATTTTTGGGACTTTATTCCCCCACTATTGGCTTCATCCAGGTTTTTTGTGCTAAAGTTGAGAGCTATGGTGAGAACTGAATTCACTGAATATGTTTGGAGGCTGTATTCCCCCATTATTGGCTTTGTTCAGGTGTTATGTGCTAAGAGGTTGACAGCTATGGTAAGAACTGAATTCATTAAATGGTAGCCATTTAAGTTTCAGTCTTCCTCTCTTTCACAAAACAGCTGATTTGGCATAGTGGTATGTTGGCCTGACTGTTTTGCACAGGGTTCTGGGTTCAAGACTTGGCAGTGAAATGTATGGTGGTAGCGCAGCATTTAATTCTAGCAACATTCCAACATTATACAAGCAATGTTTAAAAGGTGTCCCTGGTTTTGGGCTTTTGCCCCCCCCCCCAATAAATTTGATTTCTTGTGCTGCAAAGTTCAGAGATATAGCTGAGTAGATTTTACAAAGAGCTGAGAGCTGCAGGGGAGCAAAAGATCAGTGCTGCTTATGCTGAGTTTGCTTGAATTGTTAATAGTACAACAGGTAGTGTACTAGCTTTTGATGCAGAAGGCTGTGGGTTCTACTTCCACAGTAGGTAGATGCATTGCTGATACTGTACTGTGTTGCAAAGGGGGTGGGGATGCTGCAGTCCTTTTTGGCAAAGATACCTAGTAACTATGAACCTGTTATCAGTTTGCCATCCATTCCCTATTGCAATATTACTAGCTTATCTTTTTTTTTAGTGTAACATAGACAATTTATTCCTCAAGGGCAACAGGCACTTTATTTGTAGATAAAACATTGAAACATAAAGTTGTTTGCTAGCAGCAACCTCCTTCATTAGTTACAGATCTCTTTAATGTGGAATTGTTTCAATGACTTTTACTTCTTCAGAGATTGTGCATATTTACTGATACTGGTGGACTGTAGAAGTTTGAGTAGACTTTTATGATGGACATATTCTGAATTGGATAGTTTTGTCATTATTGGTGCATGCATTTTGTTTCATTGTTTACTGGGAAAATGTTCAAAATAATAAATTTAAAACGCCCTCGAAAGCTGTACTGTATTGTACAACTAATATAATTTAATACAGTCAGGAAGGTGCATCAAAGAGCATGTGTATGTTTCGTGCGCAAGGGGCCTGTGATTTGAAAACAGCCCAAAGTTAATATTTATCTGCCACTGGCAAAATGTATTTTCTTTGAATGTGGGTTTCAATGCTGTTTCAATGAATGTGAGTTTCAAGGGCAGAGAAGTTTTAATGCTAAGTCTGTTTTCATTGTGAGACTGCAATTCTTTGTTTAGCAGATATCTATTAATGTTTGTGCTGCAAAATGCAAAATAAAACTTTCAAATGAAGTCCAAATCATCGCTGAAGTAAAGCAGTATGCACATTAGTGTTTATGGTAAATGGGGTAAAATAGCCAAGTAATGGTACATTGGAATGGCTGCAGGGGGGAGGCTCCATTCGACCATGATTTTGTGAGGGGGGGGGTAGAGTGGCAAACTCAAAGACAGCCCCGGCTGAACTATACCTCTCAACTGTCCAGATTTTTGCAGAATGAATAGATTTTTGCTTCTTATTTTTGGTTTGTTCCTCATAAATTTGGGGTTTTCTGGCAAATTATTTAGGAATTAAGTCACTAAATAATGACAGACACTGAGTTTCAGACTTCATAACCTTCAGAAAAATGCATGCTAAAGCAAGACCTGTTATTCTATCAACTGTCTCAGTTTATACAAGAGCAATTTTTAGTACTGTTTATATGTTCCCCCAATATATTTGGCCTTGTCCAGATTTCCTGCATTAACAGATTGAAAGGTACGTGAAAATAAATTTCTTTATAGAATTAGACTTATCCATACCTCTCAACTGTCCCTGATTTTGGCTCATAATGTTGCTCTTTTCCTAATAATCCCACCGCAAAATGGCAATTATGGAAGAAAACGTGGAGGGTTTACAATTAATAAATAACCATAATAATCAGAGTTATAGATTACCTTTATTTCAGAAATGCATGTCAATTCTTTTATTTTGTCAGCTGCTCAAGTTAGCAGTACTAATATTAAAAAAGTGTCCCTTCTTTGATAGGTTCCCAGCTGTATTGTGTAGCTATTTTATATTTTTGCATCACATTTTTGGTCTGTTTTTCATAAAATTGTGTTTTTTTGGCAAATTAGTGGCAAATCTAAAGACTGAAGTTAGAAAATAATGACAGACATTTGAGTTTTAGATTTCATACCCTTCAGAAAATTCATAATAATGCAATACCTACTATTCTATTATCTTTCTAAGTTTATAAGAGCAATATTTAAAAATTGTCCTTATTTTTGGGCCTTTGTCCCACTTCTATGTATGGCTTTGTCCAGATTTCTTGCTCTGAGGTTGAGAGGTATGACAAATGAGTCAGGGCCATCACAGTCAGCCACAGACATTTCAAATTGTGACATACTTGTTGCACCCTACTCCCCCACGTAGTGACTCTGGATGTGTCCAAGCAAGGCAAGGAGCAGTTATGCAGTATAAATGTGCAGAGTATCCCCCCATCCAAGATAGACACAAGTACTACAGTGGCTTTTCATCTGTCCTTGATTTTGCAGAATATTCTGTTGATTTATGCTTATTATTATTCAGAAAGTGCCTGTTGCTCTGTGTTTAAGTAGCAGTGCTTTAATGACCATCAGATAAGCTTGTCTGAGATTGTATGATACAAGTAAGCCTTAATAAGCATACTGTTAAAGAATTGCCAACATTGAAAGCCTTTCTGTTGTTGCCATGCAGAGAATACTTGCATAACAAGATAATGTATAAGCCTTTGGTATTGAAATACATATGACAGTATTTGTAATAAAGGACAGGATTACATTATTTTAAGATGCTCATTACATTTGTTGGAGACTTGCAGTCATCTTTGCAGGCTTTACCTGTAAACTAAACAGAATGTCAATCTATTGTGTATGGTCCATAACCTGTGCAGTAATCCTTTAAGCAATGTATCTTGAGCTTGTTTCTTGTTTGCTTTTCATTTTTTACTTTGATCATGTTTTCCCCATGAAACAAGTAGATAGTTGTTGTCAGGCAGCAGGTCTTTTTTGGATAAGAAACATTTTTACAAGTGGGGTATCACAGAGATTGCTTCTTTCAGCATGTTACTTGGTACTTTAATAAAACTGAATATAAATTAGAATTTAGAACTGCGGTGCGAGGAGAAGTGGTTTGAGTTGAGTGCTGCTTGTTTTTCTTATACTTGATTTTGACTGGCATTCCAGTAATGTATTTAAAAAGTAATTTATTTTTTCATGCCTCACAACCTTTTTGTTTCCATCTAGATATTAAGTAAGCTGTCATGCAGCCAATGCATTGAAATATTTTTTTTTTCTACACTTCATTTTGTCTTGACTGGACTCTCATAATGACAGTTTGGCACCCAGGGCAGCGCATTTAATTAAAGTAACAGTTTTTGTGGTTTTGAGCATAGCTCCTTCCCTTTCTAGTTGGCCGCACCCCTTCCCATTGACCCTACCCATTCAGCTGTCTCCTGCAGCCCGCCCCCCTTTGATTTGAAGTCACCAGCCACCACTGTATCTGCACAATCATCCACACTCTTCAAAGCATGTTTAGACACCTGAGATGGGTTAACAATTGTAGGATTCAGACAGAACCTACCTTCTGAAGGAAATATGTCAGAGCAGTCCCACAAGCTATCAATAATTGACAGAATAAACCGAAAGGAAGAGATTCTCTTATAAAATCTGTCTGATGCCTTACTTTCATATCACAGGGGAAGGACTGGTGGACTAGAAAAAACTACAATCCACTCCGCTACAGGCCCCATGAGGAGCTCAGTGTCTCTCCAACCTAACACCACTCTTAAGTATTCGACTGCGGTACCATCTTTATCATTCTTATAAGAAAAGCGCAGTCCAGGTCTGAACTGTCTGCAAACAGCTAAAGTTAACTTTGAACCTAACACCACTCTTAAGTATTCAACTGCGGTACCACCTTTATCATTCTTATAAGAAAAGCGCACTCTGGGTCTGAACTGCCTGCAAACAGCTAAAGTTAACTTTGAGTATGTGTCTACCTGTTTGAGCCAATATTCATTTTTCCCCTGGAGAGCACTCTGCTTTGGCTTGTAAGCAGCCCGCCCCCCCAGCGACACACACACACATCTTCCACTTTCTCTCTTATTCCCTTCTGTTAGCAAATAGTGTCCATAACTGATAAATACTGTGTGTTTGTTAATTTAAACTGAGACCACAGTAGCCTACTGATACAAGGTTATCCTGTTTTTCCACCTGAGAAATGGTTAAGAAATTACTTACAGTTTCAGAGCAGTCCTTGGTCAATTTTGATTGTTTCTTAAACACAAACTTGTCTTTGCTTTGGCTCATTAGCAGCAGTACAAAAGAACTGCCTGCTCACACCCTTGTTCTCCCCCTTCCCTGTTTATTACCTTAAGCCAATACCAAAGTTAATAAATATTACCTGTGGCAGGCACCATTTTTAAAACTACAACCACCCATTGTCACCATCATATGTTCATTTATCAGTTTACTCTGTTACCTGATTGTTTCCAGCCCCCTTATAAGAGCTACTAACAGGGTCTCTACCCGCTTCATTTCCCACCCTGCACCCTATCCCACTACTATCACACCTCCTCAACTAACATGTGCAAGCATACCTTATATCTATGCTCACTGCATGCACTCTCCTTGCATATCTTACATCCTACCATAGCTCCATCATTCCCCCACTCAACCACTACCACTTTACTACTACTCACCAGTGGTGGCTGGTGACTTCAAATCAAAGGGGGGCTGCAGGAGACAGCTGAATGGGTGGGGTCAATGGGAATGGGTGAGGTCAACTAGAAAGGGGAAGAGCTATGATCAAAACCACAAAAACTGTAACTTTAATTAAATACTCTGCCCTGGGTGCCAAACCATCATTATGAGAGTCCAATCAAGACAAAATGAAGTGTAGAAGGAAAAACATATTTCAATCCATTGGCTGCATGACCGCTTATTTAATATGTAGATGGAAACAAAAAGGTTGTGAGGCATGAAAAAATAAATTACTTTCCAAATACATTACTGGAATGCTAGTCAAAATCAAGTAAAAGAAAAACAAGCAGCACTCAACTCAAACCACTTCTCATTGTACTCTAGTTCTAATTATAATTTATATTCAGCTTTATTAAAGTACCAAGTAACATGCTGAAAGTAGCAATCTCTGTGATACTCCCACTTGTAAAAATGTTTCTTATCCAAAAAAGACCTGCTACCTGACAACAACTATCTACTTGTTTCATGGGGAAAACATGATCAAAGTAAAAAATGAAAAGCAAACAGGAAACAAGCTCAACATACATTGCTTAAAGGATTACTGCACAGGATATGGACCACACATGATAGATTGGCATTCTGTTTAGTTTGCAGGTAAAGCCTGTAATGAGCTCTTAAAATAATGTAATCCTGTCCTTTATTACAAATACTGTCATATGCATTTCAATACCCAAGGCTTATATGTTATCTAGTTATGTAAGTATTCTCTGCATGGCAACAACAGAAAGGCTTTCAATGTTGGCAATTCTTTAACAGTTGTTGTGTCTTTCGGCTTTTCCCGGTCAGGGGTCGCCACAGCGGAACTCCGGTCTGCTAATTATTGGCAGTAGATTTTTACGTGCCAAGTTGCCGGCCCTGACGCACAACATTCAATGTTGGCAATTCTTTAACAGTATGCTTATTAAAACTTACTTGCATCTTACAATCTCAGACAAGCTTACCAGATGGTCATTAAAGCACTGCTACTTAAACACAGAGCAACAGGCACTTTCTGAATAATAATAAGCATAAATCAACAGTATAAAAATATGACAGAAACCAGAACATTCTGCAAAATCAAGGACAGATGAAAAGCCATTGTAGTACTTGTGTCTACCTTGAATGGGGGGATAGTCTGCACATTTACACTGCATAACTGCTCCATGCCTTGCTTGGACACATCCAGAGTCACTACATGGGGGAGTAGGGTGCAACAAGTATGTCACAATTTGAAATGTCTGTGGCTGACTGTGATGGCCCTGACACATTTGTCATACCTCTCAACCTAAGAGCAAGAAATCTGAACAAAGCCATACATAGAAGTGGGACAAAGGCCCGAAAATAAGGAAAATTTTTAAATATTGCTCTTATAAACTTAGAAAGATAATAAAATAGTAGATCTTGCATTAGTATGATTTTTCTGAAGGGTATGAAAACTGAAATGTCTGTCATTATTTTCTAACTTCAGTCTTTAATGATTTGCCACTAATTTGCCAAAAAAAAAATGCAATTTTATGAAAAATGGACCAAAAATGTGATTCAAAAATATAAAATAGCCACACAATACAGCTGGAAACCTGTCAGAGAAGGGACACTTTTTTTAAATATTAGTACTGCTAACTTGAGCAGCTGACAAAATAAAAGAATCTACATGCATTTCTGAAATAAAAGTAATCTATAACTGATTATTACAGTTATTTATTAATTGTAAACCCTCCATGTTTATTTCCAAAATTGCCATTTTGCGGAGGGATTATTAGGGGAAGAACAACATTTTGAGCCAAAATCGGGGACAGTTGAGAGGTTTGGACATGCCTAATTCTATAAAGCAATTTATTTGCATGTACCTCTCAACCTGTTAATGCAGGAAATCTGGACAAGGCCAATTATATGGGGGGAACATATAAACAGTACTAAAAATTGCTCTTGTATAAACTGAGACAGTTGATCGAATAACAGGTCTTGCTTTAGCATGCATTTTTCTGAAGGTTATGAAGTCTGAAACTCAGTGTCTGTCATTATTTAGTGACTTCATTCCTAAATGATTTGGCAGAAAACCACAAATTTTATGAGGAACAAACCAAAAATAAGAAGCAAAAATCTATTCATTCTGCAAAAATCTGGACAGTTGAGAGGTATAGTTCAGCCGGGGCTGTCTTTGAGTTTGCTGCCCTTTCCCCCTCACAAAATCATAGTCGAATGTAGCTTCCTCCCCTACAGCCATTCCAATGAACCATTACACTTGGCTATTTCACCCCATTTACCATAAACACTAATGTGCATACTGCTTTACTTCTGCGATGATTTGGACTTCATTTAAAAGTTTTATTTTGCATTTTACAGTGCAAACACTAATTGATATCATATCTGCTAAACAAAGCAATGCAGTCCCACAATGAGAACAGACTTAGTATTAAAACTTCTCTGCCCTTGAAAACTCACAATCACTGAAACAGCATTGAAACCCACATTCAAAGAAAAGACATTTTGCCACTGGCAGATTAACTTTATTTTTGGGCTGTTTTCAAATCACAGGCCCCTTGCACATGAAACATACACATGCTCTTTCATACACCTTCCTAATTGTATTAAATTATATTCCTTGAACAATACAGTACAGTTTTAGAGGGTGTTTTAAATTTATTGTTTTGAAAATTTTCCAGTAAACAATGAAACAAAATGCATGTACCAGTAATGACAAAACTGCCCAATTCAGAATATTTCCATCATAAAAGTCTACTCAGACTTCTACAGTCCACCAGTATCAGTACATATGCACAATCTCTGAAGAAGTAAAAGTCATCTAAATAATTCCACATTAAAGAGATCTGTAACTAACGAAGAGGTTGCTGCTAGCAAACAACTTTGTATTTCATTGTTTCATCTACAAATAAAGTGCCTGTTACCCTTGAGGAATAAATTGCCTATCTTACACTAAAAAAATAAGCTACAATATTGCAATAGGGAATGGATGGCAAACTGAAAACAGGTTCAGAGTTACTAGGTATCTTCGCCAAAAAGGAGTGCAGCATCCACCCCTTTTGCAACACAGTACAGTATCAGCAATGCATCTATCTACTGGGGGAGTAGAACCCACAGCCTTCTGCATCAAAAGCAAGTATATTACCTGTTGTGCTATTAACAATGCAAGCAGACTCAGCATAAGCAGCACTAAACTTCTGCTCCCCTGCAGCTCTCAGCTCCTTGTAAAATCTACTCACTCAGTTGTATCTCTGAACTTTGCAGCACTAAGAAATTTGGAAAAAGCCAAAGTTTATTGTGGGGGGACAAAAGCCCAAAAACCAGGGACACATTTTAAACATTGCTTGTATAATGTTGGAAAGTTGCTAGAATAAAATACTGTGTTACCACCATACATTTCACTGCCAAGCCTTAAACCCAGGACCCTGTGCAAAACAGTCAGAGCAACATACCACTATGCCAAATCAGCTGTTTTGTGAAAGAGGAAGACGGAAATTTAAATGGCTACCATTTAGTGAATTCAGTTCTCACCATAGCATAGCTGTCAACCTCTTAGCAAAAAACACCTGGACAAAGCCAATAATGGGTGAATACAGCCCCCAAACATATTCAGGCAATTCAGTTCTCACCATAGCTCTCACCCTTAGCACAAAACCTGGATGAAGCCAATAATGGGGGAATACAGTCCCAAAAATAGGGACACATTTCAAATATCCATCTTATACACTTAGAAAACTGCTAGAATAAAAGCTTTTGTGTTACCATGCACTTTCTGAAGAATGTGAAGTCTGATAGCCAAATGCGTGTCATTTTTAACATTTGTTAACCAGGAAAGTCTGACTTGGAACAAAAGCTAATTTTTAGCAGAAGTCCAGGGAGAAACACTCCAGACAGACACATGTCTTTATAAGATGGAAGGACACTAGAGGAAACAAAAACAGGGAGGACAATCAGACTCCACACAGAAGGTAAGGCACCCCAGCCAAGAATCAAACCAGAGAACATGTAGCTATCAGGCAACACCGCACCAATGCACTACTGGCTTTACAAGGACACAAAAATACAGAAACCACAGATTTTATGAGGAACAGAACAAGTATGAGGGAAAAATCTGCAGCATTTTTACAAATGGTGGTGGGTAGGGAATTCAGGCTCTTGCCACCTGGGCCTAAGATACAGGGTTCAAGTCTTATTCTCTACCCACCACCATGTAGCACCTGGGGAATTTTACACATACACACAGCACGAGATGTCCTTCCCCGACAAGACTCCCAGCCTGCCGACGTTGCAGTCCGAGTCCAATCCCTTTCCAGTGACAGTCTATGCAGTTACAACTGCATAGATTTCTGGGATCTCTGCACTTGAATGCTTCTTAATCTGGACTGCTGCAGAGACAGGCTGTGCATGCTCCATACTGGTTCAGCAGCAGTCTGGATATTGGAAGTGCTGCTAGCATGCATGCGTGAAGGTCTGCTACTTGTGACCATTTTTTTATTTTCTTTCTTTAGTTTTATTTTACTTTCTTTTCTTATTTTACTTACTTTCTTTTTTTCACACCACTACTCACACCACCACTCGTGTCTCACCCTCACTCAGCTCTCCTCCCACCAACTCAAGAACCATCCCTATGCACCCCCCACATATCCTACCAACTATATTACTCAAACATAAAGCATCCCTACAACTTAACATAGTAACCCTCCCACCATACCTATAACACACAGGACACAATCATAAAGATTTCCTAATAAACAAACACATTCAAAAACTGAGAAAACTAATAACCTCATGCATATCAAAACTAGCCCTAAGTGGAGACATCCATCCCAACTCTGGCCCTACCATCTCCAACCCCAATCATCATAATCAGACTAGAAACCACAACTTCTCCCATATTACAGCCAATAGAAAGCCAAGTGACTTCCTTCTACTAAGCCTAAATATTAGAAGTATATCCAACAAAGTCCATGAACTCCATGCCACCATAGACTTGTACTCCCCAGATATAGTAATCCTGACAGAAACCTGGCTAAAACCTAACATTACCAGTGAGCAAATACTCCCTACCGGTTACGGCATACTAAGAGTAGACCAGATAAACAAGAAAGGAGACGGTGTAGCTATAATATTTAAACAGCATCTAAACACCCAGATCTTAAAATCATCTGTTCCACAAATAGGCAATGAAGAAATAATATATACCAACCTCAAAATAAACCAAAACAAAACCATCAACATAATTGGATGCTACTTCCCACCTGGCCAAAACATCCCTCCACTAGAAAACCTCCTCAGCTAGTCTTCCCACTATCTCCCCCAAGAAACTATAATTTTAGGTGATTTCAATATTGACTGGCAATCCTGTTCTGGCAACCATCCAACCCATCATGTAAACCTTCATGACTTCACCCAACTAGTCCAGTCACCAACCAGGATAAATAAAAACTCCAGCAAGCACACTACCCTGGATTGGATACTAGTCAGTAAGAGCCCCCATTCATATATAACAGGCTGCTTATCAGATAGCCTCAGTGATCACTCCCCAACATTCCTACTCAAAAAAATACATATACTAAGCTAAACCTGTCATCTACCGTTAAGTACATAAAAAACTAAACTTTAACACACTCACATTCATCTCATCCCTCAAAGAATGTAACTGGCATCCTCTAAAGTACCTCAGTCTTGATGATGCAGTTGAATTTTTTAATACTACCTTCCTGAGCATCCTTAATTACCATGCCCTCATAAGACTTTCCAGAACCAAAGCACAACCCTCCCCATGGCTACAGAAAACCACTAAGTCAGAAATGAAAAACAGGGATAAAGCCTGGGAGCACTGGTGCAAAACCTAAACCCCCTCAACTAGACAGAAATTCCTAGAACTACACAAGAGTCAAAAAGATAATAAAACAGGACAAATTTCAATACTACCAGTCTGCCCTAGACTCCTCCCAACACAGCCCCAAACAATTCTGGTCCTCCATAAACTCCATCCTCCACCCAGGTAAAGTCAGTACCCCTCCTCCTAACATCCCTCACTCCTCCGAAAATATTGCTAGCTCATTCAACACACACTTCACACAAACCATACTATCACTAGCTAAACAACACAAATCCCCTCCCCTCCAACCCACACCTTCAACTAGTAATCTCCCCACTGCTTTCTCTTTTTCTCCTGTACCTACCTCCAGCACAAAAAAACTCTTAACTAAACTTAAGCCCACCAAATTAGCAGCAGACAACCTCCCAAGTGAATACTTACAAATCGCAGCTGATGCTCTGGCCTACCCAGTATCCATCTTGATTAACGGATCTTTGTCAGAAAGTTACGTTCTCACACTGTGGAAAGTATCACATATAATTTCCCTCCACAAAGGCGGCCCCCTCCACAGAACTAACCAATTACTACCCCATAGCTATTCTCTCTCCACTCTCCAAAATACTAGAGAGATGCATACACTCTCAGGTCTCAGACTACCTCCTTACTAACAACCTCCGTTCCAATACTCAACATGGTTTCCGACCAAACCATAGCACCACCACTGCCTTACTCTCCTTTACTAACACTATCCTTCAGCATAAAAACAATGGCTATCTCTCCTCTGCTACTTTCCTAGACCTATCTAAATCATTTAACATGGTCTCACACAAAACTCATCTCTGTCCTCAATAACCTATCCTTCGCTCAGTCAGTCACCACTTGTTTTCAATGTTACTTGTCTGACCACCAACAATCTGTTGCATGGCAGAATGACATATCTCCCCAACTACCTGTCTCCATAGGGGTTCGCCAAGGATCTATCCTTGGACCCCTACTCCTCTCTGTTTTCACCAATAATCTAGCCTCTGCCACCAAACATGGCACATTCATACAATACACAGATGACTCCACCATCATCTGCTTAGCCCAGTCCCTACCCAAACTGCAAAAAGTCACACAGGAAGCCTTTTCTTCTGTTGAAACTTGGTTATCCAATGCCCAATTAATACTCAACCCAAACAAAACTAAACTACTCATCTTCCAACCCACCAAACATACTCAAAACAACTCTCGCTTTAACATCACAGCAAAAGACAACACCACTATATACCCACCTGAGCACACCAAATTCCTAGGAGTGGAAATAGACAAACTAAACGTTGACATTCACATATCCATGACCATAAAAAAAGTCCACAAAAACTAGGAGCGTTATACAGAAATAAGCAACTTCTCACCAAAGCAGCAAAGATTTCAATAGCAAATTCCCACCTTATCAACCCTACTTTATGCCTCTCCAATATATACCAACCTAAGGCAATGCGATCTAAACAAGCTAGAGACCTGCTACAACAGAATTTCCAAATTCGCCACAGGGGCCTTCTACCGTAGTCACCACTGTTTCTCACTTGCTGAACTGGGCTGGCTTGAACTCCCTCACCTCCTTCAATTGTATCAACTCTCACTCGCCCACAAACTAGTAAACCAACCACTAAATGTCCCATCCCTCCAGAATCTACTCCAACCCTATCACACCACCAGACCACTAAGATCCAGCAACAAAAATCACTTGCAGACCACTAAAGCCAATAACTCTGCTGGTGAAGCACTATTCTCTTGCGCCATAGCCAAATTATGGAACTCTGTCCCACCCACAATTACCTCCATACCATCATGCGCCCACTTCAAAACTTTACTAAAAGCACACCTAAAAACATGTTGGCTATGCCCTTGCAACTCCCACTCTAATATCACCCACCCCATCCAACCACTACCTTTCTTTCCACCCCGCTAACTACCTTGATTATAGCAAGCTCGGATGCTCATAAGCCTAGTACTTATTATACAGCAGGAACTTCTTATTGTAACATTTGTTAATGTCTGTTATGTACTTCGCAGATAAAGATATTAGTTGTCTACTGATGTACTATGTTCTTCATCTGTAAATATGTTTGTAATTAATTGCTATGTTAATCAAATTGTTAATCGCTATGTAATCCAATGTAACTACTGTCTGTTTATTTTAAATGTGGAGCTTTTCTCCCTGGGCCTTAGCTGAAAATGGACCTACGTCCAGTCGGACACTCCCGGTCAACAAATGTAAATAAAATAAAAAAAAAAATGTGTTCTGCCTTTTTGGGGGGCTGAAGGCCGAGGGTCAGGGTTATTGAAGGCAGCATTTAACACATTCTCCAACACTGGCATAAGAGGAGAAGTGGGTATAGAATGAGGTAAATCCATTTGCAGCATATCATATCTTCTCAGTTTAGCAGGAACATCCACTTGTTCCCACAAAAATATATAATTCATCCAGGAAACTTGTCTAAGAAAGGGAAAACTCCTCTAATGAACTTGGACAGGACAAATGTTCTTCTGAATCAGTGTCTTGGGCTTGAGAATGAGACAAAGAAAAAGTCCCCTCTGTCTATGACAGAAGCTTCTTTAGGAATATATTAACATTGTTAGTCTTCTAGTATGGATTTCTGCTCTCCAGGAGAGAACGCCTGCAGTAAATCTCTGGCCGAGGTAAGAAAATCATACTTATGAACAGATGCAATATCTAACCTTTGGTTTGTTTTTTCTAGTGACATCCTTGGAAGGCAACCAACAGAGAACATTTCAACTTGAGCAACAGATTTCTTTTGCAGGCCCCCTCTGAGAAGAAACTCCCAGATTCAAAGATGATGGTTCTTCCATACCTGGATTGGACACTGGAACAGCCACAGAGGATTTGGCTAACCTCCAGTCCATGACGGAAGGCACTACACCAGAGGAAACCAGGGAAACCAGTTAGTGGTTTGAGGAACAACACATGTCCACTGGAGAGTTGCCCACTAACAGCTGTGGAATTCTCTGAGCCCACAGTGTAGACAAAATATCCTATTCTGTTTTATTTTTCTATTTAGGTACACGGGGACAAGAAACAGCTGGACCAGTGTAAGAATCTATGCTGTAGTCAAGGAAGTGCTGCAGGGAAGAGTCGCTCAGAAGGCAAATTGTAAGACATGTGATCACAAGCAGTACACACACACTTATACTTCCCCACACAACATTATACAAAAACCTGTCTAACTCAAGTCCCATTTTCCCATGCTTAAATATAACATCATCAAGCAAAATGTCTCAAGTAGTAAAAAAAGCAGGCAAGTTGTCACAAAATGTACACAAGCACCAAAAGACAAACATTTTAAGAACATAAAAATTCTTCCCAATTTTTAAATCCTTACATTTCAGTTAAAATTTCTCAAAAGCATTACATTCTTTTTCCAAACAGCCTCAACATTCGATAATAAGCTCAATTCCAAAAGTAGCAGTTTCTGACAAGAAAACTTTTGATAGCAATAAAATTGCTGTCATTCTTCAGAAAATAAAAAAATAGATCAAAATATTTAAAAAAGGCAATATTTTCTGTGCAAGGGATCCCCTATAGGGACTTATCTGCCAGAAATAAAACCTGTAGCCCATTTCTGCTCATAGGATCCTAAGTACTGCTTTCCCTCCAGTCAGCAAGAAAGTAATGAAGTTGTATACACACTTGAGCTGCCGATTTCCCCCAAAGGACTAGCCAGTCAGCAATCAGAGTGTATGTGTGTGTGTGAGGTGCAAGAGCTTTTTAAAGACTGTCCGGTTGTTGTATCCAGAGCAGGATACAACCAAAACAGCCAAAAGCTACTGCAGCAATGAGAATGATGAATATTGTGTGTCCCCTTCAGGGAGTTTATGACCGTGTAAAGTTTGCAATCATTCGCAAACTTAGTTAGCCAGAGATTGACATTAGTTTTAACATGGAAGAAATTAAAGTCAATATTAACATGGAAGAAATTAAAGTCAATAAGGAGGGGATCCAGTACCGAGACTTGGGAGACTCCACTGGTCACTGGCCTTTTTGTGGAGGTAGAGTCCTCTGCCTTAATTACCCATGTCCTATCTGTGAACCACTTTGCTATCCAGTGTGTCACATAAAGATTTATTCCTAATTGTGTGTTTGTCGACAATGCCCAAATGGGGTGTTGTGTCAAATACCTTTGTCAGGTTGAGATAGGCAGAGTGTGTATGGCAGCCTTGACATGGGCTCAGCTACAAAGTGTTTGAACCAAGCTGTTCTACAACCAACTCAATTACATAGTACATAGGGGGAGCCATAAAAGACAGTTCAAAAGGCCTCTATCAGAATTTCCTCATCAGGAGAAGGGGTCTACAGGGGAAGTACTCCTATGTCTCATCACATCTAAAACTGCCCTGAATTGTGAGTCATACAGAGGGGACTGTGGGATTTCTCACCTTCATCAAGATCTAAACCAGGGAGTGAGAGATTCTGATGGAGAGTCTATGTGCCTCCATTTGCACATCATCTTTCTAGGTAAATCAGGTGGAGGAAATCTTCAGAGTGACTGGAAAAGGGGTCTTACCCCCAGAGGTATCTTCTCCAGTGGCCATTTCAAACTCTCTATGTTTTGGAGCTCACAACTAATGCCCAAATCTATTGGCTGTTGGGTGTCAATGGAGAGAGACTGAGTTGACAGCAGGTTCATAAGTACTTACTATGTTACTGATCTGTGAGGATGTTATAAGAAGCCTAGCTTTAGATTCTTATGCCTGTTTTTCACCCACATATTTTGTGTACGACTTACCCAGATGTGGGCAGAACAAACAATAATATGCTGAAACATTTACTTGTTGCCCCTTTCTACAAGGGACATGAGTGCTAAACCAGGAGTGAATTTATTATTTACCATCCAGTTGTCCAAACTACATTTTAAAAGAGTAACAGAAGTACTTTTCTTTATGCTGCACTGAACTTGGTTCCATAGGAGTGGTATTTTCAGAGATGTATACGTCTCTCTCAAACATTTTCTTTTTATATTGCAAAAAAAGACTGAGATCCCCTAATCATGCATTTATGCTACCACTGGACTTGTGAATGTGCATCAGGTGTAACAAGACAGGGGCTAATGATTTAAGCCCTTGATCTTTTTTTTTAAGGTGTTGTGGTCATTCCAGCTGTGTCACATGTTTGGACAGGTACACACTTAAAGGGACATTATAGTCAATGGTCATCCCAATTAGGGTAGAGAACAGTGAAATGATTACATCCCTGGACCTGGACAACATACATTTTGGCAGAAGTTGTGCAATAAAAAAGGACTTCTTTGCAACAGTAGATATCTTGCGACCAAAAGGCCATTCACTGTTGACATAGGTTCCCAGATCCCTGATGACAGGATCAACTTTCAAGGGTGTGTTGTTAATGTAACAGTTACAAGGGTGGTCATACCTTCCTAAGTACTATTGCTATACATTTCTTGGAATTTAGTTTTTAGTCCATGGTTTTGACACCAGCTGTTTAGGAAGGCCCTCTTGGAGGATTTTTGCTACCTCTTGGGAGTTTATAATGGCACCAAGTTTGAAGTCAACTGCAGACTTGGTCAGCCATAAACCCTTAAGATTTGTTTTGACCTCTAAGAAATAAATGCCAAAGAGGAGTGCTCCAAAAGCTGAACCCTGGGGTACACCGTTAATGGCAGATATTTTGAAGGGGGTAGAGCCACCTAATAATTTCCTGGGTTCTGCTTGTGAGCCAATTTCCTAACCAATAACTTACATAAAAGTTTACATTTAAATGGGAAAGTTCATCTATGATGCCTCAGTGTGGGTTAGTCAGCACCACAGCTGACCATTGTTAAATCAACATCTCAAATGAATGGCTATGAAAAAATCACAATGACTAATGTACAGCACTGTTCTGTAATAAACTTGAGATTTGGGGACTAATGGGTAAAAAATGTAAAACAAGGAAAAACACCCAGTGCTGCTGTAACAAAATTTAAACTTGTGCCCTAATGACCAATACTGTCCATTAAGACCACTCAGTGCTGAAAAAGAACTTATACAATAGGTGATCACTTCCAAAGTAGATTACTCTAAGCAAATTTTGTCTTATGGGACTACACTTTTAAGAGCTATTGCACCCATGCTCTTACTTGTAAATTCAACTCTTTGGGGCTTCTGGAGCCTTAAGCAAACTCTTCACTAAGAATTGAAATGGTAAATATAAAACTGTCAGGAAACACATGAGAAATAAGTTCACTTAAAGTTATTACATCATGAGTTATCCATTCAGCACACATTTGTTTATAGCACAGATTTAAAAAAAAATAAAATGTGACTGTACAGTTCACTTTATAGCAAGCTCCATGATTTAATTTTAAAAGTTGAGAAGAGAATTATTTAGGTACTTTTTGTTTTAATATATCATGCAGAAATGTGTTCTGGTGAGGAAAGTTAATAATAACACAAAGATGACCATCTTTAAGCCATAACCAATAGTTGTTACATTAAAGTACAAATATGCCAGAAAAATATATAAAACTTAAACACATTTTGTTCCAAACTGTTAATTCATATAATCAGTAAATATACCAGGAGTAAAGCAAAATGTTGCTAGTTTATTTAATTAAACTATAACATTATGCTTCAAACTATGAACTCACTTTATATTACGAATTCCCTTTAAAAGCATTACCAACCAGCCTAAATGAGAAATGCATTTCATTTTAGGTCATCGTGACAATGTTTTAAATACCTGCAACAGACACTGAAGCAGCCTTGGGAACCAAAGAACTTCTTTGCCTTTTAAAGACCGGTTCACTTGAGAAAAAGATAAAGAAAAAACCAAGGTTAAAAACAAACCTGGTGAGGTCAAGTGACAAGTGATAGGAACAGTAAGTTCACTGCTGAGATCCTGCATAATCTAAATTCATTTCACAGTTATAAACACTGGAAGCTGCCAAAACAAAATGATGCTAGCCTATTAAAGTCACCAGAAGTACATAGCCAGAGCCTAAAACATGCCACTTTCTTTTCTGCTTTCTCTTTGACACCAAATGCATCTTGTAGATATTCTTAAACCTATACATCTGTGTACGTCAAATAAACAGTAAAATTAAGTAAGAAACATTATTCCACAATCACAATTTATTCTTCTGAATGGAAGCATGTATATTACTGCGTTTCTGCCCGTGTATGCTGAGGTCAAACTATGAAATGCAGTAGAAGAGATCATGCCAGCCACTAGAAGTAAAGCTGTGTAAGGACCTTACCATAACAGCAGATGTTTGACACCATTCTTGTCTCACTGGTAATTAATTATATATGGGCATTGGTCCTGCCTAGAAGGCATCCAAGCTGCCTTACATTTGGCATGGGAGAGCTCTGTCAACAGCTGCCACCTTAGATTTCACTAACAGTGCAGATACCCCTCTCTGGAAGCTTACAGAAATGTCCATATGGCATCCAAACTAAGGGAAGGCTTCTAACTTGGTTCTTCAGACTTGTGTCAAGAAAGATTATTAGTCTAAGTCAGTTTATAAGAATGACAGAAATAGCATTTGAACCACACTCCAATGCCCACTATTATAGCATTCATTGTGTTACTTATCTGCAACCATTGCCAACATATAGGGCAATATAAGGAAGGCACATCTCTTAGAGCAGCATATGCATATAAAACCTGCTATATAACAGGCTAAAACATGATCAACGCACCTACATTATCATCAATAGTATAACAATCAAGACCATTGTTAGTGGCTCAAAGAGTAGAACTTTTGCCTTTGGTACTAGAAAGATTAGAAGGCTGTAAAGCTGCATCTCCACACCACCTGCCTGGACTCGTATTCCAACAGGGATACTGTAGTACTGCACTTCCACACCACCTGCCTGGACTCGTCTTCCAACAGAGATACTGCGGTACTGCACAGCAGGGGCCCTGCTCTCCTGGGGTGCCATCCTTCAAATAACATATTAAAGTCTATTGCTCACTTTCTGAAGCAAGTTTAAGTAAAAAGAAGTTATGTACTCATCATAACATTCCACATGTATTGTCATTTTCATTCTTCCTCAACTGTTGGGTTCGGATCCGAACCTCAGATCCAGCTCGGCGGTTACTAAAACTCGTGGAAACCAAAAATCTCTCGAGCTTCTCTCTTACCCACAATGCACCAACCCCTAACATACTTCAGATCTTGTTTGCTGATTTACATAAAGTAATACTAGCTAGTGTGTGTGTGTGTGTGTGTGTGTGTGTGTGTGTGTGTATATATATATATATATATATATATATATATATATATATATGAATGCATATAAATCCTACAGAAAAGAACTTTATCTGGAAGTCAGCATTAAGGACAGTGGTATTATTACAATATGTTGTTCTTCCAGAAGTCTGTTGTAACAAGGGTTGGGGGGCTGGTGGGCGGGAAGTTGAGGAAGAATGAAAATGGACAACACAGATGGAGCACTATGGTAAGTGCATAACTTCTTGATCTGATGTTGTCAATTTTCATTCTATCCTCAACTTTTGGGACAGAGTCCCCATCTACCTAAAATCCCAGGTGAACTCTAAGGAAGGATATTCCTGAACACAGTTGAGCCATAGGCTGCTCTACCCCTCAAGACCAGATCCAGTTTATAATGAGTGATAAAGGTATGAGGATTGGCCCAGGTTGCAGGTGCACATATGTCGTCCATGGAAACCCTGAATAGAAACACTGAAAAAGTTGCCATGAACCTAGTTGAATGGGATCTTACAGATTTTGGTAAGGTTAGACCCAACTTGTTAGAGATAAAAGCAATGCAATACATCAGCCATCTGACTAGAATTACCTTTGTAACTGGTGTTTCCAATTTCAAATCTGCAAAGGTGACAAACAATTGAACTGTCTTCCTGATTTCTTTTGTTCTATGCAAGTAAAAACATAGTTGTTTGTGAACATCCAAGAAATGCAGCATATATACACCTTTGCAAATTAAGGAAAGAATACTGGCAAATTAATGGATTGACTGAAACTGGATTCTGACACCACCTTGGGAAGGAAAGACGCAATAGCACATAATGGAACTCTATGAAAGATCAAGTAGGGAGGTTTTGATGACGATGCTTGAAGTCCTGAAATTCTGGGAAAGGTAATGCCCACTAGAAAGACAGTTTTGCAGGTCAGGAACTTAAGATCACATTTAGCTGCTTGGTCAAAGGGAAAAATTAATTAAGGCCTGTAGTACCATGTTCAAATCTCAAGGATTTTATATGAGGGTCTCAAACAGGAGAGTGCGTCTCAAAAATGTTTTACAAAATTTAGACGAGGCTACAGAAGTATCTTCAAATACCATATGAAAATTAGATATTGCTGCTAATTGAACTTTAATGCTAGACGAGCCAGTACCATCACACTCATTAAAGATTAATGCCAAAAATTCCAGAATGCTATGTATCACAGCTGAAAAGGGATCAATGCATTTTTGTTGTGCCCAGCAAATGAACCTTTTCCACTTATTTGTATAATGCTTTCTTGTGAACAGTTTATGGGAAGATGAAAGTACACGGACAGGAGAAGAGAACATGGGTAGTCTGGGCTTTTAACAGAATTGGAGAAGCCACACTGTTAGCTTGAGCTTTGAGATATCTGGAAGAACCATAGCTGTCGGATGTGAAAGGAGGTCTGGAATTGGATCCAAAATCCAAGGTTGACATTATGTGAGGCCACAGGAAGGGAAACAAAATCTGACGAGGCCAGTAAGGTGCAATGAGGACGACTTTGCTCTTTAACCTGGAAACGTTCTGTAGAAATTTCAGAATCAGGGGAATTTGAGGGTAAGTATAAATTAGACTGGGGGACCAATCATGAAGTAGAGTATCCCTCAGTGATTCTCCCCGATGGGGGGTTAGCACAAAGTAGCTGCTGCATTTGTTGTTTAGAGGAGAAGCAAAAAGATTGCAGCAAGGCTAGCCACATTGATGGAAAAACATTTCTGCCACCTTCATGTTGACAGACCACTTGTGAGGTAAAAGAATGGACCTCCTCAATTTGTCTGCTGTCACATTGGGCTTACCCGGAATGTGCATTGCTATGATAAAGCAGTTAGATAAGATCTCCTACTGCTGCACTCTGAGTGCTTCTTGACAAAAGGGGTAAGATCTGGTCCCTCCTTGTTTGTTTATGTATCAAACTAATGACATATTGCCTGTTTGGATTGCAGTTGTCCCTAAAGGGAAAGTGTCCTGGAAGGCATGCGATGCTGAGAGCACTCCTCTCATCTCTAGGACATTGATATGCAAGTTGGCCTCTTTGGGGGACCAAGTACCTTGGACTGTTTTCCCCAGAAAGTGCTCCCCCACCCAATCTGGGAAGCATCTGTGGTCACTGTGGCCTTGGGATGAGGTAGATTGAAAGGACGGTCTTGTAGAATTTGATCTGAGTGAATCCACCACCAGAGGTATTCCTTGCATGCTTGAGTAATTCCTATTTGTGCTGACATGCTTTGGTAAAGAATTGAACACTGTTGTTAGCATCCATTAAAGAATTCTTATGAAATATTGCCAGACGTACTAAGATTATTGCAACTGACACTGACCCCAAGGCTTAAAGAATAAACCAGGCTGAAATTTTGGTACTGTGAATTATTTTTCTGACTGGGAATCTGATAGTCTGTACTCTTGAAATAGGAAGAGAAACTGTCATTGATATCATGTTGAAGACTGCCCCTATGAATTCTAAGGTTTGAGTGTGTTGTAAGTGAGACGTCTTGTAATTTATGGTTATCCCCAGATTAGAACAAATCTGAAGTACTTGATGTCCTACTCTTGTTAGTAGATGCCTGGTCGGGGTGGTAATGAGCCAGTCATCTAGATATGGAAACACATGGAATCCCTGCCATGTCAAGTGAGCTGCTACCACTGCCATGCATTTGGTAAACACCCAGGGGGCTGTGCTGAAGGCAAAGAGCAGTGCTTTGAACTGATAATGACTGGCTCCCAGCTAGAAGCATAAATATCTTCTGGATTGCCTGTTCATCTTTATATGATAGTATGCATCCTGAAGGTCTATCAAGCACATCCAGTCATCATTGCCTAGGAAAGGTAAAATGGACTGAACTGTGACCATCAAAAACTTTGCAAGTTGAAATGACTTGTTCAAAGTGCCGAGATCAAAAATTGGTCTCCAGTCCCCTGTTTTCTTTGGCACTAAAAAGAATCTTGAGTAAGTTCCAGATTCTATCTCGTCTTGTGGGACTTCTTTGATTACTCTTTTTCCAGCAGATTTTGTATTTTGAGTAATGCTTCTTTCCTCTGATTGCATGAAACATTGGGAATTTTGTATATGGATGGGGATGGAAGGGAAAAGGGAATTATATAGCCTCTGGAGATCATCCTCTGAACTGAAGTATCTGTTGTTATATCTAACCAGGCTCTCTGGTGCAGGGATAGTCGACCCCCATTGCCTCCAGAGGGGGACAATTGGGCCTCCTTTCAGGAGCACTGATAGGATCTATCACAGAAAGAATCTCTGGACCCTTGGTTTTGCGGGCCTCCTCTTCCATGAGGACAGCGTTGTCCATTAGAGATCCTCCCGTTGCACCTAGGGGAACTTTCTCCATGTGTCTTCTGGAAAGGAACATTTTCTGACCTCCTCACTGATTCCTAGAAAAGGATCTTTCATGGATCAAAAAATGTATGCCCACTACAGAGAGGGTCTTTCCATCCTTCTCACACCTGGATAATGTATCCTTCTCTTTTGGGCCAAACAACAAACTGCCTTCAAGGGATGATGAGTGAGGACTTGAAAGGCTCCACAAAATCACATAAATGCATCCAGGCATGCCTCCAAATGGATATGCCTGAACCTGCTGTTCTTGAGGCACCTTCAGCTGCATGTGAAATAAGCCTCATGGATGAATTTGAATTAGATTGGAGAGTAGCCAACTAAGAGGCCAGAGATGACTGAGCTTCAGCGGTGATGGTTCCTGAAAGGGACTTTGAAAGTTCCTTGATCAAATCTCTCTGTAATCTGGTAAAATGTTCCAAATAATTCAGTAACTTAAGAGCAAAGGTCACTGATGCAGCATAGATACACTTCCAAAACCTATCCATCACCCTACACTCCCTGTTAGGGAGATGAACATTGGAACTTTGTTCAGCAAGTTCCTTCTTAGTGGCCGCTGTAATGACCATATCATCCATGGGCATCCACTTACTCCAAAATTCCTTCCCGACCAGGGGAGCCAGAATCCAATCTGGCCTCTTAGGGACTGGCTCATCTGAGTCGGGCTTCTTCCACGCCTGACAGACCAAATAAATGAGCTCATTGGTGGACGGAGTAACCCAGGACGTAGATGGGTCAGCTCCAAAGGCTTCCAAAATACAGATTCTTCTGAAGGGTTGATGGAGGTCCACCATCTTTCTACTTCAGGATCTCAAGGATGTCTCCAAATCAGATGTCTTCATGAGGTGAACATGGGGACCCTTTGCCCTCAGACCACTCCGGACAAAAGAAAGACCCCAGCTCCAAGAAGACAGGCTTCTGAACTGCTGTCTCCCTCAGCCCCATAAGCAATCGCCCCAAGGCGGAAGTCAGAGTCAAGCTATCCAGTGCCAAAGCACTGAGGTGCACGGATGGCTCCAAAACCCTCAAATCAACTCCTAAGCCTCAGATCCAACAAGGAAGCTTTTGGCTCCGAGAGTCATCCAGATTCAATGATACTGAAGCCAGAGCACTCAGTGCTAGCTTCGGATATGCAGATAAAGTTATCTTCAAATCCAAGCCAGATGGACCTGGAAGGTTCAGATCTAGGGACTCTGAAGCAACCAGAGAGATCAGAGAAGGAGCAAGAAGTGGTCATGTGGTAGATGGAGCTAACCTGAGGGGGTAGGAACCAGTAAAACACCCATCTGAATCTGCACCAAGAGAAACTTCCTCATCATTCTGTCCACATTTTCCTCAGTCAAAATTCTGGACAAACAAGTCGAGGCAAGGAAAGGTGACTTAGATCAGCACCTCTCCAGACAAAGGGAGGGAACCATGGAAGGCACTGGATCATAAGAAGTAGAATATTTAGTCCTAGTAGAAATTATCGAATCCAAAGTCATTGCATCCATGGGTTTCCTTGTTGGATCCAAGGGCATAGGATCCACCAATTTTTTTCTTTGGATCTGAAGCGGAAGGACTCTGAGAAGCTTTTGGATCTGACTTTGGTCTCTTCCTTGATGGCTCGAAGGAAAGAGTGGTGGAAGTAGAAGGCCAAGGAGACTTTGATAGGGACTCCTTATCTTTAATCTTGGGGGACTGAGCCCCAGATATAGCCTCTCCAAAAGAGGATGGTAGTAAACCTTTAAGGATAAACTTATTTTTCCTATCCACTAGAGCCTGGGATTGAAATTTTTACAAATGGAACAATCCTCCTGAAGATGTAGAGGTCCTAAACAATAAACACAAAGGGTATGAGTGTCTGAAAGAGGCAATTTGTGCCCACACTTCAGACACTTCTTAAAACCAGGAGGCCCTTTCTCAGACATGCTTATGACAAAGAGAAAAAGGTAAGATAGAAGAAAAACTCTTTTTTATAGAGACAATGGTAACTAATTCTACACTAACATTTAAGCCAGACAGAAAAAGCGTGCAATGGATTACCAACAATGGTAAACAAGAAATACAATATTTTAAAAAGGGTAAGGGAATAAAATATATGTATATATAAGAAGAGATTAAAGAGAAAAATCGCAGTTATCTTAATGGAAACTTAAGAGCTACAGCTGTCCACATCTTTTCGTGAACAGAGGCAAACAAGCTCTGAGGTATGTTAGGGGTTGGTGCAGTATGGGTAAGGGAGAAGTTTGAGAGCTTTCTGGTCACCACAAGCTTTAGTAATGGCAGAGTCAGATCCAAGGTTTGGATCTGAACTCAACAGCTGAGGACAGAATGAAAATTGACATCAGATCAAACTTTTGAGGTTGGGTATAATCTCCTTGCCACGCCACATATAAAACTAAACTATACAGTTTTTGATGCAAAAAAATGTCATTTTTACAGTTTGTTTTATGGTAAGGACAGCACCCTAATTTTTTTTGGTGCTGAAAACGTCTACAATGACATCATAAAATACTGAACCCACAATGCCATTTACTACCTAAATTCATCAACAGGATTTTCTTACTTCCTAGAAAGATAAGCTGTCAACTAGGTTTGCAAGCTAAACATTTTATACTGAAAAGTGACATATGTGATGATGCAGTGGTGAAATTAAAATACAAGTTGAATCTATTCTGAAGAAGTTGCTTTTTTACCCAGTGTGACTTGTATGCATATGCAAATCAGTGCCCAGTACATACTATGACATAATTTTGTGGGTGAGGTTATGCAAAAAAGCAGAGTAGATAGTGAAACTAACATCCGACTACAACTACCATTTTTGTTATAAAATCACCTGCACCTTTAACATGTTGCGTGCCGACTGAAAATTAAATTAACTGTAAAACAAAATGCTTTAGAATGTGAGCAACACATTTAAAACTGTGGTCCCAAATAAGTCAGCTGAAGGAGGCTTAGGTAGATATAACAGTTACCCATGAAACTTATTTAAAAGAGAAGTAATACATTATTAAATAAAAGCATTGTTTTTATTCAATCTGTACATAAAATCATATTTTAATAAACCCCAGCTTAAAAACTAAAACAATTATAAAAACTGAATTATTTTGTTGTACAAGCCATATTACCCACAGTCAATATGAGCATCACCTCAGATTTCCCCAAAGAAAAGACCATCATATCTGAAGTATATAGATATACAGAGTAAATTAGCCACAGGAAACTGCATGCCAAGTGGTAAACTGTTTTCTAGAAAATTTTACTTTGATTTAAAATGTCATTGAGTAAAGACCATACCTCCAAAACCTTCATGTGATTTAGTCACCAACCTAAAAAAAAATCCTGAACTAATGTCAGAGAAAGTGAAGAAATACAGCTGAAGAAATGAAGACATGTATTTGCTTTCAAGAATTTAAATGTTTGGAAATAAATACATGTAACTTGCACTAAAATATGCTCCAAACAAAATCACTAGCAGTTTTCCACTTCAAGGTACCTTAGAAAAAATGTGAAGCTTTGGATACAGAAATGTGATTAATCCCGCAATGAGACCAGAACAGACAGGAAGCCTGAAATTGTACACTATTGTTACATTCCTACATGTTGCTGGTAGAGAAGTTCCAAAGGTATTTGACTCAGTTTTCCTGAAATGGAGAAAGAAAAAAACAGCATTGATTCATAAGACAGAAGTTCACTAATAATAGTGAGCCTCCCTAGAAAGTGAAGGTTATTCACCATGTGTACTTTACAAAGATTCAATGTCCTACAGAGATTACAGATACTTAACTTATTGAGCTGAAGATCAGATCCAAATAGTCTTAATTTGGTGAGTTGTATGATCTGCTGATAAGAAAAAGACTAGTATATCTCAACCAAAGAGCACAAATGTCACAAAGATAAAACATTCAATAAAAGTGCAGGAAAGAACGAGCCAAGCTAGTCTTCACTGTGCAATACCTTAAAACTTCTATAGTGGAGGCACTTGAGATATATCCAAATGATTTCTTAAGGACATACCAGTGTTTGAACTACGTGGCTTCTGAATGCCCATGACTTTATACTTTTTAAGCCTTTATGGGTACATTCAGGCCAATAAAGCCAAACCTCACTAGCTGTAAATACATGGTTTGGCAACATCCAATCCGAAAGGTATAAAGGTCACTCAACTGGCTTGTCATGTATGGCTATAAACATGACAGGAAGCCCTCCCTGTCTTGCTTATAATACCTCTTGTACAATCTGTGATAAAAAGGAAATATTTCCAAAGATGTATACAAGAAATTATAAGTGTATTCAAAACAATTTGCCAGTTGATGAACAGAAAAATGAAAAACAAAGACTTGTTAGTACTACTGAGGTGAATAAAAGATGACAGCATCCGAAAATGGATTTAAAGTGGTAATATGAGCTCAAGTCAGACTGTTCTCAAGGAATGCTGTAAATTAAAAATCAAAATGTTTAATTTAAACTAGACACAAGAGCAATGTGAGTAATACCCATGTGTGCCAAGTTCAATTAAGAGTCTCAAGAGCCTCATGGAGCTGGCCAAAGAGTATGGGAGTAAGAAGATGCTGCTGGCTCACTCATTCTGGGGAAATGAAGGCAGCTTTGGCTTGTTACTTGGGTGACATCATAGGGGAATAGTAAGTATTACACCTATATAGTGCAAGACTAGGAGCATGCACTGCCACTGTGCATCTGCACATATCTCAGTAAGTGAGCGGAGGCAGTGTCCCTAAATCAAGACTGCAGTAACACAGCTCAAAGAGCTGCCAAAAGGGAGGGTGTACTCCACAGGGAAAGCTGAGTAGTAATGCATGACCAGCAACACGATTATCTTCCTATCACATGATTTTCCTCTCAGAGGAATAAATGCGATAACTGGGCTACTTGAGCAGAACAAATGGGCCAGAGTTCTCTCATGTAGCCTTGGAATGCCTGGCTCCTGCCCCTAAAGAATTAATGAGCTGACTGGATGCAGGCAGAGGAGCCACTGGACTGGTCCCTGTGGAGTCTAGCAAAAATGGAAGCTATGTACTTAACATAATAATAGATCCTTTCAATCCAGCCCATCTGATTCAATGTACAGGTCCTTGAGCCACTTCTTGGATCTGATCCTGCTGAAATCATAATTCCTTCTTGTCCCAAGAATACCTCAGACTGAGTCTGCCTGCTTGTGGTGAGTGCTTCACCAAGTACACAGATTGACTCACCTACCAAACAAGACATGGATGAGGAATCAGCTCCAGGCTGAATACAAGACAAGGCCCTGGGGTCAGGTCCAATCAATCAATCAATCAATCAAGTGACAATTTAGGAAAGTGGACGAAGGGCATACCTCTCAACCTGTTAATGCAAAAAATCTGGACAAAGCTTGACAAAATGAGGGTACAAATAGGGACATATTTTAAATATTACTCTTATAAATTTAGAAAGTTCCTAGAGTAACAGAATTTGTTTTAATATACATTTTCTGAAGGATTTGAAGTCTGAAACTCAAATGTATGTCATAGTGACTTCAAATCCTGAGATCAGTCCAGTGATTTGCCAGAAAAAAAGAGGAACAGGCTGAAAATCTGGACATTCTGTGAAAATCTGTGCAGTTGAGAGGTATGGCAGGGGATGTTGAGCGAGACAGAACAAAACAACAAGGATGTAGTATTATGGTAAGTAGATAATGTTTATATCTGATGCTGTCTTTTCCATATAACAACAGATGGGACAGAATCCCAGCTACTGGAAACTCTAGGAGGTCTCATGGAAGGATGTTCCGAAATATGGTGCATAAGATCTGGATTGCACATCCATTTAGTAATGTGCTACAAACGTGTGAACCGTAGGCTAAGTAGCTGCAGCACAAATCTCATATATGGGTACTCTAGCAAATTAAGCAGCAGAGGTAGTCACCAGTCAAGCTGAGTGAGCCTTGGGTTTGTCTGCTAATACTAATCACTTTTCCTTATAAATAAAGGTAATGCAGTCATAGAACCAACAGAATAAAGCCACTTGAGAAATTCCTTGACCCAATTTGGCCTTTGAAATGGGAAGAAAAAGCTGGTCTGTTTTTATATTGTCTTTGGTGCAATGCAGGTAAAATCTCATTTGAGGATGTTATAGTCATAAATAAATAACATTAAGAATGTATCTTATATGCCTTTAGTCAGGAACAGCACTTCAGGATGTGCAAACAGAAATTTATTTTTACAGTGCTGGGAGTCAGTCTTCATAGCCCTTGATGAAGCATTCTCACTTTACATACAAAAAAAAAGAAGTTACGTACTCACCATAACGTTCCATGTGAGTTGTTTATCTCGCCTTTATTCTCACTGATAGGTTCAGAGATGATCCTCGGCTCCGACACGGCCGATAGCAAAGCTCAAGGTTTGCCAGTAGCTCGAGACCAAGCCCCTTATCCCATGATGCACTCCTGGAATTACCTCAGATCTTGTTTGCTGCATATATATATATATATATATATATATATATATATATATATATACCCCTGTAAGGGGTGCACTCCCCAAGAAGGAAGAAGTATTGAACAACCAGGATGATACTAGCCTCTAGGTCAACTGTCAGCCAGGAGGGGGATGCAGGGAGGGGGCGTGAGAATAAAGGCGAAATAAACAACTCACATGGAACATTATGGTGAGTACATAACTTCTTTATGGGAAGTTGTTAAATCCCGCCGTTTATTCTCACTGAAGGGTAACATCCCTAGCACCCGCAATCCTGGGTGGCTCACAGGAGTACATTTTTCAGAACCTTAGAACCAAAAGAAGACCTGTCCCTGGAAGCTTTATCTACTTTGCAATGAGTGATAAAGGTATGAGGCTTAGACCAAGTGGCTGCAGCACAAATGTTATCAAGGGGCAATTTAGCTTGAAAAGCAGAAGACGTAGAAACAGATCTGGTTGAATGAGCCTTTACTTTGTGTGGCAAAGGTATGTTAGCATTTGCATGAACAAATGAGATACAATCAGATAACCATTTTGAAAGGGTTGTTTTAGCCACTGGTCTACCTTTTCTGGCCTCCGAAAAGGATACAAAGAGTTGATCTGATTTTATAATATCCTTAGTTCTATCAAGATAAAATCTGAGCTGTCTGTGCATGTCAAGTTTGTGCAGCATGTATTCCAATTTGTTGGAATGGTTGGGAAAAAAGACTGGCAACTCAATGACCTGATTGATATTAGACTCAGAACAGACTTTAGGCAAAAAGGAGGGGTTTGTTCTGAGAGATACTCTATCAGCATGGAAAATCATATAAGGAAGTCTGATAGATAATGCTTGAAGTTCTGACACTCTGCGGGCAGAAGTAATGGCCACTAGAAAAATAGTTTTCCAGGACAAAAATGTGAGATCACTAGATGATGCTGGTTCGAAGGGGGGAAGAATTATTTGAGATAGCAAAAAATTCAAATTCCAGGGAGAATAAGGGACAGGAGGTCTCATGTGAAAAACACATTTGAGAAAAACCTTAGATAACTTATGGGCCATAATATTTAACCCATTCAATCCAAGGTGGAAATCAGATATGGCGGCTAATTGAACCCAAACTATGGCAGCTGCTGCTCCTTCCTTAAAAATCATTGTCAAAAACTCTAAAATGGATGACAAAGGAGCTCAGAAAGGGTAAATTTTTTGTATACTGGCCCAGATGGAGAACCTTTTCCACTTACTGCGATATAGTTTTCTGGTGGATGGCTTAAGTGAAGACAATAGAATTTGTCTTGTGTCATCTGAGAGTGAATGAGGCCTGGCTATTTGGGGAAGTGGATCAGCCAAGCAGTCAGCTTTAGAGACTGCAATGAAGGATGGAGGTCCCCTGATGGGTATGTCAGGAGGTCTGGAACTGGATCCAGGATCCATGGATCCTCCAGCAGATGATGGTGAAGAAAAGGGAACTAAATCTGTCGAGTCCAATGGGAGGCTATAAGGATAACAGTCCTTCCCAGTGACTTTGCTTTCTGTAAAAACCTGTGTATCAATGGAATTGGAGGGAATGCATATAGGAGACCCGGAGGTCAATCGTGTATGAGTGCGTCTCTCGGAGGATGTCCCGGAGGTGGTATTAGGGCAAAGTAGCTTCTGCATTTGGTACTGATGTGGCTGGCAAAGAGGTTGCAGCAAGGCTGGCTCCATTTGCAGAAAATCATGCCTGCAACATGTTGGTTGAGAGACCACTTGTGAGGCAACATGATTGCCCTTGTTCAGCTTGTCCACTATCACGTTGGATTTTCCAGGGATGTGCATTGCTAACAGAAAACACTGGGATGACACAGCCCATTGCCATACCCTGAGGGCTTCTCGACAAAGGGGATAAGACTTGGTTCCGCCCTGTTTGTTCAAGTACCAGACCACTGACATGGTGTCTGTCTGAATTGCAATTGTCCCTAGAGGAAGAGAGTCCTGAAAGTACTGCAACGCCAGAAGTACTGCTCTCAACTACAGAACATTGATATGCAGATGTGACCCTTGATCTGGCCATGCGCCTTGGGCAGTCTTTCCCTGAAAATGCCCCCCTACCCTATCAGGGAAGCGTCCATGGTCACAGTGGCTACTGGGGGAGGGAGCACAAATGGTCTTCCTATTGTGACGTGGAGAGACATCAACCACCACCGAAGGTCCCTCTTGCAAGAGTTTGTGATGAGAATCATATGGTTCATTGGCAATTTCTGGTAAGACCATTGAGCGAACAGGAGCCATTGAAGAATTCACATATGCATCCTTGCGAGTGGAATGGCTAGAATTGCTGCCACCATCAAACCTAGTACCTTCAAGACCTCTGCGGCTGTAGCTCTGTTCTTCAACACCAATGAGTTGACGTGTTGGTGAAGAAGTGAGACCCTTTTGACTGGAAAATGTAGAATGGTGGTTGAGGTATCTAACTCTGCTCCTATAAAGACGGTATGCTGCGATGGTGACAAGTCAGACTTTTTGAAGTTGACTGTAATGTCTAAGTGGTGGCAAAGTGTCAGAGTAGATTGTGTTGCCTGAATCAATTGATGCCTGGTGGTAGCGGCGAGGAGCCAATCATCTAGGTATGGAAAAACCTGGAATCCTAGACATCTCTTTTGAGCCGTGACCACTGCCATGCATTTGGTGAACACTCTGGGGGCTGTAGTGAGACCAAAGGGCAGGGCTCAAAACTGGTAGTGATTGGCTCCCAGCCGAAAACGCAGGTGATCTCTGGAGTGTCTGTCCATCTTTATGTGGTAGTATGCATCCTTGAGATTGATGGAGCACATCCAATCACCTTTCCCTAGAAAGGGAAGAATGGCCTGAAGCGTGACCATTCAGAACTTCTCTTTTTTTTTTACAAATTAGTTGAGTCTGCTGGGATCCAAGATAGGTCTCCAGTCCCCTGTTTTTTTTGGGACCAAAAAGAATCTTGAGTAAATTCCGAATCCAGTTTTGTCTGCTGGGACTGGCTGGATGACTCTTTTTTTTTTTTGAGCAACTTGCAGACCTCTATAGTTGTTTGTTCCCTTAGACTGGGTGAATCATCTGGGATTCTGTTGACAGGAGTAGGAGAGGAAGAGAACGGTATGAAATACCCTCTGGAAATGATGCTTTGTACCCAGGTATCGGATGTTATGCTTAGCCAGGCTTCTGGGGACAAAGATAAGCGACCCCTGACTGCCTCCAGAGCTGGACAGCTGGGTGCTGGTAGAGCTGACCAGAGAATTGGCCTCTGTCACCCTGCTGTTGCGGACCCACCTTGCCACGCGGACGGCTTCTTCCATTATAACCCCCTCCTCTGCCTCTAGAGGGGGTTTTCTCCATGTGTGTCCTGAAAGGCTCCCTGTGCTGTTCGGAACCACATCTTTCTGCCCTTAGGGCCCTTGGGATAGGGCCGAGTAGGGGTAGAAAAATGGACTCCAACGGCAGATAGAGTCTTGCCTTCCTGCTCACACCTGGTTAGAGTTTCCTTTACCTTCCACTCAAACAGGGATGAGCCATCAAATGGGTTGTTGATAAAGGAAGACTTGAAAGGCTCCGCAAAGGAACAGAGATGCATCCAGGCTTGTCTACGCAGTGCAATGCCTGAACTAGTGGCTCTACTCAAACCATCAGCTGCATAAGAAATGAGATGCATGGATGAGTTCACAATCGAGTTTAGGGTAGCGAGCTGGGTGTTAACTTTGTTGGCAACCCCTGCAGCAGCTACCATACCCTGGAGAGCATCTCCTAGCTCTTTCAGGAGATCTCTTCGTAGTCTTATAAAATGGGTTAAATAGTTCAGTGATCGAAGGGAAAAAGTCGCTGAACTAAACATGCGTTTCCCATATCTATCCATGATTCTGGAATCTCTGTTAGGAGGATGGATAGATGAGGACGTCTCAGACGTTTCCTTTTTGGTGGCTGCTGACACCACCATGGCATCAACAGGCACTCCCTTAGTCAAATTAAGCTTTGTCCACTGGGGCAGAGATTAACTTATTTGGCTTCCGAGGGACAGGTTCCATGGCCTCCGACTCCCATACCTTACGAGAGATCAGCTCCATGAGCTCATTATAAGGCAGAGACACCCAAGAGGTGGAAGGTTGAGACCTGAAAGCCTTCAAGAGCAGTGACTCATCTTCAGTAGGGCTTTTGGACTGCCAACCACCCCTCTGATTAAGGATCTCTAATATCTCCGCAAAGAAGATATCCTCAGAGGGGGGATCGAGGGGACCCTTCTGACTCATCCAAGTCAGTGTCAGATGTCAAAGACTCCTGTGTGGAGTGCAAGTGCCTCCTCTTGCACAGTCTCTTCCTGGGTACCTCCTCAGTGGGGGCATCTGGGGAGGTCTCAGAAGAGCAGGAGGTGTCCTGTGGGGCCATTTAAGGCTTAGGGTCTCTATGCTTGGGTTGACCGGTAGAAGCAGGAGTGGACACAGGTGCTTGAGAGGAGGAGGAAGCCAGACCTGATGATGTCTTTAGAGACAGGACTCTCCTCATGGCATCGAATGCACCATGGCTCCGATGAGAAGAGGTAGATGGATCCGAAGGGACCGTCCGATCCTCCTACACCGAGGCCATGGGTTCCAAGCCCGAGGCAGGAGCCGAGCTCATCCAAGCTGAAACCCCAAAAGGAAGAGTCAGCACTGACAAATCAGTATGACTATCCTCTTCGGACCTGACAGGAGAGTGTCGGCTCCTAGAGTCCCTGGTCGGTGTCAAGGATGTCCGAGTAGATGGAACCGATAACACCGGAGCAGGTCTTGGCTCCACAGGCTCAACAACCATCAGGTCAGGCTCCTCTGGCTCCAAAAGTCCAGTAAGGCTCAGAGAAGGAGCTGTCAAAGTCCAGGTTAATGGTCTTCAGCTCCGACGAAGGCGTCGGAGCTGACAAAAATTTGGCAAGACCTGGTGCCCGTAAAAGCTTCTGCACCAACTGGTCCATATCCAGATCTGAGAGGCTGACAGAAGACTTTGAGGAGTGCACCGAGGGTGCTGATTGGAGTAGAGGAGATGAGGGAATCTCAGAAACTGGATCCAAAGCTGTGAGCTGGCTCTGAACAGAAGGGAGACAGTTCCGAGGGCAGTGGAACCGATGACCCTACACCCTCCATTTTTTTAGCCTTTTTTGATGCTTTGGAGTCACCTGAAGACTTGGATGACTTTGAGGATTTACTAGCACCATCCTGGTCACCCAGTGCTTCTGAGAAAGGGTGCTGAAGTAAACCCCTATCCACCAATTTCCTCCTTCTAAAAGTACCCTGGAAGAGAAGGAGTGACAGATGCTACAAGAGTCTTGGAGGTGTAATGCCCCCAGACAATAAACACACTGAACATGCCCATCAGTGACTGACATTTTTTGTCCACAATCTGGACATTTTTTAAAGCCAGATTTAGGATGATGCTTCTTTTTCTCATCAGGCATCTCTATTTTAAATTTAGACAATTTAAACAATTGAAAAAAACACACTCAAGAAATTATCGAACAACTACTGCTAAGAATGTGGTTAAATACAAGGCCAACTACTAGGCCAATTCTATAGAAAAAAGCAAGCCAACACAGGGCACTTATTTAAATCTAAGTCTAAAACTATATAGAATATATATATATATATATATATATATATATATATATATATATAAACTATCCTAACAAGAAAGTCAAGAAAAAAGTTTTTAAAACTTGCAAATAGACGAATCTATCCAATAAAATTGGTCCAAGCTATCTGGAACACTGAGATCTGTGCTGCGGCAAACAGGATCGGAGGTAATTCCTGCAGTGCATCATGGGATAAGGGGCTTGGTCTCAAGCTACTGGCAAACTTTGAGCTTTGCTATCGGCTCCGAACCCATCAGTGAGAATAAACAGCGAGATTTAACAACTTCACATTTGTAATTTTATACATTTTCTTATCAAACTGCTCATGCAATTTCATTATGTTAAAATGATTGTGTCCTACAGAAAACTTTGCAAATGTCCTCATCCCTTGTGATTTTCACCTCAGACTTCACGTGAACACCTTCCTATACATGATTCACCTGCTTTGAAGGGGTCTTGTTTCTGACCATGGATGTTTCAAACCTGCCCTAGCAACAATGCACTTCTAGCCTGGAGGAGTCAGGCTAACAAATTCCTTTTTGTAATAACTACATGCCTCACTTCATGCAACACATATTATTCTCTCTTATTACATACTAAAATAATGCAGTTTGAAAAGAATAGTAATACTGTAGGTTATGCAGCTGTATTTTTCCCAGCCCTGCATACAAATTATATTTGAGTTTTTTTTTTTTTTTTTTTTTTTAACAATTATATTATAGCATCATTAATAAACTGAAATTAATATACATTTTAATGGTCTTGTCCCATAACAAATACTGACACTCATCAGATGGGAAATATACTCCCCTTTGTTGAAAAATTTGGGAAAAAAATGGAGGTTAATCATTTGGTTAAGATGTGATTCCGTGGCCACTTTAAAATGAAAGTGTGGATTGGGTTATACCCTATCCTTATAAAAAATCAGGTTGGGAGGATTGCAGGACAATGCCTGCAACTCTGAGATCCTCCTAGCTGAGGTAACAGCTACTAAAAAAAAATCATTTTTCAAGAGAGAAATTTTAGTTCTGCTGAGGCTGCTGGCTCAAAGGGGGACCTAGTCAGGGTTTGAAGCATCACAGTAATATCTCCATTGAGGAACTGGATCTCTGATTGGAGATGTAAGCTAGAATGTTCTCTTCAAAAAGCCTTGGAGATATTCAAAGAGGCAAAAGAGGTTTTGTCCCACATGAGAGCTGGATATGGCTGCTTATTGTACCTTGATAGTCAAGAAGCAAGAATCTCTCTGAAAGAGAGCCCCCAATAAGTCTAAGATGGGTGGTAAAGATGCTGAAAAGGGTTTAGACCCATTAGAGGAAAGCCCAGATAGTAAACCTCTTCCATTTGGTAATGTAAAGCTTTATATTGCTAGATTTCAGTGCTGAAGACCAAATCCATATAACTGAAGTAGAAAACCTGGCATCACTGGCCATCACTGGAACTGGAAGAACCATGCAGTCAATTTCAGGGTCTTTATGTCTTAGTGAGGCTGTCTACATGGATGTAATAGGGCAAAAGGGCAAAATAAGAATCACCATTGCTTTGTACCTCATGGCTTTCTGTAGAAACTTGGTTAAGAGTGAAAAGTGTGAAAATGTATACAGCAGACCTGGGGGCCATTTGTGGACTACATCATCATTCAATGATTGCACCTCTGTGGAAAATTTGGAAGAAGAAGCTGCTGCATTTGTTTAGGTGGAAGACAAAAAGATTGCATCAAGGCTTACCTCAGTAACTGAAAATCATCATAGTCACTGACTAATTGAGGGACTACTTGTGAGGCAAAGGAACAGACCTGCTCAGTTTGTCTGCCAGAACACAAACTCCCTGGGATGTGCCACCACCATAAAGTGTTAAAAAGACATTGCCCACTACCACACCTTCATGACTTCACAGCATAATGGGTATGAACAAGGTTTTCCCCTTGCTTTTTGATACACCAGACCACTGCCATGTTGTCTGTCTGGATGGCTAGATATCACACTGCTGGGGAGAAAATCCTGGAATGCCTGCAGTGCTAGGAAGATCACACTCATTTCCAAGACACTGATGAAGTCTGACAATTATTGTTGACCATGTACCTTGAGCCATCTTCCCTTCATAATGCCCCTCCAACTCAGATCCATGGTCAAATTGGCTGTCAAGGGTAGGAGGGTGAAAGGTCAAACCCACATAACTATTGAAGTCAACCACCAATGAATATGGTTCCTGCAAAATGATGCAAGGCATACTGGGAAAGGAAGGGGACGGTGTAATACTGACCACTTTAGAGACAGTGTCCTGTGCAGAACTCATGTAAAATCTTGCCTGAGGTACTAAAGTGACTGATGCAGCCATCGACTCCAACAAATATAGAACCAGAAGCTATTTGATGTAGAGATGATAGCAGGCAATTTGCGATGCTGAATCCAGGTGGCATTCTATGAACTCATTTGTATGAGACTGTGTCAAATGATGTGTCCAAATATTGGAGTCTGAATTTTTTCTACATACTGTAAACTATTTGAGTGTAAATTTTAAACTGTAATTTGTTTGTTATCTGGAGCTTTTCTCCTTGGGTCTCCACTGAAAATGGGCTACTAACCAAATTGGACTAACCTGGTTAACAATGTCAATAAATAAATAAATAGCTTTTGGTTAGATTGATTGTGATGCCCAAATAAGGAGCTAAAGCACTGGATAAGTAGATCCCTGGTGGATGCAATGAGAACACAGTGATCTAAGTAGGGGAACACTTGGAATCCCTGAAGCCTTAGATACACTGCAACAACTCCCATCCATTTGGTGAAACCCCTGGAGACTGTGGTGAGAACAGAGAGCATCACCCTGAATAGAAAGTAACTGGCTCCCAGCTGGGAGTGGAGATATCCCCTAAACTACCATGCTATCTTGATATGGTAGAAGGCATCCTGGAGCTCCACTAAGCACATCTTCCTCAGACAATGTACAATGGACTGAACCCTGACCATCCGGAACTTTGTCTGTTTCACTAATTAGTTGAAGTGGCTTAGGTCCAGAATGGGCCTGAGGTCCCTAGTGTTTTTCAGAACCCCCCCCCCCCAAAAAAAATACTAAATAGTCTCTGGATCCTCACTGGTCTGGTGGGATGACTTTGCTACTTCTGCTGCTACCATTTCCCTCTCCGACTGGCAGGAACGTTTGGGATTCTCTTTTTTCTTTTTTGGAGGAAAAGCAAATGGAATAATATATCCTCTGGTGATTATCTTCTGCACCCATAAATCTTTAGTGATAGCTAGATAGGTGTGAAGGTGCAGAGATTAGCACCCCCCTACCGGACTGCCTCTAGACTGTGGCACTCAAGTAATCACTCAGGACCAGGGCTTCTCAGTAAAGGGACCTCAAAACCCTGGATTCTATGGTCCACCTTAGCCCCCAGGGCAACATCTGTTGAAGTTATCCCCCCCCTTCTGTCAGCAAAAGTGCTTTGGCCAAAACCCTGGGTTTTTCAATACCATTATCTTCTTTCTACCCTTCTGATTACAAGAAACAGTTCTTTGGGTGGGGGTGGAAAAATATATGCCTATGACAGTGATGGAGAATCTTTTGGGCTCGGCGTGTCAAAAATTTGGAACATGCCAGTCTTGACTCTGTTGGCGTGTCACCCCCCCCCCAGTGAACAAAAGAGAAACAATTCTTTATGTATTCATTTATTTAAAAAAAATACAGTCCAATCATGTGTGTTGCTATGTATTATAAAAATAAATGAAAAATCAGTGACTTACAATAGAGAAAAAAATATGCACACTGATAATTGGACTTAAAACAGTTCACCAAAAAATTTACCTTAATTTTAATAGTAATTTTGAATTGAACTGAAACAAATATGGAATACACTGCATTGGATTTGATTAACATCAATTCATGACTTTTTAATAGAAAAGTACAGGTTCACATTTTTCTTGTATTTTTGTTCATTCAGTTTCCTTGGTAACTTGGGTGTTGGTGAACGCTGGTGTGTCACCCAAAAAGTCGTGGTGTGTCACCTTTGACACGCGTGCCATAGGTTCGCCATCACTGGCCTATGGCAAACAGGATCTTGCCCTCCTGCTCACTTCTGGAAAACATATCTTTTTTTACCTCAAGTCCACAGAGTGTTGAACCATCAAAAGAAGCATTAATGGAGGTCTTAAAACTTTTCACAAACATTGCTGAGATGCATCCAGGGATGCCGAAGAACAATAATGCTGGTCCCTGCCCATCTTGACATGTTATCAGCCAGGTTGGAAAATGGATGCATGGACAAGTTGAACCTAGACTGAAGGACAGATAGCTAGAACTCCACAGTTTTTTGGATATCTTAGGGAAGTTACCAGAATGGGATTTAGATAGTTCTTCAGTCAGATCCCTCTGGAAGTGAATCACATGAGTCAAATAGTTCAGCACATTTAGACAGCAAATGTTGCTGAAACAGAAGTCCATTTCCCTCTTCTAGTACCTTGGAATCTCCACTAGGGGTTGGGCACATCTGCATGTTAGATTGCAGTTTTGTATAGCATGCAGTCAGTAGTATTTTAAATAAGGGGAAGCATTTTCATTGATTGTGGTATGTCATAAAGATAAAGTAAAGTAAATAAGTACATTTTTTAGGTGTAATAAATATAAGTTTTAAAGTATAACAAGAATAAAAGCTGGTTTAATTTTAAGTTAACATAATGTTGTGATCTTAGGCTGCTGGGGTGAGGGTGGGTTGTAAAAGTTTACAGATTATATGTATTATACAGTTTACAATTGAATACCAAAGTCACTGCTGTTGACCAGCATGCAGTCAAAAAGCAGTTTTCCAATGGGCAGAATGCAAACTGAAAATACATCAACTACACTACAGCGAATGGGTAGTGTAGTTTGTGTATATGAGTTCAGCATTGTGCACAGAGATCATGGTTCAATGAGGAAGAGGATTGCCTCTCAACTGTCCTTGATTTTCAGGGACGTCCCTGATTTTGGCCCAAATTTTATCTCCGTCCCACTTAATCCCTCCTAAAACTAGTGACTTTTGGAGGAAGGGTGGTGAATTACACAATGATAATGACAATAATTAAGAGTTATAGACTTCTTTTACTTCAGAACATGCATATTAATTCGCATGCTCTGATTCTTTCAATGTCTCAAGTTAATAGCCCTAATATTTTAAAAGTGCCCCTGACTGTCTCTGATTTTTTTTTCTGGATTTGTCACTGATTCTGTTGAAATTTGCCCCAATTGGTTGAGAGCTATTAACCCATTTCCTCACTGTAGTGCGATCTCAGAGTTGGTATATATAAGTTGCAGGGGGGGTGAAGGGGGAGCTTGCCCCTTGCAAAATAGTAAAATACATGTACTGTTGACTATGGAATGTCAAAGTACGTGAAGATGCATGTCACCTCCTGCTATGTCAAATACATCAAACTACAGGTGTCAATGTATTCAGTTTTGACCTGGCTGGAATTTTGATGTTCCGGATTCAGGCTTTCGGGTCGACCATGTGACCGGTCAACCCATGCAGTTTCCAGGTTTCAAAAGTAAACCATATTATACGTATAATTAAAATGAGGATTTCCCTTGTTTCTTGTTCTTGGTATAAGCTATAAACAAGTTTTTTTGTTTGTAAGCAAATAGGCTAGAAAAATAAGACAAAATAATGAAAGCCATAAAAATGCTAAGCTTCTATTAGCTTGTTTTTTTTTTTCATTAGCAAATGTTCCTTGAGAGAAGTTTCTGCAGTTGAAGGCAGTTAGCCACAGGAATTCTGCACATTCTATTCTGAGTGAAATTTGCTAAGATTCTTTCATGCATTTTCAGGTGGAAGCAATAAATTTCAGAGTTCTAAGCATCCTCTGACAAGGAATATTCTACATGTAGAGGTACAGTGGTAAGCAGTTCAGTGGAAAATAAAGGAGGGGCTCCAGTATCCAAGGGAGATATTTCAGGTGAGACCTTAGGAAAGGAAACCATGTCCGATGATGCCAGAAGGGGGCAATGAGGATAAAAAAATGTCCTCAGGCAGCGAGCTTTCTGCAAAACTATGGGAATAAGATGGACAGGAGTGTAAGCATAGAGGAGACCAATCACGGACTACAGCATCCCTTGGTGACTCCCTGGGTGGAAGTATCAGGGCAAAGTACATGATGCATTTGTTGTTGTTTGGGGAGGCAAAGAGGTCACAACATGGTTGACCCCAACGATTGAAAATCTGCTTTGCCACTGTCAGATTGAGGGACCATTCATTACCAGTTCAGAGCCCTGCCCTTTGGAGTCACCACAGCCCCCTGGGTGTTTACCAAATGCATGGCAGTGGTGGTGACTTACCTGAGGCTACAGGGATTCCAAGTGTTCCGTACCTCGACAATTAGCTCCTCATGGCACCCATGAGACATTGTCTGTCACAAGCCATCGAATATGTCCTCTTTCTGTTGAGTTTAATTTGTCAACCAACACACTGGAGTCCCCAGGTAAATGTGTTGCAAGAAGAAAGCAGCTGGAGGACCACCCATTCCCACACTCTCATGGCCTCTCAGCACAACAGGTAAGATATTGTTCCCCCTGTTTGTTGATATACCAGATCACTGCCATGTTGTCCATCTGAATTGCAACTGTCCCCAGAGGAAGGCAATCCTGAAAGGCTTGCAATGTTAAGAGGACTATTCTCATCTCTAAGGTGTTTATGTACAATTTGGTCCCTATGGGGGGGCCACATGCCTTGAACTATTCTCCCCTGGAAATGCCCCCACACCCCAACAGGGTAGCATCTGTGGTCACCATGGCCTTCGGCAAAGGGAGTGAAAAGGGCCTGCCTAAAAAGAGATCCTGAGACTGAAGCCACTTTTGTCTGCACATTGGCATCAGTTTTATGGACACGGACACAGGTTGAGGCAGAACAGACCACTGAATTCCCAGGGTCCACTGTAAAACCTGCATATGATTCCTTGCTAGTGGCACAAGATGTATGGCTGTGGCCATGAATCCTAGGGTCCAAAGAAACAAGTGGGCTGGAGTATTTGAAAGATTTAAGACTTGCATGACCTGTTCCCAGATCAGCTGTACTCTGCGAAGAGGTAATGCTGCAATCTCTGAGATGGAGTCTAGCTGGATTCCTATGAACTCTAAGCTTTGCATCAGGACCTGCTAGGACTTCAAGAGGTTCACTGTAATCCCCAATTGGCTGAACAGAAAGAGGACATACTCGACGGCTTGTGACAGACAATGTCTCATTGGTGCCGTGAGGAGTTAATTGTCGAGGTACGGAAACACCTGGAATCCCTGTAGCCTCAGGTAAGCCACAACCACTGCCATGCATTTGGTAAACACCCAGGGGGCTGTGGAGAGTCCAAAGGGCAGGGCTCTGAACTGGTAATGACTGGCCCTTAATTGGAAGCAAAGGTGTCTCCTCGAATGCCTGCCTATCTTGATGTGACAGTAGATGTCTTGGAGATCCACTGAGCGCATCCAGTTCCCCATGCATAAAAGAGGCAGAATGGATTGAACAGTGACCATCCAGAACTTGGACTTCTTGACAGAGAGATTCAACTCACTGAGTTCCAGAAGAGGACACTGTTCCCTGGTCTTTCTTGGCACTAAATAGAAGCAAGATTATATTCTTAATCCTCTCTATCCTGTAGGGACCTCTTGGATGGCTCTTTTTTTAAGAAGCTGTACAACTTCCTTGAAGGCCAACTCCCTCTGGTGGGGTGGTATGTTGGGGAGATGCCTTTGTATAGGAGACAGTCGAAAAAAAAGGGATGAAATAACCCCTGAAAACGATGTTTAACACCCATTGATCAGAGGTGATGTTTGTCCAGGCTAGTAGGTGAAGGGAAAGACAGCCCCTGACTGCCTCCAGGGCAGGACAGTTGGGCAATGCTTGAGGAGCACTGAAAGGGCTGCTCAGAGAAGGGTTCCCTGGAGCATTCATTTTGTGCCCCCCCGGCTCTAGGGTGGCATCTGCCATTGAATCTTCTGGTACCCTGGCAAAGCAAGCAGTGGAGTCTGCCACTGCTTTGACTGAAAGAGCTCTTGGTTTGTGAGACAAACAATCCCTTTTCTTTATAAACAAAGGTAATACAATCACAAAGCCACCTGGACAATGTGTCTTTAGGAACACCATATACCAATTTGGTTCTTGAGAAGGAAAGAAAATATTGATCTGTTTTCCTAATGTCCTTGGTATGATTCGGGTAGAATCTCAATAGATGGACATCCATCAAGGTATATTCCCTTTATTAGAAAAGTGTGGTAAGAAATAGCCTGGTTAAGATTAGCTTCTGAGGCCAATTCTGGATTGGTCTGAAGAGATAATCTAGCCTTATGAAAAATCAAGTAAGGAGGATTGCAAGATAAGGCTTATAACTCAGAAATTCTTCTAAGTGATATAATTGCCACTAAGAAAGTAGATTTCCAAGACAGAAATGTTACTTTTGCAGATGCTGCTGGTTCATAAGGGGTTCAGGTCAGAGTCTGAAGCAACAAAGTAATATCCCACAGTTGAAATGAATTTCTGATAGGGGGTCTAAGAAAAAAACGTTCCAGAGCTTCAGAGAGTTTCAAACAGGAAACAGACTTTTGCTTTTCTCCCACATGAAAACTGGATAGAGCTGCCAACTGAACTTTAATTGTAGAAAAGGTAGCACCTTCCTGGAATAATCCCACAGAAAAAAACCCTCAAGAATCTATGGCAAAGGTGCTGAGAAATGATCTAATTATTTAGAGGAATCCCAGCTAGCAAACCTCTCCCCATTAACTTTTGTAAACCTCTCTCATGTTCAGTTTTTGTGAAGAAGATAAAATGTGAATAACTGACATGGAAAGCCTGGCATCCCTGACCATCACTGGAACTGAAGGAACCAAGTTGTCAGTTTCAGAGTTTTCATATCTCAGTGAGACTGGACATAGATGTGATAATGAAAGTCTGGAGGAGAGTCCAGCACCCAAGGAGGGTGTTTCAGATGAGGCCAAAGGAAGGAGAACCAGAAGGTGTCAATGAAAATCACTGTTGCCTTGCACCAGATGGATTTCTGCAGAAAATTGATCATAAGGGGAAAATGTGGAAATGTGTATAGGAGACCTGGGGGCCAATTGTGACCTACAGCATCCTTGTGAGACCATCCTTCTCAGAGGATAAGTGCAAAGTAGCTTCTACACTTGGTGTTTAGGTGGGGCATGAAGAGATTGCAGCATGGCTAGCTCTGGCAACTGAAAATCATGGTTGCCAGTGACTGGTTGAGGGACCACTCATGAGGCAAAAGTATAATTCTGTGCATTGTGTCCTCCAAGACAATGGAAGTCCTCAGGATGCACTTTGCCACTAGAAAGCTCTGGGAAGACATTGCCCAGTGCCACACCTTCATGGTTTCCTGGCTCAACAGGTATGAACAGGTTCCTCCTTACTTGTTGATATACCAGACTATGGCCATGTTGTCCATCTGGAAGGATATAAAACCCTTGGGGGGGGAGTCCTGAAAGGCCTGCAATGCTAGGAGGATTGCCCTCATCTCCAAGACATTAATGTGAAGCTTGGACTCTATCAACGACCATGTGCATTGAACAATCTTCCATTTGAAATGCCCCCCTCTTCTACCCCGGATTCGAGGTGTCCATGGTCAGAGTGGCTGTTAGTTCAATCCACATGACTAATGTGGAGGTCAATCACCAAAGAATGTGACACCTGCATATTGGCATGAGATGTATGTAGTAACTGTAAGGGTTGATACATCATTGACCATTGGACAGAAAGGGTCAGCTGCAACACACATGTAAAATCTTTCCTGATGAAGCACCATAATAGATGCAGCTGTCAGTCCCAACAAAGAGTTAGCCTTGCTGGGGTATTTGTAGAAGAGAGGACCTCAGAAGCTTGTTGACAGAGGGAGAGTACTCTTGAATCTGGAAGTTTGGCAGTGTCAGATTTTGTATCTGGGTGGAACCCTATGAACTCTATTGGTCTATATCTGTGGCAGGTGGCTTTTAGGTTTGCAGTTATCCCCCCAAGTATTGAGCTTACTGGAGCAAGATGTCCCTACACAGAACAAGCAGATCCTTGGAAGGTGAAATGAAGAGCCAGTCATCTAGGCAGGAGAACACATGGAGTCCTTGCAGCCTTAGGTACACTGCCCTCGCAGTTATGCATTTTTGAACACCCTGAGGGCTTTGGTGAGACCCACTGGCAGTGCTCTGAAATGAAGTGACTGGCACCTAACTGTAAGTGGAGAAACCTCCTAGACTGCCTTACTACCTTGATATGGTAGTAGGCATCCTGAAGGTTTACTGTGCACATCCAGTCGTCCTTCCTCTTAAGACGCAGAACAGACTGAAATGCGACCATCTGGAACTTTGTTTCACATCTGATTTAGGTGATTGAGGCTTAGAATCTTGAGTAGAATCCAGATCCTTGCTGGTCTGGTGGGATGTCCTGGATGTCTTGCTTTTTTAGCAGCTTTGAAACTTCTGCTACTGCAAATTTCTCTCTGACTGAGTGGAATGTCAAAAAAATTTTGTTCATGGGGGAAAACAAAGGGAATAATGCAGCTACTAGTGATTAACTTCTGCACACAAAAATCTTAAGTGATGGCTTGCCAGGGGTGAAGGTGTAGAGATAAGTGCCCCCCGAGTGACTCCAGAATGTCGCAGTCAAGCAACCATTCAGGAGCACTGGAAGGGTTTCTTGGTAAAGGGACCTTCAAACCCTTCATTATGCAGTCGCCATCTACCCCTGAGGCAACTTCTATTAATATGTTCTTCCCATCTGCCCCGGGGGGGGGGTGCTTGTCACCAGAAGAGTCCTGAGCAAATTTCTGGGATCTACAAAATTAAAAGTTATGTACTCACTACAACTAGGCATTTGTGGTGTCCATATTCATTCTTCCTCAATGAATGGATTATGGATCCAGTCCTCAGATCAGACTAGGCTGCATACTTCAGACTTTGGATCCAGCTCAATCTCCTCCCTCTAACCATGATGCCTTAGTCCATCCCCAGCACCTCAGATCAAGTTTACTGCTACAGGGTCTTTATTAAGTAGATAAAGAAAAGGATAGATAACAGAATAGGGCTCAAATCCAGCACTACAGGTTCCAGCAAATAAAAAAAAAAACACATCAGGTCACTCCAGAAAATTATAGGAAGAGTTGTGGGCATGGTGGGGAGGAGTTCAGGAAGAATTAAAATGGATAAGACAGATGCCTAGTTATAGTGAGTACATAACTTTTAAATCTGATGTCCTTTTCATTCTTCCTCAAACAATGGGACAGAGTTCCCAGCTACGAGAATCTTGGGTGGCCTTCATGGAAAGATATTCTGAAGAACTGCTGAACCAAAAGCAGTTCTGCTTCTGGAAATTAGGTCCAGTTTGTAATGAGTAACAAAGGTATGAGCATCGGACTATGCGACTGCTGTGCAAATATAGAAGTTCTTGACCAAAAAGCAGATGAAGTGGCCAAGGATCTAGTTGAGTGGGCTTTAGGCGGTCTTGGAAGAGAAATGCCTTGTTGGAAATAGATCCAGGAAATGCAATTAGTTATCCATTTAACTCAGTAAACCAAAAAACGAAAAGCAAGTTCGCAGGACTCAGCTCCTCGGAAGAATAGTTTATTCAAACCACAGATGATAAAACGACAGATGATAAAACATAAAATAAACCACCATAAACTCCATAAACGCCTTTTCCAAAAACAATTGAATACACAGCGTTTTCGTCGAATTAGGTTGACTTCATCAGATGACCAGATACATTTCTTGACTTCCTTTATATAGCAATAAGCAATTAATTATCCATTTAACCAATATAACTTTAGATACTGGATAACCAAGTTTACTTGCTGAGAAGTAGATAAACAGCTGGTCTGATTTTCTGATTTATTTAGTTCTGTATAAATAAAAACACAATTGCCTGTGTATATCCAGCAGATGTAGCATGTATTCTCCTTTGAAAAATTTATAAAGAAAATCAGAAAATGAATGGATTGGTTAATGTTAGATTCAGAAGTTACTTTAAGTAAAAAAAAAAAAAAAAAAGAAGGGTTAGTTCACAAAGCAGCCTTGTCTTTATGGAACATATTGTACATGGTCTTTCATGAAAGAGCCTGGAGTTCAGAAATCCTTTTAGCATAATTGATAGCCACTAAAAATGCTGTTTTTCAAGATAAATGTTAAATCATTTTTTGCTGAAGGTTCAAAGGGATTTTGAGTTGCACCTTTTAATACTACTGTCAAATCCCAGGGAGATATAGGATCCTTTACCAGGGTCTCAGGCAAAACGTGACCTTCAAGAAAGCCTTACATAACTTAGAAGCAGCCAAACAATTTTTATCCCCATATGAATTTTATGCCCATAGGAAACGGATATATCTGCCAACTGTAGTTTAATCATAGAAAAACTAGCACCTTCTTCTGAAAAGAGCAGCCATGAAATCAGGGTCAGTAAAACAGTCTGTTGTTTCTTAAGGCCCAAAAGGAAATTCTTTTCATTTTGGTCTTTGTAAACCTTTTTGGTGGAGTCTTCTTTCAAGATAATAAAATGGCACATATTGGGGAAGAAAGCCTGGGCTGTCCGGCTATTATTGGAATTGGAGAAACCAAGTAGTTAGTTTGAGGGGTGGGATACTGGAATGATTCATTACTGAGGGGTGTGAGAGAAAATCTAGAGTCGGGTCCAGTATACAGGGAGGATAATGAAGATGAGACCAAGGGAAGGGGAATCACACCTGGCAAGGCCAGAAAGGAGCAATGTGGATTACCAAGCTCTTCAACTGAATTGCTTTCTGTAGAAATTTTGGGATTAAAGGGAGTGGGGAATAAAGTGTAAAGGAGATGGAATGGCCAATCGTAGCTAGAGTATCTCTCAGTGATTCTCCCAAGGGAGGCAAGGGTGGCCACAGCGACAGAAACTTTTCTCCAAAACTGATTGATTGAGAGACCACTCATGAGGCATTCGAATGGATGTGCTGTGTTTGTCTGTTAGTACAGTGGATTTCTCCAGAATGTACATTGATACTAGAAATTGGTTGGAGGAGATTGACACACTCTCAGCCACTCACCAGAGAGGGTAAGACCTGGTTCCCCTTGTCTATTGACTTACCAGACCATCAACATGCTGTCAGTTTGAAACACAAAAGTCTCTACAGGAAGAGCATCTTGAAATGCCTGCAGCATTAAAAGGCCTGCTCTCATATCCAGGATGTTGATATACAAATTGGTCTCTTGAGGGGAACGTGTACCTTGGACTGTCCTTCCCGAATAATGCCCTCTCACCACAAATGGGAGGTGTCCATGGTCACTGTGACCAACTGGGGAGGAAAAACAAAGGGTCGGCCTAAGTAAATGTCTTCTGACTGGATCTACCAGTGAGTATGCTGTTTGCATATTTGTGTAAGCGTGATTAGAAATGATAGGGGTTGTCGAAGAACAGACCCTTGAAAATCTAGAGTTCCTCAAAGGACACGCATAAGTAATGTGTCAAAGGAACTAAACAACACACCTGATACACTTGTAATAGGTGACTATCGTCAGGCACACTGACGTCCCACTCACCAGGCTGAACAAGGAGAAGGTCACGGTGAGCTGCCTGTCGGGTGCTAGGATCCGCCACATAACACAAGCATTCAGGTCACTCCAAGGCAAGTACAAATATGACTCGGTCATTGTCCATGCTGGTGTGAATGACCTGAGACATACCTCCCTGAACTACATGAAAAGAGACATAGAGGAGCTCTCTGAGCATGTAGCCCAGGCCGGTATGACCCTGACCTTGAGTAGCATCTTACCCTCACCAAGAATGATGCCACAATATGAAGACAAGATGATCAATTTCAACAATTGGCTTAAGTATTGGTGTCATTCAAAGGGGATCCAATGCCTGTCAGCCTGGGATGACATGCTCGACAAGCCACGATGCTTCGCTAGGGATGGCTTGCACCTGTCACCCCTGGGCTTTCGGATATTGACAAAGGCTCTTGCCACCCCCATAGTACCTTTTTTAGGCAAGGCTCAAAAGACAAACCCATCTCCATAGGTATCACAAGGGATAAGAAACTAAGAGTAATGCTACTCAACGCCAGAAGTCTAAACCGCAAGATGCACGCACTTGAAACTCTCCTTAGCATGGAGAACATCGATATCTGTGCAGTAACAGACACCTGGTTCAAGGCTCCCGAGAGCACCCCAGCACTATCAGGTTATACCTCATACCATGCTTTTCGGCCCCAAAACTTGGACCGAACCACAAAAGGAGGGGGAGTATCAATATTCGTCAAAGATACCCACACCTCCAGGTTGGTGGCACAGCACAAAGCATCAGAGACTATCCATGTGCAACTAACAGTGGGTAAAACTGCCTTCCAGTTTATAGCCTGCTACAGACCACCCTCCCAAACCCAGGAACCCCACTCGGCCTTCCAGAGAACACTGGAAAATATAAAGGTCTCTCCAAACACCATTATATTGGGCGACTTCAACTACCCAAACATAGACTGGGAGCATTACTCTAGCTCCAACACCCTAGCCCAAAGGTTCCTAGAATTTATAAACTCAAATGCTATGGAATAACTTGTTACTACTCCCACAAGAGGGGAAAACATACTGGACCTGATCATCACCAACATGGGGACTCTATGCTCCAGACCATATGCTCCAGACCAGAAGTGTATCCTTCACTGGTAAGATCAGACCATAAACTAATCTCACTGGATATTCACATCCCGACCCCACCCCCTGCCCAGAAAACCACAGTGTAAAACTTCTCTAAAGCAAATTTCACACTCCTCAAAACCGAGGTGGAATCCTTCAAAGCCCCCGGGCCTGAGGAAAATACAGCCCAGACCGCAGAATCCTTTATAAACGCATTCTACGAACACCTTCAGGAATGCATGGATCATGCAATCCCAAATAAAACCAAGACCCAATTCTCCAAAGGCAGACGTCCTGTCTGGTGGACCCCAGCCATAAACAAACTATACAATAGAAGGAGGAAGCTACTACATGATAGAGCAAAATCCCAAAAAGGGAAGGCATCTCTGATCAGTATTAGCAAAAAACTACGGGCACTCATAAAATCGTCTAAGGCCAGCTTCGAGAGAAAAATTGCACAGGACACTAAGGATAATCACAATGCTTTCTTTAGTTATGTTAGGAACCTGGGTGGGAATTCCCAGATATGCTCAGAATTAGTCCAAAATGACCAAAAATACACCGAACCCACAGACATTGCCAACATCCTAGCTGACAGGTTCAGCTCAAACCCCCCCCCCCTCCCCACCAAAAGGGCAAATATCTATCCCAGCAGAGTGCTGCCCCCCTGACATCTCAGATGCTCAAGTAAGAGCCGCCCTCTCCAAAGCAAAAAACACAGCATCAATGGGACCAGAAGGTGTCCCAGGCTGTGTCCTACATGAACTCCAAGAAGAGCTAAACCCAAACATAAAACTACTGTTCAATCTCAGCCTTACTACAGGATATGTACCCAAAGAGTGGCGTACAGCAACAGTGGTCCCTCTCCACAAAGGTGGTGCCTCAACAGATCCTGGAAACTATTGCCCCATAAGCCTGACTAGCTTAGTCTGCAAAGCTATGGAAAGAATCATCATGGACCTCATAAATAAAGATATTGGGGACCTACAGACACTGGATCCTACCCAGTTCGGCTTTGTTAAGGGCAGATCCTGCCTCTTAAACCTAGTCGATTTCTTTGAAACAGTCACCAAGGCCATTGACAAGGGGAAGGTGGTCCACACAGCCTACCTGGACCTTGCAAAAGCCTTCAATACAATACCCCACTCGGGCATTATAGATAAGCTCACCAGATTAAATATATACCCCTATGTCACTAGATGGGTTGCAAACTGGCTCAAGGACAGAACCCACATGGTTAGAATTGCTGGAGCCATGTCAGACTCCAAACCAGTTACAAGTGGCGTCCCACAAGGCTCAGTCCTGGGACCTCTCTTGTTCGGTATATATTTCTCGGAGGTACAGGCCAACCCGGAAGGACTGTGGCTGACCAAGTTCGCAGATGACTGCAAACTGGGCACCATAATCAACTCTCCAGCCAAAACAAGCATCCTCCAAAAGGGCCTAATAGAAACAGACAACTGGTGCCAGAGCTATGGCCTCAAGCTAAACGCCAAAAGGTGTATAGTCATCCCCTTTGGCAAAAACAAAGTGCCCACAAATTACCACATAGGTGGTAATCCATTAAGTACAGAAGAAGTAATTAGGGACCTGGGGACCCAAGTTGATAGCAATCTCTCATTTGACAACCACGTGGCCACAGTGGTTAGAAAAACATTTTATATAGCCCACCTAATCATGAAGGGATTCACATCTAGATCAGGGGAGGTCATTGCTCCTCTTTACTCATCCCTCATCAGGCCCATAATTGAGTACAATGCCCCTTTTGGGATGTACCTTACCAGACACCTTGCAGCAACTGGAAAGACCCCAAAAGTACCTTACACCAAGAGGATCAAAGGGCTAAAACAGATGCCATATGCTGCTCGGTTAAAGAAACTCCAGCTCTACTCAGTGGCATACCACCTGCTCAGAGGCGATCTGTGCCTGACGTATAAAGCCATGTCCAACCTGGAATTAATGGACATGCTGCACCTCAGAAAATCCAAATCCCATCGAGCTATGTGCTTGAGAGACTTGAATCTCAGCACTGAAATAAATAGGACAAGCTGGAGGGACAGATTCATAACACAGAGGATCCCTTCACTCTGGAATAAAATCCCAGTCCAGGTTAGGCAGAGTCCCTCATTGACTCTCTTCAAGAGGAATCTTGATGAGTGGATGGGAGATCGTAGGTTTACCCCGGGTATCACTTCTGCGTCACTGTTAGACAGAGGCACAGTATACTAACCTCGAAAAAGGGCATAGCAAAATTAATTTAAAATGGGTGGCGAAAGCCAAACACACTCTGGCTAGGCTTATAAATGCCCTAGGGCAGATAGCCTAGTATGAACCTATGAACCTATGGAAGTAGAACTATTGCTGCTGCCATAGACCTTAAAGCTTGAAGAATTAGTTTGGCTGGAGGAGCCAGATGACATGAACCTGAGATCTGAGTATCTATGTGATGAGTAAGCATAGAAGCAATCTGGGTTGTTGTGTTCAGATGTGCACCAATAAACTCCAGGCTCTGTAATGGTGTCAAGTTTGATTTGGCATAACTGACTGTGATACCTAGTGTGTGACTAATCTGGAGCAAATAATCAATGGACTGTTGTAGGAGATGCATGGAAGGGGCAGTGAGGAGCCAGTCATCTAGATATGGAAACACTCGTAATCCTCATAATCCTTTTAGTCTCAAGTGAGCTGCCACCACTGCCATACATTTGGTGAACACCCTGTGGGCTATGGTGAGTCCAAAGGGCAGGGTTCTGAATTGGAAGTAACTGGTTCCCAGCTAAAAGCATAAATGTCTCCGGTAGTACCTGTCTATTTTAATGTGATAGTATGCAGCTTGAAGATCTACGGAGCACATCTAGTCGTTCTTTCATAGAAATGGCAGAATGGAATGAACCATGACCATTTGGAACTTTGATTTAGTTTACTTAGATGCAAAATTGGTCACAGGTCTCCTGTCTTTTTTGGCACTAAAAAGAAATGCAAGTTCTAAATCCTGTTTGGTCTGGTGGGGCCCTCCAGGATGACTCTTGTCTTTCAGCTTTTGCATTTCTTGTGCTACAGCCTTCCTCTGACTGGGCGGAACATCAGGAAGCTTCTTTCTTTTGGAGATTGGGGGATGGGAAAATGCTATGAAGTAACCCCTGGATATTATTTTTTGTCACACAGGTATCTTTTGTTATAGCAGCTCAGGCATCTGGGTGCAAGGACAAGTGTACCCGACTGCCTCTAGAGATGGGTAGCTGGGCATCACTTCAGGAGTGCTGAAAGGGTCTATCTGGAAATTAATCTTGGAAAGCCTTCTCTGCCTCCAGAGTGACATATTCAGTTAGAGCTGTCTCCTCTGCCTCTGAAGGAGTTATCTCCATATGAATCTTGGAAAAGTCCCTGAGATTTGCAGAACCACATTTTCTTACCAGCTCTTTGATTTCTTGAGAAAGTTCACTGAGGGGTAGAAAACTTGATTCCTACAGCAGACAGGATCTTTCCTTCTTGCTAACTGCAGGTAAGCATTTGTTTAATAAAAGAACCAAACAAGGATGTTCCATCAAAGGCAGCATTGATGAAAGATGTCTTGAAAGGCTTCGCAAAGTCACATAGCCACATCCAGGCATGTCTTCTTACAGCAATGCCTGAAATGGACACCCATGAGGCACCTTCTACTGTGTGAAATATTAACCTCATGGATGCATTGGAAATTGACAAAAGACTGGCCAGCTGAGAACATGATCTTTTGAAATCCTCTGCATACACAGATTCAGAGAGAGAGTTTGATAGTGCTTTGGTCAAATCTTTCTGCAGACTTGTAAAGTATGCCAGATAGTTCAGGGACCTCAAAGCTAAGGTCAGTTAACCAAAAGCACTCTTTTTAAATCTATCCAGCAGCCTAGACTCTGTGTTGGCTGGGTGGACAGAGGAGCTCTACTATGGTAGCTGCTTTTATGTGGCTGCCAACACCACATCTACAAGGACTCATTTGCTCCAGTGAGGTTTATCCTTTGGTGGGGCTAACTTGTCCAGCTGATGTGGGATTAGTTCAATGGAATCCAGCTCCTTCCATGCCTGGTGAGAGACCAGATCGATAAGCTCATCAGCCGGGGAGTTACCCAAGATGTACATGGGCCAGAAACAAAAGCCTCCAGAAATACTGATTCCTTTACAGAAGGACCGTCAGAAGACCCACTCACCTTTCTATTTAAGGATCTCTAATATGTTTCCAAAGGAGATGTCATCTAGTAGTGATCTGGGGGATCCACACCCTTCCTCAAAAATTGGTATCTTCAGTGAGAGATTCCAGCGTGGGATCAATGCGTATCTTCTTGCATGTTCTCAGGGGATGTTCAGGAGAGGTGTCAGAAGACAGGGGAAGTTCTTCAGTGGCAGCTGAGTGGAAGCTAAATGGAACCGACTGTCCCTCTGGAATAGGTCTGATGGGCTCAGAGCTTGAAACCAAAAAGGGAACAGGGATAGGAACTGAGGTACGATGAGAGACCAGTTTTCTAAAATGAGAAAAAATCCTTTCCACAAACTTGAAGGCAGATGGACCTGGAGAAGCCTGCCACATGCACCAGTACCGAATGTTCCAATACACGCAGGCCATGACTCTGACTGGATCTGTTACTGGTGGTGGGAACCAGACCAAAACTGTCCTGCAGTGAGGCTCTTGAGGGGCAGGGATGGATCCAACATCTTTGGAGTAGACCCTGGCCCCACAGATCAGATGCCGATGATTTGGCTCCGGAATCTATCCCAATCTGTGGGCAATGGAACAGAACTGGTCAGGGATACTGTCAGGGTTGAAGAAATAATTGTCTTCATATCCAGCTCTTAGAGCTATCAGATCATGGGGTTCTGAAACCAAAGGTCATATCAGAGAAGGAGATAAAACTGAGTGAGTAGTGGCAGGAAGACTCATGGATCCAATAGGGGATGGAGCCAAAATAACCCCCATCTGAATCTGAGGAATCTGCACATCATCCTATTCACGTCTGCTTCATTAAGACTCCTGGAGGACTTAATGGATGAAATGGTTGACTGAGGTCTGGAGTTCTTTTTGGATGTCTACATAAAGGGAGAATGGATCCAAGAGAAACTTGGGTGAACGAGCTCTTGGAGTGTACAATGTACCAGGCTTAGGGTCTGAAGATTTAGGATCCATAATCTGAGTGGTAGTAATGGCTGAGATGATAATCAGAACCAGTGGCTTAGGATGTGAAGGCTTAGGGTCTAGAGTGTGCATTTTTGCGTCCAACAAATTCAGATCTGAAAATTTCAAAACTTTAGGAGGCGGCTCAGAAATAGTCTTGGGAGACTTTGGAGAAAAATGCTTCCTGTGCCCTGATGGAGCTTTTGAGGTCTTACTGGGGGTTTGAGACAATGAGAGAGGAAGTAAACCCTTAAGAATAAGTTTACTCTGCCTGTCAGCTATGGTTCTAGAGTTGAAAGCTGCTCAGATTGAGCAGTTTGTATTTAAATGAGCTGCTCCCAAATAACAGATGCACTCCTTGTGGATATTTGAGTTATGCATTTTTTGAAGCCTGTCAGCTTTTCCTGATGCAGAAAAAATGTATACTAAGAGGGAGGGTTATAATATAAGGAAGAAGGAAAACTTAGATAAGTGAAGTTAAACATTTCTACTTGTAAAACCTAGAAAAACTGTACATAATGCTGCGAGAGAAGGACCCTATGTCTGAGCACTGTGATGGCAAATGAGATCTGAGATGCTGGGGATGGACTGGGAAATTATGGGTAGAGGGAGAAGCCTGACAGTTGGATCCAAAGTATACAACCAAGTCAGATCAGAGGAACAGATTTGTAACCCATATGTTGAGGAAGAATGAAAAGGACAACAGCAGATCTATAAGTTCTTTCCACCCTTCTGATCCCAGGAAAATATCCTTTAAGGGGTGAAAAAAAGTATGTAACCAACAGGCAAATTTTGCTCTCCTGCTCACTTCTAGTAAGTGTATCTTTGACCTTGACAAAGGATGACTTGAAGCTCTCTGCAAAATCACAGCAATGCATCCAGGCAAATTACTTGAAAGAAATTTGCAGAATTCTTTAGTCATGTCCCTCTAGAAATTAGTCATGTGGGCTAGGTAATTCAGTGTGCAAACAGCAAACATCACTGAAGCACAAGTCCACTTTCCAAATATGTCCAACATTCTGGACTCCCTGTTAGGGGAATGGGCAGAGGCATTTTTTGGAAAGCTCCTTCTTAGTAGCTACTGCAACCACAGTGTTATCTACAGTTGGGATGCTTGCAGCAATATGGCCTATTCCTGGAAAATGGAAGTATTTTTTCGGGTTTCATGTTTCCTGGGAATCAGCTCCACCACATCAGGTTTCTTCAATGCCTGCTACAAGACCACATCAATGAGCTAGTGAGCAGGTGGGATCACCTAGGTGGTAGATATACTAGCCTCAGAAGCCTCAAGTAATACAGACTCCTCTTCGGAGGGAATTTTGGAGGACCAACACCCTCTGTTTCAGCAATTAGAGAATGTCTCCAAAGGAGATGTCTTCTACAGGGGATCTTGGGGAACCCTTCCCCTTCCTTAAAATTGGTATCTTGAGAAAGACTCCTGAGTGCATTCCAGTGGTCTCCTTTTGCATGTCTGTTTCCTAAGGTCTTCAGTAGGAAGCTCCAGAGGTGGTTTGGAAATGGAGGAGGAATTGGCCAAGCAAGATTCCTGGAGGCTTACTGAGTTTGGCTGTCCCTGTCTGATAGGATGAGCAGAAGAAGCAGCAACAGGATACAAAACAGGTTGAGACTGCCAATGAGTGAGAGATACCTCCTCTCTTGACTAGGACTAGGAGAGAACCCACTCAAACACTTCAAAACTCAAAGCTGAGTTCAGTGCTAAGGAAAACCCCTTAAGATCTAAAGACCCACAAAGAAGGAAGTCCTTGGCTCCATCTGACTCAGCCCCAAAGCTCATATCAGAACAAAGCTGTTTAGGACCAAAGCACCTAAGGACAGAGATGGCAATGAAAACCTTTGAGTTGACTACAAACCCTAACCACTGCCTAATCTCTCGGCGCCAAGATTATTTGTGATCTGACAGTGTTGGAGTTGAAAGGGTGAAGGACACTGTCAGAGTCAAAGTCAACCAAATTCCTGGCTCTTACAAAGACCTCTTGTGGATATCATTTGGAGCTATGGGCACCAGACTCAATGAGTGGCGAGGAAAAGGAGAAACCAATTAGGGTGTTGCTGGGACCTGGCCCAGAGCCCCTTAGGGGAAGGCTCTGTGAGGACCCCCATCTGAATCTGTGCCCAAAGAAAACTCTATCATTCTATTGACGTCATCTGTTGAAAGGCTTTTCAATGATAGAAAGTACCTGAAGGATGATGCCAATGAGGGTGGGCTGGAAGGCTGGTTAGTTGACCTCTTTGCAGGATTGAAGAGTGGAATAGAGGACTGACTGGCAATGGCAAAAAAACAACATAGCAGAAATGGCAATCTGATCCAGTCCTGCTCCTGTACTGTCACTAGATCTGTCTTTCTAGATGCCATTGGAATCAGACTGAAAGGGCCCAATGGGTCCAGGGATCTCTTTTGAGTCTTCTCCATCTGTTTTTTTTTTCTCTTTTTCCTTGCCTCTCCTTCCTCCCTCTCCCTCTCTCTCTCTCTCTCTATCTTTGTCCTTAGAGCTCTTTGGCTTGTTTCCTGGTTTCTCTGATGAAGGAGAAGATGATACTGAAACTGCCGAGGTTGAAATCACCTGCTTGGACTGGGATATCTTTGAAAACCACCTTGTTTCTTCTATCAGTAAGAGCCCTAGCTCCAAATGAAGCATGGGGCTCATATTCAGTGTCAAGGTGGCCTCCCCTCACAGAATAGACACACAAAGTATGTGGGTCTTGGGGTGGGATTTTTGTGCCCACAGGTGCTACATTTTTGAAAGCCAAGGGCCTTGTCATTCATGATAGTACCAAGAAAAATGTCAACACTCAAGCCTATTACATACCAAAAGTCAGAAATTAACTATGAGACAACAATTACTACTATACTATACAAATCCTATCAACTATGAAGAAAGATACACTAAATACAAACTTATTTATTCATTTTTTAAGAGTGGGGAGAAAGGGTGGAAGATGTTTACTGAAACAGTAAACAGCAGAAAAAAAATAGCCAGCTACTTATCAAAACTTACTAAGGTAAAAGTAAACAAAGACAGAATGACAGACAAAGCAATATTTCTACAAAAGGCTGTTCTGAAATAGCAAAAAAAAAAGTACAGTTATGTACAATTTTATCATAACAGTAGATGTCCGTATCTTCACTGTTGCAGTATTCTTACTAAATTTCCTTTGGGAAAAACTAATTTCCCACTAATTACCACATCAATGGGAGCCCACTGAACACTGAAGGTGTTATAAGAAATCTGGGGACACAGGTTGACAGCAACCTCTCCTTCAACCACCACATTGCCACTGTGGTTAGAAAGTCCTTCTATGTGGCACATTTCATTACCAAGGGTTTTGCATCCTGGAAGAAATAAGTCATCATCTCTCTCTACTCTTCCTTCATTAGGCCAGTCGAGTAGAATGCCCCATTTGGCATGTACATCATTAGACACATGCAACAGCTGGAAAGGCCACAAAAGTACCTCACGAAGAGGATCCTAGGCCTTAAACAAATGTCCTTCATGGACAGACTAAAAAAACTCCAGCTATTCTCTGTCTCATATCGTCTACTAAGAGGCGATCTCTGCTTGACTTACAAAGCCATGTCTGACCCAGCTCTGTCAGAAATGCTACATCTAAAGAAATCCCAATGCCTCCACACCACATGCTCCACAGACCTCAACCTCATTACCACAATCAACAGAACATGCTGGAGGGACAGGTTCATAACCCAGAGACTGCTCATGCTGTGGGAACAGACTTCCCATGCATGTCAAGCAGAGCACCTCACTGGCCTTCTTCAAGAGGAATCTTGATGAGTGGATGGGAAATAGAAAGTTCACCCCAGGGATCACTCCAGTGGCTCTACTTGATAGTGGCACTGGCAACTAACGTTGGGTGGCACAATGCCAGGGCAATGCCAGGGCACTTCTATGGGCTAGGCTTGTAAAGGCTCCAGGGCCATTAGCCTAGTACACACCATTGAACCTATGGACCTATAAAGGATTTCATGCCAAAAGGAGGGCAAATTAATCCACTGATTAAGAGACAATTCATCAACCACCTTGGGCATAAAAGAAGGATTAGTACTAAGACACACCCTATGAAATACTAAAAAAGGAGGAACAGTCAAAAGAGCCTGGAGTTTAGATACTCAGCCAAAGTAAGGACCAAAAGAAAATCAATCTTTCATGTTCAATGCTGTACAGAAGCTGAAGCTACAGGCTCAAAAGGAGCCCAAGTCAAATTTTCAAGTACAAAATTAAGGTCCCAGGAAGTTGGAATAGGCTTCCTGTGAGGTCTGATATGAAGGACACGTTTAAGGGATTGCTTGACCTCAAACCTAGAGGCCAGAGGAGGAGTTAATGGCAGACAAGCAAAAATAGCTGAGAAGTGATCTTTAACAGAATATGCTAACCCAGAATGGAGCAATTCACACAAATAAAAGAGAACCAGATAGATCTTCAAAGAAAGTGGAGCCTGGTTACAAGTAAGATATCAAACAGAGAATCTCTTCCATTTAGACACAGGATTTCTTGGTAGTGGGTTTCCTGGCCTGGTGCAAAACCCTAATCACATCCTCAGGAAAAAAGTGCCTAAATGGGATCAAAACCCTATCATCCACAATGTCAGTTGAAGAGTGGACAAGTGAGGATAGATCAGAGACCCTTGTCTTGTGTGAGTAGATCCACCCCATGAGGTAACTTGTAGTGTAGAAGGGGGAACCAATGCTGTCTGGGCCAAAAGTGAGTTACCAACAATATTTTGGGGGAGTCCTGCTCTATCTTGAGCAGAAACCTTGAAATCAGGGGAAGGGAGGGTAGGTATAGAGAAACATCTCCTTCCAAGAAAAACATAGGGTATCCACCTTTCAAACCACAGGACTTGGGACTCTGGTACAAAAAAAGAGGAAGTAGTCTGTTCAAAGGGGAGGCAAAAAGATCTACCCGAGGAGTACCCCATTGATAGACAATGTCCAGAAATGCATCTTTGTGAAGCATCCTTTTGTGAGCCTCCATTTTGGACCTGCTCAAAGAGTCTGCCACTATATTTTGCTCTGAAGGAATGTATATAGCCTGGTGTCACCTGATACTGGACAGCTAGATCCCAAACTTGAAGAACTACTATGCAAAGAAGGTAGAACCATGTCTCCCTTGCTTATTGATGTACCACATCACTGTGGTATTGTCTGTGAAGATTTTGAGAGGCAATATAAGAAAGAGTGAATGAAAGGCCTGAAAGGCAAAAGGAGGGCTCTCATCTCTTTGACGTTGCTGTGGTCTAACCTCTGATGAGGCAGCAAAAGACCCTGGACTTTGAGAGAACCAAAGGAGGCTCTCCACATTGTATCTGAGGCATCAAAGAAAAGTTCCTGAGAGGGGACTGGGGGATGAAAAGAAAGCCCTGGGTTTAGAGACAGCTGATGAATCCACCACTGCTCAAGCATGAGGCATGAAAAAGAGTGACTAGAAAATTAAATGGATGACAATGTTAGAGCCATACTGACTTTAGGAACCACTGTAGTTTTCCCATATGAAGCCTGGCTAGAGGTAGCATAAGAGTGGTGGAGGCCATGAATCCTATTGCCCTGAGAAATTCCCTGGCTATAACTGAAACCTGAGGAAGACGGGATTGAAAAAAGGTGACTAGAGAAAAAGCCTTGGGAGGAGGCAGGGAAGACAGCATAGGAATGGCTTGGAGCCTGCAACTAAGAAACACATGATCCTGATATGGAACCAGGGCTGATTTCTGGAAGTTTATTGTAAACCCCAGGCTTTGTAAGAGGCAATCAGTATAGTGGAGGTGCTAAAGCAAGATTTTGGAGGAGGGAGCAGGTCATCCACATAAGGAAAGATTTGAGCACCCATCATCCTGCAAAAAGCAATCACAAGAGTGAGGCCTTTGGTGAAAACCCTTTAAACAGCAGAAAGGTCAAAGGGCAAAGCAGAGAACTGAAAATGCAAGGAACAGAGAAATGCAAAAAATTTCCAGAAAAGAGGATGAATTTGGATGTGAAGATAAGCATCCTTAAGATCCAGGGAGACCAGAAAGGCCTGGGCAAGAAGAGGCGGAAACAGGGTCTGAAAGGATAACATCCAAAAAGAATGGACCTTCAGAAAGGTGTTGAGCTGAGGCAGGTCCAGAATGGGTCTCCAGGTGTCTCCCTTCCTGGGAACCAGAAACATTATGGAATTAAACACCATCTTCTACTGGGAATGCAACACAGCTTGAATGGTGCCTTGTGCCAAAGGGTCCTGAAGTAATTCTGGGAAGAAAGGAAGCTGTGCCTGAGAAGTTTGAGGGATGCCCAGAAAAGGAGGAAGGGATTTCCAAACCAAAAATCATCCCTGATGAGATGATGGGCAGAACTCAAGAGTCTTGAGTGCTCCTTAATCAACTGGGAAGGGACAGGGAAAGATGAAGGGATATGGGAACCTGACTCAAGAAAAGGGAAGGCAGTCAGATAGAACCTGCCTTGTCTTGAAAATGTAGTTTCTGAGAAGTAAGAGTCTGAGCAGACTTGGCAGGAGGAACCTGCCTAGAACTCTTCTTACCTTTGGGAGGAGGGTAAGGCTGCCTGCAAAAAAAAGGCAGATTACGACAGATAATTTCTCTGGAAATTAGAAATAGGAGACACAAAAATCTGCTTCAATTCCTGTAAGGCCTTACCTTTATCCTGAAGAGATTTAAAAAGCTCTGCAGCTGGAGAACCAAACAAGTTTTATTATCAAGAGAAGCATCCAACAGATTAGTCTTAATATCAGGCAAAGGCTAGAGACAAACTCAAGAGTAATATCTCAAAACAGAACCAAAAGCAGCAGTTGTAGAGGAGGCATCAGCTGCATCATAGCTACATTTAATAGAGTGGTGGGCTACTTGAGAAGTAGGGGCCAGTAAAGAGAGGGCTGAGGCCTTCCCTTTAGAATCAGGAAGGTCAGAGATAGCCTGGGAAGGCTGAGAAAGAAGGGCTAAAACATACCTGGTCATATGTGTCCTTGTCTGAAGGAAGTAGCTTAGTAGAAGGCAAACGTTTAAAAGGTTTGCCAGAAGAGATGGACACTACAGAAGGGTCAGCAGAAGGACATTTGTAGAGAAACTTACACTCATCAGGCACCCTGTAAAATCTGTCAGGGTTCTTGGGGGCTGCAGGCTATCAATCTGCAGCCACAGAGGCTGCTGAAAATGTGTCTGGAAGGTCAGCCAAGACTGGAGGAACAGCATAGTGCTTAGGAGACTCCACCTGGAGGAGCTCATAATACCTCTTTTGAATGTCAGAAATCTGAGAACAGTCCCATTTAAAATATTCCATCATACAAGAAGTAGTGTCCCTAAAAGAGAGTTCTTCAAAGGGGGAGTCTGGGCTAATAGAATCTTCCTCCTCAGAGCCATAATCGAACAGAGAAGGAATCTGAAGACTCTTCCCCAAAACCCAATTCCTCTTCAGAGAAGTCCTGCTCTCTGGGCCTCTTGAGTGATGACCAAAGGTGAGCAGATACACAAACTCCTTGGGAAGGCTTTAAGGACAATTTCTGCATTTAACAACCCCAGGGTAATATCCTGCCATTCATTCTGGGGATCTTCAGGAGCAGGGATAACCTGCTTGTTTTTTTTTTTGCTTTTTCTTTTGAGGGACATATGCCCTAGACACCCTAGCAGGTTCAAACCCTTGCCTACACTCAACCAATGTACTAGGAATCTCCTCCTGAACAAGTATTTATGGTATCCTCGTCAGTCCCTCTGAAATAATCAGCCGAGGTTCCCCCTCAACATCTGGAGCAAATGTTTGCAGAGCCTCCGAGAACATGCATGGAGATGGATCCATGCTGGCCTCCAATAGGGTCATGCCAGAGGAATCTACCTTAACCAGGAGATCCTACTGCCTTTCACCAGCCTAGAGAAAGATGTCTGGTGGAGGTGGGACAGCAGCCATATATTAGACCCAAGTTTTTTGGCCTTTTTCTTGGCAGGCATCTGACCTTCAGATGGGAAGATTCTGCTTTAGCACCCTGTGCCAACAATTTAAGACAATAGCTTTACAGGTACATTAACAAGGAGGAAAGACTACATAGGGTATTAGAGACAAATGCTTGACATATAGAACACTGCATATGATTGTGAGATGCACCCAAACTTCTTCTGCATCACTGCTCATGATGATCCTTATGGGGAATCTGCCTCCCACACTGACATTTTCCCTTTCTGGATGACATGTAAACTCAAAAAACTAAAAAGGAGAAAAGATAAGAAGAAACCTTATCTGAAACACAGCTTGGTAACCAGCACAGAAGGAGTGCTCAGACCTATGATAAATGATGGCGTTCAGACTAGCGGTAAAGAAGTTCTGAGATATGTACATCCATACATCTCTTGTATGCCCTACACTTTGAGAGAGGAGCATATGTGTAATATACGATGTCTATAAAATCCTACAGCTTTGGTATACTGCCCAGATGTTGGGCTATTCTTGGCAGGGAATCATTTAGTAAAGAATACTGAAACAGTGATATGGAAGGACAAACACTTATCTCCCCAACAAGTGCGGAGCCCACAGGATTGTGTTTGGAGCAAACAGGTGGCACATGAGACTGGATGTATTGTAGGGACAAAAGGAAATTATGGGTAGTGGAGGAACCTGATTCTTGGATACAAGAGCTTGAATATAAGTGTTGAGGTCATATCAGATAGCCCATCCACTGAGTCAGATGGAAAAGACAATATCAAATCAAGAAGAGAAGAAACTGCAGTGTTAAAGAGAAAATAAGCGAGTATTTGGATAATATGCATGAGTTTAAAAAGATTGCTTTTAAGCAACTATTTTTTTATAACTCCAGACAACACAACGACTTAAGCAGCAAAAAGTAGAAAGGGTTGACACTAAACTTGGGGAACCTATGACAAAAAAAAAATAACCCGAGATCCTATTAGACCATATATCCCCTTTTTTATTGCGGTACCACATCATTATGGTTTTGTCCATAACCACAAGATGACCCAGAGACCATAGGTGGTGAAGGACTTGCAAGGTGTGGATCACAGCCAACATCCCTTTAACACTGATGTGCTTTCATGAATCCTTGAGACTTCAAATGGCCTGCATTTGCACTCCCATTGACTCAGATCCCCAAGTGAAGTTGGATGAATCTGATTGGACAGATTGAGTCAAAACAGGTGAGAAGAAGGGAAGTCTTGGACTGATACACATCTGTGCTCTCCACCACTATAACTCATCTGATGAAGGGCAACACTGGCAACTGGAATTCCAGAAAATGTAAGTGCTGGATCCAACAATTTTATACATATAATTGAATTTTCCTCATGTGGAAATGAGTCAGTGGTATCATGAGAATCATGGACACCATCAGTCCTAGACTTTTTAGGAATTTTCTTGAATAGGTTATATTCCTCCTGGAGAACTCAAGAAACATCATTTGTAGGACAGGACCTTGACTTTGGGAAGAAAATTTATTATTTTTTTCGGTGTTGATTAAGCACCCCAGGAAGGCAAATCTTTGCAAGGGTGTCAGGCATGACTTCAGAAGGTTTAACTTGAACCCTAGCTGGGATTGTATAGTCCAGACATTCTCTAGAAATTCCAAACATCAGGATGCAGATTTTGCAGAGATCAACAAGTCATCCAAGTAAGGAAAAATGTGAATGCCAAGAGTTTGGTGGAGGGCCACTACCAGAACAAGCCATTTTGTAAACACTCGAGATGCAGTGGATAGTCCAAAGGGCAATGCAAAGAACTGATACTTGGAGTCAGACACAACAAATCTCAGATATCTCCTGAAGTGATAGGCAATGAGATATGATAATACAAATCCTTCAAGTCCAAGGTCACCATGGAGTAATGGGGTCTATGTTAGATTTTCGAAAATTTCACAGAGCGAATAACTATAGGTTGACACCTAGCGATTGATCTACGAAATAATCAAAAATCTAAAAAAAAAAAAATAAAAACACAGAAACATAAAGAGTGTAGGATGGGAGGCAAGCCCCTCTGCACCCTCCACACCCCCTGCTACTTAAATATACCAACTCCGAGATCGCACTTTAGTGCAATACAGCGTGGAAACGGAAGATTTCTGTTTCCTACACTGTACGTGATCCTACACCCTTTACTTTATGTTTCTGTGTTTTCATTTTTTATTTTTTTTAGATTTTCAATTATTTTGTAGATCGATCACTAGGTGTTGACCTATAGTGATTCGCTCTACGCAATTTTCAAAAATCTAATATAGACCCGGAGTAATGGTCCAGAAGCAGGCAGCAATGTCTGCAAGGTTAGCATCTTGAACTTGGAGATCTTGACTTAAGTATTCAGAAAGTATAGATCCAACAGTGGTCTTCTTCATGGCAGCTCTTTTTTGGGGACCCGGAAAATTCTGGAGTAGAAACCTTTATTCTCTCTGAAGGAGGGACCAGCTCTATGACCAGAGTAGAGCATGTGCTGGAGCATACAGGGGAAAATAAAGTCTGGTTCCGCAGATGAGGAGGAACCTCCCTGAATGGAGGTGGATATTTCTGCCACTGCCACCTGGTAACCTCTGTCAATGATGCTGAGTACCCATTTGTCAGAAACCATGGAAAGCATGGCCACTTTGTTGAGAGCTTTTGCAATGGGGCAGTGTGGGAGGGGCATAGGAATGATGGGTGCTGAGTCTCGGCATTGTCATAGGTTGAGAGCAGGATTATACTTTTTGGGAAAGGGACCTCTGTGGTTAGGTGTGGTGGAGTTCTCATGCTGCCATTTCCTTTTGGTGCATTGGTTTTTGTTCAGCTGGGACTTTTGTTTGTTGGGTCACTGGAAATCATCTTGCTTATTGGAGCAAAACTTGGGAATATGAAGCATTTTAGACACTCCTTACATCAGTTTACCTTGTCATCCCAGTGTTTAAGGATTTGATTAGTTGCTGTACCAATCATACAACTGGCATACAGAGTATTTAAAATCTCAATTTTTTAACTCATCAGAAAATTTTCTGTGCAGCCAAACATACACTACCACAAATGACATCACTGCATTCCTAGAAACAGTACTGGCCTCCAGTAAGGCACTCTTTGGAAAATCTTTCCCATACTCTTTCCGTTCCATAGGTAACAATGCAGCAAACTCATCTAAACTATACACAAGCTTCAACACAAACTTCCATATAAAATACTGGTAAATTAAACACTTTAAAAGTACTGGGCTGGACTGTGCCACCTTCTTTCATTGATTCTAGACACTTTTCATCAAACCCAGTTCCTCAAGATAAAGTCTTTTTAATGGAAAAAGTTGCTGGGGACACAGGAGCAAGACCAGCAGGCAAGGGGGATTAGAGGCCAGGCATGGCCGAATGCACCCTACATTTCTTAAACACCTTTTTAGGAAGAGACTCATTCAGCAGAGGAGAACAGCAAGCTTTCTTAAAAACATCCTTCAATGCTGGGACCAAAGGAGGGAAAGTTGCCACGTCAGAGGCTTCACCTGCCAAAGACCATATACCCTGCTGTTCTCACAGCAGCTGATGATTGCTCCCAAATGTATACATCCCTTAATCTTGCCAGCATCTGGGAAAAAGAAAACATCTGCTTGGGTTTCTGAACCTGCTCATCCTCAGAGGAAACTGACTGCTCAGACTTGACACTTCTGAACCTTCAGATTTTGGATCTCTTTCAAAATGAGGATTCTTGGGTGGTTTAACAGGGGGTAGGAGTGCCAGGATTACTCATAACCTGGGTTTGCACCCCTGAATAAATTAAGCTAGCCATAGCCACCACCTCAGTTGGAGACTGTTGCCCTACAATGTGGTGGGTCTTGTCTTTTTTTGCATGCATCACACTAGTGGGAAAATTCCTGGGGTGACATTTGTCATCAGTGCAGCAGATTCTGCACCATGACTTTCCCTGCAAAGAGTTTGGATCTCCTGTACCTGAACCAGGCAATGGTACAGCCCAGGAAGATGTCTGACCCTCACATCAAGCACAGTTGTGATACCACCACACCAGGGGACCTGGAAACAAAACAAGACGAGTGGTCTGAGAACCTTCCCAAGGCTACTGTGGAGTCATAAGCCATGTGCTGACAAATATTTTTTTTTAAAGAAACATCTTTATTAAATTATCATTTGTGGCATAGGCAATCATACTTTTATATAAATGAAAACAAACCATATTGACAATCTTAGTTGCAAGCATTATACATCACAAACCATACTGATATAATTTTAGTTGCAAATATTATATGTCACTTATCTACCCAATCATTGTCCATCAAACATTACATAGCTCATTTAAATCCTGTCTTCTTTAAAAGCTCATTCCTCCCCTGTATGTATTGTTCCTACAATTCCCATTTTTTTCTATGTAATTTGATCCTACCCTTTTCTAAACATCCCAATTCCAGTTGTTTTATCTCTGTTACTATATTCACTAGTTCTAGCATAGTTGGTTTAGACTTTGATTTCCATTTTCAAGTAATTGCTTTTTTGGCAGCCATCATAATTAGACTCAGTAAAATCTTATTATGTCTAGGCAGTTCCAATTCTGTATCATAGCTCAGAAAAATAATTTCCCTAGATACACCAATTTGCTCGCCCAGTATTTCTGATAGAGTAGTCTGCAGGGAATCTGCGTGAATGGGCATTCCTTTGTTGAAGGTTGTGTGTTAGGCCAGGCAAGCCAGCACGTAAAAATCTACTGCCAATCATTAGCAGACCGGAGTTCCGCTGTGGCGACCCCTAACCGGGAAAAGCCGAAAGACACAACAACAGTCTGCAGGGAATCTTTAATGTCTGCCAGTTCATTACACTCACAGAAAATATGTTCCCAATTATCTCTTTCTTCCCCATTACACCTCCAACATTTGCTGTCTACCTGAGGAAAAATTCTCTGGAGTCTACATGGGGCATAAAAATACCTATGTAAACATTTCCAAGCAAAGGTCCTAAATCTTCTACATTTTGTTGCACATTTGGGAGACATACATATATCCGTCCATTGTTTCTTTATGAATTGCTTATCCAGTCTCTCTTCCCAATCCTTTCTAACCGCCATTGATTGATTCTTATAGCTATCATGCAATGTTTTATACACTGTACTAATTATTCCTTTTTTAACAGCAGCTTCTGTTCTAAATTTGACTAAAAACTCGACCAGTTCTGGTCTTTCATATATGACCTCATATTTCTTTCTCTTTACCTATACTTTGATATCAATCTTTGACAGGGAAGGCAATCTCCAAATAAATTATTGGCGTGTTCCCATTCTATTACCTTCCCCTCTCTAGTTATTTGCTCCCAATATCTTGGTTCCTCTACTAGTTTTCTCCAATAAATTCTAGCCCCCTGTTGCCTACTGTCTGTATCCCTAATTGCTGTCATCTCTATCGGCAGAATCTCCTTTTTCCATTCCCTTATTGGCTTAAATCTTAGAATACTTTCGGCTACTTTATAAATATAATATTCTATATGATTACTGTTATTCACCTTAAAGATCTTCATCCAAAACCCAGTCTCTCCTTGCTTCTTGAGTTTCCCCGTTTCATCATCCCTTTCCACTTTGAATTATAGTTTTCTGCTTCTACTATGTATAAGAAGCCTTAACTGTGTAGCTCTGAAATTCTCCTTCAAATTGAGTAATCCTAATCTGCCTTGTTCTGTTTGAAGAATCACTTTATCCCACTTGACTTTTGCAGTCTTCCCCTCCCAGATAAAATACTTCACCTCTTTATTAATTGCTATACACAACTTTTCCTGTGGTTGAACAAAATATGCCTGACCTGTGTATAAGACTAAAGAGACTAAAAACATTTTATCTGCCTGTATCTTACTATACATATCCATATAACAGAGCTTCCAATTTCTCAGTTTTTGTAATATCTTTTTAGTCTCTTCCCACATATCCTTAGCTGCCACACCAGAATCATTTTTAATCAATAATCCTATGTATTTCATTTTATCATGTCCCCATAAATATGGATAATAAACCAATTCTTGTGTGGGTGTATAATTTACAGATATTGCCTTTGCTTTAGCTTCATTAATTTTGCATCCCGAAAAGATTTAAAATTGTTTCAAAATGTTCCATAACACTGAAATGTCCTTTTTTGGTTTTATCAGGTATAAAATATCATCTGCAAATAGAGACAGTTTTTCTTGACTACCATACCATTTATATTCTTGAATTTCTGAGTCCCTTATTTTCTTTGCCAATGGTTCCCAATACAATGCAAATAACAAAGGGCAAAGAGGACAACCCTGCCTGGTTCCTCTGTTCAAGTAGAAATTATCAGAGAGGAACCCACCCACTTTCATTTTCACCTCCGATCCCTCGTATATCCTCTTAATCAACATTATAATTTTATATAACAACTAAGCCTGGAGCCACAAGATGTTGTAAAATCATAGAATTTAATAACCTCAAATAAAACTTTCGTATAAAAATGCTTCATCGGGCAAAAACCATCAGATGGAACACTGACGAATGAAGATTTGAAGGGCTCTGCAAAATCACATAGGTGCATCCAGGCATGTCTCCTAATGGCTATGTCCGAACTGGATGCCTGTGAGGTAACTCTGCATAGTGGGATATCAAGCTCATGGATGCATAAGCTATTGACTGAAGGATGGCCATTTGAGAAGAGATTCTATTTTGGTTCTCCACATACATGGACCCGGAAAGAGATTTGAAGGGTTCCTTAGTCAAATCTCTTTGCAATTTCGTGAAATGTGCCAAGTAAAATGATGACTACAGAGCAAAGGTCACTGAAGCATAAACACACTTACGGAATCTGTCCAAGATCCTAGACTCCCTTACAGGGGAATGGACAGATGAGCACTGCTCCACAAGCTCTTTTTTAGTGGCTGCTGCCACAACCATGGAGTGACAACAAAAATTCTACAGATACAAGTCCAGATGCAATAATAGTAAAACAGTAGAAAAAAACAAAACTCTGGAACTATGGTTTATGATACAGCTCCTTGTGGTTCCAGAGCTTTGTTTTTTTCTCCAACCATGGTATGTACTGGGACCCTTTATTCCAGTGTGTTCTGTCCTTGAGGGGGCTAAAATTTTATCAGGGCACTTTGGAATGGGCTCCGCAGTATCTGATTCATTCCAAGCCCAGTGTGAGATGAAGAGATTTATAAGCTCATCAGCTAGGGGATCACCCAAGACGTAGCTGGGCCAGAACTGAAGCCCCCAGGAATAACGACTCCTCTTGGGACAGGGTGTTGAATGACCACCTACCATTTTGCTTTAGGAGTTCAAGTATGTCTCCAAAGGAAACATCCTCAGATGGACATCTGGGGACCTGTCCTCTTCATCGAAGTCAGTGTCTTCAGCGAGAGATTCCTGAGGGGAATTTAAGGGTCTCCTTTTACAGATTCCCTTCCATGGGACTTCATCAGTTGAATGGTCTGGTGAAGTATCAAAAGTGACAGGGGAGTCCTGAGGGACTGACTGGAGACTTGCACAGGTTGGCTGTCCCAGTGGAGTAAAAGAAAAGGCTCAAAGTTAAGATCCAAAGGTGGTACAGATGTGTGATCCAATGGGGGCAGGAAGTCCTTACTCTAGGTAAAAAAGGCCCTCTCCACAATCTAAAAGGTATAGTGCTGGAGCTGAAGTCTCTTGCACCCCCAATCCCTGAATCCCTCAAGGCCTTCCACCTGAGGATGGAGTTAGACTAACTGTCCAGCATAGAAGCACCAAGGGGCAAGGACAGCTCCGATAATTTTGGAGTTGATACCGGTTCCCCAGATTCAGCATTAACACTTCAGCTTCAAGAGTCCTCCAATTCTAAAAGGTTTAGAGCTAGATAGCTCAGGGAAGTGGTCAGAGTCAATGAGCAACCTGTCTTCAGATTCGACAAGGACATTCCCAGGTATCTCATATCTGAGGGCTCTAAAACCTCAGGATGGAATGCAGAAGGAGAAATTAAATTAAGATTAGCAATGAGCAGGCTGACATATCCAATGGGAGCCAGAGCCAGAATTACCCCATCTGGATCTGAGGAATTTCCTCGTCATCCTATCCACTTTGGCCTCAGGCAAGCTCCAAGCAAAAAGACAGTAGACAGCAGTCTGGAATGCTTACGTGGAGACTCCTGTAGAAAGTGAGAAGGAAGTTGAGTAGGTATTGGATCCAGTGAGTATCAAGGTGACCGGATCTGAGAAGATTTTGTATTCAAGGTAGTAGGATCCATGGGAGTTGGATCAGACTTCCTTGAAATTTTGGAATGGAGGCTCTGAGGATAGGGCCGAAGTTGTTGATGGATCAGGAGACCTTTTACTGGTATCCTTGCTTTTGGAAGCCGAATCAGGCTTTCCTTTGTCTGATCTCTTGGAGGGGGGGGGGGTTGAGCTCTAGTTGAAAAAGAAGAATAGAAAGAAGGAAGCAGGCCCTTCAAAACTAATTTATTCCTTCTGTCAGTTAGTGCTCTGGAATTGAAGCCAGCACAAACGGAATATTTAGAAACCCAAGTGAGAAGCACCCAAGCAATAGACACATTCTCTGTGGGCATCTAAATTGGGAATCTTGTGCCCATAGGAAATGCATTTTTTTAATCCAGTTTGCTTGTCTGCCATAATCAGATAAGACAAAGGTCTTAAGCCAACAAGAAATAAACTGAAAGAACGATTACAATATATATTTTTTAAACAGGGGATTACCAACAATGGTATAAAGACGTACCCTGACATGGGTAGAAAGGCAAGATCAAAGGAAGGAAAAGCAGTGGTACCAACAATGGTACTCAAGAAAATACCAAAGGTTCAGTAGAAGGGAAAAGATAAAGACCCAATGATTAGAAAAATGAAAAACTCCAAAAGTAAGGGAGGACAGGTGAATAAGCTCAGTGAACAGTCCTACTGAAAATTAAATGAGAAAACTCCCAACAGAGCAAGACAGAGAGTGGATCAGTGTCTGTAGCAATATGGTGGCAAATGAGATCTGAGGTATGTTAAACTGGGCATTATGAGTAAAGGGGTGAGCTCAAGAATTGGATCGGAGGATTTGGAAGAAGCGGCAGAGTCAGATCCGAAAGACATCAGTTGAAGAATGAATGAAAATTACATCATTAGATTAGCAAGTTTTCCTATTAAAACTTTCAAATGAAGATTTTAATCAACAGAAATAACAGAAGCTATTAACTCATTTCTCTGGAAGAACAAGGCAATAAGATGAAACTGTACTTAAACGGTCTTAGGACAGAAATTCAGTTAAACATTCACAAATGGCCATAAAACACATTACACACAAGGGTTAAAAATCACGAAAAAAAGAAGTTATGCTCTTACCATAATGTTCCATCTGGGTTGTCGATCTTAACAAATTCTTCACTGATGGGTTCCAGTTCCAACCCTCGGAACTGACTAGTCCGTTATAACAAGCTCACTCCACCCAGAAACTCTCAAGGCAAGGCTACCCATACTGCCTCTCTTCCCTTCTCCTCATATCGAGTTTTGCCCATAAAGTAGAAAATCATGGAAGCTCTGTCTGATTAACAACCCTACTAGGATCTTGGGGCTAGTTATGAACCTCCAGGAGTCCTTTGGAAGGGGTAGGAGGGTGGGATGTCAAGAATGAATGAAGATCGACAACACAAATGGAACGTTATGGTAACAACATAACTTCTTTATCTGATGTTGTCAATCTTCATTCATTCTTGACTGTTGGGACAGACTCCCTAGCTACTTTAGACCCTGGGAGGTCCTAGGAAAGTATATTCCTGAGCACCATAGAGCCAAAGGATGCTCTTCCCCTGGAGACCGTATCCAATTTGTAATGAGTGATAAAAGTATGGAAGTTAGCTCAAGTTGCAGCTGCACATATATCATTCATAGAATCTCTGGAATGAAAGGCTACTGAAGTGGAAACAGATCTGGTAGAATGTGCCTTAATTTTGGTTGATAAGTTCAGCTTATTTTGGCTGTAAACAAAGGTAATGCAATCTCTCAACCATTTTGACAAAGTAACTTTTGAAACTTGATTGCCCAGTCTGGTACCTGAAAAAGATAGAAACAGTTAGTCTGATTTTCTAAATGGTTTTGTTTTATTCAGATATAAATGTTTGTCTGTGAGCGTCCAACAAACCTAAGCAATATTCTCCCTTGTTTAAGAAATTTGGGAAAAAGACTGGTAAATCTATGTTCTGATAATGTTGGAATCTGACACTACTTTAGCTAGAAAGGAAGGACTATTTCTGTGATTCTCTCTCCTTGTGAAAAATGATATACAGGTGTTTAACACACACAGCCTGCAACTCTGAAATTCTCCTGGCTGAACTGATGGCTACCAGGAATAGAGTATTCCAAGATAAAAACATGATATCACTGGTGGCTGCTGGCTCAAAAGGCTGACGGACCAAACATTGCAAGACCAACTTTAAATTCCAAGGTGCAATAGGCTCTTTGAAAAGCGGTTTCAAATGTAAAGGTTTTGCATAGACAGTGAGACATCAAGGAATGGTCATCGAATCCATTGTAGAAATTTGAAATAGCAGCTAAATGGACTCTAATGGTTGAAGTAGAGGCTCTCAGTTGAAATAAGGTGGTTATGTATTCCAAGACCAAATTGATCGAGGCTGAGAAAGGATCAATACTGGTTTCATAAGATAAAGTTTTCTGGTGGAAGGTTTGAGAAGCTAGAAGTATCTTTTGTACTGGGGAAGATAAATAATTTCTCCTGGCAATTACCGGAAGTAGAGAAACCAAGCCTTCAGCTTGAGATTTTGTAGGTTGGGATGGACCAGGCCCTGTGGATGAGATAACAGGTCTGGAGTTGGCTCCAGAAACCATGGCCAGTAAACTAAGTGAGACCACAGAAAGGGAAACCAGGCTTGACTGGGCCAATAAGGTGCAATGAGAATCACTTTGCTTCTCAACTGTTGGGCTTTCTTCAGAAATTGGGGAATTAGAGAGATTGGAGGGAAGGCATAAAGAGGTCTCGGGGCCAATCGTGGAGAAGAGCATCTCTCAGGGACTCCCCCCGAAGGGGGACTACGGCAAAGTAGCTGTTGCATTTGTGGTTTATGGGAGAGGTGAACAGGTCACAGAAAGGCTGACCCCATTGACAAAAGGTCTTAGTCACTACATTGGGATTAAGAGACCACTTGTGAGGCAGGAGAATGCATCTGTTCAGTTTGTCTGCAATCACGCTGAAGTTCCCTGGAATGTGTGTTGCTATCAGAAAGTGGCTGAAGGTGATTGTCCATTGCCAACCTCTTAGGGCTTCCCAACACAGAGGGTAGGATCTGCCCCCCCCCCTTTTTTGATGTACTAGACCACTGACATGTTGTCTGACTGAATAACAATTGTCCCTGAAGGGAGGGCAGATTGGAATTCTTGCAATGTTAAGAGCGCTGCCCTCAGTTCCAGGATGTTGATATGCAAATTGGCCTCTTGAGGTGACCTTGGGCCTTGGACCATCTTTCCCTGAAAATTCCCCCCACCACATCAAGGATGCATCCGTGGTCATGATGGTCATGGGCTGAGAGGGGGGAAAAGGGGTGGGTCCATAATTTGTCTTCTGGCTTCATCCACCAATATAAATCCTACTTGCATCGGTTGGTTATGTGGATTAGGTGGGACACTGGGTGAGTTAACAGTGACTACTACGACACCAGGAGCCAATGAAGCAGCCTCATATGGTACCTCACCAGAGGAACTAGGGTGATTGTTGCTGCCATGGACCAAAGGAGCTGTAAGACTAGATGAGATGGAACTTTGTCTTGTGAGAGTATCACTTGAAGTTGTGACCTCAGCCTCACCAGTGTTTGAAGAGGAAGAGCAGCCAAGCTGGACTTTGTGTTTAGTCTTGCTTCAATGAATACTATGTCCTGTGTGGGGAATAATTTTGACTTCTCCCTGTTTATTGAGATGCCTAAGTACACTGCAGGCCTTAGAATGGAGTCCAAGGTGGAAAGCAGCAGATGTCTGGGGGGGGCAGTGAGGACCCAGTTGTCTAAATATGGAAACACATGGAATTCCTGTGGCCTTAAGTGAGCTGCTACCACTGCCATGCATTTGGTGAACACCCTGGGGGCTGTAGTGAGACCAAAGGGCAGTGCTCAAAATTGGTAATGACTGGCTGCTATCCAGAAGCGGAGGTATCTTCTAGTGTGTTTGTCCATTTTTATGTGGTAATACACATTCTGAAGATCTATAGATCACATTAAATCGCCTTTCTCCAGAAAAGGAAGGATAGACTGAACCATGACCATCTGGAGTTTTGTCTGTTGAACAAATTTGTTCAGTAGACTGATATCTAGGACTGGCCTTCAGGCCCCTGTCTTTTTTGGCACTAAAAAGAATCTTGAGTAAAATCCAGATCCTATTTGGTCTGGTGGGACTGTTTGGATGACTCTTTTTTGAAGCAGTTTTTGAATTTTTAGTGCTGCTATATCCCTCTGACTCAGTGGAACATCGGGGATTTGCCTTTGTGGTCTGGGATAAAGATTGAAGGAGATATGGTAACCTCTGGTAATTATTATCTGCACCCAGGAATCTGTTATTGCTTGCCAGGCTGAAAGGTACAGAGAGAATCTTCCCCCAACTGCTTCCAGAGAAAAGCAATCAGGCTGCTGCTCAGAGGTACTGTTAGGGTTGTCCAGGAAAAGAATCCTTGGAACCATAGTTGCGTGGGCCCCCTCGGGGGGGTATCTTCCCAAAGAGTTCTCCCCTCTGCCCCAGGAAGAATACTCACCACATGTATCCCGAAAAGGCCCTTAGGACTTTCTGAACCAGATCTTTCCACTCCTGTGATTCCTGGAGTAAGGTCATTAAGGAGTGGAAAAATGCACCCCCATAACAGAAATGTTTTTTTCTGTCCTTTTCACACCTGACTAGTGTCTCTCTAAATTTTGGGCCAAATAAAGTAGCAGCATCATAGGATAATTGATAAATTAGTACTTAAGAGGATCTGCAAAGACACATAAGCACATCCAGGCATGATACCTAATGGCAACGCCTATACCTGTTGCCCTGGATGTCCCTTCGGCTGTATGTGCAATAAGCCGCATGGACGAGTTGGAGATTGACTCTAGAGTGGCAAGCTGGGAGGCAACCTTATTCTGGACCTCATCTGATACTGCTTCTGCTAAGGTCTCTGAAAGCTCAGTTATTAGATCCCTTTGAAGTTGCGTGAAGTGTTCCAAAAAATTTAGGAACCATATTCTGAAAGTCGTTGAAGCAAAGACCCACTTCCTGAATCTTTCCATTTTCCGGAACTCTCAGTTTGGAGGATAGACAGCTGGACTCTCCCTGGCAAGTTACCTTTTTTGTGGCAGCTGCCACCACCATGGTATCCACTGGTAGACCTTTTGATCAGTGGGGTGATCCTCAGGCGCTGAAAGAATTTTGTCCAGTCTCCATGAAATTGGCTCTATAGTATCAGCAGCCTTCCATGCACACTGCACAATGAGTCTGATTAGTTCATCAGCAGGGGGAGTCAACCAAAAAGTAAAAGGCCGTACATGAAAAGCCTGCAAGAAAACAGATTCCTCAAAGAATGGGTTTGTGGTTTTCCAATTACCCCTGTATTTTAGAATTTCCAGGATGTATCCGAAGACATGTTCTTCAGGGGGTGACCAAGGGGACCACTCCCCTTCATCAAAATCTGCACCCTCAGTGACCTATTCTTCTGGAGAATCCAAGTGCTTCTGCTTGCATGATCTCTTAAGGGGTGGCTCCTTAGGGGGAAGGTCTGAGGAGGACTCCTAAGATGGTGGACCCTGCAACAGGGTATCTTGCTGCTCTTGTGTCCACTGCACCAAGGTAGCAGACTGTGTCAGCTGCGAGCCAGAGGATACATAAATGTGACACTCTGACAGGGATGGTGCCAACTGTGAGCCTGCTGAGGTCAGGCCTCTCTCCATAACCTGGAAGGTGGGCTCACCCAAAGAGGGATGGGAGCCCGGAACCGGGGTCACACCTCACTCTGATGAGCCCCCCTCCAGATTAGGAGCCACGAGAGGAATTCTAACTGCCAGGGCACTAGGAACTGTATACAGCACCAGCATGGAAAAAATCAGAGCTGATCCAGTGATCTCGGATCCGGCAGCCAAATCACAGTCCCATGAGTGGGTCAGCTCCAATGGAGCCACAGACCACAGAGTCGGCTCAGGAACCAAGGTGATATCCACCTTCAGTACTGAAGTAGCTGGCACCAGGAACATTGAAATAATGGGCTCCAAGATCTCCGGAGAGGTTGATGTAGGAAGATAAGTGGGTGCCCTAGGAGAGTAACCCTCAGATCCTGATGGGAGACAGGTCCTAGAGGGAGCAGGAAGGCCTCTGGCTACCAAGAGCTGATCCACCAATCTGACTACATCTAGCTCTGAAAGGATTCTGGTGGAATGAACAGACATCCCTGAGGGCGATTCTGAACTGTCAAGAAATGGACTTAATTTTTGACCCAAGAATGGATCTGTAGCTGGGGTGTATCTAGTCCTGGGTATACTCTCAACCTTCACCACCATGGTCTGTTGAGCAATAACTTCCTTTGGAGGGGAGGAAGTTACCTGGATGCTTGGAGAGACTACTGTTGGTGCCGAGAGGGCCATCTGTACCGATAAGGTCGGTGCTGTAGAAGTTTTGGTAGCTTCAATAATGGTCAGCACTGTGGGAGATGTGACAGACATTGGTACCAGATCAGAAGTTGGTGCAGATTTTGGTATTTTAGGCCTTGATTCTGGGGAATGATTCAAAACCTGAGCTTTAGTAGATTTAGCTTTGTGTACCTTAGGAGATGCAGGTACTGAGTGGCTCCTTTTCTTGGATTCTTTTCTGGGAGAGGATAAGTTTGTTATGCCTCTCTGCAAGGGTTCAAGCACTGAAACCTTTGCAGAGTTCACATGGTAGTTGAATCTCCAAATGTGGTACACCTAAACAATAAACACATGAAAGATGGCCATCAGAGTTGGGGATCCTTCTCCCACATTTGTCACATTGCTTGATTGCTTTTTCTGAGTATACAAAAACTTAGTGTATACTTAGTGTAATCCCTTTTAAACAATTTTTTCAGATTATAATTAATAATATAAACAAAACTGGGTTTACTACCCACACCCATGAACAAATCTATATTCCCTTCTGAAATCTTCCGGTTATTTTCTATTATAGTCCTAATTTCTTTACTGTCTACTGACATTTCCAAATTACAAGTAATTATATGGTGTTCTTTATCCTCCCCAGTTATTACATTATTTCTAAATGGTGCCTTTAATATAGGAGGGGTGTCTCATATCTTTTACTATAAATTTCATCTGCTAATTTACTAAGTTCATTTTTATTATACCCTCTAGCAGTAAGCATCTCACAAATTTTTGTAAATTCTTCTTTTGTAACTTAATCATTACTAGTCATCCGACTACACCTTATTAACTGACCTTTTGGTATATTTTTTCTCATAAACAGTGGCTGATTATTTTTATTATGTAGGTAACTTTACAAATGTCTCCTTACGATGTATTTTACTCTCAAAGACATTTGTTCCATTCAAATACAAATTAACATCTAAAAAGTTCACATTTACTCCTTTGTCTCCCAAAGTGAACTTCAGAAATTCAGATTTAACATTAATCATATTTATAAAACTTATTAGTGTTTATCACCACCTACAATAAAAAGCCAATCATCTACAAATCTATTACAGCACACAAATTTATTTTTTCACTCTTAGAAATAGTTAAGCTAGATGCAAGGGGAGGTGATTTTAAGAATTTTTTAGAACAAAGAGAAATGATGGCAGATACAACTTCAGGCAGATAAAACACCAGGACTGAATGAAGTTATTAATATCAAATGTTTTTGAAATATAGGAAATTGTATGTAAATAAATAATGCTTTTTATGTTTAATATTTTAAATTTTACTGAGGCACTTTAAATGGAAATTGGTTAATGGTACGATGTAATGAATTGTTAAGTATGGAAGTTTTTAAGTGCTGTTTTTAGTTCTGAAGAAGTCGCAAGACAAAAGCAGTGAAAATAAAGTATACTTTAAAGACGTTAGTTTCTTTCCCCGTGCCATCACCAGTATTTTTTGCTTCTTTGTGGTTATTATACTGGTTGAAGTGCTCCTGTGTTTCATGGTTTTGCTTTTCATGGCTGAGGCTGCTCCTGATACTGTGATGGATTCTACTTTATTAGCTAATTCTGGTGCCGAAAGTTCTGATGTTATTCAACCTTAATGAAATTGGTACCTATGAACAGCAGACCTGAAGAGGTAGCTATCAGTTCTGAATATGATAGAGAGACAGTTATTGAATGTACCAGAATACAGAGACCAGTATCACAGGCTTCAGCTCATAATAACAGACAAGATCCATTTTTTTAATTCTAGCTTTAACACCATGTCTAGAATTAATAATGAATATAAAGAATCCTGTGATAAAATGTTCAAACTGTTGAAAAAAATATAGAAGTTTGGACTTGGAGAATAAATATCTGTAGAGATGTCTTGAACTGAAAATAGTACCTAAAGGACTGAGATTTTTTAAATGCCCTAATGGAATCAATGTGATGGACTCTTTTTATATTGTTCTGGTCATTTTTTTTTCAACCAGGCTGGCTTAAATTTGCTAGCATTATTAATAGACAATAATAAAAAGATTATGGAAAATCTAAGAGCTGATATTATGAAATTAGACCAGCAGTTATATGCTCAAAGCAGTAAGAATGCTTATTACTCTGCTTGTCTTCGTGACATTGAACAGCATGAACAAGCCATTATTAATTTATTACACGTAAACATAATAAGTTAGTGAGGGATATAGAGCTTAAGAAAATTCAGCAGCTTATTCTCACTTTATGGTTAAAATAAAAACAATGACAACAAGAGTTTTGTTTCTAACAGTAATTTTCATTTAAATGCTTCTATGAGTAAACCAATGACTGACACTTCTCTTAACCAATCAGCTACAACGATTCCGTGGGGGCAGAATATACAGAGTAGTTCCTGTGTCAAATCTATAAGTACATCCAGTATTTCAAACAAAGCTAGTCTAAGAGGAGCTGAACTTGTGGGCGAAATTGATAATTGCTTCATTAATCATGAAGGAATACTTAATGAAATGAATGGAGCTAAGCCTAAAACTTTTTTATTTCAAAACGAAAAGAGAGGGATGAAAACGAGAGCTATGAGAACCAGGGAGTCAACACCTTCCAGATCATCAATGGACAATTAAATACAAATGGGAATGACAACACTTGCATTTTTAACTTATCTGATTTTCATTTAACTTCATTGCATATGAAGGTGTTGTCTCTTGGACTTAATTTGGTGCCAACAAGCAGGGCAAACTGTGTACGAACTTTGATGGAACTGGAACAATATATTAGAAAGTTAAATTTGAATTTTTTATTACATAATGTGCAGACCAGTGTTTCTAACTTTGTAAAACCTTCTTGTTTTAATCTGACCCTATTAAATACATTGAAAGTGTTTGAAAGCATCTGTAAGACTGAAATTAGAGCTGTATTATCAAAAAGTAAACGTTATAAATATTTTAATATGACAACTGATGAAAGAAAATGTTTGATGGTAATAAATAATAATCAGGAACTCAAAATAATGAAAAGTAACAAGGGAGGGGGACTAGTAGTAATGAATACCGACCAATATGTTAACAGTATATTAAACATGTTAAGTAATACGGAAGAATATCAGCAGATTAGTTTAGCTGAAATAGAAAGAAAATTTAAAGAAATGCATGTTGTTTTATATGATAATCTTATGAATAAGCAGTTAAACTTTGATATTTATAATTTCTGTGTGATAGATAAACCTACTATTGGGACCTTGTTTGGAATAACAAAAATCCACAAGGACCAACCCCCCCCCCTTTCGACCCATAGTCTCTTCTCCAAACTGAAGGAATTGCCTTAGTGTTAGATGCTGTTTTAACTCCTATAACACAAAGACTTAAATCATATATTAAAGATTCGTGGGACTTCTTGGATAAACTGAAAATATTTCTCACTAGTTTTGATTTTAAAAGCGACAAAGGTATCATTTTTTCAATAGATGTTGTCACTTTTTACTTCAATACCACATGCATTAGGTATAGAATATGTGAGAATTTTTTTTACATAAGTTTACCACCATCTCTAACCAACAGGTTAATTTGTACTGTGAAATGTTGGATGTTTTATTGGACAACAATTTTTTCATGTTTGATAATAAATATTTTAAACAGTAACAATGGGGTCCCCTGCTTCACCATCTTTTGGTACTATTGTGATGGGATGGTGGGAATGTACTGTATTGAAAAATGTCTGTGAAATATTTAATGTGTACTGTTATAATTGATTTGTAGTTGATTTGTTTTTTTATTGTTGAAGGTGATAATACAGTAATAAGTTTTGTAAATATGATTAATGTTAAATCTGAATTTCTGAAGTTCACTTTGGGAGACAAAGGAGTAAATGTGAACTTTTTAGATGTTAATTTGCATTTGAATGGAACAAATAATGTCTACATAATAAAAGTAATCATCCACGGTTTATGAGAAAAAATATACCAAAAGGTCAATTAATAAGGTGTAGTCAGATGACTAGTAATGAAGTTACAAAAGCAGAATTTACAAAAATTTGAGAGATGTTTACTGCTAGGGGGTATAATAAGAGTGAACGTAGTAAATTAGCAGATGAAATTTATAGTAAAAGATATGAGAGACACCTCCTATATTAAAGGCATCATTTAGAACTAATGTAATAACTGGGGGGGGGGGGTACCATAGAGTTACTTGTAATTTAGAAATGTCAGTAGACAGTAAAGAAATTAGCACTATAATAGAAAATAACCGGAAGATTTTAGAAGGGAATAAAGATTTGTTTGAGGTTGTGGGTAGTAAACCCAGTTTTGTTTATATTAATAATCATAATAAGTTTTGTTTTTGTGTCTTTCGGCTTTTCCCGGTTAGGGTTCGCCACAGCGGAACTCCGGTCCGCTAATGATTGGCAGTTGATTTTTACGTACCGGCTTGCCAGGCCTGACGCACAACCTTCAACGAAGGTATGCCCATTCACGCATGTCTCCATGTAGAAGACACTCTAGCTGAGAATCGAACCGGACAGCGTCTTACTGTGAGGCGACAACGCTACCGCAGCACCACCACCGCGGGTCTAAAAGGGATTACACTAAGTATGCAACAAATTTTTTGTATACTCAGAAAAAGCAAGGTATGTACAAATGTGGATGCTGTAGATACTGCAGATATATACTGGAAGGTCTACGTATTAATATATTAAGCCATCCCAGCACTATAAAAGTACCTGGACATGCCACCTGTAAAACAAAAGGGGTGGTATATGTTTGTCTATGCAGTGGATATTTAGTTTCTATGTAGGAATGACTACTAGATCGTTATATGAAAGGATGAGACAGCATTATTATATCAAAAATAGAGATTAAAAAATCACTTTATATAGGCACACAGTTGAGTACGGGATATATAAAAAAAAGTATTTTTTCAGTCTTAGAAATAGTGAAGCTTGATGCAAGAGAAGGTGATTTTAAGAATTTTTTTAGAACAAAGAGAAACCTGGTGGCAGATACAACTTCAGGCAGATAAAACACCAGGACTGAATTAAGTTATTAATGTCAAATGTTTTTTGAAATATATGAAATTATATGTAAATAAACAATGTTTTTTATAGGTTTAATATTTTAAATTTTACTCAGGCACTTTAAATGGAAATTGGTTAATGATGTGATGTAATGAATTGTTAATGAGTATGTATATACAAGTACGGAAATTTTTAAGTGCTGTTTTTAGTTCTGAAGAAGTCGTAAGATGAAAGCGCTGAAAATAAAGTATAGGATAAAGAAGTTTGTTTCATTCCTCATGACATCACCAGTATTTTTTGTTTCTTCTAAGCAGAGAAATGTAGAAAAGAATAAAAATATTTATTTTTGTTTAGAGAAGTAAAGAAATTAAATCCTTTCTGTATTGTGCCAGATTCTTTGTAATCTTCATTAGTACCAATGCAGGTCTGCCTTGCTAATATATGAATTAAAATACTGGTTCTCAAAAGGTACAAACTTCAGTGTTGAACACACTTCCTGCAGAAGCAATTTCTTCAGCCAGTCTTTACATTGTTGGAAGCTACAGCATATGTATGGGAGTGCTGGCCCATTTTTGTAAAAGAGAGAGAATGCCTTTTTCTTTTAAATCCGCCCCCAGGCAGGGCTATTCCTAATCAGAAAAGAAAGAAAAATAGCGAATTTCAGTGGTGAATATGTGGGACAAGCACAAATGGAAACACCAGAGTCATAAAATTGCTGGGCCACACCAAAAAACAAGCTCACATATAATTCTTCATTACTGGTATGTGTGCTTTTGCGGAACTACCACTTCATCAGATCATAAAAACACATTAAAAATGTACCCTATATTAAGAAGCATTAAAACATTCTACACTACCATTGGTGAGTACCAAACACAATCGGCTGTGTGATAATTGATGCTCCTTAAGAACAGGTTTTAAAGTGATGTTAAGACCAGGTGCTCTGTGCACCTGTAGTGTAATAATCCATTTCGTTTCAGCTTTCTCTATCTGTTATTAAAATCACCACCTCTAACACTGTCATGGAAAATTTGTAAAACCAAAAAGGAAAACTTATCATGAACTGCAAAAATAATACCATGTTTTGCTAAAGCATTGGAATCAGACTTTCTATGTATCTTGTCTTGGTGTTCCAAAATACGCTCTTAGTTGTCTGCTGGTTTTCCCAACATAAAAGTGTGAGCAATCCTGACATAATGCTAAGTAAATCACAGCTGAACTTCTTCAGCCTGCATAAAACCATGGTTCACATCTACATCCAGTTACAGGATGAACAAAGTATTTCTGCTCACTGATAAAATTACAAGCCTTACAATTCTGACATGGAAAGGTTCCTGATCCTAATCAGCCCTCTACTTTCACCCAATCAGCCAACTCGTTTTGTGGTAACAGGAGCTGAAAATCACCAGGTAAGGTGACAGCCCTATGGCCCACACATTTCTGCCCTTATTAGCTTGTCTGCTCTGTGGCAAGAGTCAGATTATAAGAACTGGCCAGCCTACCACTCCACAAATGCAGCACCCCCATTCCCTGTGGTGGTTCTTCTGAGCTACTCTACAGCTGCCCTCCAAAGGGAGACAAGCCTTAGTGCATTAAATTCCCCTCAACTTCCAGTTCAACTGGTTCAGGGCAGTGCAGGCATGCTTGGTTCAAGCTCCACAGGGTAAACATCTAGCTAGCTGTCACACGTGGCGAGCCACAGCCACATTTCTCCCTCCAACATAGGTGAGCTGGCAATGATCACTGATTTCCACTCCCCTCTGCTAGCTTCTACAGGTGCCTGTGGCCCTTTTCATACTTACGTCACCTGCCACAGAATCAGAGTTTTACCTCTCTGTGATACAGAGCTGGAAGAAATGAGACTTAATGATGAGTAAATGCAGAATCCCCTGCCAAGGAAAACAAAGTTATGCATGTACAATAACTGTATATCTGCATGGTCATGACTCATCTTCTTCAAATCCATGAGAGCTTAGAGTTCAAGTCTCAGCTCAGTACATTAAACTTCATCAGCATGGAGCACCTCCCCTTAACCATAAGGCAATCCCACGCCCTGACTCCCCAGAATTTCAATGTACCTCTCCAGTAAAACACAAAGAAAACAAACATGTACATACAAAGTTAGACAACCACAACCTAACCCACTGTACTTTTTGTCTGCCACAGGCTAGAGGATGGAGTAAGGGGATGTATGCTCTTGAAGATAGACTACAACCACACATCTACCATAATGGTAAGTACTCAAGTTTTGTATCTGGCATGTCTCAATCCATCTGCTTCAACTCATTTTCCTGGGTGGCACAGTGAAAGCATACCTTACATATGTATTGCACCACAGAAAGACCTAGATCTTGAGATCACCTCTGGCTTGCAGTGTCTTGCATAAGTGCGCAAAGCAGCCCAAATCAGAGCTGTACAGATAACATCTAAGGATGGGTTTCTGAAAAGTGCTTGTGATGTAGCCACTGCTCTAGTCAAATATGTCACATGATTACCTCACAAACACAAAGTACAGGGTATGATTTTCACCTTGAACAGGTGGGTTTGTCATAATGGTGAAGGTCTTTACCTCACAGGTAAAATATACAGGGTTTAATCCTAACCTCTGGTTATATTTGGGAATCATGACTAGATTTATAAAGACCCCTTGGAGTTATTAGCCTAGTAATCACCTATGAATCTATGACCCTGGGTTGGTATGCAATATTCCTAGCCATCAATGGAAGTGCAGTAACACAGAACTTGTATAGTTACCATAATTATTTGACTTCTGAGCAGAATTTTAGCTAGGAAGGGGTGAAGGGGGTAGTTGTCCGAGGCAGAATGTGGTAGGGTGTATGATTGACTTTAATGTTTGCTCATGTGTCCTCTAGGGCACAACAGTAGGAGGATGCTGGGACATCATGCTCCACCTTAGAGAAGGGAGAACAGCCAGATTGAAAAAGGTAAGTTTTTTTTTTGTTTACTACCAAAATTATGAAAACCACACCATGAACGGTCACATTCCCGAACCAGAACAATGGGAACTGCCCAGCCAAATGCTCAGAATGTTGATTTGTTCTTCTTCTTCTTCTTTTGGCAGCTCCCATTAGGGGTCACCACAGTGGATCATCTGTTTCCATTTCTTCCTGTCCTCTGCATCTTGCTCTGTCACATCAACCACCTGCATGTCCTCTCTCACCACATCCATGAACCTTATCTTAGGCCTTCCTCTTTTCCTGTTACCTGGCAGCTTCATTCTTAGCATCTTTTTCCCCAATATACTCTGCATCCCTCCTCAGCACATGTCCAAACCAACATAATCTTGCCCCTCTGGCTTTGTCCCCAAACCTTCCAACCTGGGCTGACCCTCTAATATACTTATTTCTAATCCTGTCCACCCTCGTCACACCCAGTGCAAATCTTAACATCTTTAACTCTGCCACGTCCAGCTGTGACTCTTGCCTTTTTGTCAATGCCATTGTCTCCAACCCATATAATATAGCTGGTCTCACTACCCTCTTCTAGACCTTCCCTTTCACTCTTACTGGTACTCATCTGTTACAAATCACTCCTGACACTCTTCTCCACTCACTCCACCCTGCCTGTACTCTCCTCCACTCACCATTACTCTGAACTGCTGATCTCAAGTATTTAGACTCATCCACCTTCGCCACCTCTACTTCCTGCATCCTCACCATTCCTCTAGCCTAACCTCTCATTCACACACATATATTCTGTCTTAGTCCTGCTGACCTTCCTTTCTCTTCTCTCTAGAGCATATCTCCACCTCTCTAGGGTCTTTTCCACCTGTTCCCTACTCTCACTACAGATCACAATGTCATCTGAAAACATCACAGTCCACGGGGACTCCTGTCTGATCTCGTCTGTCAACCTGTCCATCACCATTGCAAATATGAAAGGGCTCAGAGCTGATCCTTGATGTAATCACACCTCCACCTTAAACGCATCCGTCACTCCCACCGCAGACCTCACCGCTGTCACACTACCCTCATACATATCCTGTACCACTCTTACATACTTCTCTGACACTCCCGGCTTCCTCATACAATACCACAACTCCTCTCTAGGCACCCTGCCATTTGCTTTATTAGGAAGGTATAAATCAACATTTGACAGTTACAGGACTGCTCACCATCTGAAAAACACACTGTTGTCCAGGCATACACAGTTATACTGTTTTGCAGGGGCAGGACTCCCTGCACCCCCCACACACCCTGCTAATTATATATTCTGACACAGAGATCTCACTACAGTGAGGAAAAGGGTAATTTTCCTGATCTAATTCAAAACAGCAATCCTCATAACTGCAAACACAAACTATGAGTCGACTTTTCAGAGTCGACAGGATTTTCATTCGCAATGTTGCATATTCACACCTTTAACCTTGACCGTGATTTCATAATTTTGATAGTAAACAGGTTTTTTTTGCTCTTACATAGAATGTTACAGCATAAGTTTGTGAGACCTGGCACTACTATTTATAGAAGGGAGGAGGAACAAATCACAGAAGGGACTTTTCTTTGTGCTCAGTTTAGAGTTGAGGGGCACCAAATCTGAGATCGACACCGGTAGCCATATGAGCCAGCTATCAATCTGATTGTGGGAATACAGCAGTTTTGCAGATCCATATGATAACCTTAGCTAGTGGTCCTAACCTGAAGCTCCTTCAGAACTCCCACAATGTCTCTCTCCCTAGCCCTACCTCAGATCAAGTTTGCTGCATATTTGGAGAGGACTATATGCACACAATGTATAAATGTGCAGGATACGAAGGGCTTCAAATAAGTCTAATAAATCACTCTGAAAAAGTGTGACAATTAGGCAGCAAGACGGTAGATGGGTTGTTGAATCAGATGGACTAGGTATAAAAAGGATCTAGCATTATGCTAAATACATAACTTTCGCATCCCTACTTCATCCCATCTGTCTGATTCAACCTGGGGAACAGAATCTCAAATTTCATAATTTCCTGGATGGGATCATTACAGGATGCCCTTGGACATGATGGCTACAAAGGAGTTTCTAGATCTAGAAATGACAGCCAACTTGTACTGTTTGGAAAAGGTATGCAGTGTAGAAAAAGTTGCTACTGCACAGATTTTATCCACCTTTTTTTTAAAAAATAAAAAGCTGTAGACACTTTGATTAACCTAGCTAAATTATCTTTTGGTCTGCACAGTAATAACATGTCAGTTGAATAGTATGCAAAAAAAAATGCAGTCATAGCCACCTGGACAATGTTATTTTAGAGACTTTTCAACCTAATGTGGATGAAGCAAAGGTAACAAATAGATGTGAATCTTTTCTTATAGACTTTATATTCTGTGGAGATAACAGTTGTCTGTGGACATCCAAGGTGTGAAATAGATATTCTCCCTTATTGGCATAATTTGTAAGGAAATCTAGGAAGTAAAGGGACTGGTTGAGATTATACTCAGAGGCCAGTTTTGGAATAAATGTGAGTTTAGTTCTCAATTAAATCCTATCTTTCTAAAAAAAAAAAACAGGAGGGGGTCTACATAAGTGTTTGTAAGTCTAGATTTATTCTTGCTAAGGCAATACCTACCATAAGCACTGATTTCTATGAGAGGTTGAATCAGAGATGGGATTAAGTAGGGATAAGGAAGTTATGTATTTAGCATGAAGCTGGCTCAAATGCTGGCTGTGTCAATATTTCTATCACAAAACTGAGGTCCCAAGGAGGTGGAGTCATTAATAGGTGACCATAACAGAGAGATCCCTTCTAGGAAACCTTTGCATAGTTTTTTGGGCTGCAAGCAGGGAAGAATGGAAGCCAGTATGGAGATATGAAATAGCTGCCAACAGGACTTTAACTGCAGACTTGCTGGAGCCAGCATCAAACAATGAAGAAAGGAAATGTAAAACTGACAGGATTGAGGCAGGAAAGAGATGGAGTCCTCCCTCGATTTTATTCCCATATGGAAAGCCATTTCCATTTGTTTCTGTACGTTTTGAGTGGGTTCTTTACTAACAGGCTAATACTGTCTGTACTACTCTAAGAACCAGATCAGCAGCCATTATTGGAACTGGAGACACCCAGCTGTTAGTACGAGGGGTGAATGTCTGGGTGATGCTTGACAGATTAGGTCAAGTTGCAGATGCAGAAACCATGTTTGCTTCATAAGATGAGGCTTCAGCAAGGGAAAGTAAATCTTCCTGGGCCAGAATAGTGCAATTAAGATTACAGTAGCTTTGCATGCAGATGCTTTCTGTAGAAAATTTAGTAATGAAATTTAGTAAAGGCATAAAAGAAGCCCCGGGGGACACCGACAGACCAGAGCATCCCTCTGTAACTGTCTCTTTGTGGGCGAATAGAGCAAAGTAACTGCTGCATTTTGTATTGGACAGGGAAGCAAATAGATCTCAGCAATTCTGGTCCAAACAGAGGAAGATGAGTTATGCTGCAAGACAGAGACCCCTTGTGAGACATCAAAATGGATCTACTGAGCCTGTCTGCTAGGTAGTTAGTTTTTTCCCAGAATGAGTTCCTTTCATCAAGCAATGTGAAACTATCACCCAGTGCCATGCTGTCATAACTAACTCTGCAAAAGTGTTAAGATTTGTTTCCTCCACATTTGTTGCTGTACTATACTGCCAACATATTGTCAGACTGAATAGAGATCACTTGGATGAAGGTGGTCCTGAAGGGCTTGTAAATCTAAAAGGACTGCCCACATCTCCAGGACATTGAGGTGAATAGTCTCCTTGGCTCATTCTCTCCTCGTAATGGCCTCCCATCCCAGAGACGAGGTGTCCATGGTTGCTGTGGCCATTGGCATGGGAACATCCATCCCACAGCAACTGTAGGAGACTCTAGCCACCAGGTCAGGTGTTGTCTGCAAACTTGAGTCATGTAAATGGGAATATCAAAGTCAAGTCAAAGTACACTTTGTCATTCAGACTCCACAACAAGTGCAACTGAACAAAATGATGTTACTCCAAGCTCTATATGTGCAAACATCAAACACACACAATTCACATTACTACATTTAAACATTCCTATTATATAATATTTACTGTTTTACATATCAACGGTCATTTACTAAGCTAAAGAGAGACAGTATTTATTGCAGAGAATTCCACAGCTACTTCTTATTGCACAGGATACTGTTGGAAAACATATATATTGCATACAAATTTCACAGCTGTTACTTACTGCACAGGATGCTGTTTTAGAATAAGTGGACAGCTTTCTCGACAATGGCATTTGTGTTCAAAGACCAAGACAAGTCTTCCAAGATGTGTACCCCAAGAAACTTGGTGCTTTGTACCCTCTCCACTGTTTCCCCATTGAATGCAAGCTGGGAATGTTTCTTATGGTTTCTTCTGAAATTCACAATTACCTCCTTGGTCTTATACACATTGAGTGCCAGACTTTCACCACACCAAGTTATCAGTTGTCTCACTTTCTCTCTACAGGCTGTTTCCTGCTCATTGCTGATGAGACTCACAACTGTTGCATCATCTGCAAAACTGATTATATGATTGGAGCTGTACTTGGCAGTGCAGTCATACATTAGCAGAGTGAATAGCAGAGGGCTCAGAAAGCAGCAATGAGGTACACCAGTGCTCAAGGTAATACTATTTGAGGTGTTCTTTCCTGCACATACTGTTTGTGGCTTTTTAGTAAGGAAGTCCAGAATCCAGCTGCAAATTAGAGTGCAGACACTTAGTTGAGTTAGCTTTTCTATTGTTGAGGTATGACTGTGTTGAATACCGAAATGAAATCAATGAACATGTACATACAGCTGCTGTTGTTTTCCAGGTGGTCCAATGATAGATGGAGTGTCAGTGAAATAGCATCTACCATGGATCGATTTGGTTTGTACGCAAATTGTAGTGGGTCCAAAGATGATGGAAGTCTGGATGTTAAATGGTCCTTGACCAGCCTTTCTAGGCACTTCATTACTATGGAGGTGAGAGCCCCTGGGTGGTAGTCATTGAGGTCCTTTGGTGGAGACTTCTTAGGCAGAGGTATTATGGTGGCATTCGTGAAGCACTTGCGAACAATGGCATGTTTCAACAAGGTATTAAATATGTCTGCGAGTACATTCGTCAATTGGCCAGAACAGTCTCTTAGGGCCCTTCCCAGAATGTTATCAGGACCAACTGTTTTTCTCGGATTTATCCTCCTCAGGGTTCTATGGACATCAGTTGGACTTAGGCTGAGCACTTGTTTTGTTCTGGCTTGTTGGAGCTTTCATTGGTTTCATGCTGTTTCCTTCTTCAAATCTGCTGAAATATACGTTGAGCTTGTTCAGGAATTCAGTGTTGTCCTCACACCGAGAAGAAGTGGGCTTGTAATCCATTATGGCCTGAATTCCTTGCCACAGTCGTCTTGCATCCTTTTTGTCAGAGAAGTGATTTTGGAGTTTCTAATCATATGCCCTTTTCACCTCTCACACACCCTTGTTTAGGGTCACCCTGGCGTGCCAGAGCTCATCCTTGTTTCCCTCCTTGAAGGCAGCATTCTTTACCTTCAGAAGCTCGTATACTCTACATGTGAGCCAGGGTTTCTGGTTGGCCCATGTGATGATGCACATGCTGACTGTTACATCATCTACACATTTGAATATATAATATAACGTTCAAAGCAATCCTGGAGTTCTGATACTGCTCCCTCTGGCCATACCCTTATTTGCTTTTTAGAGGGCTTTCCTCTGATTATTAATGGTCTGTACACTGGAAATAACATGATGGAGATATGGCCTGAGTTGCCCAGGTGTAAATGAGGGTCTATATTATAACATCAAAGTGCCAAAACTTTGAATGTTATAACATCAAACCCAAAACCATGAAAGCCGAAAAACACGAAGACGGAGAACAGCAATTTTTTTTCCTGGGAAAAAAATCGCTGTTCCAGTACAAAACACGAAACACACAAACACTCCAAATTATTTCTAATGTGGGGGGCTTCACCCCCCACACCCCCCTACTTAAATATACCAACTCCGAGATTGCACCACAGTGGAGGAAATAGCGAAGACACGGAAACGACCCACCAAATTCTTTCCCTGGGAAAGAATTCAATGTTCTGTGGCTTCGATATTGTCTTCAAGGTTTCCAGTTTGATGTTATAACATTCGAAGTTTTGACACTTCGATGTTATAATATAGACCAGTGAATGAGGCAATGCTTGGAATGCCAGTTTAACACTGATGTAGACTTTATCTAGTGTGTTCTCAACCCTGGTTGCAAAATCCAAATGCTGGTAATAGTGAGGAAAGAATAAATTCAGGTTGGCCTGGTTGAAGTCTCCTGCTATTATGTGCTCATTTTCTTGATTCTGATTTTGCAAATCACTGATCTACTTCTATAGGGTAGTAGCCAGTGCCTCATCTGTATTAGCACTGGGAGAGATGTATATAGCTGTAATGCTTATAACATTAAATATCCTTGGCAAGTAGGAGGGTCTACACTTTACTGAGATAAACTAGGTTTTCAGAGCAGGGGGTGGAGATTAGCTGGCAGTTACTACACCATCTGTTGTTTACATAGCTACACACACCCCTACCCACGTGATTTCCCACTGAGAAACTGTATCCTGTCTGCTTTGAATAATGAGAGCCCTTCCAGATACACTGCACTGTCATTTATATTAGAGTTCAGTCAAGTTTCAGTGAAAATAAGAACACAGTACTAAAAAGCAGGGACCACTATACACAGCATCCACGTAAGAACTCAAGTGAAGGCATGCATGTGGAACCAGAAGTATGGAAGACGGCATCACAGAACCTTCAAAAAATAAGCAGGTCCAGAGCAAGTGGAGGTGCAGAAGAGTGAAGATGGCCTTTCTCAGTGACTGGAGCCTGTCATTTAGTAGTTTCAGTGGGCAATAATGCCCAAGAAGGCTGAAACTGGGATTTGTCTAGATTTACAGAGATACCCAAGGATAGCCAGAACTGAAGCAAGTAATCCTTGGCAGTTATGAGGGATTCCATCGATGATGTGGCTAGGAGCTGATCATCTATGTACAGGAAGATGCAGCTCTCCGAGTCACAGTTATGCTTTGACTACAGTAATATACTTGTTGAGCACTCGGGGGGGGGGGGGGTTGGGCTAAGGCAAGACTGACAGGCAGGGCTAGAACTGAGAGTGACAGGCTCCCTGCTGGAATGTGCAGGATCCTCCTGGGCTCCTTGGCAATACTGATATTTAGATAGATGTCCTAGAAGTCTGTCAAGCACATCCAGTAATTTGACATAAGCAAGATAACATTGCTTGCACCATGACCATCCCAAATCAGATTTTTGAGACGTATTGATTTAGGCCTCTGAGTTCTAGGATTGAGCTGAGGTTAGAGGTTCATAAGAGATTACTAGGCTAATGATCCTAGGAGGTTTTTTAAGCTTAGACATGTTTTCACATTTGTAAATGACAGCATAGATTGCCCTGGAGCAAACAGTTTAGGCTAGCAATATTTCTCATTTATACATGACGGGATACATTGCCTAGAAGCATACAGTAACCTTAAGGGGCTGAGTATATACAAGCTACCTCTGTCCAACAGGGGCATAGGCATCAGTGCAGGGAAAAAATTCCAATTCCCCAGCCATTGGTAAAGGTTGCATTGGGTCAGGGATGAACTCTGCTTCACATATCCTCTGGGGAAACACCTGTCCCTCCAGCATTTTCTGTTTAAGTCGCAACCTAGGTTAAGGTCCTTTGATCAGGTGGTTCTAATACTGTTAGACTTGCAGATGCAAAGAAAGTCCATCAAGTACAGGGTTAGATGCTGTTTTGTAAGCCAGGCATAGATCACCTCTCAGCAGTCTGCAGGACAGCGAGTATAAGGATAAAGCTTTAAGGCAGTCTACATATTCTATGTGGTTTAAATGTATTCTTTTTGTGAGGCACATCCCTGGGTAATCCAGTTGTTACATTTTCTTGGTAAGATCTATACTGGGAGGGGTATTGCTCACAATGATCAGTCTAATGAGGGACAAGTATAAGGAGATAATGACATCTCGGGACCTGCATGTCATGCCCTTGTTTATTAGTTGTGCAATATAGAATGATTTTCTCACAACAGTAGACACATGATGGTCAAAGGCCCAAGTTTCTGTCTATGTATGTTCCCAAGCCCCTAACCACTGAGTCAGCTCTTATGGGTGTAACATCTGTGCGTGTTGCCAAATTTCCAAAGGATACTACTATGTATTTTTTTTGCATTCAAGTCTAGACCATAGTTGCTGTACCAAATAATAGTTTGCGACAAGCTCTCTTGCAGGATATGTGTGCCCTTGGGGTTTCTCCAAATGCATCAAGTTTGCATTTATCCACAAACTAGGTCAGCCAGGGGCCTTTAACATTCCCTCCAGTACAGCTCTTTTGAGTGTGTACCTTTAACTCCCAGTGGGTGTGGCTTGAGCCTTTAAAAATGAAGTTATCACCTTACAGTCCTAATAAATACTCATTGACAGAAGTCAAATATTAATACAGTTGTGTTTGCCACCATGTATGTTTAAGTCAAATATTAATACAGTTGTGTTTGCCATCATGTATGTTTCAAGATAAAATATTCTGATACCTTGTATGTAGCATGGTTTTGGAATTATTAACGCAAATATGAGCAAGCAATATTTGACGCCTAGAGGCACAGTAGGAGGTAACTGCAGAAACACCTGGAGGCACACTCGGCTGTAATGAGTTATAAGTTATGTACTTACCATAACTTGGTATCTGTGTTGTCGTCTTTCATGCCTCCTCACAGTTGGGTTACAGATATGACCCTTGGATCCACTCAGCTGCATTTCTACAGACTAGAATCTGAGTCTCAAGCCCCTCCCACTTCCCATAATGCACTGTCCTCTGTCTAACTCCCTCAGATCGAGTTTGTTGCCCAAATAGCTGATAGAGAGCAGAAAAAGAAAAGGAAAGAAGTACACATTAAGAACCAGAGGCTCAAAAACAAGGAACATCAGTTAATAAAAGTTTTCTCTAGGCCTTTGAGAGCACTGGGTAGAGGGATGGCTGGGAGGGAAGGTGAGGAGGAATGAAAGAAGACAACACAGATGAGTAAGTACATAACTTATAAATCTGATGTGGCCTCTTTCATTCCTCCTCATGGTTGGGTTACAGACCCCAGCTATACAAATTCTAGGAGGTCTCAAGGAAGAATATGCTGGAGCACTGCCAAACCGAAGGAAGTTCTGCTCCTGAAACCAATGTCTAATTTGTAATGCGTGACAAAGGTATGAGCTTTGGATGGAGCACAGATATCATCTAAAGATGCCCTGGAAGAAAAGGCAGATGAGGTGGACATAGATCTAGTTCAGTGGGCTTAGGAGAACAAGGTAATTGTAATCCATTCTTGACATAAATCAAAGTAATACAGTCTGCTACCCATTTAGCAGGAGTAACTTTTGAAACTGCATGACCTAGGCAGCTATGACAGAAGGACACAAATAATTGTTCTGATTGTCGAAATGGCTTTGTCCTAAGAAGATAAAAGCATAACTGCCTATGAATATCAAGCAGATGCAACAAATGTTCTCCCTCATTAGAGAAATTTGGGAAGAAAACTGGTAGTTGTATGGTCTGGTTGAGGTTGTATTCTGTAGCTACCTTGGGCAAGAAAGAGGGATTAGTATGAAGGGACACCCTATCTTTGTGAAAAATGATGCAAGGATGCTTAGAAGACAGCAGCTGGATCTCAGAAATTCTCTTTGCTGAAATGATGACAATGAGAAAGACGGTCTTCCATGAAAGAAACTAAGTCACAACCACTGCCTGGTTCAAAAGGTCTTTGAGTTAAGCCTTGTAAGACCACAGTGAGATCCCATGGTGGGGAAGGATCTTTAACTGGAGACCTGAAGAGATAGATTCATTTCAAGAAGGCCTTGTACAGCTTGGATATTGTACGGGAACTGAAAAAATTACCCAAATGGAAGTTAGAGATGGTTGCCAACTGAAGTTTGATGGTAGAAAAACTGGCTCCTTTGAAGAGAGAAGGAAGAGAAGGATAGCTGAAATTGGAGCTGAAAAGGGGTCAATGTTCTCTTTAGAGGCCCAGAAGACAAATCTTTGCCGTTTACTCCCATGGACTTTCCTGGAAGCCAGTTTTTGGGAAGTTAGAATAATGTCTCAGATGGGGGAAGCAATCCTGGACCTTTGAACAATCACTGGAAGTGGAGAAACCAAGATGTGGGAGGGATATCAGATTATGGTGAAAACCCTCTATCAGGTGAAAAAGAAGGTACTGTTTGGGTACCAGTATCCATGGAGAATATTTTAGGTGAGACCAGAGGAAGGGGAACCAAATTTGATGAGGCCAATGGGGACAACAAGAATTAGCGAGGACTGCAGATGCTTTGCTTTCTGAAGATATTTTAGGATCAAGAGTAGAGGGGGATAAGTGTAGAGGAGACCAGGGAGCCAATCATGAATCAGAGCATCCTTCTGGAACTCCCCTGGAGGAAGATCAGAGTGAAGTAGTTGCTGCACTTGTTGTTCTGGGGGGATTGCAAATGGGTTGCAGCAGGGTTGGCCCCAGTGGCTGAAGATCAAGTCCACTACTGATTGGTTGAGGAACCACTCATAAGAGGACAGAATGGACCTGCTGAGCTTGTCTGCCAGAATGTTGGATTTCCCCAGTATGCGAGTTGCAAGTATTAAATGGTCTGAAGACTTTGTCCATTCCCAGACCCTCGTGGCCTCTCTGCACAATGGGTAAGAGTGGGTTCCTCCTTGTTTATTGATGTATCACACCACTGGCATGTTGTCTGTATGAAGCACAATAGTTCCTAGAGAGATAATGTCCTGAAAGGTTTGAAACATAAGGAGGACTGCTTTCATCTCCAGAACAGTGGTATGCAAACTGGTCTCTACATGGGACCACAAACCTTGGACCATCTTTCCCTTGAAATGCCCCCCACCCCCACCCCAACTGGGAAACATCCGTGGTCACTGTGGATGAGGGGGAAGGAAGGAGGAAAGGCCTGCCTATTGCAAGGTTATCTGACAGCAACCACCATGGAAGATGCTTTCTGCAAACCAAAGTCAATTTGATAGGAGCAGACAGAGGCTGGCAGAGAATAGACTATTGAGCAGCCAGGGTCCATTGAAGAACTCACATAAAATACCTTACTAGGGGGACTAAGGTTTGGTTAGGACCTCTTGCATGACTTTTTTGCAGGAGATTTACAATTTCTGCTACTGCATACTCCAGCTGACTGGGTGAAATGTTGGGAAGCCTCTTTAACCTCTCTGGTGGAGGAAGGAGAAAGGAAATATAATAACCATTGGATATAATCTTTACTGCCCATTTGTTTTGTGTTATATCCGTCCAGGCTGTAGGGTCCAGAGAAAAATGACCCCCAAATGTCTCCAGAGATGAGCAGTGAGGCAGCGTTTATAAGGTCCATCAGAAAAAGGCTCCCTGAAACCCTGATTCTGCGGACCCCCCCTGCCCCTGGGGTGGTGTCTGCCATTGAAACTTACTCCTCTGTATTCTTGTGCTGATTCTGGGAAGACCCCTGATATTTTCAGAACCAGGTTTTCTTTTCCTTGCACTGGTTTCTAGAAAAAGTGCACTGAGAAGTTGAAAACGTGACCCCGATAGCTGACAAGGACTTGACTTCTTGCTCACTGTGGGTTAGGGTCTCTCTGACCGATGGACCAAAAAGGGAGGATCCATCAAATGGGGGATTGACAAAGGACACCTTAAAAGGTTCTGCAAAATCACAAAACCTCATCCAGCATGTCTCTGAATAGCAATGCCTGAGCTGGCTGCCCATGAGGCACTCTCTGTGGAGTAGATGATAAGCCTCATGGAATAATTGGACAAGGATGAAAAATTTGTCAGTCAGGGGGAGAGCTTCTTGAAGTTCTCTGCCAACATGATCTCTGTCAGTCAGTCTGAGAGTTCCTTTACCAGTTCCCCTCTGTAATCAAGTAAAGTGTTCCAGGTAACTTGGTGCTCTCAGTGAAAAGGTGGCTGAGGTGTAAACGTGCTTACCAAACCTGCACATCACTCTAGAGTCCCTATTCAGTGGGTGGACAGAGGAGCTCTGCTCAGCTAGCTCATTCTTGGTAGCTGCTATCACAACTATGGCATCAACTGGAATACCCTTGGTCCAATATGGTCTGTCCTTAGGGAAGATAAAAACTTATCTGGGTGTTTGGTTCAATGGATTTTGGTCTTTCCAGGCCTGGAGGGACACTAAATCCATAAGCTCGTTGGCTGGGGGGGACCACCCAGGCTGTAAATGGTCCCATCCTGAAAGCCTCCAAAAACACACAGACTCCTCCAAGGAAGGAGGTTGGGCTGACCAACCACATCTCTTTCTCAGGATCTCTAAAATGTCTCCAAAGGAGATGTCCTCCGGTGGTGATCTGGAGGATCCTTCCCCTTCACTGAAATCTGTGTCCTCAATGACGGACTCCAAGAGGGAGTCAATATGCCACCTTTTGCATGTACTCTTACAAGGAATTTCCTCTATGGGATGTTCAGGAGAGGTCTCAGAAGAGGAGGGGACTCCCTCTGGGGAAGACTTTGGAGGCTATTCTGGACGGGCTGACTCTGGGCAGGTATGGCAGGATCAAGTCTCTGATCCAAGGGAGGTCAATGGGAAGGGTCATAGCTCAGAGGGGCTGAATCCCTATGGAATGAGAAGGCCCATAATACAACTTAGAATGCCAAGGGACCTGGTGAATCCCTCCACAGTTCCACAGGAACTGAGGCCACTAAAGAAGAAAGAGCAGGGATCCCAGAGTCCTGGGTTCCAGGTAGAATTGGACCAATTCTGTCCAGTGCCAAAGTGACAAGGGGAGGAGATGGCTCCAACACAGATAGAGCTGAACCCCTCCCCCTGGATCCATCAGGGACAGCCTGGATCCAAGACCCACTGAAATCCGATGACAATGGAGCAGAGGGGATTAGGGCAATGGTCGGCATAGAGGAAGGGTAGCTCCTCATACCTGACCCCGTCTCTCTCTCTCAGTTGGCTATGATCCTGAGACTCTGGCACCAAGGGATGGATCAGAGTAGGAGATTAAGCTTGGAGGGAAACACTCATAGAACCCAGAGGGGACAGCGTGGAGAAGACCCCTAACTGGATCTGAGTTTTGAGAATCTTCCTGAGCATCCTGTCTACATCGGCCTCTGAAAGTCTTCCAGAAGACCTGGAAGAAGCCACTAATGGGGGCCTGGAGTGCCTAAAGGGCATCTGCTGCAGCCTGAGGGAAGGAGCAGACTCAATACCCAGCACCAGTGTGGGACCCCTAGCTATCTGATCTGCAGTCTTAGGATCTAAGGTGAAAGGAGTAGCTTGTGGAGAACTGGTGATTAGATAAGTACCAGTTGGATCTGAAGAGTCTTTGGGTCCACCAGAGCAAAAGTGGGCCTAGGACCCGAGTCTGTCTGATCTGAAGGTCTCAGATTTTGAAGGGTAGCTTAGAGATGCTCTCAAGGACTTATAAGGGCACTTCTTAGAGTCAGAAGACCCTGTCACACTCTTGGAGAGGGTTTAAGCCCCTGGAGAGGAACTTGAAGCAGGCAAGAGGCCCTTAAGAATCAACTTATTTTTGCAGTCAGCGACAGCCCTAGGATTGAAGATCTCACATATAAAGCAAGCCAACTGCAGATGTTCAGGGCCAAGATAATATACACAAAGCATGTGAATCCAAATGTGGCAATGTTCAACTGCATTCAGAGCACCTTTTACTACAAGCACAGAAGTAACACCACCACACATTGTAACCACAGCAAAAAACACCATCACAATAAAAACAGAATTATACAAAGTTAGCCAAACAAGCAATATATATCTATCTACTTATTTTTTCTTTTTTTGTATACAACAACAACAGATGGGAGGGGGAAAGCTTAAAACCAATAGCTAGTAGAGCAAAAGAGAAAGTGCGTGCAAAGCCCAACTGCCAAGCTAGGAGGAAAGGGAAAGATTCTAGACTTACACAACTACAGAAGGGGAGGAAAAGAACACAAAAAGCACTTATATGAAAAATAAGAAGAAAGCAATCCTGCAAGAAAAAATTTGACAAAAGGCTCAAGACTTAATAACCACGTCTGACACTGCTGGCAGCAAACAAGATCTAAGGGAGTTAGACAGAGGACAGTGCATTATGGGAAGTAGGAGGAGCTCAAGACTTGGGTCCTAGTCTGTAAAAATTTGTCCAAATCGGATCCGAGGGTTGTATCCATAACCCAGCCATGAGAAGGAATGAAAGACATCATCATATTGTTAGGTTTGACTTCTGAAAAATAAATACCAAAAAGAAGCAGCCCCTGCACCAACCCTTGAGGGAATCCACTGGTGACTGGCCTTTTCATAGTAGTCCCCTTTTCCTGATTTGGTAAGTCTTATCTGTAAACCCGTTGCCTATCTAGTGGGTGACACAGGAAGGAAGCACTCAGGTTCACATTTTCTTCAGGGTTTAATGGCACAAGTAGTGCTTCCATCCAGCCTGTGTTTGTTCTGTTATTGGTGGTTACCATGGTTGGAATCCCCATTTTTCATTACTTTGGGTGACACAGGAGTTTACTCCTAGCTTTGACCGAATGGGGGATAGAATCAAATACCTTGACCAGGTCAAGGTAGGTAATTTTGCCTTTCTCCATAGCTTCAATGACCATCTCAAAGTAGTCAACCAGATTGAGCAGGCACAATCTGTCCTTGACAAATCCAAACTGTGTGGGATCCAGTGTCTGAACATGTATAAGTTCTTTATTCATATCATCCATGATGATTCTTTCCATGGTCTTACAATAAGACTAGTCAGGCTTATGGGTCTGTAGTTACTTTGGAAAGTAGATGGCCTATCTTTATGCAAAGGAATAACTGTTGCAATACTCCATTTTCTGAGCATAAAGCCATTTTGGAGACCAAGGATTAAGAGTGATTCTAGTCGGCTGGATAGGTCATGCTGCATGCTATTTAGGAGGTATACCAGGATATTATCAGGACCCATAGATGCAGTAGTTTGTGCACTGGATAGTGCATTGTGGACCTGTTTTCTAATGATAGCCCAGGAGAATTGTGGTTGAGGTCATCTTGGGGTGGGAGAGGGTGAAGTTAGAGCTAATCTGATCTGCAAGTAGATTTGCTATATCCTCTGGTTTCAAATAAATGGTTCCACTTATGATTAGTTCAGTATACCCTTGAAGCTATGGACATAGCTGAAAACCTTATGGTTGTTCTTTGCCTTTCAGGCTATTTTTGCCTGAAATTTGGTTTTAGTTGACTCATGATTTGCTTATTTTGATGTGGAGTTTCTTGCCTTCTGGGCACTGCCCTTTTTGGATTTGGCCATGGTTTTCTTCTTTTTGTTATACAGCTTGTTGATACTGGGATTCCACCATGATGGCTTATTCTTTGAGGTGATCCTATGCTTACTTAGGATGGACTGCCTCAATGCAACTGATTACATGATGGTAAAGAGTTTCTGTAAACATTTCCACATTAGCAGTGGAGTTCACGTGGTTTGGAGGGGCCTGAAATTGTTCTGGGTATCACTTAATACTGAGAGGTTAGCTCTGGAATAAACAAAATGTCTGAGGGCTGGACAACGTCATATTTTTATCTTAATTTCAAAGGATACCACTTTACGGTCTAACCTGACAAGTGAGGATATTAAACATGGGTGAGTACAAAGTTCCCATATACTAGTGAGGATCAGGTCAAGGATGTTGACATCCTTACTGGATGTATGGACTAGCAGGTCCACAGCATTTGTGCTGACAGTGTTCAGGAATCTTTGGGCCTGCATATTGGGAGATGTGCATTTCCCAGCCTATTGTGGGACTGTTTAAGTCATCCAGGATTATAGTGTTGGCTTCAATGGTGAGTGACTCCAGTAGGTTTAGGTATGCAGTATGGGTACCTTGAGTCAAAGGGTTGGACCTATAGCCTGCAATGATATGGTATGGGACTTTGCTTATGGAGAGTTGGGCATGGAGAAGTTGAAATGAGTCTTATGACTTTACCAGTCTTAAGTTATGGTTGTTTTTGATGAATATAGAGACACATCCACCTTTTGTTCCATTCTGTGCAGTAGCTGGTCTAAATGCATAGAAGAAACAATAACCTTGCATTGCCAGGGTGTTCTTCTCAGCTTTAAACCAAGTCTCCATATCTACATGGATATCTACATTTTCTAGGGTGGGGACAGCTTGCAGAGAGTTTTTTTTTTTGTTTTTTAGACTCTTGGTATTGAACAATAATACCTTCAGGATGTCTTGGGTTGGTTCTGCTATGCTGGAAGGTTTATCAGGTTGACATTGTCAAAAATGCAGTATGGGGTGAACAAAGTTTTAGCAAATATTTGAAAGCCTAAGGGGGATATATGCAAACCTTCCCTGGTGAAGCAGCATGGGCTGCCAACCAGATCTTCCCAGGTTGATAAATATTCTAACCATTTCAAATGATACCAAAATCTAAACCAGTTGTTAAATGTCCTTGATTTTCTTTGGTACTAAAAAGTGTTTGGAGTAGATCCTGGACCATTCTCTAGTCTACTGGACCCACTTGGATGGCTCTTTTTCTCTAGGAGAATGTCAGTCATTCTCCTTGCTGCTCTGTGTTGGTGGAGTGGAATATCTAGGAGTGGTAAAGTCTGTTGGTGAGCATATTATTCTCTTCAACCATTTGTCCTGCATGACAGATGTCTATGTATTTGAATGAAGAGAAAAACGGCCCCTAGTAGACTCCAGAAGGAAGCAGCTGGGCAAGCTGTCAGGAAAGTTGAGGTTGTCTCCTTCCTTCTGTGGCCCACCTCTGCCTCAGCCAACCCTATAAGAAGAGCAATCAAAAGATTAAAAATGGGACTTTCCGAACCTGAAGGATTTGGGGTAGTTTTGACTTTTGCTAAAAGATCACTGTGATGTCTCATATCATGCTCCTAAGATAGATATCTTTACTTCCTGCTTAATCCACTATAGTTTTTCTAACTGTAGATCCAAACAATGAGGATCCATCATAGGGGATATTGATGAAGTATGCTTTAATTTTAACCATAAATTCACAAAGTCAGACCTAGATATGATGTCTCAGTTATGCTGGCTGCCACCACCCAAGCTGTTGCATTACATAGCAGCCTCATGAAGAGATTAGAGATTTGGAACATTGTGGCCACATGAGCTTTGACTTGATTTTTTGAACTCAGAAGTGGGTGTCTTCTCAGAGTTCAAAGTCTTAACAGTTATGTCTCTTTGGAAGTGGTTCATATGCAAAATGAAGCTCCCTGCCCAAAGGCCAAATGTGCATGAGGTGTATGCATTGAAGTTTTGAAACTTTGAAATGTTAACATGGAGATCGCCGTACAGCACAGAATGATATATTTACCACTTTCCTCACTGTACTGTGATCTTGGAGTTGATTTAATTAGCAGGGGGTTGGGAGGCTCCATATGGGTAGTAAGGGGGGGGGGCTTGTCACCCTGCAAAAATGTAAAAGATTGTTTTGTTATTACTTTTTTTTTTTTATTTAAATTTTGCATTTTCAAAACTTCAATTTTATGGTCCCGACCATAAGCAAGCCGACGTTTTGAAATTTAGAAGTAGACCCATGTGTGTGTGTGCGAGTGTGTGTGCATGTGTGTGTGTGTGGATCTACTTTTAAATCGCAAAACCCACAACACCAAACTTTATTTTCCCTAGACGAAAATAATGAAGACTGAAAATCCCGCAAAGATGATTTTTTTCCAGGGCAAGTAAACACTTGCCCAGTGTGGGAAAATATACCCTTTTCTCCACTGTAGTGCAATCCTGGATGAGTTGGTATATATAGTTATGGGGGTGTGGGGGACGCAGCCCCCCACCTAGGTGTATTTTACGTAGTCCAGTGTGGTTACGTAAAATTTTGGTTTTGGGCAAGTGTTTACTTGCCCTGAGAAAAATCAGCCTTTGGGATTTTCAGTATTCGTTATTTTCATTCTGGGAAAACAATGTTCAGTGTTGTGGGTTTCGTGATTTAAAAGTAGAGCCACACACACACACACACACACACACACACATACACACATATATATAAAGGCAGAATACAATCAGAATAAATTTTATGATGTCAAAATAAATAAGACAGTAACTATACACACAGTAGTAAGACTTCTTATACTAATTATATTCTTTATCTCTGGTTATTTTTCTTGCTATAGGCTCCCTAACTTTGGCAACAACCTTTTCTACTGTCTTCTTCCCAAGTCACAGTGCTTAAAGTTTTTGTGCTCTGGAGTTATTAAGAAAAACAGTTGCTTAACAGAAATCTTTCTAAACTCATGCATATTATCCAGATACCCCTTATTTTCTCTTTAGTGCCCTGCATCTGGTCCCTCTTCTTGTTTTGTGAGATTCCCCTTATTCTGCAATGTGTCAATCTTTTATCAGCCCAAGTAATTCGTATTAGTTCTTAACCAGGTCTCTCTCTTATTTCTACCTTGCTTTTGAAATCCATTTTCATGTTATCCCACTCACTAGCTGTAAGTTCTGAAGATGATTTTATCTTCCCTAAAAACTCCAAAATAATTTCCACTACCCATTCCTTGAATTCCTCTCTTTTTAACAGGTAGGTGGGAAAGTGCCAGTTTCTCATTTTTATTTCATTACCCTGCATTTTTGTCTTAGTTTTTATTGGTGTATGATTTGAAATAGCTATTAGATGTATGTCAAAGCTTTTAATTAAAGGGTCTATATCAGCTTATCGAAAGCTGATAAGAGCGAAAGCTCTTTGATCGACCCCTAAATGAACAACCTAAATATTGAAGTCATGGAACAGTGATTTTTTTTCCCCAGGGAAAAAAAATCACTGTTCTGCAAAAAAAAAAAAAAAAAATGAAAACGCAACATAAAGTGGGGTTGATCCCCTACTTAACTATATCAACTCCGAGATCCCACCACAGTGGAGCAAATAGCAATCTCCCGAAAACAGCCCAGCAATTTTTTTCCTTGGGGAAAAAAATCGCTGTTCCATGTTTTCGCTATATAGTGCGTTCGATGTTTAGGAGTCTATCAAAAAGCGTTCACTCTTATCAGCTTTCAATAAGCTGATATAGACCCCAATTAAATGCACATGTTTATGTGTAATATAATTTCTATCTAGTCTAGCCTAGTACCTCGGGGGAATAATATGTAAATTCTATCAGAGTTTCTATTACTGAATTCATGTTTTCTATATCAGATATTTTCCTATTTTGTTATATATTCCTTTTAGATCCCCCTAATACATCCTCACTATTGCAAATCAAGTTCCAGTTCCCAGCGATAAGTACTATGCCCTAATGAAAGCTGATTATTTCTCACCAAATTTTCTTAAGCTCCCTAATAGCAGTTTTTTGTGGAATATAAATACTTGCCAGCATAATCCTTCTTTGTCAATAGGCCCTTACTACCACAAATCTACCATTATCATCTTTTTCTCTTCTTTCACTGTTGGAGCTCCTCTAGCAATTACTATAATTACTCTTTTTTTTCCTTTGTCCCTCATATTCTGCTGAATATCCATTCTGAAACACTTATTTTGTCAAATGTACATGCTCATTTCTTTCCAAATGTGTCTCCTACAGCTTTGCTATTTGTACTCTTCATTTAATACTCTGTCTTTTTTGTTTTTACCTGTAAGGCCACTTACTTTCCATGATGGGACAAATGTGCTTCTCTTCTGCCAGGTTTAGAATGGAAAAGAATTTTCCATAAACACTCGGCTGTTTCCAATTTTTAATACTTTCCCCTTTTGCCACAGATTTGTCAGGATCAACTTGTTCTGCTGGTATGACCGCATCTTTACTAAAACAGGTCAAAACTGTTTTCTCATGGCTACTGTGAAGAAAATAAAAACATTGTAATTTGTGTTAGAATGTCTGGCAGGAGATTTCTGTATATTTTCAGATTAACTTGCATTCTATGCCAGCATGTCTAATTGTGAAAATGTAAATAAGTCTTAAAATGTTGAGTATTTCCCCGTTTATAAAAAATATTTAAAGAATCAGTCAGTGTTTTGATTTCTAACTGCATATGTTTGTTAGGGAGATTCTAAAGTGCAAACTGTCTGTGGCGAAGCAGCTAAACAGTGGGTGATGTCATTAGAATGTTCCTGGTTACTAGGTTTTATTTGGGCAGTTGATTGACAGGAAAAATAACTTTCAAACAGCTAACTGTTGCTTTTAAAAGGCAGTTAAGACTGTTAAGCTGGACAGTTTGTGAAGAGCAGCAGTTAGTGAAGAGTTGCAGTCAGTTACAGTGTTATACAGAAGATACCTGGCAAAATGACTCACCAGAACTGTAAGCCTGACTTTGCCTTGCTGTTATGTTTTAGATTAGCTCAGGAACAGTATTTTCTAGTTAGATTAGGAAAGTTTAGTTATTTAGATAGAGTTTTTTCTAAGATGATGGACTTCTATCCTACAGTTTAATTTTATATTTCTGGTGATTGAATTCTGGTGTTTATTGAAAGTTATTGATTTATATTCTTGTAATCATTTTACTTAATATTAAATGTTTTTCATTACTCTACATTGTGGCTGGACAATCAGTGTGCTCTTTAGAGATTAGAGAGTGCTTATACCTGTTTGATACTCCCCAGGTTACCTCGAATGTCTGCTGCTTCTGGTTATAGTTATAATTTATTTTTATATTTAATTTTTAATATCTGATCACTCTTTGAAGGGTGTGTAGACCTGTTTGGCTCTGGTGGCAATGTTACCATTTGTATTGAGGAGAGGACACAGCTGAAAACCTGTGTCAGACATTCCATAAGTGTGTGAGATTTGAACTTATTTTGAGTGGGACTTAGTCAAAGGTCTAAAACTGGAACATTACTCTAAGTGTATAATAAGGGATTACATTTGGGGTGGACAGCAATATACAGTCCAGTCCCAGGAAAAAGAGCATGTTCTTGTTGTGCTCCTAAGGAAAATTGTGGAATTTTACTCTCGTGTGCTCTGGTGTTTTCTGTGACGCTCCCTCACTGGAGTCAGTAGTGACAAATAAGCTTACTTAATTACTGACCCAGGTTTCAAGTGGGAGATGTCACAGTATTGTTGGCAGTCTGTTGGGATATTGGCTGGACGTCACATTTATTTGGTGGCAGTGGTGGGATTTTTGATTAGATTTCAGTAGCCTGTGAGTAGTTTTCATTAAAGTCTGCACTCCTGACAGCCACAAGGTAAACATTTAGAATTTCAAGCCAACACAAGTTTTATTTATTTTTTTAGTTAGATAGTCAGGGATAGCAGGCAAGGATGTAATTAGAAGATTTTAGCAACCTGACAAAGATCCAGTTGGTTAAGGAGTGTTTAGCAGAGGACTGGTGCATGCCAACCTGACCAAGGAAGCAATGATTTCAGACTTGGTTGCAGCCACAGCTCAGACTAGCCATTCGGAAGATATCAAGTTTGGTGTTGGTGATGTGGAGCCTGCCGAGACAAGTCAGTCCACATTTTCTTCAGAGGACCTGTGAATCCATTTGGAGTTAAGGAGATTGGAACTGGAGGCTGAGAAGTGAATCTGACATCTATAGACTGAGGAGAGAGAAAGTGCACTTGGAGACCCAATGTTTGGAGGCCGAGAAGAGGCAGCACCAATATGAACTGGAGACTCAACAGCTGAAGACTGAGGCATGTAGCAGCAGAGGACAATGACAGATGGTGCTGGTATGAAATGGAGCTTCAAACCCTTCAAGAGGGTCATGGAGGTAATGGGGAAGGGAATAACTAGATCTCAGAAACTGTAAAGGTCAGTAAACCTTTTTTTCAGTACAGGGGTGGGGATGACCTTTGATAGTTTTATTCATATCTGTGAGAGGATATGTAGACAATATGATGTTGATCATGAGCTCTGGGTTTGGCTCCTGACTCCCTTATTTCATGTTAATGCTGTTCAGGCTGTAACAAATTTAAATGATGTAGATTGTTTGAATTATGACAAAATGAAATAATGATTACTTGACTGTTTCAAACTTACATCTGAGGCATATAGAAAAAAGTTCTGTGAACATAGACGCAAAGCAGATGAAAGTGTATGTGATTATATTGCTTACTTAAGTGATTACTTTTATAGATGGGTGAGTGGGTGTCAGGTCACCACTTCTGAAGAAGTGGCAGAGCTTTTGGTAAGGGAACTCTCAGTACTTGCCTGATGACATGAGAATATGGATAGTAGACCATGAATGTAACTCTGCAGATGAGCTGGAGGAGAAAAGGAATCTCTACTTGGCAAGCAGAGCACCACTGCATAAGAAAAAGATACCCAGTGCTGTACATGCACATAAGGAAACTCATGGGGGCAGTCTAAACCCCTCCAACAGAGTACACCAGCAATGGGGGAACTACTAATCCAAGTGCAGAGCTGGGGATTAGATGTTTCAGGTCTAACCAAAGGGGACACATAGCAGCCAAATGTCCATCAAGGCAAGGTGAAAAACAAGAAGATGAGGGAGCCAGTAAGTGTGGTTGACAAACTACTAGTGGTAAGTTGTTTAGAAACAACTGAGGTGCCAGATTATCATCAAAATTTATATCCTATCTTAGTAGATGGTAAACAGGTAACTGCTAAGAGGGACACAGCTTCTGATATAACCATTCTGAGGCCTGCAGTCATTAGTGAGGAGCAGTACTTGCTTAGGCAGTCCACTCCAGTCAGAGCATTGGGAGGCACCCCATTCCAAATACCTTTGGCTAGGGTTCATCTTGACTGGGAGAGTGGAAGAGGAAGGAAGCAAGTAGGTGTATTTGAGGATATTACTGTAGATGTCCTGATAGGGAATGACTGGTGATGTGACACACAGTCAAGCTTGGAGAAAGGCATGTAGGTCCAGTAGTCTGGGAGAGACCCAGAAAGATCTCATACCTGAATCTGGAACTGGCATGGTGGCTGTTTCAGAAAAGGTGTTATCTGGTAGCAGTAAGTCTGAATGTGAGCCACAGCTGCTGGTGGGTATTGATGTTCCGTTGGACATGATGACTGCGAGGACAGAGGTGAGTGGTGGTACCCAGGAGTGACAGCGAGGTGCAGCTGTCGGAAGTGACTAGGCATCCTGCAGAAGGCAGCTGGGAAAGGTTACGAAGGTAGAGTTGAGACAGGCTCAACTTACAGATCCTATTTTACGAAGCTTTAGGGAGATGGCTAAGGAGGCACCTGAGGCTCAAGAAAGAGGAGTCTCTGTATACTGGAACAAAGGTTTGATGTATAGAGAGTGGACTCCTGGAGGTGGGTTAGAAGGTGAAGTAATACAGCAGTTGGTAGTACCTACAGCTTACCGTCTGCCACTTTTAGCCATAGCACATGATATTCCTTTCATATGGACATAAGACGTATTATGCAAAATTTCTATTGGCCCGGGATTGCGAGAGATGTGGTAGGATATTGTAGGAGTTGTGAACAGTGACAAAAAGTTGGTAAAGCAGGGGACAAGGCTAAGGTTCGTATTAATGCCTTTGCCTGTTATTGAACAGCCATTTCAGAGAGTGGCCCTGGATACTGTGGGACCCCTGAGTACTCCAAGTTCTATAGGAAAGAAATACATCTTGGTGGTAGTAGACTATGCTACCAGATATCCTGAGGTGGTGGCTTTGTCATCTATTGAAGCAGAGAAGGTGGCAAATGTTTTGCTAGAAATCTACAGCAGAGTAGGTTTTCAATGGGAAATACTGACTGACCGAGGTGCCAACTTCATGTCAGGTCTGCTGACTTGACTATGGAAGTGTTGTGGGGTGAAACATCTAAAGACCACCCCCTACCATCCTCAGACTAATGGTCTTGTGGAGAGGTTAAACTCTATATTGAAGAGTATGCTACCAGCATTTGCAGAATAACATTTGAGGGAGGTCTTGGGTAGATTAAATAGGGTAGGCTTAACCATCAAACCTAGTAAGTGTCAAGTGGGTATGGCAGAGGTCACTTACGTAGGACACAGAGTGGAAAGTGGTAAAATCAGGCCAGAACCTGTCAAGGTGGAAGCTATTCAAGAGTGGCCAGTTCCTGTTACTAAGAAACAAGTGAGAGTATTTCTAAGGACAGCAGGGTACTATAGGAAATGTGTGCCCAATTACAGTACCATAGTTGCACCCTTTACTGACCTAACTAGGAAGAATAAATTGAACAAGGTAATGTGGCCCACAGATTGAGAACGGGCATTCCAAAAACTAAAATAGATTTTGGGAGGGCCCCCTGCGTTAGCCAGCCCAGATTACTACAAATAATTTATTTTAAAGGTGGATGCTTCAAATTATGGGGTAGGAGCTGTACTTAGTCAAGTTTCTGCTGAAGGACAAGAACACCCAGTGGTTTACATGAGCCGTAGATTCCAACCTAGAGAAGAGTGTCATGGAACTGTGGAGGAAGAGTGTTTGGTCATAGTGTGGGCATTGCAAAAGCTGCAGCCCTATCTTTATGGGAGAAAATTCACTGTACTCACAAATCATAACCCTTTAACATGGGTTAATAGGGTCAGTAAGCAAAATGACAAGTTCCGGAGGTGGAGTCTAGGATTGCAACCATATGATATGGCCATACAACATCACAGTGGGGTTAATAATGCCAATGCAGATGGATTCTCCAGGAAAGGAGTGAGTAAATATCCAGACCTATTCTTCTCAAGTGTTGGTTTTCAAGAGTCACTTGAAAATTGTGCTTGAGTCATAAGGAGGGGCAAAATGTGAAGAAAATGAAAACACTGCCATTTCTGTTAGAATGTCTGGCAGCAGATTTGTGTATATTCTCAGATTAACTTTTACTGTATGCCAGCATATCTAATTGTGAAAATGTAAAAAATTCTTAAAATGCTGAGTATTTCCCTGTTTATACAAAATGTTTAAATAATCTGTCAATGTTCTGATACATCTCTAATTGTATATGTTTGTGAGGGAGATTCTAAAGTGCAAACTGTCTGTGGCAAATCAGCTAAACAGTGGGTGATGTTATTAGAATGTTCCTGGTTGCTAGGTTTTATTTGAACAGCTGACTGAAAGGAAAAATAACTTTTTCAAACAGCTGACAACTATTTTTAAAACAGGACAGTTGAGACTGTTAAACTGGGCAGTTTGTGAAGAGCAGCAGTTAGTGAAGATTTGCAGTCAGTTACAGTGCTGTACAGAAGATATCCATAAAATGAATACAATCTATCCCTTCCAGTTTCTCTGGTACAGCTGAAAATCTCATGTTCTCAATGCGCTCACTGTCCTCTGACTACAATGGTTAGAAACCACTGTTCTTTTGAAGTCTCGTACTCAGCCAGTCTATTCCTTTCAATCTCCCGGAATTTTGCAGTTTTAATATCTCATCTGAATAGCTAGTTAAAGTTTCTTCTATTTTTTCCAATTTTTTATCTGAATTGATATACTCCTTCAGTGTTTTATTTATTTTAATCATCTAGGAGTACATTTGATTTATTTTCTCTAAATTACTGAAAGCCATCTCTTGTACCAAAGCTGAAGCTTGACATGTTTTTGCTTAACAGCTGTGGGATTCTTCCCAGCCAGTGTTTTTCTCTTCACCTTTTATGGCTGATTTTATTTTGGGTTCTCTAAATTTCTTCTTTGCTAGCATCCAGGCAGTCACTTACTAGCCAGTAACTGAATTTTACTTAAGCTGACAATATCACTGGCTCGTATTTATCAGTTTCTTTTTTCACACTGAGAGAGCTGAAATTAAGCTGTTGATCAGTGTGCAGCCATCATGGAAGTCTCTAAAACTTTCTCTATTTGATGCTGGTCAGGAATGGAAAGACAGCTTTTCAAGAAAGTAGCTGAGAAAGCATGGATTACAGTTGACTGTTAAACTTGTGGTGGGCTGTAAAGCATATACTGCACTTTATGTCATTCCATCTAACTCAAACTGAGGGATCATTCAAGAGGTATCAATGGTAATTGAGTCTCCTCCACAAGTGAGATGGATTCCTTACAAATATGAGGAGATAAGAGAAAGCAAGTGACAGACAACCAATTCATTCATCTTCGTGGATTCTTGAAATAGGAGATATGAAGGAGTCAACACTGTTTATATACCTCCACAACCATACTGATGAATTTATAGAAACTGCTAGATAGAGGAACTCTTGTAAGGCCTGCAGAGCAAGGTGGACTGCTCTCAACAGCAAAACATTTAACTGCAGATTGATAATCAGATGTGATCAACCACCTTGGACTGTCCACCTTGGACAAAGCCCTATCTACCTTAGGGCTGAGGTATGTGTAGTGACAATCAATACAAAAGACAGAAGGAAAAAGGGATTGCCACAGTAAGATTGGGAACATATAACCACAAACATGGATAAGCTTTGTAAGCTCTGAAGAAACTCACTTGAGCTGACAAAAGGTCTTTGTGTTATGCCTATTGAGCCCAGAGTGTCACTGTACTGTCCTCAAGTGAAGTCTGGAATGAGGAACTATATAAACTGTAGATGCTATTAGTCCCCAAGTCCCGAGGCAGAGCATTGCTAAAACAGTGCTGAACTATATTTGTTGACAGAACCTGCTGAAATAAAAGAAATCAGACAGGGGATAGTGGCCTTGAATGGCAAAGTGCCCAGTCTACAATTAATAAATGAGGTCCTGTGATTAATGCAGCTTTGACTTTGCAGTATTTACTGTAATTCCTAAGGAGTAGAATAGCTGTAGTAGGGTCTTTCATGCTGACACTAAGCTCCCCATCATATGAGTGGTAATGAGCCAGTGTGCCAGGTAAGGAAACACCCTGGCTCCTTGCAACATCTAGTTGACTAAACACACAGCCACACATTATTAAAACAACTGGGGGGCTGAGGAGAGAACAAAAAGGAAGGGCTCAAAACTGGTTATGACTGGCTCCTACCTAGAAACAGAGACACCTCCCAGAGTCATTTGGACACCCTTGGTCATCTTTGTAAAAAAGCAGTGGCGTATGATCCAGATCCCCTCTGGCCTTGTGGGAATTCCTGGATGGCCCTTTTCTGAAGAAGGCTTAAGGCTTCTTTCATTGCTTTCCTTTTTTATGGGATGAAACATAGGATTGCAAAAGTGACTTTAGCATGAGAAGGGTGTAGAATGGTATATTTATATTCTCTGGATATGATATTCAGGATAGTCAGCTGCCAAGACAGATGTATGGACAAACTGACCCCAAGTGCCTCCAGAGTGGCAAAGTCAGGCAACCCCACAGGAAGCTTGTTATTACCTTCCAGGAAGTGACAGACAATATCTGTGACTGATGAGAATTTCTACATCTGAGAATTTTTACGTCTGAGTGGACACCCATTCCGAAAATTACCAGAACCACAACTTTTTTTCATAATGATTTTCTGCTGCTGCTTTGAGCCTGCTTCTACCACAGCTGATGAGGACTTTTCTGTGCCACAGAAAAGGTACGCTGGAGAGTCTCAAATTAAATGTCAACAACCTTCAGAGTTTTCCTTTCTTTCTCATAATGCTCCAGTGTTTTTCAATACTTAATGTACTAACAGAATGACTATCAAACATGGCAATAAAATTCTCAGTGAAACTGGCAAGGTGCAACTACCTGTGATGTCAAATGATAATACCAGTACCCATTGCCTTCACTGCACCTTACAGTGAACTATGTGCTCAGTCACATGGTGAATTTGGACACTGGGGAAATAGCAGGTACCTGAAAAATGAGGCTGGATAGTTATTCATTTTATGGGAGCCTTTGCCACATTTCTTTCATTTCATCAGCAAGGTCACTCAGGATATGCAACATATGTGAAAGGTAATTTAGCATCCTGAAACAGAAAGCAATAGATGAACTGCTGATGTTTGAGACATGGGGGCCTTAATGATGGCTGATAACAGCAGCCTGGTCCCAGCATTTCCAAACTAGAGACAAATGTACCCTAGATGATGTTCTAGGAAAAGCATCCACAATATCTGACTCACTCCAAGCCTCACAGACAAGTGCAATTATCTTGTCCATGAAGAAAGCAGCAGACTGACAGGAAGGCCAGAAAGCTTCCTCTAAGAACCTTTCTTGTAGACAAAGGGAACAGTGGGCCATCCCCACATTTATGCATCATTTGTAATACCTTCCCCCGACTGAACTTGTGGTCATTAAGGTGGATAGTGGAGCAGTGTCCTGCTTCAACATCAGTGTTTGGCATGGGAGACAAAAATGTTTCTTGCAGAGATGATTCCTCCAACTCCTTGGTCAGGAAGACTCTTGAAGAGGAAGGGAAATCAGAGGCAACCAAACCAAGAACAACGAGTCTTCCAAAAACACTCTATGTAGAAAAGTTGTTTATTCTAGTCCAAACAAATGAAAAGTCATATAAACCACAACAGAAAACCTAACAAGGACTGGTTTTGACTGAAACACTGCCTTCTTCAGTGTAATCTAAAGCCCCCATTTCAAAGTGTGCCTTTAAAATCTCCTGCATAGTGACATTATCATAAGCAATGAAAATATTTAAAAGAGAACACCTGAAAAAATCATACATGATCATTTAGCCCAGGATAAAATAAAGCCCCCAGTATTATTATCCAAAACTTTTCATTTCATTTTAATGCAAAATGAAATGTATTCTTTGAACTGTTAGTTGCCACAATTTTTTCAACTGCTGTAAATGTAGACACAGTACTAGAATACTTTAAACTATGTTTATATAAATCATTTGTTTTCTTAAATCTAATACCACAAAGATATTCTGATATCCTATTTTAAACATCCTCAAGGTTTTCTCCACATGAAAGGCAGGACAACAACAAGGTAAATTACTCATTCAATAAAATAAGTCATTATTTGTCCAATTTCAAAATTCCTATTTACATCAATTGAGTCAAAGGATTTACTTTTATTTACATGTACATAGTCTGCATGTCTCACAGGGTAACAGTCCAGAGGTACTGCTCTTTCTAAATTAGTCTGTACTAAACTGCAGTGCAAAAACATCTGACAAAAAGGAGAAAGGATGGGAAATGTTTTTGTGACTACCTATGCAAAAAATGGGTTCAGGCGCCTGGGCAGCGTGACATTTCCCTGTGGTACATTTGACTGGGGACAAATGGCTAAAGTGATAGTCAGCTGCAGAGAAATATGGCTGTTTGCAAATTCCCTGTGGGCAAAGAGAAGCACACACTGCCATGCTCACAGCTTTAATAACCAAATGCACGGTGGCACAAGAAGTAATGAGTATTGTGTTCAGTGTACAGTACATACTTATGTAACTACAACATATAGAAGTGTGCTACAGCATGGAGGGAATTCTACAGGCTACTGTAGTCATAGTTATGCTCCAGTATGCATTTTAGGTAATGTTCCCTACACTCTGTGAAGGGGGTAGGTATCCACACACTCCAATTAAAAAGCCACTGCCCACTGTGTACTGCATTTTTACTGCTACTGACATGCCCTCTGGCCAGCCTGCTGCTGATGCCTGCCATATTGCCTGCTGTCTCATGCTCCCTTCGGGACCATGGGCATTGTTTTCCCCTGTGCATTTGGTTCTTGAAGTTGTGGGCATAGCAACATATTCTTCTCTTTGCCCACAGGGAATTTGCAAACAGCCACATTCCTCTGCAGCTGAATGTCACTTCAGCCATGTGTCCCCAGTCAAATGTACTACAGGGAAATGTCTCTCTGCCTAGGTGCCTGCACCCGTAAAAAATACTAAGATATCCCACCATTCCACAATCCATTTGTTCCCTTTTTTTAATACACGTGGGGTTGGGGTGTTACTTCAGCACTGACAATCATCTAGAGTTTGGATTTCATTCATTTCACTGTAATTCCCAGGTTTGTACACAGATGGAGCAAGGAGTTTCTGGCTTGAATGAGTAGATACCAGGTGGGAGAAGTGATGAGTCAGTCATCCAAGTAAAGGAACACCCAGAACCTCTAAAATCAGAGCCGAGCTGCTACCATCATGCATTTTGTGAACACATGGGAAGTAGTGATGAGACCAAATGGCAGGGCTCTGAACTGAAAATGTCTGGCTCCCAGCCAGAGGGAAAGGAAGCTCCTGAATAGTCTGTCCATCTGTATATGATAGTATGCTTTCTGGAGGTCTATCAAGAACATCCAATTGTTCTCCCACAACAGCAGCAGATAGGACTTTACTGTGGCAATCCAGAATTTCACAAATCTGTTAAGATGACAAAGGTCCAGAATTGGCCTTAGGTCCCCATTTTTCTTTGGAACTAAAGAATCTTGAGTAAATTTATGATCCTCTCTGGTCTGTTGGAACCTCTTGGATGATTCAATTATTTAACAGCTTCCTTATTTCTAAAGCAGATGCTTCCCTTGGAGGGGGTAGTATATTGGTAAGTCTTTTTGGAAGTATAGGAAGGAAAGGAAGGGAATGAAATAGCCATTTATTATAATCCTCTGCACCCATTTGGCTTGAGTGATGAATTTCCAGTTTGTTTGTTGTAGGGATAAGCGCCCCCCCCCCAGACTGCTGCCGCAGTGCAACATGTGGGTAACCATTCAGGAGCGCTGAAAATGCCTCTCAGAGAAGGAGCTCCCTAAAGCCTTGGTTCTGTGGACCATCTCTGCCCACAGGCAATGTCCATTATTAGACCCCCCCATGGGGGTTCTGTCCCTGGAAATGTTAGGTGTAAACTCTTGAGAGTTGAGAAAACAAATCCTCTTACCTCCTTTCTTATTCCTTGAAAAGGTCCTTTGAGTAGTCAAGAATTTGATCCCTACAGCAGAAAGAATCGCTGTCTAATTTACTTCTGGAGATTGTTTTATTGACTCTGGGACCAAAAAGTGTTGTCCCTGTGATGTGGATATCCCACCACTGCCAACCAATATGTGATGTGGATATCCCACCACTGCCAACCAATATGTGATGATCCCCCACTTCTGGGCCGGTAATCAAGCAGTCTCAATCCTCACAATCCTCACCAGTGGGGAATGCTCACTGGAGGATAGCAGGTACACACACAGTGTTTCCAGATGCAGTTCTCTGCATCAAGTGCAATTTCCCTTAGAAGCACACAGAGACCACAGTCAGTTTGGGACTGGTTTCTCCCTCTTTCTACAGATCCCCAATAAAAATCCCCACTGGCACAGCTATAGAGTTGAGTCCTTAGCCAGGGTTCCAAACCAAGTCCTCCAACACTGCCTCTGTCCGACCAGTGCTTCTTGTTGTTCCTGTCCAAGTAGCTGACATACACACTCTTGGAGATTTGTTTTACGCACACGCACACACACACACACACACACACACACACACACACACACACACACACACACACACACACACATCTGGGAAAGGCCGGCGCAAGTTTACTAGCTATGCCCCCTTCTGCCCAGACTATAAGGTAGTTGTCACCGCCACCTGAACCCCTGTCCAGCTACTTTAAGGCCTTTAACAAAGGGTGTCCAATTTTACTGTGTAATAGTAATATTAATACAAATGGTGGTTTGACCAAGAGCAAGGATATTAGGAGTGGCCCATACAGTGTCACCATAAATATGCAAGTAGTATCAAGACTTAAATATCTCTACAAAGATCAGCCACAATGAAAGGTTTGAATATATTTAATAATGAACAAGCAAATACCAAGTATATATTCACAGTCATCAGAGTTCAAATTTTGGGAAATATTTAAAATAACATTGAAAGAAAGGCTCAGAAAAATAAAGAAAAACAATATCTAAACTAAGCTTCACTATATTCCTGACTGCATCCAAGAGTGTTACTATTCCCTAATAACTTACATAATAGAGCAAGATAGATGATGTGGTGAATCGTTATTCTTGTTGCCAGGCCCAAGACAGAATAAAGAATGCTCAGTCTCACTTCTTGTCATCTGACTTCTAATTCCCATTCAAAACCATTGCTGGAAGCTGGCAGGACTTAGTACCTACCTGTAAAAATACACACACAGGGGCTTTTGCTCAGATCTTTGGCAGGTGCTAGAAGTCATAAAACAACTGCATACCCTCACACTTCCAGAGTAGTAATTAGTTCACCCCAAAGACGATTCAGAAAGCTTCCTAGTACAGACTTTGTGTCTCTGGCTGCATTGAAACCTGTGAAATAGCATCTTTATGGCCTAGCCTATAAAGTGATTTCATTTCAGACATTTTTTAAAATTTGCTGCACTGAGATTAACCTCCTGCCTCCCAGTATCGTCTGTTAAAATATATACATTTAAACAGTTACAATAGTGCATAAATGTTATTTACGTTATTTGTATAAAACATATTAATTGGTTAATTGAATAGTAATTTTTTGTTACTCTAGGGTATTTAAGTGTTTGCCATTGGGATTATGGGTGTTTCTGATGAAGGCCATTTTCATGGCCGAAAGCACTTAAAGCCTGTATTTGTGTCAATAAAGGAAGTTTTCTTTGGGATTCACCACTTGGCAGCTTTGGATATTATTGCAACACCTTGCAAGTGCTTTTTTGTATAAATGCCTAAAGTCCCTGCAGTCATACTATACCCCCTTAATAAGCTCTCCTAAAGTGCACTTTCCATAAATGCTTAACACATCCAGTACATTATGGCACTTTGAATATGTCTGATAGTATTTCTTCCACATTGATGAGTAACCTCTCCTTATCTTCAGAGCTCCATCCACCTGGGAATCCACAAACTGCTCCCAACCAGCCCTGCACTTGAATACTTACATTCCCCTTGTCCAGCTTCACTTTGGCTCAGTCATTTTTATCTTTTAAGATCTATCCCCCTGTACACCACTACCAAAATATCCAACCCAAATCAAAAAAGTAGCTATCCTACTAAAATACAAATATCCTAAGAATAAATACATTGGACAAATAAATTATGCATGCCCACTACCCCCCCAAAAAGTACTACTACTACTACTAGCTCACATCATAAGCAACCACATTACTTAATGCTCATTAATCCATCCTCATACCTTTCTTACAACCTAACATCCAAACCAATAGTATCACTAGAACTTCTTCACCTTATAATCTGTCCTGCAAACAACTGGCAAAGTTAAAATACTTAGAATCAAATTTTTAACTTCTCAAAAATATTACGTAAAGCCACATCCAAAACTCACCTTAAAACAAAAACTAATCCCAACAATTCTGCTAAGAAAAGTCCTATCCTGTGGTGATATCCATCTAAACCTCAGTTCTAATGCTAGCAAACTACCACCAAGTATTCCCAGCTCCTACATGGTCCATCTCAAAATGTGCAACTTAAATGTTCATAATTCATTTAACAAAATTACTAAGCTACACTCCTAGATAGCAGACTCTCCCATAACATACTAACCATGGAAACCTGCTGAGTGAGACTTCAAACAAAAGCTAAAAAGATCCTCCATAACTATGGCATACTTTGATCAGACTGCACAACAAGAGAGCTCATGAAGCATCAATTATACACTCAAAATAGAGCTTTCAAAAAGCAATCTAAGACAAGAATCTGAAAGCAAACATTCTTTTAACTTTAAGAAAAATGCCCAAAAAGTCTGTGTATAACAGTATTAATTAAATATACCTCATAAAACATTGGTACAGCAGAAAATACCCTCTCATTGGTAACCTCAAGCATAGCACATATAACCTAGGAGATTTAAACAGCTGTTTCCTGCGGTTCAGTGATGCAAGGTTTAATTCCCTCAGCCTTTATTACCTAACTGTGAGACTCTAAGAAAGTCACTTAACCAGACACATCTCCATGGCTGAGTCTGTAAAGGGAAAAAGTACAATAAAAAAAAATACTTCTTGGCCCAGGGAAAACTCTGAAGCTTATCTACTCCACCTCAGTCTATTTGAGTTAACCCAGTTTACTGGCATCCCAACCAGGATAGCATCCCTGGCAGCTTACTAACAACAGACCCTAACAAGTAAACCAGGCAGGGATCCTACCAGACTGACGTATCCTAACTACACAATATACAGTCAAACCAAAATACTAAAAAATGCTTACAACAGTTGTCAGAAATTTATCTAAATTCAACAAAGGAAATTTAATGTCAACTCTTAATACAAATGGAGTCCCCTAAAAATCCTCCCATCAGACAAAGTTACCTACTTCAATGAAACCTTCCTACACCTACTAGACACACTAGCTTCACCATTCAAAAAGAAAATAAAATCTATCCCTTGCCACCTGACTATCCCACAAAACAAAGCAGTTCATGTAAACTATAGAAGTACATGGAAAAACTGACTGGCAGACAAACCGCTACTAGACCCCAAAGCTGTAAATCAGCTAATAAATCTAGCCAAAAGCCAAATCAAAGTAGACAAAAACTACTACACAAACTTGCAGCAAAACCAGCCTTAATAATCTTGAAATTTCCCAGACCACTATAAATATTTTTAAATCTATAACAGAACTCCAGCCAAACCCTCTTCCATCAGAATCAAACTAGAATATCACCTGTAAACTCAACTCTAACTTTATAGAAGAAAACAACAAAACAATAAAACTTAATTAATCTCTAAAAACAAAGGTAATTTAGGTAATTTCTCCCTTAAACCAACATAATAAAAAGCTGCTTCTGAAAGTAAATCCTGCTACAGCAGTACCTGGAAATGTTCCCAATAAACCTCTCAAAATAGGGGCAGATGTCCTAGAAAATACTCTGTTTTTAATTATAATCAATAGATTTTTTTTTATAAGAATTCTATGCCTCCCCTCATGGGAGCAATCCTGCATCACCACCACCCCCTGGACAAAACAGACACCTCTCTTGACCTAAACAATAAGCCCACTGTCGTTCTACTTCCATTTGACCTATCCTGAAAGTACTTTAACCGCCCTTCTATTACTCCTGAACACTGTAAATCAAACAACCAGAAAGAAATGTAGAACCCTCAAAGCATTTTGCACAGTATCACACCAACTGCTCCTGGATAAACGACAAAATGCAGGCCCTATCACCAGCACCATAACATTTTATCAAGTGAGATATATCGGCTTCATCTACCTATTACATTATGCATTCTCATACAGCCAATACAGAGCTCTCATTATTATTCAACAGATTTATAAATAAGAAAATAAAAAAAGAAAGTTGCTCCTAAAACCACACCATTAAATAAAAACAACGATACACAGTAAAGTGCTTTCTCCAGAGACTTCTTCACATTGTGCATCAATAACAACCCTAAGCAACATACACAGTCAATCTCTCAATTAATTAAAACAGTGCGACATGTTTCAGTGAGGCAGTGTCCTTATTAAAAAAAAAAAAAAGTTACATAAATGTTCCATTTTATTCAAATTATATAAATCGCAGGCACTTAAGTTTTAAATGCCAACAATATTCCCTTCAGTCTAACGATTCTTAAGCAGTAGTCCCATAAACATGCATATTTTTTTGAGGACTTTAAATTTGAATATAACATATTATAATAAATACTTTCACAGTTCATCGCAAGTTATGCATCCAATATAAAAATATAGTACATTTGCTGAACAAAGCAATGTAAATAACATTAACAATACTTAAAAATAAAACAGGTACACAATGTTTGCCTTTTCCAATTACTGTCTGTTCCTGTGTATACAAATACTGACACTGGTTATAACTGTTGTACCTTACTATTTCTATGTTACTAGTTGTTGGTTTGAAAGGTTTGTCTCAAGTCCATTTTTCCCCCACTTTTATGTACAAATTGAGGCATTATACCAATCACTTGGTCCAGGGACAGAAAACGTTGCAATGTTTGCCAAAAATTTCAACTACATTTTTGAAACTGTGCAAATCACACAGTTTGTTACTTTCATACACATCTTATTATTACATCTGAGTAACACTACCTTTACTGTCTGACAATAACCTAACAGGCATAAAAGCATCTGTTCTATCCCTTTTCACAAGCTCAACTTCTTTATTAATTACAAACAGTGGATAATCTCTTGTATACAATTTTATAGTCTCCCTGAAAAAAGTTTTATCTGATTCAGTCAGGTAACTTAGCTTAACCATCTGTTTTTTTCAATATGCTCTCTTTTAACCACTTAGGGAGCATGCTGTTATAACTTAAGTAGCTGTTGCTAGAAAGACTTAGGGAGCATGCTGTTATAATTTAAGTAGCTGTTGCTAGAAAGACTTAGGGAGCATGCTGTTATAATTTAAGTAGCTGTTGCTGGAAAGACTTAGGGAGTGTGCTGTTATAATTTAAGTAGCTGTTGCTGGAAAGACGTAGGGTGCATGCTGTTATAATTTAAATAGCTGTTGCTAGAACTTTTTTTGTATATACTTCTAACAACCTCCTCATCCCTTATCAATAATGAAATGTCCAAAATGTATTTCTCCATAGCTTAAATGTACGAAGACTGAAAAAAAATGTTTGCCTGGTTCATATACATCATAAAATCTTACCACGCTTCCATATTGCCATTCCATATAAAAAGGTATTGTCAATGAAGTACTTAAAACATTTGATTTGGCTCTTAAAAGGTGATCAGTAAACATGCTCCTCTCACCATGCTGCCATATATAAAATTAGCATGGCTAAGGTTATGGCTGCTTTCACTGTTGCAGCCAGGTTTAATTTCATTAAAATATCAGTCTTCAAACAAAACAAAAGTTATAAGAAAGCAATAATGCCAAATATTTCAAGTCAGAAGTTAAACTCCTGACATATAAAAACTTTGTTTAGCATGGAAAACATTAGTCACCAACTTCAAGCTTCTACTGATTGTTATCACTGAATACTGTGACTTGGTAATTAATGTCACTAATGCATCATCAAATGGCACACTAATGTTTTGATTCTTTCTAATAAAACTGAACGAGGCCTGAATACAAAACTAACATTTACAAACCATTTGCTTTATATTCTTCTTAATATGTATGGCAACAGTTTCTGTTTTGCTTCCTTTAGTGGTACAAATGGTCTTAATGGGGGGCTAAAACAAGTTTCTTTGTATTTTAGACATGCTAAAAATAAAACAGTATTTTCAGACATTCTGCCAGTGAAGTGTCTATCAAAGTCTTGGGCAACCATTCTTCTCTGCTTGAATGAATAAACCTGTATATCTTGTATATCCTGTAAACATCTTTCAGCACAACTTCTGCTTTGTGGGATATTTATGAACAATATGCATTCAACCAGTAAAATATGCCACCGTGCATGATATGTAGACTCCACATAAACAGTCATACCTCTCAACTTCTTAGCATAAGAAATCTGGACAAAACGTAAAATAAAGGGGGCAAAGGTCCAAAAATAGGGGCAGATTATAAATATTGTTCTAAGAAACTTAGAAAGTTGCTAGATTAACAGGGTTTGTGTTAGCATTCATTTACTTAAGGATGTGAAGTCAGAAACTAAAATTTAACAGTTCTTTAGTGATTTAATTTCTCGATTTGGCAGAAAACCACATATTTTATGATGAACAGATCAAAAAAATGAGGCAAAAATCTGGACAGCTGATAGGGGTGTACTCAGCCCTAATATCTCCCAACTCTAAATCACTCTAGATTGGTCTGTTCCTTTAGCACATTCCCAACTACTCTTACAAACAACAAATCCTATTTACTTCTAAATTATCCCTAAAGAAAATCATTGCTACATAAAACAACATTACAACAGAAATAGTACAGAAATACAGTACAGAAATAGTACCCCAAACTAAGCTCTTCAATGCCATTAAAAACAAAAGCCTAAACTCTGATCATTATGATTACTATGTAGTGCAACAAACTCACTGCAAGCTGGGACTCCTCCACACATCAGAACTTCACCTCACCAGCAATGAACACATTACTATTGCACAGATGATCTGACCACCTAGCCTTCTCTATACATCCTCTATCCTCACAAACCCACAGTCCAGCCAGCTAACCATACCTTAAGAGTGTTGCAATAAGAACTACCAAATCTGCAAAATCAGCTTGCCAAAACCTACCACTGAATTGCTCTCAAACTTGATTGGCTGTAACTTTCAAATGCCCTGACCTAAACTCACCAAAGGATGGCCTACAGCATCTTGGATCAACCGACCAAGTACCCATCAATGTCTGGCCCACTTCAATGGCAATTTTTTAAGGAGTTATGGTACAAAAAACAAAAACAAAACCTGACAATTACACAAACATTTTAATTACCAAACAGACTTACCTTGCTCAGTCTATTTGCCAAATCTATAGATCTCTGTCTGAAATACAAACTTTAAAATTACCCTAAAGCATCATCTAAAAACAAATGGCTTTGCATGTGTTTCGCACCACCTGTATAATCCCCTCCCAGACCTCTAACTCACTGTCGCAACTACTCCTAAATAATTTCATTACTACAGTATGAAGTTAATCTTCAAACTAGCATTAGTAAATGCCAGTTCTTAAATCCTCTTTACACATTTCACAACCTACCCTAATATTCACTGTATATATTACTCTCTCCCTCAATAATCCCATCTCAAACTATTACATTATTTTCCCCCACTTGCTAACATTGTTGAAACCCCTGATAACTAAGCTGCACAACATCGAATTTAGCTACACCTAACTCTCAAAAACCTTCAAACTCTAGTACAGGACAAAAATGCATAATATCATAGATACAGTCAGTGCTTAAGTCTACAGCTCATGCTATGACCTTCTTTAATAGTAAACTGTAAATTATCTCGATATAAGAAGTTTCTATTGCTACTTTTTAATGAATCTTTAAATATAATGCAACTGCTGTCAACTTTAAAATACAAAGTGTATCCTGCTGCTTGCGTGCATCTCTCTAATGCCTGTATTTATGTTTTGAATTTAGTCTTCCTACACTATGTACAAAATGCTCATTTGTATGAGTATATGCATTTTATGTTACTCTCAGTACATGCTATGTATATCCAAAATATTATAGTACACATTGTCATAACTCAGAAATTTGTACCATTATACATCCTACTGTGAACAATGAAGCATTTCCCAGGGCTTCTTATGTGAAGCTTTTGTTCCCAGACCCCCACTTGCAAAGGACTAATACCCAGGCAGACTTCCCAGTAAACAAATATAAATTCAAATATATAAAAAAAAAATGTTCTTTCTTTTTGTTTGGTACATTCATCTTGGGTAATTTCCAGGATGATGACTGCTTTTTATTCTGACAAATTCGTCAAGAACGATGCTGGACTCTGACTAGCCATTTAACACCCTGTGAAAGTAACTATTTTTAAGAGTGTAGGTGAGGCTACTGAAGTGGATTAGAGTCTGGGTGGAGAACTATGCTCTCTCACTTGACAGTGAAGATACAGAGTGACATTGCCAATGGCACAGAGCAATAAAGATCTAACTACAAGTCAGATGATCCGGGATTGATTACTGTCTGAGGCAGCTGACAGTGTGCCAGAGAAGGATAGGTGTACCCATTCAGGGAGAGGGCGAGTTCAGGACAGTCTTAAACTGCCACTTCAGGACAAAATTCTTGCTACAGAATGGACAGTTATGGATATGCAGACAGTGATGGTGGTTCATGACAGACACACACATGACAGCATGTCGTGAGCTATTACATGGGCATCACTGGTCCCAGTGGTGAAGCAGGTACCCATGTCACCACCCAAGGGGATGGGTGAAGGCCATTCATACAAAAATATTCTCATAGCCAGGATGTAGGTGAAAGGACAAACTGTTGCTAGATGATGGGCCCTTCTAGATGACTCTTGCCCTAGGGGATATGAGAAAGATTCTCCATTTCTAAGAAATGAAAGGGATTAAGTCCAATGGGAAGAGACTCTATGGTACTCAGACATAAGGAAAGAAAGCATGCAGACAAAAAAAGATATGTGGTGCGTTTCTCTTATAGGATGAGGAAGATATGGAGTGCATTTATATGCTGAATTGAGCTTACATTAAGACTGATCAGTTTTGCTTCTTGGTATGTGGTAGATTAATATAATCTTGATGGCAGACACTGGGTTACCTGCAATGATTCAATAATTTTAAAATGAAATTGTTACTGGTAACAGATTGTCAGATCCAGTTAAAAGACTTGTTTGTATACATATATTAAAGGGACAATCCCAGTGTTTAAAATTTGTGTCCAAACTTTAGCTGACCAAAGTAATGCACACTTTACCACGTCACTCCCATTCCCACCCACCGTGTCATTTTTCTTTTAAATATCCTTTATATATTCAATTCCAGGCCTGTTTTGCCTCCCACTGTAAACTATGCTTTGGTTTTACGGTCCTATCACTTTTCATTCATACTTACACTTTCAACCTTGTCACATCATCTCTCCACACGTATTTACTGTATAGGTTTTCAATCTATGTCTTGGGTTTCTAATATCCTAAGTTGTTTTACTGTGTTTTTTTATTTGTTAGTTAATTAAATTAAATATATCAGCAATTACATTAATTTTCATGAACTTTCACTTATATGTGCTTATCAACTGATAGTTACATGAATATGTGGCTTTTAAGATGGATCGTTCCTTGTGGATCCCCCTCTGCTTTTTGAACTCAGTATGCAATGACATACATCTGTTTTTGATTTCATATCCTACACAAAATCCAACTTAGCCCTAGTCTTGTTATTTCAGCACCTTTCTAAGTTTATAAGGTCAATACTTAAAATCTGCCCCTATTATTGCCCCCCCTTCCCCTTATTTTAGGCTTTGTCCGGATTTCTTGCCGCAAAGCAATTCCAGCATAAAAGTATTGCATACTTTAAAGGAACAGAGTCAAACATGCAGCTTGCAAAACACTTAATTTTTTTCCAGTCCCAATGCGTACATTAAGTGGACCGACCCATGTCATTGAATCTGCAGTCCTTTGCTTCAGTTTTGTGCAAATTCAACGTTTTTGCTTTGGCAGCGGCGCTCTGTCATTCAAGCCAGGTAACACCAATCAATCCCCACACTTGGTTCTTTAAATGTGACCCTGCTTGATTTTTCTCATAATTGTTTTTGCTCCCTGGGTAAAACAGGAACAAGGCTGCTTTGCTTCTGATCATGTAAGCCTCCACTTGATTGCATTTCTTTGACAGTAATAAATTTAAGGCAGTCTTTTATGTACACATTCATTACTGTCAATGTTTTGTTGCAATATAAAAATGAAAATGTATTTATGGAAACCTCTCACTGCACCACATAATACTTTTTACAAATTTAAAAGGACCATTGTTTAAATATTACTTTAAGTATTCGGAAAAGTGAATTGGGCAGCAGGCTTTATATCGTGTATTTTCTGAATAATACAGTGGATATAAATGTTTACGCACCCCTGCTAAAATGCCAGGTTTTTGTGCTATAAAAAATGAGACCATAATAAATAATTTCAAAACTTTTCCCACCTTTAATGTGGCCTGTAACCTGTACAATTCAATTGAAAAACAAATCTGTAAGGGGAAAAAATATAAAAAATAAAAAACGTACAATAAGCTGGTTGCATAAGTGTGCACACCGTTAAACTAATACTTTTTTGAAGCACCTTTTGATTTAATTACAACATTCAGTCTTCTTGGGTAGGAGTCCATCAGCATGGCACATCTTGACTTGGCAGTATTTGCCCACTCTTCCTTGCAAAAGCACTCCAAATCTATCAGATTGCGAGGGCATCTCTTGTGCACAGCTCTCTTCAGGTCTCCCCACAGATTTTCTATTGGATTTAGGTCTAGGCTCTGGCTGGGCCATTCCAAAACTTTAATTTTCTTCTGGTGAAGCCATTCTTTTGTTGATTTTGTAAGTATGCTTGGGGTCACTGTCATGTTGAAAGGTGAAATTCCTCTTCATCGTCAGCTTTCTAGCAGACACCTGAAGGTTTTGGGCCAAAGGTGACTGGTATTTGGAACTGTTCATAATTCCCTCTGCCTTTACTAAAGCCCAGTTCCAGCTGAAAAGCAACCCCAAAGCATGATACTGCCACCACCATGCTTCACCATGGGAATGGTGTTCTTTTGGTTATAAAGTGTTGTTTTTGCGCCACCCGTACCTTTTGGAATTGTGACCAAAAGGTTCAACCTTGGTCTCATCAGACCATAATAAGAAGTTATGTACCTACCATAACATTCCATGTTAGTTGTCTTCTTCTCGCCTTCTTTCTTGCTGGTTGGGTTCGGAGCCGACCCTCGGCTCTGACCCAGCCATTTTCTAAAGCTCGAGAGCTACTTACTGGCTCGAGGCCTCCCTATATCCCACAATGCCTGGCGCTAGACCCCCAGATCTCGTTTGGAAGACCTAACACCAAAATAATACAAGAGGACAACTGTCCCAAAAGCAAGACTTCAGCTAGAGGGCTGAAGAAAAAGGTAGAGGACATAAAACGGTAAAGACTCAGCCAATGACAAGACTCGTAGGAAGACTCTTCTCGGTCCATCTAGGCTAGGGGGATGGAGGGTGGGATGCAAGAAAGAAGGTGAGAAGAAGACAACTAACATGGAACGTTATGGTAGGTACATAACTTCTTAATGTTAAGTTGTCTCTCTTGCCTTCATTCTTGCTGGTTGGGACAGCGTCCCTAGCACCTTAGTTCTGGGTGGCTCATCGGAACAGACTCTTGAGCACAGTTGGAAGTGGAGCAACCAAGCAGTGAGGTTGAGAGAATGAAGAGACTGATGCAGCCTGCCCGACTGATGGATCAGGAGGTCCGGAATTGGATCCAGATTCCAAGGCTGCTCTAGAAGGTGACGATGCAGGAATGGGAACCAGATTTGTCGAGGCCAGTAGGGGGCATGAGGATCATCCTGCAACCCAGCACAGTAGCTTTCTGAATTAGTTTGGGAATTAGTGGAAAGGGTGGGAATGCATACAGAAGTCCCTGGGGCCAATCGTGAACTAGAGCGTCTCTGGGGGAGTGTCCGGGAAGAGGGAAGAGAGTGAAGAAACTGTCGCACTTGCTGTTGAGAGGAGTTGCGAAAAGGTCACAGAAAGGCTGACCCCATTTGTGGAAGATTCTGTCCGCTACTGTCCGGTTGAGAGACCACTCATGAGGCATGAGAATAGCTCTGCTTAGCCTGTCCGCAATGACGTTGGACTTTCCAGGGATATGCGTTGCCGTCAGAAACAGTTGAGAGGAGATTGCCCACTGCCATAGTCTGAGTGCTTCTCGACATAAGGGATATGACTTGGTTCCGCCCTCCACCCTGCTTGTTGATGTACCACACTACAGACATATTGTCTGTCTGAATTGCAATGGTCCCAGTGGGTAGAGAGTTCTGAAGAGCTTGCAACGCTAAAAGCACTGCCCTCATCTCCAAGACGTTTATGTGCAAGTGGTACTCGTGGGGTTGCCAGGTGCCCAGGACAGTTCTGCCCTGAAAATGCCCCCCCCCACTTGATCAGGGAGGTATCCATGGTCACCGTGGCAACTGGAAAAGGAAGGACAAATGGTCTGCCCTGGGGTACTGATGGAGAGACCATCCACCAAACCAAGTGGTCTTTGCATGACTGTGTGACTATTATCTTGTGAGACAAAGGAAGTTATTGAAAGGACCATTGGGTGAAAAGCATCCACTGGAGAATCCTCATGTGAAAATGAACCAGGGGAACTCATATGATCGCTGCTGCCATGAGACCTAAGGTTTTTAAGACTAATCTGGCCTGTATCTTTTTGCATCCTAATAATACCTGTACATGTCGGCGAATGTCTGCCACTCTTGTCTACTGGAAGCCTTCCAGACAAATCTTTTGTATTTAATCTTGCATCTATAAAGGTTAAGGACTGACAAGGTGACAATGCAGACTTTTCAAAATTTATTGAGATACCTAGGTTGGAGCATGTTTGGATGGTATAATCCCTGGCTCTTCGCAATTGATGTCTGGTGGTAGCAGTAAGGAGCCAGTCATCTAGATATGGAAACACCTGAAATCCTTGCCATCTGAGGTGAGCGGTAACCACTGCCATGCATTTGGTGAACACCCTGGGGGCTGTGGTGAGACCAAAGGGCAGGGCTCTGAACTGGTAATGACTGGCTCCCAGCCGGAAGCGGAGAAACCTTCTGGAACGCCTGTCCATTTTGATGTGGTAGTACGCATCCTGAAGATCTATGGAGCACATCCAGTTGTCCTGACCCAAAAAGGGTAGAATGGACTGAAGCGTGACCATCCGGAACTTCGTTCTTTGAACAGACTTGTTTAGTCTGCTGAGATCCAAAATGGGTCTCCAGTCCCCTGTCTTCTTTGGTACCAAAAAGAACTTTGAGTAAATTCTGGATCCTTGCTGGTCTGCTGGGACTTGTTGGATGGCCCGTTTTTTTAGCAGTCTTGAAATTTCTTGTACTGCCTGTTCCCTTAGACTGGGTGGAACATCTGGGATGAGGTTGTTTGATTTTAAGGGAGTGTGGACAAATGAGATTTTGTAACCTCCGGATATGATATACTGTACCCATCTGTCTCGAGTGATGAGGCGCCAGGCTTCTGGGTACAGAGACAACCTTCCCCCGACTGCCTCCGAAGGCGGACAGCTGGGCAGTCCCTCAGGGGTACTGGAAGGGCTTGTCAGAGAAAGATTCTCTGCTGCCCTGATTCTACGGACCCCCTCTGCCCCACGGGCAGCATCTATTGTTGTTCCCTTCTCTGCCTCTGGAGGGAAACTCGCCATGTGTGTCAGGCACGGCTCCCTGGGGTTTCTGCAACCACATCTTCCAACTCTTCTGACCCTTAGGGTATGGTCTAGAGGGAGTGGAAAAATGGACTCCAAGGGCAGAGAGAGTCTTGCCTTCCTGCTCACACCTGGTAAACGTATCTTTCACCTGAGGTCCAAACAGAGCCGAACTATCAAAAGGGGTGTTGGTGAAAGATGCCTTGAAGGGATCAGTGAAGTTACATAACCCCATCCAGGCATGCCTTCTCAAAGCCACGCCTGTGCCTGCGGCTCTACTCGCCCCATCAGGCGCATACGAAATGAGCCACATGGAGGAGTTAACGACAGAATTAAGAGTCGCCAGCTTGGAGTTTATTTTGTCTTGAGCCCCCGCAGCTGATGGATCTTGCAGGGTATCTCCTAGCTCCTTGAGGAGATCCCTCGGAAGACGGGTGAAGTGGCACAAATAATTCAGCAACCGCATGGAGAAGGTCGCTGAGGAAAACATCTGCTTCCCGTATCTATCCAATGTCCTAGACTATTTATTAGGGGGATGGAAAGTACAGAAGTGTCAGCTAACTCCTTTTTCGTGGCCGCTGCTACCATCATGGCATCAACGGGGACACCCTTTGTCAGAAACTGTTTATCTTGGGGGGGGGGCGTGATAAACTTAGTGGGCCTGCGAGGGGTTGGTTCCAGTGTGTCCGGAGCTGACCACGCCTTCCGAGCCACCACTTCCATTAATGGATCGAAAGGCGGAGACACCCAGGAGGTGGAGGGGCGAGAACCAAATGCATCCAAGTATACCGACTCATCCTCAGAAGGGATAAGGGCAGACCAGTTCCCCCTCTGCTTAAGGATCTCAAGGATGTCTGAGAAAGAGACATCTTCAGAGGGGGATCTTGGGGACCCTTCCGAATCCTCCAAGTCAGTATCTGATGTGACTGACTCTGGGGAGTCAACATGTTTCCTCTTACATTTCCTCTTTTGAGGGGGCTCCTCTGAAATCTCAGGGGAGGCCTCGGAAGAGGAAGATACACCCAGTGGGGTGACCTGGAGCATTTGATCTCCTCTCTTGGGGTCTGGAGGGGGGGCAGGCACCCTGGGGGGAGAAGCTGAAGGGGCTGATCAAGGTGCAGACTCAGAAGTCAGCACACTCCTCATGACCTCGAAGGCGCCCCTGTCCAGCACAGAAGAGGGCCCCCACTCCGAGGAGACAGGAATCCTCTCCGGCATTGAAAGGGACTGCTCCGAGGCCGATGTAGGAGCCAAGTTTACCTGCGCCGAGGCTCTGAGAGGGAGAATGGGGTCAGACAAGGGTCCGATGCCACTCGCCCCCTCGGAGCCGACAAGGGAGTCTCAGTGCACAGATCCCTCCAAGGACGGAACCACTGAAGAAATCAGAGCCGACGAAGGAGCCGAAAGGGGAAGCATCGGTTTCCAGGATCCGAGCCCCAACAAGCTCCTGCTCCGAACTGACAGGAGGAGTCGGAGGAGGTACTACTTCAGAAAAGGGAGCAGCCACAGCCTGATGAGGAGGGCTAGTTAACATTTTTGCCAGGGCCTGCGATTTGCGGAGTCTACTAACCACTCTCTCCAAGTCATGATTGGACAGCCTCGAGGACTGAGAAGAGTGGGACCTATGGCTCCATTCAGACTGTAGCAAAGGTGATCCCGGAGCCGAGCGAATCGACTCCAGGGATGGTGATCTGGATCGCTTACGGCTCCCTGACGGCTCCGACACCAAGGTCAGAGCCGAGAGAGATTTTGATACTTCGGTCCCGGCCAGAACCAAAATTGAAGCAGACGCTCCACCTGGCGACGGCACCATACTGGGAGCTGACGGCTTGGTGGGCTTAGGGGTTTTAGCTGGCTGAGACTTTGCCGGAGACCCCTCGGGTTTTAGTAAACCCCTGAGAATTAACTTGTTCCTACGCTCCTGCAGGACTCTTGGACTAAAGGCATGACATACCGAGCAAGAGTCCTGCAGGTGTAGGGAAACCAAACAATAAACACAAGAAGTATGACAGTCTGTCAGAGACATTTTCTGACAGCACGAGTCACACTTCTTGAACCCTGATACCTTGGTATCCTTTAACATGTTATAAATAAAAGGAATACCGAGCATGAAAATTTAGACTAGTGCAAAAAAACACACACACTCACACACACACACTAGTCCCACACCTTCACACAAAAAATTTTAGGTAACTATACTAACAAAAACTAAGAGACTATGATCTTAGACTACAAAGGCTAAACACTACTTCCTACTGAAAACAATATAAAAGGGAAGGGGATAGCCTCTAACTTAAACGTCCTGCTTAGGGAGATGGGGGGAGGGGAGAAACTCTAAGTAAAAATGAGTTTCCTAAGGGTCAGAAAAACACAGGGAAACTTAGACTAGTCTACAGTAATACTCTGATTTAACAAAAGATCGAAAAATATACACTAACAGTTTAACTACTAAAAATACAAAAGATCAATACGACCTGAGCCAGTGAAGTGGCAAACAAGATCTGGGGGTCTAGCGCCAGGCATTGTGGGATATAGGGAGGCCTCGAGTCAGTAAGTAGCTCTCGAGCTTTAGAAAATGGCCGAGTCGGAGCCGAGGGTCGGCTCCGAACCCAACCAGCAAGAATGAAGGCAAGAGAGACAACTTAACATCACATTTTCACGTATGCTTTTTGGAGACTTGATGTATTGTTTTGCAAATTTTAGCCAGGCCTGGATGTTTTTCTGTGCAAGAAAAGGCTTCCATCTTGCAACCCTACCCCATAGTCCAGACATATGGAGAATACAGGAGATTGTTGTCACATGTAGTACACAACCAGTACTTGCCAGAAATTCCTGCAGCTCCTTCAGTGTTGCTGTGGGTCTCTTGGCAGCCATCCTGATCAGTTTTCATCTTGTCTTTTCATCAGTTTTGGAGGGATGTCCAGTTACTTGCGACATCACTGTTGTACCATATTTTCTCCACTTTTTGATGACTGTCTTCACTGTGTTCCATGGTATATCCAGTGCTGTGGAAATTTTTTTGTACCCTTCTCCTGACTGAAACCTTTCAACAATGAGATCCCGTTGATGCTTTGTAAGCTTTCTGCGAACCATGGCTTTTGCTGTAGCAGGCAACTGAGTAAATGTCAGGAAAATCCTATTACGACAGCTGAACTGCATTTGGGGTTAATCAGAGTTTCTTTAATTGATGCCAGGTGTGTTCCCAAGAAGACTGAATGCTGTAATTAAATCAAAAGGTGCTTCAACAAAGTATTAGTTTAAGGGTGTGCACACTTATGCAACCACCTTATTGTATTTTTTTTATGTTTTATATTTTTTCCCCCAACAGATTTATTTTTTAATTGAATTGTACAGGTTATAGGTCACATTAAAGGTGAGAAAAGTTTTGAAATGATTTATTGTGGTCGCATTTTTTATATCACAAAAACCTAGCATTTTAACAGGGGTGTGTACCCTTTTTATATCCACTGTAAGTACCAACGTCTAGGCTGTGGCTGTGGTAGCAGCTAGGTGAAAAGTTTTCATCTATCCAACTTTTCCCAAACTATTCTCATATATCTTTTCTGTTCCCCTGTCCTTTGTTGTTCTCACAGGCTGCCCCACAGTATCAGAAAAGTGGTGTGAAGTGTCCTGTTTGCTGACGCTAACATCAGCAGCTCATTTTTTTCTATCATTTTACTCCTCCCACCAGGTGTACCCTGGCTTGCTGTGATTACCTCTGCTTCCTGGTTCTGTTTTTATCAGATTGTTTCTACACTTGCTATGGTTGAATGGAGGTGAATGATTGCGAAAGAATGAGACAATGATATCTTCGAATGATTTTGTGATTTTATGTTCAGGACCATACATTTGGAGTTTGATTATGAGACTAAACTGAAAACATGGGAAACTGAAAAAAACGCAGTGTAAGGTAAATTTTTGTAAAGACAGTATATCTGAAGCCAGTAATGGGATGAGTTGGTTGGTACTTCATTATTACATAAAATTGTTTATTAGTTAAAAGAAAACATTACTTTTTTATGTAAAAGCGTAAATTGTGGTTTAGCACACATTAAAGTTGCCTAGGTTGTGGAGATTTGACATGGATAATGGTTATCTTCCTGTTAATACTGGGAATATGAAATTATGTTTTTACTAAGGTACTGTTGCATATTTGTTAATGTACATATTTATAATGGGGAATGGATCAGATTCTAAGTTTAAACTAGTAGTCAGACTTCATTTTATGGTCAGAGCATCATAGTTTAGGGAGTGTGGAGAAAAAGCATCTCTGTGGCTAGTCATATGGTATTTCCAGACTCTTTAGAGCAGATATGACAGGCAGGGGTGAAAGTCTGACTAAGGTAATGCTCTTGTAAACACATGTACACACATACACATATAAATATATAAACATATACAGTGCTGAGCAGCTTGGACATAGCGCTAATAATGCAAAGCAGAAGTCTGTGTACAGCTCCCATGTGGAGTTGTTTTAAATGAGGACACAAACATACCTCATCGTGCACTCAGAATTTTTTATATCTCACTTTGTATAAAGTTATTCTTTTTTGCAATGGTTTGGTGGGGGCTACAACATGGTCAGGCTATATTGCATTGATAATTTGCTTCGTTTTAATGTTTCCTGTTATTTGCAAACAGTTTTTTTCCCCTTAAAGCAGTACATCTTACACTCCTGTATATTCTTCTTTTTCTTTGTTAAAGTGAAACTTCTTTTGGGACAGATTGTTCTTGCAGATAGCTTTACAAAGATTTCTTCATATATCAGGCATTTTAAGCCAGGAGTGCTAAAAGCAGGAATCCAGAAATTGTTCTATAGTTTTATTTTGAAATCTGCCTACACTGTTTGCAAAAGCAAGAGTTTTATCTTGTACAGTTTTGTCTTGTTTGAGCACATATGTCACTACTGTGCTTGACAGCTGGACCTCAGCTTGCTAAACTGACAATCATCTGCCTCTTTCTTTTATTGTCTTTCATGTGGCTTTGAGTTTTGCCTTAAGGAGCAGACCATCAGTTGATACTCATACCTCACTTCTAAGATGATGTGAGTCATTCCTGACTCCTCCACCTACTCCAAAACTCTCCTGTTGTCTGAGAGGAGATTGAGGCATGTCACTGCAGTGTCATACTTGCTTGTGGCTGTATACAAATGTTATTTATATGCCCTACAGATTCCCCAGCCCTGATGATTGACATGCATTTTCTGGTGCACAAGCCTTATAATACTGTATGACTGTGCAAACCTCCAGTATTTGCTAGGCAAGGGGGAGGAGTACCCTGATGTTACCACTAGGGTTGCCATCCTTGCTTACAGAACCTTGGGGGACTCCACTGGTGACTGGCCTCTCTGTGGAGCTAACTTCCCATTTTTGATCTCCTGTGACCTATCTGTGAGCCAGTTGACAGTCTGGCTGATGACCTGGGGGGTTTATTCCCAGTTAATTTAGCTTTTCTAATATACCTGAGTACAGAATTGTGTCAAGAGGTTTGGCCAGGTTAAGGTATGCGGCGTGTACCATTTCACCTTCATTCATTGCTTTGGTGACCTTTTCAAAAAGCATCAGTCAGGTTGAGTAAGTGTGATTGCCCTTGATGAATCCAAACTGAGACATGTCCAGTGTTGGTTCCTTATGTGTGGATTTATTACTTCAATAAGTCTTCCCATAGCTTTGTGTTTTGAAGCTGGTCTGACTTATGGGTCTGTAATTGTCTGGGTCTGTGGAAGGTCCTCACTTATACAGGCGAATGACTGCAGCTGTTCTCCATTTGCTTGATGCAAAACCTCTATGGAGGCTGATATTGAACAGTGTTACAAGGGTTGAGGCTAACTCAGGCTTCATGACATGTTATTTAAGATGCATCCACGGATAATGTCAGGACCCATTGATGTAGTTTTTTTTAGCTTTTGATAGCACTTTTAAGATTTGGTCTTGAGTGATAGCTGGTGGTAGGCCATTTTCAGGTATATCTTGAGGGAGAGACTGAGGGGGGAGAGAGAGAGAAAGTTAGAAGTAAATTCTTTGGTTGGTAGGTTCAGTATATCTTCAGCCTCAGTGTAGGCATCCTCATTCACAATCAGCTCAGTGCATTGATTCATAACTAAAAATGTCTTGTCTTGGGTATCTGTTTTAGTCTCAAATTTGGCTTTTGTGGATTTTATTAAGCTCCTGAGTTGTAAATTGCTTTTCTAGTCTTTCTTATTTATTTAATATTTGTTAACCAGGAAAGTCTGACTTGGAACAAAGCCAATTTTCAGCAGAGGCCTGGGGAGAAATGCTCCAGAGACGCACGTCTTTCTAATATGGAAGGAAACCAGAGTAGCCCGAGGAAACCCACACGAATGCAGGGAGGACATGCAGACTCTGCACAGAAGGCACCTCAGCCGAGAATCGAACGGTTGAACCTCTTGCTGTGAGGTGACAACTTTACTGCTGCACCAATGTACCTTATCTTTTCTAACCCTTTCGGAGTCTTATAATTATCATGCAATATTTTATATGTCCCCATAATTATCCCTTTTTTAACAGCAACTTCCATTCTACATTCAATTAAAAAGTCTACCAGAGCAGGTTTTTCACTTCCCATATCTCTTTCTGTTTGCCTTTACTGTATCTTTTCTGGTAGAGAAAGCACGTTATAGCCTGTAGTCCAAATTGTCATCTTGGCCTCTTCCCATTTTATTACCTTTCACCATCTGATATTTTTCTCCTAATACATTGGTTCCTTTGTGGTTCCTTTGCAAGCCGCGGTGGGGCAGCGGTAGCATTGTCACCTCACAGCAAGAGGTTCTCCCGTTCGATTCTCGGCTGGACCGACTTCTGTGTGGAGTCTGCATGTCCTCCCCGCAGTAGAGTGGCGTTCGAAAGACATGCGTGAATGGGCATGCCTTCGTTGAAGGTTGGGTGTCAGGCTGGCACCTCGGCACTCTAAAAATCTACTGCCAATCATTAGCAGACCGGAGTTCTGCTGTGGCGACCCCTAACCAGCAAAAGCAGAAAGAAGAACAACCACCATGGTTCCTTTGTCAGTTTTCTCTAGTAAATTCAAGCCTGGCTAGCCTACTCTCTGTACCTGCACCTGTACTTGCAGTCATCTTTAGTGGGAAAATCTCCTTTCTCTCATTTCCTGTTAGGTTAGCTCGGAGTAATGTCTGCTACTTTATGAATGCAGTATTCTGTGTGGTTGTTATTGTCCTTAAGGATATGCATCTAAATTCCTGGTCTCCTTTTATGTCATGAACACTCCACTTCATCATTACCTTTTTCCATTTAGAATTATAATCTTCTGTTTGTATTGTGTATTTGAAAATTAACAGTGTAGCTGTAAAATATTCCTTCAAATCTGGTAATCCTAAACCACCTTGTTCTACTGGAAGAATCAGCTTATTCCACGTAACTCTTCCTATCTTCCCCTACCAGATAAATTGCTCCAACTTTTTATTAATTCTTGTCCACAACTTCACCTCTGGATGAAAAAAAAATGTGCCTGACCCTTATATAAAACTAAAGGGACTAAATACATTTTCTCAGCTTACATCTTGTTATTCATATCCATAATCAAGAGCTTCTAGCTTCATAGTTTTTCTGTTATCTTTTCTTTAGTCTCTTCCCACATATCTTTAGCTGCATGCTCCTCAAACTCTTAACCGAAGAAATCTGGACAAAAACTAAAATAATGCTGGGACAAAGGCTCAAAAATAAGGACACATTTTAAAAATTGCACTTAACAGAATAACAAGTTTTGTGATAGCATGCATTTTCTGAAGGAAATAAAGTCTGAAGTGCAAATGTTTGTCATTATTTAATTATGTCGGTCCTAAGTGATTTGCTAGAAAACCACAAATGTTATGACCAAAAATACAAGGTAAAAAATCTGGACGTTCTACAAAAATCTGTACAGTTGAGAGGTATGCTTAGCTATAACAGTACCCTTTTTAATCCATACTCCTAAATATTTCATCTTCTTGTGCCCTCATACATTTGGGTATTGCAGAACCAATTCATTTGTGGATACTTAATTTATGGATATAACCTTTTTTTTTGTTTATTAATTTTATATCGTGAAAAAAACTTGAAACTGATTCAAAATGTTCCACAACACTGAGATGTTCTTTTCTGGATTTATGAGTTGCAAAATAATATCATCTGAAAATAAAGCCAACTATTTTGATTACAGTACCAGTTACTTGCAGTACCTTGCATTTCTGACTCCCTTATTGTCTGTCAATGTCTGTAAATGTAAAATGAGTAACAAAGGGGAAAGAGGGACATACTTGGCTGGTTTCTCTGCTCTGTTCAAACACAGTTTATCAGAGTAAAACCCTCCCACTTTAATTCTCATCTCCAATTATTTATATAGCCTTTTAGCAATGTATTTCGGCTTTTCCTGGTTAGGGGTTGCCATAACGGATTACTGGTCCACTACTGATTGGCAGTGGAGTTTTTATGCTGTCGAGTTGCTGGCCCGGTGCCCAACCTTGACAGAAGGAACACACACACACACACACACACACACACACACACACACACAGACACACACCTACCTGCATGTCTTTAAAGCTCACTCAACCACAGGGAGGACATGCAGACTCTGCACAGAAGGAGCTGCAGCTGAGAATTGAATTGAAGAACCTCTTGCTGTGAGGTGACAACACTAACTGCTGCACCAGTGCGGCCATTTATATAGCCTTCAGACAACTTTACTCTTGTATTGGGGGAATGTAAGGGCTTCCATCGCTCTGCTCATGAAATTCTAGCTTAGTCTTTCGAAAGTTTTTTTCTGTATCAAGATTCGGCAGCAGCAGTGGTATTTTCTTACATTCTGCTTCCCCTCTGTATCATCATTGTTCTATTAATGTTGTCAAAAGTGTGCCAATCCTCCACCAAACTACACTGGTACATATTTATCAATTTTGACAACACCTTTGTCATTCTTTTTGCTAGTGCAGATATAAGCACTTTATAATCATGACTTAAAATTGAAATGGGTTTATAAGAACTGGGTCTGATTGGTACTTACCCCCTTTAGGTAATACAGCCACCATAGCTTTCTTATAAGATGCTGGCACTTCCCCTACTTTTAAATAAAATCTGTCATACATTACCAACTTTCTCCTCTCCTAATTTCCAGAGTTGCACTGTAACACTATCTGTTCTTGCAGATTGATTGTGTCACTGTTTCTATCTTCTTTACTCTTAACTAAATTGTCAGTTGTTGAGTTTTATCTACCTCTAACTTTGGCATAATTAAGTTTTCTAAAATTATTTCTATTTGTGCTCTTTCTTGAGTTCCACATTGTATACAATTTTTTTATAACATTTCTAAAATACCTCTAATACCTCTTGATGATCTCTGGTTGTTTTTCTTGTTATAGGCTCCCTATGTTTGACAACAAGCCTTTCTGATGCCCAAGTCATTCTGCTAAAAGATTATATAATATATATATATATATATATATATATATATATATATATATATATATATATAAATATTTTGTTGTGCTCTTGTATCATCAAAAACTAGTTGCTTAATAGCAGTCTTTCTAATTTCATGCATATTATTCAGATACTACTTTTTTTTTTTCACGACCTGCATTTGCGCCTCGTCTTTCTCGGAGTTCTCCTTATTTTGCAATACTTTATTTGAAGGGGCTTCTAAAGGTTAATCTATATTACTTTTTAACCATATTTTTCTCCTTTATTTCTACATTACATTTAAACTTCAATTTTATTTTATCCCACTCGCTAGCTATAACTTCCAATGGCTTTCTATCTTCTCTAATACATCTTGAATAATTTCTTCTACCCATTCTTTAAATTCCTGTCTTTTTAACAGGTAGCTGGGGAAGTGCCAGTGACTCATTTTTACATCATTATCCTGCATTTTTATCTTGTTTTTCGTCAGTGCACAATCTGATGTAGTTATTGGATGTGTCAAAGCTTTCAATTAAATGCATATTCCTATGAAATATAATTTTGATCTAGTCTAGCCCAGTTATTGTACCTTAGGGAATAATATGTAAATTCTGTCCAAATTCCTGCTACTGAATTCACATCTTCCATATCAAATATTGTTATAAATTTCTTCAAAAACCTACAGTCTTTTTTTACATTTCCCTTCCAGGTCCTCCTTATACTCCTTGCTATAGCAAGTCAAGTTTCAGTCCCCACCTATAAGTAATATTCCCTGCTGAAAGGCAATTATTTCCCAAAATGTTCATTGAGCTCCATAATAGCAGTTTTTGCTGTAATATAAACTCTTGCCAGTAGCCCTTTACTGCCACAAATCTACCATTATTGCCTTTTTCCCATCTCATCTCTTATTGGAGCCCCTCTAACAATTAGTCTCTAGCAATTAGTATAATTATTTCTCCTTTCCTTTGTCCCTGATATTTTGCTGACTATCCATTCTGAAATCCTTTGTCAGACTGACATGCTCATTTCTTTACAAATGTTTTTTTCCCTGCTGCAGTACTATTTCTGCTTTACATTTTTTATTATAATTCACTACTTTTTCCTTATTTTTTTTTGTCTGTACCTGTAATATCGTTTACATTTTAAGACAATATGGATACAGTAGCTATTATGATAAAACAATTGCTCCCACCTATTATACATAAAAGTTTTTTTTTAGTTAGAATTTCCAACTTTTGTGTTACACACTGACACCATTTGGTGGGCTGAACTTTTGTATTCAGTTGCTTATTTTCATTTCCACCTGAACATATGTCACATTTTTCAAAACTTTTTAGCGAAATCCCTCACAAAAAAAAAAAACATTTTCAGAACACCCCATCACCTATTGATTCAGAAGAATCATACAAATCTATGCAGATCTTCAAAAAATGAGCTTTAACCCTTCAGATAGGAACAATTATCCCAAATTGACATGTGCACCCACAGGCATTAGCTAATCTAAATATAAAGTTTCTTATGCTAAAGTGCATGCTACAGCCTGTGTTCCCATTTACACTGATTGCTTTCTGTTCTTTTCTTATTTCTATTCCCCTCTCATTTGTCAAAAACAGCTATCCAAGAACATTAATTTTAGACCTAAAAATAGTGCACTATCTTTTAAATACAGTTAAATAGTACACTGCTTTATTAAAGGTATTAAAGTAATAAGGGTGCTAAGAAGGCTGCTATCTCCATATTCACTTTCCATAATTTATAACTTGTTGTCATAAAACTGTTTGTCATAATACCTTTTAATTTTGCATTTCCTTCAGCAAAGAATGCTTAGAAGTTTGAAAATTAATTTGCTTGTGCCTGCAGATAGCTGGTCTGCATGTAAAAGAAATACAACGAATCTTCCTAAATTTCACATAGACCAGAATGTTTAACTGCCTCATCTGATGACCTCATGATTCCCAATGAACATTTGCTAATGGGGCAAAACAGTTAATACAATTACAGATGTTATAAACTTAGCATTGCTTTCATCATTTTGTCTTATTTTTCAAGCCTACTTTCTTACAAAACCCTTCTTAACTTAAGCCAAGGACATTAATCTAGACATTCACACTCATAAAATATAAGAGAAAATATCATTCAAAGGTGAGCTACCTACAAGAGATGTATTTAGAAGATGAACAAAATTACTAAAATATGGTTTGCATCTTGGTTATTTCTTTAAATATACAGGTGAGAGGAAAAATAGAGCTGTACATGCTCGTATCGGACATCTTAGAGACAAGACAGGGCCAATAAGTAGTAGATAAGGTTCATTGAGATGCTGCAAAATTTACATTAGCTACGTATATTCTACTCATCATCTTGTGTTAGGTTTAGGGGTCTGAACAGGGATATCCACACTTTTCAGGAGGGAATTAAACAGTTGTTGAGGGGGCTGGAACTTTGCAATTTCATCAGAAGAGGTGAAATTCAGGCCCAAGACTAGTTAAAATGTACAATTGTGTAAGTAACTTACCATAACAGTAGATGTTTGAATAATCAGTGATGCAGTAGCCTTATCTGTATTGGTTATATCCTGCCAAGGATACAACAGGCATCCGGCTTCCAAATCTTCAGGGCATTTTCCATGCACCTAAACCATCATCTCAAACTGAGCTGACTAAAAAGACAGATTTGAATGACAAGCGCTTCACAGCTTTTATGACAATGGAGGGGAAGGGGGCTGAGCCCTGAAAGGACAATGCTTGGGCCAAAAAAATAAGTGTCAAGACTCTGGCATAAATAACACACCAAAAAATGAAGGCAATGGAGGGGTGACTGCAGCAGTGATCATTCAAACATCTACTGTTATGGTAGGTTTACTTACACAACTGTACTATATTCATATTGATCACTGTTGCAGTAGACTTAACTATATGGATAGATTACTCTGGCTTACTACATTTGTGAGGTGGAAGGGTATGGGAGACCCTGGAGAATGACCCCAGCAAAGTCTGATATAGACCAAGAAAAGGAATCACTCTTTTAATGGTATTGTAAATATAGGAACAGAGGACCAAGTTGCTGCTTCTGGAATACTTCTACAATCCAACACTTTCATAAAAGCCATATATGAAGTCAAAGCTCTAATAGAGTGGGGCTGTCCCTGCCTTGAATAGTTTTGTTGTGGTGTTTGTGGACGTCCAAGATATTGAGTATTCTCGATCTCTTACATTTTAGGTTCAAGAAAGAAAACAAAAAAAACAGGAGAGGGATAGTTTGGCTTTCAAGTAAACTCAGATAAGACTTTAGATGTAAAAGAAGGATTAAGTTCTCAAACAAACCCTCTCTTTGTAGAAAATGGGATAGGGTTGACTCACCATAAGAGCCCGCAATGCATATACTCTTCCTGCAGAGATCAGAGCAATCAATAAAACAGCTTTCCATGCTAAGAACCTCAGGTTAGCCATATTAACTGGTTCAAATGAAGCAATTTCTAGCTTCTCTAACACAAAATTAAGATCCTAATTGAGGCTTCTGGTTTTCTTGGTGGCCTCTTATAAAAAAACCTCTTTCAAAAACATTTTGACATAAGAATTCACTGAAATAGAAGGGTCCATGAGCAGACTTGCTGAAATTGATGATAAAAACCTTAATGGAGAAGTAAGAAAGCCTATAGGAAAGTAAGTCATAAAAATATTGCAAAATGAGAGAAATATTAATCCTGAGTGGGTGCTGGTCATTTTGTTGGCACCAACTAGAAAACCATTTCCACGTGCTAATATATGATAGTAGCAGGCTTTCTTGCATCCATTAGTATCTACTGCACATCCTCAGTAAACAGGTGCCTAAAGGGAATTAAGACCCTGTCATTTGGGTAGTCAGTTGAAATTGACTGGGGTCAAGGTGTTTCAAACACCCCTGATCTTGTGTGAATAGATCCATTCTGTGAGAAATCTTGTGGTCATTATCCCTGGCCATTTACAAAAGGGAGGACCATTGTTGTCTGGGCCAGAATGGAATCATCACAATGATCTTGGGAGATTCCTTCTGAATTTTCAGAAGTACCCTGGATATCAGTAGAAAGGGAGGAGAAATATACAAAAGCATTCTTGTCCAACAAAAGGAAAAGGTATCCATCTTCCAAGCCTTCTTATATGGTGCCTATAGCAGAATCTTGCCATCTGATTGTTCAGACATATACTTGAGGAACTCCGCACAGACACATCAAGACTGACTTTGAAGTCCCCCAATATAGTTTCCATTCATAAGGGTTTACCCTTGCCTTGTTCAGCTTGTCTGCCACACAGTTTTGAGCTGTCGGAATGTAGGATGCCTGTACACAGTGAGATTGTGCTGTGAAGCTATATCCCAAGCTAACACACCTTGTCTACAAAGGGGGTATAACCTGATTCCCCCTTGCTTGTTGAAGTACCCTAGGACTGGTATTTCCTGTAACAACTTGAAGAGGTCCAGGGGACCAAAGATGATTCAGAGAGTTGAGTGCTTTGATCAAAGCAAGATCTATTTTATATTTATGTGCTGACATCTATCTTTTGTGTCCCACACACCTTGCACTTTTATCCCTCCTGAAACTGCTCCCCGAGCAAAATTTGAGGTATCTGTGGTGACTGACTACTATGGAGCAGGGAAAGAGAAGGAGAGATCTGAATTTAGGGAAATATATTGTCTCCAAGTGATTTCTCTTCTGACATACCTCAACACTGGGTGGGATTTCATTGGTTCACTGAGTAAACTAACAAACCTAGGGCCTTTATTGGCCAATTTAAAGTCTGCTCAATAGACATCACTGGAGAATATAGAATTTTAGAAAACCAGTTATCCAATGCTCATTTAAAGGTTGATAAATCATTTGTCAATGTTACATATATATGCAATGAGATCTTCATCCTTCCTGCCCTAATATGAAAAAAATATATCTCTAACTTTGAATTAGAAATGGGAATTCTTACATCTAAATTTTTATTCCTTGTATAAATGCCAGGATCAAGAAAGTCAATTTTTAATGTGACAGCCAATAATTTGTCCTTAAAGCTTCTATATCACAATAATGTCACCTCTTAGAAACTGATAAGCCAATGAATTCTTTATAGGATAAGTTCTGATGGCCATCTATCTGTCTGGTAAAGGTTTTCTGAATCCATTCCAAAATTTTCAGTTGCAAAACAATTAATGCATGTAAAGGCCCCCATACTCAATAATAGGTTTTATATTTGTTAAACAGATTTTTAATAACACCCAACTATCTCTGCTCGAAAAAAATCAAAGGACATCCCTCAATAGACATTAGCATTTCCTAATAATGTTTATCACATTATCTTCAAAGTTAAGCTTTGTATCTAAAGTGATACCTAGATCTCTCATTACCTTACAAGAAACACAAATCTGATTATCCAGGGTGTAAGGATATTGATTATTATGCTCAAAATGTAAAATGGTACATTTATCATGGTTAAATCTCATACCTTTGGTTATCTATTCATATAGGTTACCTAAGTAAGACTGTAACAGATACCAATCATTAGTATTAGTTACTGCCCACTCTTAGTATCATGAGTGAACTTATTTAACCATAAATAACTAGATTTAGGACATTCTGACATCAGACCAAATAAGACTGGCCCCAAGACGTACTCCACTGGTCATCAATCTATGCTTGGAGTAGGAATTTTTAATTCTCACTCTAAGTTCTACCCAGTAGCGATTTATTAGCTACAAAGCCAGAGTTAATGGTTCTCATTAAATTCCTTATAACTGTTTCATGGGGGATGCAGACAAAAGCCTTAGCCATATCCAAAAACACAACATCGGCGGCTAGTGAGCTATCCAGGGAGCAAAAAAATCAGCAGCAGCTAGTGAGTTATCCAATGACCTAACTATTTGCTCATAAAAACTTATCAAATTAGTAACACATGATCTCCCTGAAAGGAATCCATGCTGATATATATCATATCTAAAGTCCAGAACTTGCTTACAGGAAAGCCACATTGTCTGCTCAAAGCACTTACCCAGTATGCAAGTCAAACTAATTGGTCAATACTTCTCTACCATATTATCCTGGCTTACTTTTCAAAAAGGGAGCTATTACAGCTTTCTTCCACATTTCAGGAGTAAATACTTCCTTGAATGATTTTTGAAACAAAAGTTAAACATGGAATCAACTTTTCATATATTCATTTTAAGAAATATCCATTAAGATCATCTGGACTTGATGCTGAATTTTCATTTGTTTTAGGTAAGGCTTGTTTTCCCATTTCCTCATTTATATTGGGACAATTACCCCTTACTGATATAGATAAATAATTTCCCAAGATCTCTTGGAAGTAATTACTAAACAAACCATCTGCAAACAAGTTCACTAATACATTTCAGTCAGTGAATGTTTGATACGTATCTTTCAGTGCTATACAGGAAGAATCATTCAGACTATGTCCTAAAGGTTTAAATGGTTATTATCTTTTAGATTGGCTGTTGAATATATGTCATAATTAGATCTTACACACTTAATAGTTTTGTAGTAGTAGTTCCTATTTGAAACAGAAGGATAATTTTTATATCTTATCCACAAACTTTTCTTTCTCCTTTTTAGTTTAAATAACTTCAAACTCCACCAGAGATGTCAATCACCTTACAGAATATTTTCACTCCAACTGGAGCATGATAGTCTATCAAATTATTAATGAAATTGTAAAATCCCTTCCAGATCTCACTTATATCTTTATTTTCAAAAGCTGCAGGTTACAACAGCCTCCTTAATCAACTCACAGTCCAAATGATATTTTTTCACTGTTTCATAATGCTTAACCAACTTATGATGTGTGAAAACAACCTTAAAGCATAGTCTTTAGAGGCTGGAGCTTCCCAACTCAGGACCTATATTACAACCATCCAGATTTAATCTCTTAGAGATCCAATAAGTAAGTTCCTCTGGTTGCCTCATTCACTCTGAGTATAACCACTTGTCAAATTTTCAGTTATCAAATAGTTTAATGCCTTTGGTAATGTAGCAGGAGCTACTAAGTCTACATTAGGAACATTTAGGTCCCCGGCAATTAAAACCACCCTATTCAGAAAACGCATCCTAATAAGATTTAAAAGTTGCTCATCCAACTCCTTTGAAATACTGGACTGGTAAAAAATAATTCTATATCCACTTTAGTTCCACTGACATCAATACTCACTATGAGATGTTCAGAGAGCATGTCATTACATTTTGTGACAGAATCATACATACTAGTTACACAGACAGACACCTCACCTACTCTATCAGTTCTAAAATTGTGATAACCAGAGAAACCCAGTATTACTATTAGCCTGTTATTGCAACTGAACCAAGTTTCTGTAACCAATAACATATCAATCCTATTATCAGCCATATATCTTCTAAATTTTAAAAAATGCAACATTTCAAGTTTGCCTTATTGTTACTAGTTACAATCAATGACTTTACTCCAAAAAAATTTAATTGATTTAGTAAACTGAGTGCAAATTATCCTACTGCTTAATTACTTAAGTGCAACTTGTTCTTACTAAAGAACTTAATTTTTTCATCAAACTCCCAAAGACAGATTATTTGAATAGAATTATGTAAAGAATTGCACATTATACAATTTCTGAAAGACCTTGCTTGTCATCTAATCTCATCCTGAAAATGTTTAAGTGGAAGAAGACAACTGAAAACCAACTTAAATTTGAAATGTTAACTCAAATCAGTTTTGAAGTTTACAGCTACTTGGAATGCGCCATCATTAGTTCTTTCTAAATTTTTACATTCACACATACAATGACAAAGTCATATTCATTCCTTTTGTAAATAAGAATTTGATAATCCCCCGGATTAACTAATCTTCCATGCAGGACTAGCGTAGTCCTGCACGGAAGCACCAGTTTAGGAGCATGATGGCAGCGTGCCATCCATATTAATGAAAGTGCGCTGCCCGACCTCCCAGGCTTACACGGAGCGTGTACGAGTGCAGGGGGCGTGTCTGAGAATAGAGCTCTCAGAATAAATATGCCCCTGCAATGCTGAACAGCAGAAAGTGGAAATAAATGAACAAGACCACTCACAGGTGTCCGCATATCCCCACCAACAGTCCCCCATGTGTAGAACAGCAACAGTACATATTAATAAACTGAAGAAACCCCTTCATTTATTTATAAAAATCCGAGTACAGCTAACCGTAGGTGCGCAGGTGTGCCCATCGCTTAGCTATGGTTAAAGTAGCTTAAAAGGCTGAAAAGGATAACAAGAATGCAAATGAAACAGCACAGCAATAGTGTAGCATCCACCTAATGAGGGGGCATTCCCAGTTTGAGTCCCACTGCAGCACATACCATTTTCCATGTGAAATCTGTATATGAACATTTTATTGCTGTATAACCTACTAAATAACATTTAAATGTGAACTGGAGCACTGCATTAAATGCACATGTGAGGTGTCAGTGGCATGATGAATAAAGCACTAGGAAGCATGTTTAAGCACCAATAAGCAGTTGTAAGCATATGTAAGCACTAGTAAGTGACTTTAAGCCTATTTGCATGGGGGTAAGCAATTCTAAAGCTAACCCTCTGTAAGTATATGGAATCAGAGGTTAGCACTGTTTACCTTAACGCAAACTAGCACAAACACGCTTTCAATTGCCTAAAAGTGCCTTAATCACTTTGTATGCATTAGCTGCTGTTCTGGCCAGAAATAAAAGTAACCAGCCTTTGCATTATGTGAACCCAGCACCCTCCACACTATAGTCACAGTAGTTAACCACTAAGCCATCGCAGCATTATGTAAGAATGAGGTTCCAACAAACAAATCCTCAGCATAGGAAAATCAAGCTGAACATATGAAAGGAATTTATATACAGTGTGATGTTGTATAACCTGCTACATAACCTAAATATGTGAAATGGAGTACTGCAGTCAGTCCAGATGTGAGATGTTATTGTAAGTTCCCAGGAACCCATACAGTGGACGTACACATGAATCAAGGATACAAGACATATATAGCATGTAATGAAGAAGAAATCAATGCCAAAAGGCAAATGTCATGCAAATCAAATATTAAGCACCACTAAGCATCGCACAGCACTGCTTCCCAGACTACTGGCAGGATACTACCAGTGGGAGAAACAGTGTCAACCTGCTAAGTCTGATCTTGAAATAAACGCATGTTCGTCTCTGGCGGGTCGTCCCCAAAAGTTTTGCTAAAAAGAGTCTTTGGAGTAACATACCATGCCTCAAAGGTAAGCAAATAAGGGTACGTATGTTCGCGGACTAAATGTTTGGGAAGCCTGAAGATCCATGGGTTGAGACAACTTGCGTGATGGGTCCAGAGAAGTAGAGAGTACGCAATGTGTAGTGGTATGGTTAGATTTGTCTGGAACCTGTAGGAAGGATGATTGCTGTGGAGGAGGAACGGGGGATGATGGGTATGACAGTATGGACAGAGGCGTGCCGGGGTTGGATGGACCTGTTCTAATGGGACTGCCTCATGGATGTAAGCGAGAAAGGAGGGGAGGGGACAGGAAAGGCACTGAGACATACCATTTCCCATGGCAAAGCACGCTATGAGTAATATGTATGTTGCATAACCCATGGAATAACATATATATATATATATATATATATATAAACTAGAGTACTGAGGACACAAAATAATGTGTGTGTATATATATATATATATATATATATATATATATATATATATATATATATATATATAAACTGGAGTACTGCAGTAAATGCACATGTCAGGTGTCAGTATCATAATGCAAAAAGCAGTAGTAAGCATACGCCAACACTAGTAAGCGAGTTTAAGGCCGTATGCATGGGGCTGAGCAATGTGCATACAGGTTAAGCAAATCTGATGCAAACTATCTTTAAGCATATGTAACTGAAGGTTTTTGTTTGCCTGACAGTAAGCACTGCATACACAAAGTAAGCAATTTTGAGGCTAACCTGGTGCAACTGGATGTTACATGCAGTTGGCAACACTTACCATTGCGCAAACATGCTTACAACTGCTTAAAAGTGCCTTAATCACCCTGTATCCCACCATCCTTGTTCTACCCAGCAACAAAATTAACAGCCACTGCAAGGCTCGAACCCAGGACCCTGCACAACATAGACAAAGTGATTTACAACTAAGCCATGCCACATACAAATAAATCTGATGTTTTCGGAAACATATCCAGTCCAGTCATGCAACAGTACAGAGAATGTATACCAACATCTAGTTGCATTTGTGTGTAAATATATTAATATCCAAACAGATACAACATATATATATATTTCTAAAACTAAATACATATATATTAATATATATAAACATATATACATGCAAATGCCTACATCGACACATATATGTGTCTACACCTACATGTCTGCATATACACAGCAAGTTGCATATGTGTACGCAGATATACATCTATATAGGTATATACAGAGATAGTTATATATGTAAGCAGATATATATATCTATATCGGTATATATGGCCATACATCTGTAGATAGCAATGGCAGATTAACAAACACACATATGTCCACATGCACCATTAATGGGGTTGAGAGGCCTCACACACTGTATGTCTTGGACTAATAGGCATCCCCCCCACAGCCAAACACATCCGCCCTGCAATAAACTACCAAGTGTTGCAGATCCCATAACCAGGACCTGACAAGACATGGGCACAAGATGTTAACAGTACTACATCCCACCTGTATGATGTCAGGCTGGTATTGGTAACATATATTGCAGTACAGTCTGCCTCCCATAAGAAATGTAAAATGTGGAAGCCATCAACATCCCCAGGATACAGATACACAAACACAGATATGCAGATACATATATATATATATATATATATATATATATATATGCACACATACATCTATATATATATATATATATATATATATATATATATATATATGGTTTACTATTGTTTATTCTAACGGAAAAACATTTTCCTTCAAATAAACAAATGGTAATACCGAAAGTAAAAAAAAAATAGCTTACACAATGTCGAACCAAATGCTCGATGCATTTGACTCAACATTGTTGTCAAAACCACCACATGATAGCTGTATAGGAGCTGATGTAAATCAATCTCCTATACAGCTATCACATTTTGCAGGGGGGCAAGCCTCCCTGCACCCACACACCCCCCCTACTTATATATTCTAACTCCAAGATCACACTACAGTGGGGATGTGATGAATTTCCACTCCTCACTGTACCGCGATCTCCGTGCAGATAGTCGATCTCCACTTATGCAAATGCAGTTGTGCATTCGCATAAGTGGAGTCGACTATCTGGTGCAAAAGTGCTTCTGCGTTCGACGTTCTATTTTTCGGCACATTGCAGCAGATAGAATGTCATTTACACAAAAAATAGTAAACCTATATATATATATATATATATATATATATATATATATATATATATATATATATATATATATACACATAGGTATGGATATACATGTGACTACACATACACATGCAGATATATGTACAGTAAGATACATATGTAGAAGGTGCACACAATATGGAACAGCCACTGTACCTACAGTTAACACCTGAACAACTGGACACTGTATGGGCCAACCATACAAATAACAATCATTGCCTGCAACATATACCCACAGAGAGGTCATAGGGAAAACACCACACACAAGTTTGCAGAAATGGAATACCTTTCATTGTGTACTATTACAATTCTATATGCCATGTCATATAGCTGTTCAGACACTGACATCCATATAAACAGAGGAATGCAACTGTGAAACAGTTATACTAATACAGTAGTCTAAAAAGGTTCACAACTGTTTCTGTCCAGGCCAAGCCCTTCAAATTGTACAATAGTGAGGACAGACTGAGCCACAGAATACCAAACGTTCAACAGTATGTAATGCAGGTGTATAGTTCAGCAGCCTCTATCTACACTCTGTACAAAATCACTAGGTGTTAAAGACGTCATGTGAACAAATGGGTTGTAAATGTTACATAAGGCATAACTGATACCATCACATGCACACTGACAAACAGAACAGTCTGTATGGCAGGAGGCAATAGGCTTGCATTAACCCAAGATATGTAAGTACTGTAAATATAGGTGAAGTATACGATACTGTACATCCAGATACCTTAAGGCAGCTCACCCCTGATACCCCCACATATTTTAACAGCCTAGGTCATTTATGGAGCTCCCCCCACCCAGACTCAATAATACAGGGCCATATACCACTGTTTCATGCACTGGCCTCTGGAGTGATTAAGAGCACACATGTATTGTGTAGATGACGCCCACACATATATGGCCCCAGCCCCACCATATGCGTGGGGGATACAACAGCAGTGGACTGATGGCAGCAATGGCAGTGTGATATACTCACAGCCCACTATGGAACAACCCCCAACAGCATGTCATATGTGCAAAGCTTGATATGTAGGTGGAGGACAGAGGCTGGAATACAGGCACAAATGTGGAGACCTGTTGTCATACACTAAGCAAGTTGCTGGTGTTACAGGATAGTCTGCAACATACCCTTAGTCATGTAATTGAGATTAATAACAGTAATGGATGTAGCCATGTACTGATACCTCTCAACACACACACTGCCAGTGAAATATCTGACACAGGACCTGTGTGGTGGACAGACAACATGATAGGCACACCTCTGGCCACCAAGAGGATAGGCCCACAGTTGAGAGATATGCAGATAGACTGCATTCCAATGTAAAGTAGTATGTACACACACACACCTTGTAACACCAGTACTATACAAAGCATAACACAACTGTACTCACAACTCGGTCTGTAGTTCCTGAACCTCCTACAAATATGTAGCTGCCCTGAGTGTGCCGGTTCTCCTGTAAGAGGTATTACCACTTGCTGTCTGTAACACTTATGCCCACACACAGGAAGGATGTCCATCACACAGGCACTGTACAGGGACCATGCCCTCATGATGTAGGGGTTCAGAGTAGGTAGTTGCCATGACAGTGGTGATTGGAAATACTACACATGTGTAATCGTATATATATATATATATATATATATATATATATATGGCTATCTGGATGATAATATGTACATATATTTTCCACCATATCTCCTGGACATGGAGTGTAGCCCTACCCCAGCCTCTACAGTCCCGCAGTCGTAGTACAAGGGGATGTCAGGTATGTATAGCAGGTATATTAGTAGAGTATTGCTACTGTCATTGGGATTGTCTTCACAGACATGGTGTGTGTTGGAGGTCACATCTGCTTATAACATGTGTGCCATTGGCTACTGACAGACATCCTAAGGACATCATAGTACAGTACCACTGCTAGCACGTAATGCCCCTGTGGACTGCAGCAGAGAAATTGGCCAATATATGTGGACATTCAAAAAAACTCTGTACAGTCCAGAGGTATACACATAACCCCTTAGTGCTAAACATGTGTACCATGCCGAACAATATGGATGTGGACAGCCATGTAAATGGGTATAACACATAATGACTGGAATACATTTGCCACTATAGGTTATGCATTTACACACCCCTGTCTGGCCTGACACATAACCTCTGGTACAGGGGTGCCATGGCCACATACTACCCACTAGATATTGACATACATCTACACAGCATCCCACTGCTCTGTCTGACATACATGACTGTTAAGGGAGGCCCAGCAGTACACCTGCCACGTATCTGCACATGACATTGCACTGGGTAAGTACACTAACTGCTAGGCATGTAACAATGCACTGTGCAGGCTACAGGCAGACTGGCCCAACACTGGCCTACATCTCCTATGGGGGAATGCACATGTACCTGCATATATAACAGGCTCTACAGGCATGTCACAGCACAGGGTAAGATACACCTGTGTGAAAGTGCATAACCACAACCAATGTGAACACAGCCACATATGTTAAGCTAGCATAATATTACAGTATATGGACTACCTGTTCGACACCATCCTCCTATGTGCCACTCACAGACTGAACCTACATATATTGGGCTGCTACACAGTTTAGTCTGATGGTTGTCTGTGGTATGGGACATGTGTGTGTATGGCCCTACAAACATGTACGCCAATACGGTGTCATACAGTGGAGCAGCATGTAACATCAGATAGGACGGGACCTAGAACAATTACATCTACCACAGTCTGTACACAGGCTAAAGTACATATTAACAATACACACACTGCCGACATTTACCATAAGTGCATGGACCTCAGTACTGTACAAACATCCACAGAATGTCCAGGTTATGTCATCAAATATAACCCCTACTGTACATAACATGTGTAGCAGTCTGATATCTCACTGGCTTGTTATCAGATATGATGACAGTAATTATGGTGTACAGCACATATGCACCACTTCATGCATGACATATATACACAGGTTGACAGAGTTGTGGCTGGAAGCACATACACAGGGCCAATAATGACATGTTGCTGTGATAACCTCATACATTTACTGTTGTAACAGGGTTTGTTGCAACATATGTCCTATGAGGGATAAGAAGCCAGTAACTGTAACGGCTTTCACCATCTACAGACTGCAATCCTCAACACTACCTTCTGCAGTCCACAGATAGATGCTCCACTGGCAACACATGAAACCAAAGGCACAACATACTGCCCTGTCTGCAGATGACCCTGCAGATGGGGATCCCACATAAACATGGAACTGATATGGCAGGTATTGCGACATGTAGGACAGTCATATCTACACACACACTGTTAAACCAACAGTATTCCAAATACAGTATAGCAGCACTTACAGTCTGTAGTCAGGTCAGGCACATCCCCCTCCTGTGTGTTGCCCTGTTTCCACAGTGTATATTGTTAGAGGTTAATCCCCAATCCATCTGCAATGCTGTTTGCCAAACAACAGATCTAGTTCCTGCTCACAGTGAATGAAAACGGCCAACACCAACATGATGTTCCTACACATTGGAGTGTGTTTCCATGTAACTGGCTATGGGAATGTTATTACAGCTGTTCCATATGCAATCAGCTAGGGGAGGGCTGCAATTCGTGCAGAGGCCATCAGCTGATCATGAGCATCACTTAAAATACACATGCTGCTGCCAAGCAAAGCAGGTGTAGGTCTCCACATCCACCAGAGGGGAGTGGGAGTGGCAGACAGAGGTAAAGACAAGGCAGGGAGAGGTGGGAGTGTAAAACCTAAGGATGTTTGTGTCACACACCTACCAGCACAGGGTATCAAACCCTGATGACAATGTAGTGCTATCACAGTTCTATGAAGTTATTGGATGCGGCACATGGTTTACCTGTTGTGGAGCCCTCAGAACATATATGTGATGGCGAATGACATCTGCAACAGGGATACAGTAACTATACGGTAGGTGATGTACACATGCCTGTCCACATGTACAGGTGCCAGCATCAACACAGCCACACTCTCACAGAGATGCACACACACTGACACACTTGGCAGGGCCAGGATTACAACTCATGAGTAGTGGGATTGCCACAGCACATCACTGTGCAGGTATTACATGTACTACATGGGTCATACGGGGGTTGTATGGGCAAAAGGTATGGGGGAGGTGTCTAACATCAAACAGCATGCTTCAGTATGCCCATGGGAGTTGGAGTGTGGATGTGAACATATGTACCATACAACAAACACACAGGGTGCTAGTACTGACATGCATGAGTGCATGTCTGCATGGGTGTGTGGTGGTCGACTGCGCCAGATGGCTGTACAAGGCTAGGTGATGGGTATACCTTGGCGTCAGGCCACATGACGATGGTCTGCATTGTGGCTCAGGGCTGTAGTGTCTGCAGTTGCCCACACAGGTGGGTACTGTATCCCCCCATCCAGTCACCTGGGTGACTATTGTGTGTGGCCAATGCTGTGCATCACTTGCCATGTATGTGTTCCTTAGTGCATGACATGGACGGTGTCTGGGATGTGCACACCTCCCACATGCATGTACAGTGACATGTGGAACTGTAACAGGGGTGTCTGGCCCATGTTGTGACACAGATTATCATCAGATGCGCCAGTCTTGCCCACCTGTGGTGGGAACTGGTAATGGGCAGCAAGTTTACCCTGCACCTACATTGACAGCATGCTAACGGCATTCCCTGGTGTCAGTGGCATCTGTCAATACAGGGTATGTTGTCAGGCATGGTATGTCCTTTGTGGGTCACATGTGATGGCAGCACAGGTGTTTTAGGTGTCCACTGGGGAACATGAGGAAGGTGCACTGTCTGCATGTACGTGCATATTGGACTGATGAACAGGATGCCATGCTCTCTGTATCCCACAGCTATCACCCTATAGTTACTATCAGTGGTCAATATGCAGTGTACTACCCACATATTGGCTGTTGCCTAGGCATGTGTGTGTGTATGAGACATGGGTTGAGAGTGTGCTCTGGGTAATACTGGAGTTGCTAACTGTGAATGCCTGGCCTTGATGTCACATGTATGGGTATGGCTTTGCACCCCAGCCTCAAAGCTATTTCAAATCTGTTATCCCTGTATGGTGGAAATTGTGATATATAGTAGGCCCACCCTATAAGAAATATGCAAAACCCGCTCCACATTGGCCACAGGTGTCACACACTCACATCCACCTCCACACAGGATACGTGTTACAAACACACACACATACATGCACACGCACCTGTCATGTCTGGGAGTAGAACCCCTACCTAACTAGTTTATTACACTACAGCACTATGCAGTTATAGTATGTGCCATGGAGATTACTGGAGTACTCCTTCCCCAAAGGTGTATATCACATTGGATGATATCAGCAGGATTGCCAATGTAGGACATTTGAAATGTACTGTGTGTGACTAGCCTAAAATGCATTGCTCCCTACACAGACAGTGACACACACACAAACATCCACCACCAACATGTGTGGGTATAGAACCCCTAACAGAGGTCTATATCATACTACAGCATGGAGATTTTATAGGATGCACCACAGGGATTACTACAGAACTTCTTCCCCAAAGGTGTATTTCACAATGAATGACATCGGCAGGATTGCCAAAGTAGGCCATTTGAAATGTACTGTTTGTGACTAGCTTATAATGCACTGCTCCATATACAAACACTGAAACACACACAAAACATCCAGAACTGCCATGGGTGGGGATGGAACCCTACCACAGTTCTACATCACACTATAGCAGTACACAGTTACAGGATATGCTACAGAGATTACTGGGCTACAACCTTCCCAGAGGTGTATTTCTAGGTGGGTGACATCAGCAGCCTTACCAAAGCTGAGTATATGAATTGTAAGGAGTGTGAGTACCTAAAAAGCATTGCTCTCTACACAGTCAGAGACAGACATGCACACACACACACACACACTCACACAGTTGTTAAGTCTGGCGTTAGAACTCCTACCTAACTAGTTTATCAGTTATGGGACTCGCCACGGAAATTACTGGGCTACAACTCTCCCAAAGGTGTATTTCTAGGTGGGTGACATCAGCAGCCTTGCCGAAGCTGAGTATATGAATTGTAAGGAGTGTGAGTACCCTAAAAAAGCATTGCTCTCTACACAGTCAGAGACAGACACACACACAAACACACACACAGACATGCACTCACACACAGTTGCCAAGTCTGGGGTTAGAACTCCTACCTAACTAATTTATCACATTATAGCAGTATGCAGTTATGGGGCGCGCCACAGAGATTACTGGGCTACATCTTTCCCAAAGGTGTATTTCACATTGGATGACCTCAGCAGGCTTGTCATAGTAGGGCCATGGGGGGGCAGTGTGTGCATGGGCCATAACCCATTCATGTACGTGTTGACTAGCCACATGCGGGCACAGGCAGGGTCATATGTCACAGGTACGTGTATACAGCTGCTAAATGACTACTTCCTTGTACAGTCATGTTGCACAGCTGGCACTTCCACCACATAGTCTGTAATGCTGACAGATACTGGTGGGTAGTATCTGCACTGAGTGACATCTGCACCTCATGTGTTTGGGGCCCTTTGGCTGTGTGCTGGGTGGGACAGGCCTGGATGGCTCCTTGTCACAGTCACCCTCTTCCACACATCTATGTATATCTACCTTTGGCTTATTATAGTATGTTGTCCTGACATATATATGTCTGTATTCCTATCCACTGTGAGTGCAAGGCATGAGTGATGCATACTGATGAGTGTCTGCACTAAAAACTGCCAGATATGTCTGGTCCACTGGTTTGTGAGCATGCCCAGTATGACCTTTCAGTATGTTGTTGATTGACATTGTCTTCATTTCTCTAAGTGTGTGAGCATGCCCAGTATGTCAGTCTGTATTGAATGTGTGGATCGTGTCCAGGTAGTTTGTGCTGCCATGCTGGCCTTTGTGTTGTACACCAACAGGTAGCATGATATCTCCCCAGGGTATCCATCTATCATTTGGCTTTGACTGTTACTACATTTCTGCATAGCGAGGGGGGGCACACCCGACTGCTTCTACATTTCTACACAGGAGTGGGGGGGGCACACCTGACTTATTACATTACTGTGTAGGATGGGGGGGGCACACCTGACTATTTCTACACAGTTTTTTGGAGGGGCACACCTGACTGTTATTACATTACTATGTAGGATGGGGGGCACACCTATTTCCACATTTCTACATAGGGTTGGGGGGCACATCTGACTGTTATTACATTACTATGTAGGATGTGGGGGGCACACGTGACACTTATACACATTTGCTGTGACTGTACTGGTATGTCAGGTACTCCATTTCATTCTATATTGTTAACTATCATGCTGACTAGAGGCATACCAGTGTACTATAGATCGTGGCTTTGATTGCCCTACATATTATTGTCTGACTTCCTACCCTTCAGAATTAACATCCCACTGCCTGCCCTGCTGTGGTCTGTCTGTGCAGGCCTGAGAGGGAGGTTAACCATAGCCATCATTCTGGGGCCATGGCACAGGCTGTGTTTGGGTTTGTCTACACCTGTCCTGCTGGTTGAGACTGTTGTTGGGTATGTGAACTGTCCTGACTGGCATGTGTGGGTCATATGGACACACATGTCACTTAGCACATTTCCTGCAGTGGGTTTTGTCACCCTGTGTAGTACTGGCTACTATGGTGAGTCCAGTATGTGATACAGATGTCATGGTACAACTATGGGTGTCTGTCTGTCTACCATAACATTCAGCCACCCAATTCACTTGCATGCTCACATCCATAACATAGCTACAGGTAAGAACACATTCTACTCCATTTGGCAATTGGTAAGTTGATTGACTTACCTTGAGGGTGTGCCAGACTTGCGGATGGTGTTGGAGGGCTGCCTATGTCAGATGCACACAGTACACTCCCTATACATGGTTGAGCACAGGTAGTGTCATGTTTGGCATCCCTTTTACTGTATGTCAGAGTCAGAGAGAGGTGTCATTCTCTGGGTCCCTACTGTGTCAGTGCATGTGCTATGTCTTTTCCAAGACCACGGCATACTGGGCATGCCTCCTTCTGCCTACTGGGGCAGGCTCAGGTTGTTCCTCCTCCGAGTCACTCTGTGCCTGTGCAGGCCTTAGCATTGGTGGGGAGCTGTGTGGCCCTACCCCATGCTGTTCCGGCTGCAGCTATTTCTGCATGATCATAATGTGTAGCATAGCACATACCATAACAATTTGTGTACATGTAGCTGGTGAATACTGCAAGGCTCCATCGGATGTGTCCAGACACCGGACCTGTGACCCAAACATCCCGAACACATGCTCTATTATATGCCTGGCCTGTGCGTGTGCCTCATTATGGTGTTCTTGTTTAGGTGTGTGTGCATTTCAGATGGGTGTCATCAGCCACGGCTCCAGTATGTACCCAGCATCCCCCACTAGGTGACTGTAGGGGAAGTCCCCACTGGCAAATCTCTGGTACAGCTGGGTCAGATGCCAAATGTGGGAATCATCATAGCTTCCAGGGCAGCCACAACACACATTCATTATAATGCCCTGGGCATCACATACGACCTGGCAGCTGATGAAGGGGGTGCCCCTGTGGTTGATGTAGGTCCTACCCTGCTCACCGGGTGGTGCTTTGATGCATGTGTGCATGCAGTCTATAGCACCCACTACCCCAGGGTATTCTGCTATTTGGTGGAAGAGACGCATATTGCTGGTCAACACCTCATGGGTGTTGAGGAAATATACGTGCTCACTGGCATGTGCTGACATGGCATCCAGGAACTGGTGGAATACTCTGGATACTGTTGCCTGTGAGATCCCTTTGATATCCCCAGTTGTGCTTTGGGAGGTACCTGTGGCTAGTATACTTAGACCTACACATACCTTGGTATCCACTGGGATGGGTTCCCCTCGGTCAGTTTGGGGTGTCAGGTGTGGCCAGCACAGCTCAACAATTAGCTGTAGGAGGTCTCTGTCCACCCTATAGTGCTCCACTATCTCCAGCTCATGTAGCCCCGGGTAGGTTACCCTGGGTCTGTACATTCTTCTCCGTCTCCTCACTGTGGGTTGTTCAGCAGCATTCACATCCTCACCACCCTCAGCTTCTTTCACATATTGTTCTATGCTGCCTGCTGCAGCCCTTCTCATTTTGTAGGTTTGTTTGTTAAAATTTCCCTGCTTGTATACACTGGTATGGGGAAACAACAGAGAGGAAGGTGTTTGCTTAGTTTATATAGTGTTCTGTGCTGGGCTAGTCTGCTGCCTTTGTAATTGGCTGATTCAGATACATTTCACCTGCCGGCTAAGCTAGTTCTCCTTGATTACCTTCCCACTGCCTTCCTGTTTAAGCCCGTGTGCGCACAGCGCAAACACAGTGCTCAAATCTGCACAGAGCTGCTATTTCCTGGTTTAACTTCTGTTTTCTTCCTGTAAAACCCAGTGTGTGGCACTCGCACCCACTTACGCTTTGTAAAGACTGCTAGGCAGGTTTAGACACACCCCCTAGGTTAGCTGTGCTAAGCTAGGAGCAAACCCGAGCCACAGGCCTCCAAATTCGCTTACAGGATGCCTGACACACACCCCCATGGTGTGGCCTACCTTCTAGTTTTGCACCCAGCTATTCATACTCTTACACTGTCGGGACCTGCCTCACATGCTGGGGAAAACTGGGATTCACTATCCTTTCCCTCATTTGCATAGAATTGCCTGCTAATGCAGTTACATATCTTACACTGAGCCTCCCCCCTTAGTAACCACTACTCACTGGCCAGGTTGTCTTCTGCCTGCCATTGACTTGCATGGCAGAATACTGATTTTAATTAGAATGCTTATTTTAGGTTTATTTTCCCCCCGATCCCGTTTGCGTGCCACTGCCCTATGCTTAAACAGATGAGATCGGCGAAAAAATAATAAAAGTTGTTTTTATTTTTTGTATTGTTTGCAATGCCAATGGCCTTATACTTTGGCATTTTTCCTCAATGATATGCAGCCTTGATTTGGAGCCGTCATAGCTCCATTTTGGATTTTGCAGAAATGTACTCGGTTACTAACAGAGTACATTTCTGCGGACAGCACTAGTCTTACACAGACTGTTGCAGGCTTCCTGAATTGCAAAATCACCTTATTTGCATGGATTTCACCTGCAAATGGGGTGATTTGCATATCAGGGCTTAGTCCGTGCAAGATTAGTGCAGGAGCGCTTGTGCATGCCCCTGCGGGCTGTTCCTGGATTGCATGGCAGACATATTGCCTGTGTGGGCTCCTGCACCAATCTTGTACTCCATGCAAGTTTTTGTGAATCTGTGGGAATATCTTTTATATTTAACATATTGCTACCATACAAAGATGAGGCAGTGACCTGTTGTCTATTTATTCTCAAAATAATATTTCATACACTTCTTAATAACAAGTCTCCTATTAGTAACACACAATTGTGAACATTGGTGATATAATTAGATAATAGTACCACTAGACTCAGACAACAGGATCATCATTTACCTTTAGTGTAGATTGATTTCCACTTACAGCCCTATGATGACACTTGTTAAGAGACTGAATACAAGAATCATCAATTGAACACTTCTATTTCATTCCATAAATGTTTATTTGTGGACACAGAATAATTTTTGCTAAATACATTATCCAAATCATCTCTACCCTGTTTTATTGTCAAATTAGTCACAGGAAAAGATTTATCTACTTTGTGCAACATCATCATTCAATGCATTCTCTCCCAAATGAGGATCTCCTTCATTTTCAAAATTTGTCAACTTAACTGATAATTCACCAACCCTACTGTGTTTTTCAAGTCCCCTCTTACTGTATTTGCAAGTATAACAGATGATAGAGTATTACTATCTGAGTTGACTCACACATTTGGGTTAAAGCTGTTTGAACTGCCTAATTAAATTTTTAATCTTTGGGAAAGTGCAGATTTGAATGCCATCAGATGCATCTGCTTTATCATGACATTTATTATAATACTCATTGTTTTCCTTAAATTTTTCTGTAGCAGTTCCATACATAACTCAACCTTTGCATTTAACAAAATATACTTTTGTTAACAAATCATTTAAACAAAATTCATCCATAATTTCCATTACCAAAAAAAGAGAGATCACTTACTAAATATACTCTACTCCACTCAACCCCACACAGCCCAACATAACTAACATGTAAAGAAGTGAAAACATGTATTTTAATCTTCTTGTCTACACAAGACAAGTCCACTCACTCATTTCTGCTGGTGGGCAGACTATGTATACTAAAACACATTCAAATGAAAGTACCCCCCCCCCCCAACTAACTGCAGCTTAAATACTTTCTGCTTACCAAATAGTACCTTAAAAATAAAGAACAGTCCAGTTCCAAGCTAACTCGTGTCCTTAAAAGGATAGATAATAAAACAGCAGTTCAGGAAACAAATGCAGCTCTAACAAGCACAGTCCCCCTGTTGTCTCCCCTGTTGACATTCAACAGGCAAATATAGTAAAACAGCAGTGCAGGAAACAAATGCAGCTCTAACAATGCCCTTTTAGCAAGCACTCATTTCTATTGGTGGGGCAGACTATTTATACTACACACACTTAAAAACAAGTGAACGTGCCCCATGATGAACTGCAGCTTCAATACTTGCTGCTTACAAAACAGTTGTTTCAAAAATAGTTGAAAACAGTCCCCAGTTATCTTGTGTCCTTAAAAGGACATTCAAGAGAAAAGGTAATAATACAGCAGTCCAGGAAACAAATGTGGCTCTAACAATGCCCTCTCTACCCAAATTTGAATTTAAAATCTCATTTTCCATATCATCTGGGAGGTTCTGAGAATGCAGCAGGCAAACCTTCTCAAAAAACAATGCCAGTGACCATAGCCTGGATGAAGTATCAACTAAGTCATACATGCACTAAGTTGCAACTTGAATAATGAAAGAAACTAAATTATTTAAAGCAGATTTTTCCTTAGTAAGACACTGCTCCTCAAAAAAAAAAAAAACTCTCTTCTGGTGGCTAAATGATTTCCAAAGCACAAAACAAGCAAAGTCCACAATACAAAGCTAGGAGTTCAAGCCATCTTGTAAAAACAATTTAATAACACATAGCTGCAACAAGTAGCAGCAAATACACAGCAGCAAAGGTTTCAAGTTAACACAACTCTTTCTCAATGCTTAATACAAAATAATGCTTCTATCACAGATATTTTATATCTGTTACTTGTTGCTGCTATCTCTTAATAAATTGTTTTTAGGAGATGGGTTGAGCTCTTAGCTTTATCATGGACTAAGACACTACTCCTCATACCTTCACAGTTAGTCAGAATAGACTAACACACAAGCCTGACCATTCAAAATTCTGAAAATCAAAGTTGTTGAAGCATACACTTTCTCCCCATACTCATCAATTATCTTCCCAACCTTGTCAGAGAAATTAGGATTGGAATTAACCAAATGTTTTAGCAGCAGTAGTATTAACTAAAGCTATAGCTGCTCGGTCAGGTTTGGGAAGAGTGTATAAAAACTTAAAAACTGAGGAACTTTACACATACTATCTGCCTTTTTAGGGGCAACAGGCTGACTTTCAGGAAAATTTTAGTAAGTGATGTACACATCCTCCAAAATTGACAGAATCTGAGAATATGTGAAGGTCCTGGCAACAGATCATAGTATTTCCTGAGGGACTGAGAAACCTCAGTGTTCTCCCACTGAAGACACTGGCACATTCTGGAAATAAGTCTCAGAGAAAGAGAAGCCCCCACAAGGAGAATCAGAAATTGAGCTCTCCTCTGAGTTTGAATCATAAAACTGAGGAGAAAACCATGTATCTATCTTATTCACCTTCCTGTCTAGATTCAAAATCTCAACTCGCTTTAGGAATAGAGTTTTTTTAACCAAAAACCACCTTATAAGAAGGATCAATATAATGAATTAAAGCTTGAGCCAGACCCTCAAATTACTTCTAAGGAAATTTGAGGAGAAGTAGATATGTTCAGTTTTCCGTTTATTTTTGACAGGAAAAATGGTGCCAATGGTGTTATTAATACCAGCAGCAGCTTCCCCAAGGATCAGCACCCAAAAAGTAAAATAAGAAGTTATGTACTCACCATAAAGTTCCATGTGAGTTGTTCCATCTCGCCTTCATTCTTCACTAATGGGTTCGGAGCCGATCCATTGCCTCCAACATGACTGTTAGCAAAGCTCAAGGTTTACCAGTAGCTCGAGACCAAGCCCCTTATCCCATGATGCACTGCTGGAATTACCTCAGATCTTGTTTGCTGCGTGTACCATATCCCTGTGAGAGAACTACTCTCCTAAGAGAAAGAAGGATTGAATAACCAGGATGAGATCAGCCTCTAGGTCAACTATCAGCCAGGTGGGGGATGGAGGGAGGGACGTAAGAATGAAGGAGAGATGGAACAACTCACATGGAACGTTATGGTGAGTACATAACTTCTTAATGTGAAGGTGTTCAATATCGCCATTCATTCTTCACTGATGGGTAGCGTCCCTAGCACCCTGAATCTCGGGTGGCTCATGGGAGTACATTCTTCAGGACCATAGACCCACAGGAAGCCCTGTCCCTGGAGGCCTTATCAACTTTGTAATGAGTGATAAAGGTAGGAAGTTTAGACCAAGTGGCTGCAGCACAAATGTTATCAAGGGGTAATTTGGCTTGAAATGCAGAAGATGTAGAAACTGCTCTGGTAGAATGAGCTTTAATCTTGTGTAGTAAAGGCATATTAGCAGCTGAATAAACAAAAGTGACACAATCAGATCGCCATTTCGAAAGCGTTGTTTTCGCCATTGGTCTACCTTTTCTGGCTTCAGAGAAAGAAACAAAGAGCTGGCCTGATTTTCTAACATCTTTTGTTCTGTCCAAATAATATCTGAGCTGTCTGTGAATGTCAGGTTTGTGCAGCATATACTCTAATTTATTGGAATGGTTAAGGAAGAAGACTGGCAACTCAGTAACTTGGTTGATATTGGATTCAGAACAAACTTTGGGTAAAAAGGAATGATTTGTCCTAAGAGATACTCTATCAGCATGAAAAATCAAATAAGGAGGGCTGACAGATAAAGCCTGAAGTTTTGACACTCTGTGGGCAGAAGTAATAGCCACCAGAAATATGGTTTTCCATGATAAAAATTTGAGATCACAAGATGATGCTGGTTCAAATGGGGGAAGAATCATGCGAGACAGCATAAAGTTTAGATTCCAAGGAGAATAAGGAGTTTTCACTGGAGGCCTCATGTGGAAGGTCCCTTTGAGAAAGGCCTTGGACAACTTGTGGTACATTATGTTTAGCCCGTCCACTCCGACATGAAAGTTAGATATAGCAGCCAACGGGACCCAAACAGTAGCAGCTGCAGCTCCTTCATTAACAATCATAGTCAAGAATTCTAAAATGGACGGCAAAGGGGCTTGACAAGGATTAATGGTCTGCTTAGTAGCCCATATGGAAAATCTCTTCCACTTACTAAGATAAAGTCTCCTGGTGGAAGGCTTATGAGATGACAAGAGGATCTGTCTTGTCTCATCAGAAAGATCATGAAGTCTGGCTATGATGGGAACTGGAGCAGCCAAGCTGTGAGCTTCACTGACTGCAATGAGGGATGGAGGTCCCCCGACGGATGTGTCAGAAGGTCTGGAACTGGGTCCAGAGTCCATGGATCCTCCAACAGACGATGATGAAGGAATGGAAACCAAATCTGCCAAGGCCAATGTGGGGCTATGAGGATGATAGTCCTTCCCAGCAACCTTGCTTTCTGTAGAAGTCTGGGTGTAAGACAGATTGGAAAGAATGCATAGAAGAGACCCAGGGGCCAATTGTGTACGAGTGAGTCTCTCAGGGGTTGTCCCAGAGGGGGAATCAGGGCAAAGTAGCTTCTGCATTTCATGTTGACATGACTGGCAAAAAGATTGCAGCAAGGCTGGCCCCATTTGCGGAAAATCCTGTCCGTAATCTCTTGTTTGAGGGGCCACTCATGTGGCAATAGAATTGCCCTGCTCAGTTTGTCTGCCATCACATTAGATCTCCCTGGAATGTGTATTGCCAACAGAAAGCACTGGGAGGAGACAGCCCACTGCCAAACTCTGAGGGCTTCTCCTCAAACGGGGTAAGACTTGGTCCAACCTTGCTTGTTCAAATACCAGACTAGCGACATGCTGTCTGTCTGAATTGCAATCGTCCCTAGAGGAAGAGAGTCTTGAAAGTACTGCAATGCCAGAAATACTGCTCTCATCTCCAGGACATTGATATGCAGGTGTGATTCTTGATCCGTCCATGTGCCTTGGGTGGTCATTCCCTGAAAATGCCTCCCCAGCCCATCAGGAAAGCGTCCGTGGTAACAGTGGCTACTGGAGGGGGTAGAACAAAGGGACATCCTATAGTTACATAAAGATTCATCAACCACCACTGGAGATCTCTCTTGCAAGAGTTTGTAATCAAAATCATATGATTCATTGGAAGTTCCTGATAGGACCATTGGGTGAACAGCAGCCATTGAAGAATCCACATATGCATCCTTGCTAATGGCATGGCCAAGATCGCTGCAGCCATCAAACCTAATACTTTTAAGACTTCTGCCGGCTGGTGGTCTGTTCTTCAAAACTAGCGAGTTGACATGCTGGCAAAGGAAAAAAACCCTCTTGGTTGGTAGTCGTAGAGTGGTGGCTGAAGTGTCTAACTCTGCCCCTATAAAAACAACATGCTGCGATGGCGACAAGGCAGATTTTTCTGAGTTGATTGTCATGCCTAAGTGATGGCAGAGTATTCTCTTGCTTGAATAAGTTGATGCCTGGTGGTGGAGGTAAGGAGCCAATCATCTAGGTACAGTATAATACAGCCTAAAAGTTAAAGTTATCCTTGGGCTCAGCTGTAATACAAAACACACTAACAATGGCTTGGGGAAGGAAGGCCAACTCTACTAAATATGAAACAGCACACTATCTACACTATAAACACTATAGTAATATAAGGAAACCCACACACTGAAAAACTAGCCCTAACACGAGGTCGTTACAAATATGACAAACTATGAAGCACCAAGGGAATAGGTCTAAAGAGACAACTACAGGAGCTATATAGTAAGTAATTATCTATAAATGATAAAGAAGCTTTTGAAAAAAGACTTGCAAATAGCAATTTTGTGTCAAAAAAGGCTTGAGCAAACTGGAACCCCTGAGATCCGTGTCGCGGCAAACTAGATCTGAGGTAATTCCAGCAGTGCATCATGGGATAAGGGCCGATGGTTTGGCTCCGAACCCATCAGTGAAGAATGAACGGCGAGATTGAACAACTTCACATCATACAATTTCTCCACAGGAGAAAAGTTTCCCACTTACTTTAAATAACTTTGAAACTGACAAGAAAAAATTATACTCCCATTTAAAAGCAAAGACAAGTCTCATGATAGTCTGTTAAAACACAAACTACTAGCTTAAAATTAACTTTCCTAAACAGTAAAGTACAATACAACAATGTTTTTAATATGGAAACATTTTTCCCAAAGGAAACTTTAACTGCCCAGCAAAGGAACAGCTCAAGCCAACCATCTATCTGGAGGAAAGCAACAGCAGAAAAGCTCTGATAGACTTGCCACCCAAACCTGTCTTTTTAGTCAGCTCAGCTCAAGCTGACTAACTGGATGCATGGAAGGTGCTCTGAAGCCTTGGAAGCTAGCCATCTGTTATATCATTGTCAGGATGTAACCCATACATCTAAGATTATGGCAGCAGTAACCATATGATGAACATTGTAGATCGGAGTGTGCATGTATTTTAAGAAGCTTTCCAGTGAGCTAGCAAGTGTGTATAAATACTGAGCACGTGCAAGTAAGACTGCCATGTTGTAGTGAGCTGCAGAGGTGTAAGCATGTTTGCGTGTGTAGTAGTTAGTTAGTTTGTTTATTTTATGTCGCTGCTATCAATCCTGATGTGTTTGATGGAATAAAGTATATAAACGAACACTCAAGCCTATTTGTCTTAACTAGCTACACAAGACAAGTGACATGGTGTCAGAAGTGGGATCCAGAGTCAAGACCATGAGGCACTCAGTTGAAGTTGGAGGAATATATACGAGTGGATCATCCCTACTGCTCAAATGACTCACAAAACAGGTCAGAAATGAATTTCAGGTATTAAAACTTGCTTAAATGATTTTTTACTCAACGAATATAAAACAAAGCACTCAAAATGCTCAAAATGAATTTCTAGTTAAACTAAATATCAGACATATTGATAAAGTATTCAAAATAGTTACAAAAGTGTTTGAAACAATAGCTGAATTGCATAAAATGTATAAAACAAGGAAAACTTTTAGTTATGTACTCACCATAACTTCAGATGTTTGGGATCCATCTCGCCTACATTCTGACTGATGGGTTCGGAGCCGATCCCTCGGCTCCGACTCGGCACGCTTATGCCAAAGAGCGAAGTCTCTTACTGGCTGAGCTTACCATATCCCAGGATGCACCACTACCAGTCCCCCAGATCTAGTTTGTCCGCATACATGCACACATGCACACCCTGCTTATATAACATAGTCAGATGAAACAAGATAAACAGTAGAACTCAAAACCGTTCAATCTCTTCTGATCTCCAAGGCAGGGGGAAGGAGGGTGGGTATTAGGAATGTAGGCGAGATGGATCCCAAACATCTGAAGTTATGGTGAGTACATAACTAAAAGATGTTATGTGATCCTATCTCGCCTACATTCTGACTGATGGGACAGCGTCCCTAGCACCTGAATCCTGGGTGGCTCACTGGAAAACACTCCTGAGTACCGTGGAACCAAATGAAGCTCGTCCTTTAGATGCCACATCCAATTTGTAGTGGGAAATGAAAGTGTGAGGATTGGACCAAGTAGCCGCAGCACAGATTTCCGATATAGCGAGCTTGGAATGAAAAGCTATAGAAGTAGCCATAGCTCTGGTAGAATGAGCCTTGATAGATGTTGTAAGTTGCTTATTCGAAGAAGAATAAGCCTGAGTTATGCAATCTCTGATCCATTTTGAGATAGTAGCTTTTGTGATGGTTTGGCCCAGTTTATTATCTGAGAAGGACACAAACAACTGGTCTGATTTAAGTTGCTGAGTCCTGTCTAAATAGAAGCGTAATTGCCTGTGAACATCCAATTTATGAAGAGTGTATTCTGCTTCATTGGAGAATTTTGGGAAGAAAACTGGTAGCTCTAGAGATTGTTGGAGGCAGAAACTAGAACAGACCTTTGGGACAAAGGATGGATTAGGCCTAAGTGATACTCTATCCTTGTGGAAAATCAAGTACGGTGGCTTAATAGACAGGGCTTGAAGCTCTGAAACTCTTCTCACGAAGTAATTGCAACTAAGAAGGCAGTTTTCCAAGACAGATATTTTAACTCGCATGTAGCAGCCGGTTCGAAGGGGAGATGTTAATGCGAAGCACCAAATCAAGATCCCACGGAGGTGCAGGATGAAAAATTGGGGTCTTAATACTCGCACCTTTAATGAAAGTTTTGCATAGTCTGCTGCTCATCAAAGGAGGATCCATGGATTCGTGGAATTTAGAGATAGCCGCTAGTTGGACTTTAATAGTTGAGACAGAAGATCCCTGATTAAACAGGGATGTTAAGAATTTCAAGACCTCTGGGACAGGAGCAGTGATAGGGTCTAAGCCCTTGAGTTGAGCTCCAGATAGCAAACCTCTTCCACTTACTAAGGTACAATTTGTTAGTGGTGGGTTTGTGGGCGAAGATAAAATGTGAACAACTTCGGTCTAGTGTGTGCCTTCTAACTAAGGTCGGAAGTGGAGGAGCCAAGCTGTCAATTTCAAAGATTGAAGGGACTGATGCCGATGTCCCGACTGATGGATTAGCAAGTCCGAATTAGGTCTAAAGTCCACGGATCGTCCACTGCATGCTTCTTCAGGTAGGGAAACCATACCTGACGAGGCCAGTACGGGCAATCAGTATCATTGAAGACCCCAGTTGAGAAGCTTTTGAATAACTCTGGGAAGAAGCGGAATTGGAGGAAAGGCATAAAGTAGCCCTGTTGGCCAAGGTTGTGCTAGAGCATCCATGGCTGGTACTCCCTGATGTGGGATCAAGGAGAAGAACCTTTGGCACTTGGTGTTTAGTGGAGTTGCAAATAGGTCGCAGCACGCGTCCCCATCTCCTGAAAACCTGAGCTGCTACTGTGTGGTTTAGAGACCACTCGTGAGGAGAGAGAATTGTCCTGCTCAATTTGTCTGCCAATATATTTGACTTTCCCGGGATGTGGGTCGCTACCAAGAAGCGGTTGGTAGCTACAGCCCATTCCCACACTCTCATGGCCTCTCTGCAAAGGGGTATGATCTGGTCCCTCCTTGTTTGTTCAGATACCAAACCACCGACATGTTGTCTGTGTGGATGGCGATGATGCCCTGAGGAAGAAACTTGTGTAAGGCTTGTAGGGATAGAAATACAGCCCTCATCTCCAACACGTTGATGTGGAGAAGAGCTTCGTCTGGAAGCCAGGAGCCCTGAACTAGCCTGCCCAGACAATGCCCCCCCCCACCCTATCTGGGAGGCATCTGTCGTCAGGGTAACCACTGGAGAGGGAGAACAAAGGGTTTTCCTTGATCCAAATTGGATGTCTGAAGCCACCAGCGAAGGTCCCTTTTGCATATTTCCGTAATCATGATGTGATGATTGAGGGGAAGTTCCTGAAAAGACCATTGAGTTGACAATAGCCACTGAAGAATCCTCATGTGTAATCTTGCCAGAGGAACTAAAAGAACCGTGGCAGACATTGAGCCTAAAACTTGTAGAACCATCCTGGCTGGGGCTTTGGATCTCGAGATCAGAGCTTGAACTTGGCCCTGTAAAGTTTGGATCCTTTCGCAGGAAGAAAGACGCATCAATCTTGAGTCTATCTCTGCTCCTATAAACTTTATGCGTTGAGAGGGCAGCAAGACAGACTTTGACCAATTGAATGTAATCCCAGGGTAATACCCAGGAGATGGCGGCTTTGAGGTTGTCCATTAGTAGATGCCTGGTGGTGGCAGTCAGGAGCCAGTCGTCCAGATAGGGAAACACTTGGAATCCAAGACTTCTCAGGTGAGCCGTCACTACTGCCAAACACTTGGTGAACACCCTGGGGGCTGTGGTGAGACCAAAGGGCAGAGCGCAAAATTGGTAATGACTGACTCCCAGGCTGAAGCGCAGATACCTCCTGGACGCCTGATGTATCGGTATGTGATAATAGGCGTCCTTGAGGTCTATGGAGCACATCCAAACATCCTTCTCCAATAATGGGAGAATGGATTGTAACGTGACCATTCAGAATTTGGATTTCGTGATGGATTGGTTCAGTCTGCTGAGATCCAATATTGGTCTCAGGTCCCCTGTCTTTTTTGGCACTAAAAAGAACCTGGAGTAATTTCCTGATCCGATCTGGTCTGTGGGGACCGGTTGGATGACTCCTTTTTCTAGCAGCTTTAAAGCTTCTGCGGCTGCCATTTCCCTTTGACTGGGTGGTGGGTCCGGGATTCTTTTGGACGGTGGAGGCGAGTATGTGAATGGGATGGTGTAACCTCCGGCAATGATCCGGCACCCATCTGTCCTGAGTGATTGACTCCCAGGCTTTTAGGTGCTTGGCAAAACGACACCCGACTGGCTCCGGAGCAGCACAGCCGGGCAATCCCTCATGACGTGTGGGAGGCTGAAGAGCCACGAAAGGACTCGCGGTCTCCAGAATTGCGGGCCCTCTGCCGCCTCTGGGACGGCGTCTCCCTGAAAAATTTCCCGTCCTCTGCCTCTGGAAGGGAATCTTCCTGCTGTTGGGAGAAAACTTGCGAGATTTGCGGAACCACATTTTCCTCCTCCTTTAGCCTTGGGGTAAGGCCGAAAGGGAGTGGAATAACGGGCACCTACGGCAGATAAAGTTTTTCCCTCCTGCTCACAGCGGTAAGGGTGTCTTTAACCTTGGGTCCAAACAATGAGGACCCATCAAAGGGAGCGTCGGAAGGAAGACTTGAAGGCCTCCAAGAACTGACACAGCGGAGCCAGGCTTGTCTCCGTAGAGCCACGCCTGTGCCTGCCGCTCTACCCGCCTTCGGCCGCATAGGAAATGAGCCTCATGGACGAGTTAGAAATTGACGTAAGGATAGCCAACTGAGAGCTAACCGACTGGGCTAGCTGCTCAGGTAGGTTACCTGAGGGAATCTGACAACTCCTTGACCAGATCCCTCTGAAGCCTGGTAAAATGTGCCAAATAATTCAGAGACCTTAAAGTAAAGGCCGCTGAAGTCAGGGTGCGCTTCCCGTACCTGTCCATACTCCTAGACTCCTTATTAGGAGGATGGACGGACGTTGAAGCCTCTGCCACGTCCTGTTGTGTAGCAGATGCCACCACCATGGCATCTACAGCCACTCCTTTAGTGAGGAACTCCTTCTCGGGGAGCAGACAAAAATTTATTTGGACGAGAAGGGACTGGTTCCACGATATCTGGATGTTCCACGCCCTTGACAAACTAAATCCAGAAGCTTGTCGAGGGCGGAGACACCCAGGAGGCGGAGGGCTGAGCCCCAAAGGCCTTGAGGAGCACTGACTCGTCAGCAGAGGGGGGTTTGGATATCCAGCCGCCTCGTTGTTTGAGGATCTCTAAGATGTCTGCAAATGAGACATCATCCGAGGGACGACTGGGACCCCTCTGCATCATCCAGATCAGTGTCTGATGTAATAGACTCGGGGGAGTCCACGTGCTTCCTCTTGCACGATCTCTTCCTTGGGGGTTCCTCCGAAGACAACTCCAAAGAACCCTCAGGAGGAGGGGAACCCCACTGGGGTAACCTCAGGCCCGGGGCTCCGCTGACTACGGACAGGGGAACTGCCAAAGACCCAGTCTCCACGCCCAGGAAGGTGCCGGTAAAGCCGGAGAGATGGCGAAGAGGACTTGGCCAAGGCACTCCTCATGGCTCTGAAAGCCGGACCCCAGAATCCTGGGAGTGTCCGGTCCCCAGAGCCGTGATAGGCAACGGAAGTCCCGCAGAAGCACCGAGGGGAGGCTCGGAACCGAAAGCATAGGTCCCGAAACATCACCCCGGTCCAGCCGAAGAAGTCCCGTACCAAACTCGGACCCGAAGGCCCGGGTTGGAGTAAGGGTCGGAGCCGACCCTGATATCTCCACCGGCTCCGACAGCACCTGCTCCGACGGAGCCGAAGCAGTCGGAGGAGGAATGGCAATGGGGTGGGCCAAGGTCATCGGCTCCGAAGCCAACTGGGTCGGAACCGAAACAAATTTTTGGAAGACTGGGGACTGGAACAGTCTTTGGAGCACCCTGTCTATATCAGAATCTGACATCCTCGAAGACCGAGAGGAAACAGAACGGGTTCGAGATGGCCTCTCCAACGGCCCCAAAGGACTAGGGGACCGGCTCCGAGGAGACTCGACCACTATCGGCGCCGAAGGAATACACACACCAGATTCCATCGGTGCCGAGGTGGACTTCGGCGCCGAGGAGGAAGTGTCTGAGCGGCAACCTTGTCGGCTCGAGAGCAGTGGAGCGGCGAAGGTGACCCGCCTCGATGCCCCAGCTATCGGCTCCGAAGCCAGAGGAGTCGATACTGGTGGCATCGAGGCAGACCGTTCGACCTCGGCTCAAGTCCTTGGAGCCGAAGGAGAGGCCTGCCTTTGTTTCTTAGCGATCGGATTCGACGGACTGGTCGGAGCCGACGCCCTTTTCTTTTTGGCCGGAGAAGGAGAGGATGCCAAAGCTTCTTCGAAAGAAGGTTTAATTAATCCCTTAAGAATTAATTTATTTTTCCTCTCCTGGAGGACCCTTGAGGAAAAAGCGTGACATACACTACATGATTCCTGTAAATGTTTTGCCCCTAAGCAATACACACAGAGCGAGTGATCGTCCGTGATGGACATTTTGAAGCTACATTTTACACATTTCTTAAAGCCCGAAGGCCTAGGATTCTGAGACATTATCGAAAATTTCAGAAAACTAACTGGAAGAAACACTGGTGACACACCTAGAACAGGCTTACAGTTATCACTCGCAATACTCTGTAGTCCAAACACAGCACAAACTCTGTAAATTGGAATAATTTCTCTCTGCAAGTTCTTCTTTAAAAAAGAGAAATATAAATGATCCGAAACAGAACCGAAGTCACCTACAAATAAAAAGACCGGGAAAGGCCTTTCCAGACAAGAGGTACTCCTAGTCCACACTCACAACACAAGAATTCACCAAGTGAATTTTGTCAAACGCACTCTAAACACAAGAATAGCTGTTAAAACAGCTTTTTGTTGAGAATGAAGAAAATCCTGACAGAAAAACTAGTGAAATAATCACTACTTAACTCAGCCAGCTCGAGACCACATCTTCACTTGTTAGCGGCAAACGAGATCTGGGGGACTGGTAGTGGTGCATCCTGGGATATGGTAAGCTCAGCCAGTAAGAGACTTCGCTCTTTGGCATAAGCGTGCCGAGTCGGAGCCGAGGGATCGGCTCCGAACCCATCAGTCAGAATGTAGGCGAGATAGGATCACATAACATCAACCATATTTTTTGCTATATGCTACTTTTTTGCATTAACTAAAGCTATTCAAAATATCTGAAGTGGACAAAGTGATCGCAAGTTTGTGCAGTATTACAGTACAGTTATTTTACAAAATAAAGCCATTTCAGAGAATATTTTGCAAAGTACAGTCTTTCAAAGAGTTTATTATGCATTTGTATGTTGTTACAAGTATCTGGTGTGTGTGCATGTCCATGCATAATTACAAGGGACATACTTTGTATTGTGTTTAAGCATAATTTTTTGGCATGGCAGAAGGATTTTGCAGACCTGCTCCACTTGTATTTGATGATAATATTGCAGAAAATTGGAGTGTGTTTGAGCAAGAGTACGATATTTTCATACAGGCTGCATTTTCTGACAAAGATGCATGCACAACAGCATTTATTCTGCTTAATTTAGCTGGTTCAGAAGCTATTGAAAAGGGAGCATTCATTTATGTATGCACCTGCTGTGTATGCACGGAAAGGAGAAAACCACCATATAGTGGTACCAGCTGAAACAAGGGAAGACCCAGAGTGCTTAAAATGTAAATTTAGAGAAATGTGTAACCCCCAAATGAATATTACAATGGACAGACACTTATTTTACATAAGAGATCACAAGCCCGGTGAAACTTTTGCAGCATATATAACTGACTTGAAAAATATGGCTAAACGTGCATATTTGGTGAATTAATGGATGAGTTGATAAAAGATAGGCTTGTGCATGGTATTAAAGATGATACAGTTTGAAAGATTTTGCTTTGAGACAGTGATTTAACTTTGAATAAGGCCATAGAGATATATGAACTCATAGAAAAGCACACAACCATGCTTACAAATGACAAAGGCATGTTTCCAGTATCTTCTAAAGCTAATGTTGATAGTATGCAGCATGTGGTTAAAAGATACAGGCCAAAGAGTGGAGTTGCCACAGCCCCAACTTCAGTGAAACCCATAACGAACCTTTCTAGCAAATTCCAAGGTGTGTTCTGTAAAGCAGACATGCTCAGTGACGCACACAGGTAAGTCAGCAAACTAAAAGCATTAGTTCTCACCTAGCCTCATAGTCTACTGTCGTAATTGTGGTAGAAATCATGAGTCTAAAAGAGAAAAATGCTCAGCTTTTGGTCAGCAGTGCCACAAGTATAAAAAGTGGAATCATTTTCAAAGCTTTTGTAAATTAAAAGAGGTCCATTCTTTTATTAAAAGAGAACACTCCAAGAGAAGAGTTGCTCAATTAGAAAGCTGTGACCCTACTTTCTATGTTGATGGTGTGTCTGTGCTTGATGAAACAGTCAATGCAGTAGATTTGTGGGCAACGAATGAAGTATTTTGTACTGTTGAGATTAATGGGAGACCCACAGAGTTCAAAGTTGATACTGGTTCAAAGTGCAATGTTATGTCAGTAGAAGAGCTTGTGAGAATCTTGAGTTGGCAAAGTGTGCAAAGCTTGCTGTTTATAGTGGTGACGGAATACAAATTGAAGGCTCAGTAGTGCTTTCATGTTACTCTGCCAGGAACAGCTATGACTTGCAATTTTACAGTCAAAAGGCACATACAGTCATTATTAGGCCTCAAAGACAGTTTGAAAATGGGACTGCTTTCATTTAATAAGAAGTCTACCATGTAAGCTTAAAAGACAACTGCTCTATTTTCACCCAGACTATTTTTTCTACCTAAGCTGATCTTTTCGAAGGCAAACTCCCAGTTGTGTACTCCATGAAGTTAGACCCTGAAGTCAACCCAGTCATCAGACCAGCAAGGAAAGTTCCATTAGCTATGCAAGGTACAGTCAAAGTTGAGCTAAACAGAATGGTGCAGCAAGGAGTGATTTGCCCAGTAGAAGAACCAACTGAATGGGTATCCTCCAGTAGCTCATAAGAAAAGCTCAGATGATATTAGAATATGTACTGATCCATGAGACTTCAACAAAGCAATAAAACAACCTCATCATCCAATGAGTACAGTCGAAGAATTTGCTGCTCTTGTGCCAAATATAGAAGTTATGTTCTTACCATGACGTTCCATGTTAGTTGTCTTCTTCTCGCCTTCTTCTTGCTGGATGGGTTCGGAGCCGACCTCGGCTCCGACTCGGCCACTCTAAAAGCTCGAGAGTTGGTTCCACCGGCTCGAGGCTCCCCTTATATCCCACAATGCTAGGCGAGAGTTACCTCAGATCTCGTTTGTAAGCTAACCCCAGCTGATAACAGTAACAATATAACTGTAAAAACAGAATCCACCTCTAACAACAGGAAGAAAAAGGGTGACCTACATCCTGAACTAAGAAATATGCATAATAGCATATGACTAAGAAAGAGGTGGTAGAAAGAGAGGTCACGATCACAACTCCTCTAGGTCTGTCCAGGCCAGGGGGAAGGAGGGTGGGGCCTTAAGAAGAAGGCGAGAAGAAGACAACTAACATGGAACGTTATGGTAAGAACATAACTTCTATATGTTAAGTTGTCTATCTCGCCTTCATTCTTGCTGGATGGGACCGCCCCTAGCACCTTGTCCCGGGTGGCCTAACGGAACAGACTCCTGAGAACAGTGGAACCAAAATTAGCTCTATGCCTAGAAGCTAAATCCAACTTATAATGAGAAATAAAAGTGTGAGGAGTAGCCCAAGTAGCAGCTGCACAAATGGTGTCAATAGGCAGCCTGTCTTGGAAGGCTAAAGAAGTAGCCAAAGCTCTGGTGGAATGGGCTTTAGGTTTATTAGGCAATTTTGTTGTCTAATTTCATATACCAGGAAATCAAAGATGTTAGCCATCTGGATAATGATACCTTTGAAACTGAAAGTCCCTTTCTGCTTTCCGTGCATAGGAGACAAACAGCTGATCAGATTTTCTGAATTGTTTCGTCCTATCCAAGTAGTACCTTAATTGACGATGAACATCCAGGCAGTGTAATTTTTGTTCAGACCTATTTGAATACTCTGGGAAAAAGACAGGAAGGTCAATGGTTTGATTTATATTTGATGTTGAAACCACCTTAGGCAAAAGGACGGGTTAGTTCGTAAGGAAACTCTGTCCTTATGGAACACAAGATAAGGAGAACGACAACTGAGTGCTTGAAGTTCTGAAATTCTTCTAGCTGATGTGATAGCCACCAGAAAGAGAGTTTTCCATGATAATAATTTCAAGGAACATGAAGCTGCAGGTTCGAAAGGGGAAAGAATCAAAGAAGCAAGAACTAAATTTAGGTCCCAAGGAGAAGGAGGATTTCTTATAGGAGGTCTGAGAAGAAAAACTCCTTTCAAAAAGGCTTTGCAAAGTTTGTGGGACATTAGGGCAGATTCAGAAATGCCCACATGGAAATTAGAAATAGCTGCCAATTGAACCTTAAGAGTAGATGGAGATGAACCTGCATGGAAGAGTTCAGCTAGAAAATCAAGGACTAGTTGGATGGAAGCGGTGAAAGGATCTATGTTCTTTCCTTGTGCCCAATATGAGAAGCGTTTCCACTTACTCAAATAAATCTTCGAGTGGAAGATTTATGGGAAGCTATCAATATATCTCTAACAGAGTGAGATAATTGAGGAAGCCTGGCTACGGTTGGAACTGGAGGAACCAAGCAGTGAGGTTCAGAGAGGGAGGGAGCGATGAAACTGACCCGACTGGTGGATCAAAAGATCTGGAACTAGGTCCAGGTTCCACGGTCGCTCCAAAAGAAATCGATGTAGAAAGGGGAACCACACTTGTCGAGGCCAGTAAGGAGCAATGAGGATCAATGAGGCCTTCTGAGCGATAGCTTTCTGTATTACTTGAGAGATCAGTGGGAAAGGAGGAAATGCATACAGAAGTCCCGGGGCCAAACTTGGACTAGAGCGTCCCTGCTGGGTTGGCCTGGTAAAGGGAATAGAGTGAAATATTCTCTGCACTTGCTGTTTTGGGGAGTAGCAAAAGATCGCAGCAAGGCTGACCCCACTTGAGAAAGATTTCTCTCACTACAGAGTCTTTCAGAGACCACTCGTGAGGCATGAGTATAGCTCTGCTCAACTTGTCCGCAATGTGATTGGACTTCCGGGATGTGCGTTGCTATCAGAAAACGCTGAGAAGAAATCGCCCATTGCCACAGTCTGAGTGCTTCTCGACACAGGGGTAAGATCTGGTTCCGCCTTGTTTGTTGATGTACCACACTACAGACATATTGTCTGTCTGGATTGCAATCGTTCCCAAGGGAAGAGAGTCTTGAAGGGCTTGCAACGCTAAAAGCACTGCTCTCATCTCCAGAACATTTATGTGCAAGTGGCATTCGTTTGGTTGCCATGTGCCCTGGACTGTCCTGCCCTGATAATGCCCCCCCCACCCGATCAGGGAGGCATCCGTTGTCAGAGTAGCAACCGGAGGAGGTGGAACAAATGGTCTTCCCGACAGGAACTGGGGGGAAGACATCCACCATATGAGATGCTTTTTGCACGCTTGCGAGATCATAATGGTGTGAGACATTGGAAGTTCCTGGTATGACCATTGGGTAAAAAGCATCCACTGAAGGATCCGCATGTGGTATCTGGCCAATGGAAGGAGAGGTATGGCCGCTGCCATGATTCCCAACACCTTTAGAACTAACCTGGCTTTGACTCTGTTGTTGTTGAGAAGAAGTGACACCAATTTGTGAATGTCTGATATCCTTTGGTTCGTTAGCCTTGCAGACATGTTTATAGTATCTAAATTTGCCTATGTAGGTAATAGTACGACAAGGCGACAAAACAGACTTTTCGCAATTTATTGAAATACCTAGTTTTTGACAAGCGAAAAGTATAATCTCTGGCCATCAGAAGGAGATGCTTGGTGGGAGCTGTGAGAAGCCAGTCGTCCAAATATGGAAACACCTGGAATCCTTGTCGTCTCAGGTGAGAAGCTACCACTGCCATGCATTTGGTAAACACCGGGGCAGTGGTGAGACCAAAGGGCAGGGCCCTGAACTGAAAATGACTGGTTCCCAGCCTGAAGCGGAGGAATCTTCTGGAGCGTCTGTTCATTTTTATGTGATAGTACGCATCCCGAAGGTCTATAGAGCACATCCAGTTTCCTTTGCCCAAAAGGGGAAGAATGGATTGCAGCGTGACCATCCGAAATCTTGTTTTCTTGACTGATTTGTTCAAGACACTGAGATCCAAGATCGGTCTCCAGTCCCCTGTTTTCTTTGGAACTAAAAAGAACCTTGAGTAGATTCCGGATCCTTGTTGGTCTGCTGGCACTGACTGAATTGCTCTTTTTGCAAGCAGTTTTGAAATTTCCAAAGCTGCTATATCCCTTTGAGCGGGTGGAACATCTGGAAGGGATTTTTTTGATTGATTTGGAAAACGAAGAAAGGGGATAGAATAGCCTTCGGAAATGATGGACTGTACCCATTTGTCTTGAGTCAGGGATAGCCAGGCTTCTGGGTACAGTGACAATCTTCCCCCGACTGCCTCCGAAGATGGGCAGTCGGGCAACACCTCAGGGATGCTGAAAGGGCTTGTCAGGAAAGGCTTCCCGATTGCCCTGGTTCTGCGGACCCCCCCTGCCCCTAGGGCGACGTCTACCATTGTTATTCCCACCTCTGCCTCTGGTAGGAAAACGACTCTGTGCGTCAGGCGAAGTCCCTTGAGATTGTTTACGGAACCACATCTTCCCACCCTTCTGGCCTTTGGGGTAAGGCCTAGAAGGAGTCGAAAAATGGACTCCGACGGCAGAAAGGGTCTTGCCATCAGTTTCGCACCTAGTCAGGGTTTCTTTCACTTGAGGACCAAAGAGAGATGATCCATCAAAAGGGGAGTTCGTGAAAGACGTCTTGAAAGGGTCCGCAAAATTGCATAGCCGCATCCAGGCGTGCCTACGTAAAGCTACACCTGTCCCTGCGGCTCTGCTCGCTCCATCGGCCGCATAAGAGAGGAGGCGCATGGAGGAGTTAGATATGGAATTAAGGGTAGCCAGCTGTGTGTTCATTTTATCTTGGAAACCCGCAGCTGTAGGATCCTTTAACATTTCACTCGCTTCCTTGATCAAGTCCCTTTGAAGACGAGTGAAATGGCACAGGTAATTCAGCGAACGCATGGTAAATGTCGCTGAGGAAAACATCCGCTTCCCGTACCTATCCATGGACCTAGATTCCTTGTTAGGTGGATGGACAGGCACTGAAGGATCAGCCAGTTCCTTCTTTGTGGCAGCAGCTACCACCATAGCATCCACAGAAACTCCTTTTGATAAAAATTGCTTGTCTGATGGAGCTGTGATGAATTTGGAGGGTCTCCTGGGAGTGGGGTCCACTGAATCAGGAGCCATCCATGCCTTCTTAGCAACCACCTGCATGAGGGGTCGAAGGGGGCACACCCAGGAGGTGGAAGGACGAGAGCCAAACGCCTCAAGATACACAGATTCGTCCTCCGAAGGGTTGAGGGCTGGCCAATTTCCCCTCTGTTTCAGGATCTCCAGAATGTCTGCAAATGAGACATCTTCAGAAGGGGAACGGGGAACCCTCAGAATCATCCAGATCTGTGTCTGGCGTGATAGACTCAGGTGAGTCAATGTGCTTCCTCTTGCACTTCCTCTTCCGAGGGGCTCTTCTGCCAAATCAGGAGAGGCCTCGGAAGAGGATGAAATCCCACAGGGGCTCCTGAGGAGCTGGCTCTCTGCGGTCCGGGATGAGAGAGTGAGTCGACTTACCCTGAGGCAGCATCGAGGGAGGGGCTGACGGAGCCGACTGTGGAGTAGAGCCAGGCTCTAACACACTCCGCATGACCTCGAATGCACCCCTGTCAGGCAGAGCCAGAGGTCCCGCTCCGAGGAGCTAAGAACCCCTCAGCACCGACAGTGATGGCTCGAGGTCGATGTCGGAGCCGAACTCACCAGCCGAAGCACCGAGAGGGAGAGGGGTCGGACAAGGGTCCGATGCCACTCACCCCTCGGAGCCGACGAGGGAAGTCGGCGCCGAGATTCCTCCAAAGAAGAAAACGGAGCCGAAGGAGCCGAAGACAATTGTCTCGGCTCGGCAACCACAGTCTCTGTTCCGACACGACCCGGCTCCGAACTCAAAAGAGTCGAAGGAGGAAGGAGTTGATGGACCGGGGCAGGCACCGACTGATGAGTCGGGCTCTGAAGCATCTGGGCTAGTGCCTCGGACTTAAGTAGTCGACTCACCACTCTCTGAAGGTCATGATCGGAAAGCCTCGATGACCTAGAGGAATGAGACCTTTGGCTCCGTTCAGACAGCAGGGGAGATCCTGGAGCCGAATGAACGGAGCCAAGAGAAGGTGACCTAGACCTCTTTCTAGTTGTCGGCTCCGAAGGTCTTGTCGGAGCCGACACGGGTATCTCGATAACCTCGGCTCCAGCCGGAGCCGAGGAAGCCACAGAAACTGTGGACTGAGACTTATCGGCTCCAGCCGGAGCCGATAAAGGCAAAGGTTGAACAACCTGAGGTCTCGGCTCAGAAGCCGGAGCTGAAGACCTCGATGCCTTAGAGGGCTTCCCTGTTGAAACTGACAGGGAATCCTCTGGCTTCAACAAGCCTCTCAGAATCAACTTGTTTTTTCTTTCCTGCAGGACCCTGGGGCTGAAGCCATGGCACACAGCACAGGAGTCCTGCAGGTGCAAAGGCCCCAGACAATAGACACAAGAAGTGTGAGCGTCTGTCAGAGACATTTTCTGACAGCACGCATCACACTTCTTGAATCCGGAGACCTTTGCTTCTTTTGACATATCCCTAACTGACAGGTGTACACAAACACACACCCAAACACACAAGTTATACCCTGTCAGCAAAAAAAAATAATTTTAGTAGAAATACTAAAAATTAAGTACAAAAAGTTAAAGTAAACTACACAAACACTCCCTAGGGAAGGGAAGGCCAAAGGCCCAAAGGGAGAACCAAAAGTTCTTTTAATAAAGAAACGGGAAATATTAGGGTCGGGGATAAAGTTCTATGATCTACACTAATCGAGGAAGAATTTAACTTAAAAAGGGGAAAAAAGAGTAACTTTTAGAAGAAAAAGCTAACACTCACCAGGAACCGGTAGAAGTAACCAACCTCGAAGCTGTAGCGGCAAACGAGATCTGAAGTAACTTTCGCCTAGCATTGTGGGATATAAGGGGAGCCTCGAGCCGGTGGAACCAACTCTCGAGCTTTTAGAGTGGCCGAGTCGGAGCCGAGGTCGGCTCCGAACCCATCCAGCAAGAATGAAGGCGAGATAGACAACTTAACATGCCACTGTTTTTCTGTCTTAGATAAAAAAGCTCATTTTGGCAAATTTTGCTTGACTGAACATCTTCATTGCTAACCACTTTCAGTACACCTTTTGGCAGGTACAGATTTCTGAGAATGCTATTTGGGATAAATTCTGCCAGTGAAGTCTTTCAGCGTGCAATGGAACAATTTTTTTCTAGCTATCAATGTGCTATTATAGTAGATTATTTTCTGGTAGGAGGTAATTGTGTAGCTGAACATGAAAGAAACTTCAGGAAGGTACTAGAATGTGCTCATGAAGTGAATTTTAAGCTGAATCCTCAGAAGTGCAAATTCACGCTAAAAGAAGTTACTTATGTTGGTCATTTATTTACTAGTTCAGGTTATGACCAGATCCTTCCAAGCAAACAGCAATTTCTCAGATGCCAGCACCAGACAATGTCCAAGCCCTACAATATTTTCTTGGCATGCTTAACTATCTAGGCAAGTTCATTCCAGATTTGAGCCAACTTTCAGCACCATTAAAAGAACTGATATGCAAAGATGTAACCTGGTCCTGGTGAGAACACCACCAAAATGCATTTGATGTCCTGAAACAGAGAACCACCAGTCCACCTACTTTAAGATATTATGTTCACAAACCAGTAACTCTTTCATGTTATGCTTCAAAGTTTGGTCTTGGTGCAGTCATTCTTCAAGAGGGTAGACAAGTAGCCTATGCACTGAGAACTCTAATCCAAACTGAGAAACAGTATGGTCAGATAGAGAAAGAACTCTTGGCAATTGTGTTTGCATGTTTGAAATTCCATGATTATATTTATGGCCAACCTATTAAAATTGAGACTGACCACCAAACTCTAGTCACTATTTTAAGAAAGCCTATGCACACAGCTCCTGCGAGATTGCAACACATGATGTTGAAATTGCAAAAGGATAATTTCAATCTTGTTTACACAAAAGGCAAACTTTTTTATCTTGCTGATACTTTATCCAGATTGCCCAGAACAACCACTGAACAGCATGAAAATGAGCAACTCAATTTTGAAGTCATGGAATTGAGAAATTTTTCTTCCACATGTCTTGATGAGTTTAGAACTCATACAGCTTCAGATCCAATTCTCCAGAAGCTCAACCACTTTATCATTTGAGGATGGCCGCCAAAGCAATCTTGTTTACCACTAGAAGTGCAACCATATTTTCCCCTACAGCAAAGCAAGTCAACTCTAACTGCTAAAGGTTTCCCAAAGCGATGCAACGAAAACAGAAGAATCTTCGGAGTACACCACCATGAACTAAAGCCAGAACTCCGATAAAAACACTCTTTATTCGAAGAGAGAGACAATAAAAGTGTTGCTAAAAACACATGAAAATCCTAGCTAGAATGAGCACTTTTGGCTTCTTGAGCCTTCTTCAGATCATATTTTCCCCACAGAGATGAGATTTTGTCTGATGATGGTATCATCATGAAAGGTCCAAAAGTGATTGTTCCAAAATCCTTGCAACAAGAGTATATTAACATCTTGCATTGTGGCCACCCAGGAATTGATTCTACCAAAAGAAGGGCGAGAGGACTAGTATTTTGGCCTTCTATGTCAAGAGACATTGAAAGAGTACTTTCATTGTGTTCAGTTTGTAATAGTACTAAACCACATCAACAGAAAGAATCACTTTAGCTAAACCAGGTTCCTGAACTATCTTGGTTGACAGTAGCTACAGATATTTTCGAATGGAATGGTTAACATTACTTGGTGTTAGTAGACTCTTATTCATATTGGTTCAAGATTAGCCTACTTCCTAATCGCACATCCAGTACTGTTGTTACTAAGTTGAAGAGAGATTTTTCTGTCCATGGTAGTCCGCACAAAGTTATTTCTGCAATGGTGCACAGTTTACAAGTCAGCAGTTCAAGAAATTTGCTGAAAAGCGGGACTTTATTCATGTTATGAGTAGTCCTGAGTACCCACAGTCAAATGGTTTGGCAGAACGTGCAGTTCAAAGGGCAAAACAGTTGTTAGAAAAGTCGAAATTAGACAATACTGATGATTTTCTGAATCACCTCAATCTCAGAAACATTCCTCGCAATAATCATCTTGGTTTACCTGCCTAGAGACTTATGTTGAGTCAAACCAGAACCACACTACCAATCAGTAGCAATTAGTTGACTCCATGTGCTAAGAACAACAAAGCGGTAAAAGTTCAACTCCTGAAAAAGCATTTTTTCCAGAAGTCCTATTATAAGACCCACAAACCTCTCAATCCATTACAAGAAAGGGAGATAGTGAGGATGCAGTCAGCAAAAAGTTTTGATCAGACTGGAGTCATGAAAAGTTTATGTCCAGAGCCAAGATTGTACATTGTGGAATCACAAGGAATAGAATTTAAACAGAATTGGAAACATTTAGTACCAGTGTCCAAGCCAGTATTGCAGCATCTTGCTTGTGGTAAAGACTCTAGTTCTCAGAGTGACTTATCCAATGTTTCAGTTCCAGAGGACGTTCCAGCAAATATCACTATTCCTGAGAATATCCCCAAGAGTCCTAAAGCAGATCGTTCACCAATGACTGCCCCTGTTGCTAAACCAGTCCTAACTGCTACATTACAAGATCAGGTCATATTTCCAGACCTTGTTTCAGATACACAGCAACTTGGACATGAAATTTGTTTATTCATTATTGTCTATATATTTTGCATGCCTATTCAAATGTCATTATTATTGCAAGACGGCTCAGTAAAGAGGGAGGAAGTAGTTCAGAGTGTGTATGTACCTTTAAGAAGCTTTCCAGTGAGCTAGCACATGTATATAAATACTGAGCACGTGCGTGCAAGCAAGACTGCCATTTTGCATGTTTGTATGTAATAAAGTATATAAACAAACACCCAAGCCTCTTCGTCTTAACTAGCTATACAAGACAAGCAACAAACATCTCCTAAAACAGCAGTCAGATTTTTCTGACTTATTGTAGGTTCATGGGCCTATCTAATGTAGCAAACTCTATAGGTCAGAAAGTTAGATATTTTTTTCACTGAGATACTGGACTTTCTGTAGAATAAATAAAAGTTTTGCATGGCTCACTCTTACTTGCTTAGGTGAATAAAATGTTTCCCAGTTTTAACTGCAGTTCATGGCCCCTTAATAGTACAGCTAGCAAAAGACAAAGGGACATTGGTCTAAACACCGAGTGCTTGATGAAGGTGTATCATTTGACAAAAGGCAGACAGAAGAACCTAATTCCATCCCCTGGAATCTAGAAGTATCACTATTTGTTTTACATTTATGCACTGTACTGTGAAAGTGCACTTGTAAAAAGTCATTTTTCATCCTTGCAGAGGGATTTCTCTTTTCCGTGCACCTGTATGATCATGCGAGAGTATAAACAAGAAATACAGGGATTAATGCGTTTAAGAAATGTCATCCACAGCTCTCGCAGATTTGTTTACTGACTCATTTAGGCTGTCCTGGGGCTATGCCTAAAGTTCATAGTGGATCTGGAAGATTAACAGGATAAATTAAATAAAAATAGAAAAGATAGTTACCACACTGTCTAGCTTTACCAGATTAACACTAATACTGTTGGTAGGAGTTTATGTATGAAAACATCAGACACACTGCAAAGCCTTTAAACAATTGTGTATCAACTACACTTCTCATTCTGAGAGCAGTGTCAGACAGCTTGGAGCAAAGGAGTTTTTTTCAGGGTATATATTTACCAGCACTCTCACTGGATGTCATTGTCTCTTACTGGTGCCTACTGGTCAATGGGAAATGCTGTTAGCCTGTTCAAAGCAATCTCTAGGCTACTCTCCTATATTGGATGGGTCTCCTACAGAATTGCACGACTTAATTTACTTCAAAATCATCTTTGTTCTGAAATGGCAAATGACTGAGAAACATGTTGATTACAGCTTTCCCAGTCTGAAAACAGAGATACTGTTAAAGTTAGTAAAAGGTATCAGTATGGATAAAATTCAGTTACTCTCCAGCAATTACAATGCCTAGATGCCAACGCTTCTCAAGGACTGTTAAAAAAAGAGACAACACAGCACGCAGACAAAACCTGAGACTTTCTGCTATACTAAAGGAACAAGAAAGAATAACCTATTATGAAAGACATGTAAGCAACTGGACTGGTGTGTCACAGCAGGATTTAACTGATGGGGCACATTATTTATGGGCTCCAAATATAGCAATCACAAAACAACCCAAGGACTACATTAATAAAAATGCCAGCAGAAAAATCTGAGCTTGGCAACAGAAAACATTAAAAACTGGAGACGGTTTGCGAAAAATTTTATTCACTGTATACAACACACAAAAGTGAAGTAAGTTTATCCCAGCAATCAGGGAAAGTCGAGAAGCAGGTGTGAGATTCAAGTTGTTGTATCCAGTTGTTTTCAGAATTTGTTTTTTCCTGGAGGAAAGACAATATGGGCTGTAGGACCACATTATGGCAGTAATAAAATTTAAACAAAGAATGAGCCACCATGCTAAAGCAGCTGCTGCTTCTCAATGGTCTGTCAACAAGAAAGTCAGTGGAGAGAGTTTGACACTGAAACCTTTTCCACTGTTCAAAAAAGAAAATGCTTGGGTGACAGAAAAAAATCCCAGGAGCTGACAAAGAATCAGGAGTAACTTGAACCAGAGGCCAGTACATGGAGATAGAGATGATGAGGAAGAACAGCAAAAAAATGAATAAATAAATAATAGTGATTAAGTGTGGGAACTGTAAGGCATCAATCCCAATAAAATGAATTAAGCTATGTGAATCGTGGTTCTGCAATTAGTGGATGAAAAAGACGACTTTCATTGACCAGGTTAAAGCAATGGGAGAAGTCTACAGCACAAACATTACTATATCACTAATGTTTAGAAGGATAATGCATGAACTGAAGGAAAACAGTTTTTTATTCTTATTAAATATCTGTATAAAAGTTTCTTGAAATTGCATAACATTTTGTTAGGACCATAAAGATTATAATGAACTATATATCATCTATGAACTGTTTCAGCAATGCACATATGTATGGGACATATGATGAATCATTTAGGTGCATGGATTAAAAATTATTCTGTTACAGCAGCTAAGGATAGGTGGGAAAAGACTAAACAGAAAAGAGCAAAAAAATTGAGAACCAGAAGCTCTTGATTATGGATATGAATAGTAAGCAGCAAACAGTGAACATGTTTTTTTATGGGTCAGGCATCTTTTAGTCAACAAGATGAGAAGTTGTGGATAACAGCTAACTAACACTTGAAGAAATTTTTATGAAATAGGAAGAGGGCAAGACTTAAGTGGCATAAGTTGATTCTCCCCATAGCACAAGATGGTTTAGGGTTACCTGATTTGAAAGGACACTTTAAAGCTACACAGTTAAAGCTTACGTAACAAAAGCAGACAGTTATAAATCAAAGTAGAAACAGATGATGATGGAAGAAGGGATTAAAAAGATGGAAAGAAACTGTGATTTGGATGAATGTTACATTCATAAAGAATTAGAAAGTATTCTAAGAACTAGGATGGAGGAGGAATTGAGAAAGGAGATTTTACCAATGGGGTGGGTACAAGTGGTGGTATAGAAAATAGGGAAGAGGAGGATTAAATTTACTGGAGGAAATTACCAATGAAACAAAGACACTGGGAAAAATAACTCAGGAGTGAAAAGTATTAGAGTGGGATAAGGCTAAGCTGTTATTTGAACTCTTCGGTAGGGACTGCCTTCTCTATCAGGGATTGATAGTGTACAGGCAAAGAGAAAAGGAGAGAAGAGTGCCAAAACCAGCTTTGGTAGAGTTTTTAATTTACTCTAGAATATAAGATTCTGGTAAAAAAAGGAATAATTAGTGTGGCATATGAAATAATACATAACTATAAGCATCAGTGATGTTTCAAGGGTGGGTGAAGGAGACAATTGCCCTAGGCACAAAGGATTACACTATGCAATAGAGAGTTCCTGCAGCAGCCAGTTTGTTTTTTCCAAGTACTGAAATGCCAGTACAGAAGCTGTTCTCTCTTTTTTTTTTTTTGTTATTCACTCGAAGAGCTGATGAGGCACAGTAGATAAGCTGCCATGGAAGGTGATACACCAATTGAATTCCTACAGTATGCCGGTCTTTTTTTTTTTTTTTTTTTTTGCTATTAATTCAAAGAGCTGAGGGGGGCATGAATTTGACTGTAAGGAAGTTGATGAACCACTGGCTTCCTACAGTTAAAGTCTTTTTTTTTTTTTTTTTTGCACTCTTCACTTAAAGAGCTATGTGGATGAGGCGGCACTTAACAGACTAGCACAGGGCACTAAATGGGCCAGCTACAGCTTAGATAAGCAACAATCAAGAAGAGGCTGGAAAAGAGTGGGAGAATAAAAAAAAATCTACAAAGGAGCAATGTAAAGACATTTGTAGGCCTCCCAAGTATGCAACAAAGTCCAGACGGTTTAGGATTTTTGTACAGAAGTATTTGCATAGGTACTGTATATCCCAACTAGACTACAGAGTTCTCCTCAGACAGAGATCAAATGATGGAGATGTGATAGGGAAGAAATGCGGTCATATATTTTTTTTTTTTTTTTTTTTTTTGAGAATGGTGGCAGATTTTAAAAATTCTCGACAGTACTTTGACAGAAATGCACAGGGGGGAGTTTGCAAGAGTAGTAACTAAGGAAATGGCTCTTTTGAGCTGGGATGTAGAATGTGAACTACTTATAGAGAGTAAGGTTTTACTGAGTTTAATGCAACTGAATACCAAAAAAGAAATTTCTAGAAAAAAAAAAGAAAAATCTATACCAAGCATAAAGGAAGTTTTGCTATTGTAAAGGAGATAAAAGAAATGCAGGAGGAATATTTCAAAAGGGGACAGGACACGTTTTACAGAAATGGAATTTTTGGGAATAATACATGCAGAGTAATGTTCAGGAGGAGGAGTAAGGATTAAGAAAAGGCAGGAAATGAGCAATTCATATAATGTCGGAGTGAAAGAAAAGTGTTAAAAGGAAAATATATGCATACTGCATGCAAATAATAGTGGGAAAATATTATGATTTTTTTTTTCTTTTTTACTGTTGTATGTGAACTTGTACTCAATGTGATACTTGAAGATGTTTTATGGTGAAGAGAAGAGGACCTAATACTGACCCATGAGGAACAACAAATGAGCTATGGCAAAAAAGTGTGTCTGCTGAACATTCTGAGATTAACTTCGATATTTTTAACCAGTTTATGGCACTTTCTTCATTTAGAACCAATTGACTGCTAAGTATTTGGTGCGAGACAGTGTCACAAAGCTCTAGGAAGTCAAGGAAGACAGAAGAGTCAGTAGGCCTTTATTTCTCAGTTGGTTTACTATGTTGGTAAATGATAAAAGAGCTGAACTTTGACCAATGTGTAGAACTAAAACCATGTCAGAGTGTTGAAATAAATTATCTTGAAATACATCGCTACTTGACTATGAAAAAAACTTTTCTATGATTGAAAATAGAGGTGACAGAACCACTATAGGTATGCAGTTTGAAAGGCGTATCAGTTTCCATTAAGAAAGGACAAACTTTTTTTTTAATTTGTTTAACAGCACAGATACTAGATAATTTAATTTGCTACTATTTTTAGGTATTCGAATAAAAGATTACCTGGAGTAAGTGATGTAGAGTTTCTGTTTCTAGTCATCTTGAAAGTCTCTGCCTTTTGATATCAATTCCAGCTCAGGACTTTCAGACGTAATTCCCTTCATTCTTTGCACTAAAAATCTTCCATTTCATACTATACTCTTTTATGAAGTCAACTCACTAAAATGTGCCCAGAGCAATTGGTCTAAAAAGTCACCACAGTTAATATTCTCAACAGTAAATGGATGCTTCAAGAAATATGAATAGTACAAGATAATCCAGGCAGCTGTTAATACCAAATCAGCTTAAAATTTTGTGTTTTTCCAACTTCATTAGTAAGTAGTAACATATTTTAAAACGCTACACCTGGAATTAGGACTTGAGGGTGTGCTCATTCATAGCAGATCCCATGATGATGAAAATCCACTATAGTGCCTCTATTGCTGGTAACATCACCAAGACACAAAGCTGTGTGTTGCTACAGAATATATTCCTTCTCCAACATAAATTAATCTCTCTGAGGAAAGTTTAATGGGAATATTGATAATTTTGACAGACTACAATCTGAACTAGAAGGGTACTAAGATTCCAATTTGAACATTTTCCAGCCAGTCATAAACCCAAATGATCTTTGAACTAACCAGACCTAACCCCCCAATCAATAATATTGTCAAGCATGGATTTCCTTTAATTGTGTCTGCTTCCAACAGAAACAGACATCCCTCCAACAGTGAGTTAGAACACCACTGTAATACCATTTCTAAATCTGCTGCCAGTAAACAGAGAGCTGCCTACCTAATTTTCAAACCTCTGTACCTAGACTCAAACACCACTTTCTGCCAAACTGGCAACCACTACTCTCACCGATAAGCAACAGTGCAGTGTGGAAATAAAAAAGAGAAGTCTGAATACACTATTTGCAGCCATCAGTCTCAATCAGGACTTATTCTTCAAACACCAAGGACTAAGCTACAATGTACTAACCTAAGATTCTCCCTCTTAACTCCCAGATTTTGGCAGTCTCTCCCAGCTACTTAAAAGACCTTGCTAACTACTCCAACTTCAGGCCACAGTTTAAAGCTTACCTTAAACAAACCAAATGAAAATGATTCAGTACTGGTCATAAAACCTAATATCTTTATATTTTGGATTGTGCAGTCCTGTACAACACTTCCAGCTTTGGTTCACCTTTTCTTCTAAGGCTTCATAGATTTCTTTTGTGCATGTGTGTATACTTTATATATATATATATATATATATATATATATATATATATATATATATATATATATATATATATATATATATATATATATATATATATATATATAAAATGTGCGTGTGTGTGTATACACACACACACATACACATAGTAAAAATAACAGCTAAGCTATTTACTATTTTACTTTTGTAACAGCATATAGTTTATTCAGATATCTCTTCATATTTCCACACTGCACTATTGTTTATTGCATGCACATTGCCTTGTAGATTGTCTGCACTGTTTCTGAACCTGTTAATCACTACAGATTGCACTTAAAGTAAGGTGGTTATGGTGCAAGTCTGAACAAACCTATCATCTAGCCTGTTATCCACTTGTATGTGTGGGTACATGTGCTAGTGGAAGTGAGTTGGTATGATAGCAATGACATACAAGGGCAGGCTAATAAAATACCCAAAGACATGCATTATGATAACTTGCCCACACTGCCACAGCCTGCAATCGATCAAAATGGAAAAAATCAATAAGGGTATTACAGTCAGACAAATAACACAACATGATTAGACTAGTTGGCATGGAATTGGTACAGATTACTGGGCAATCAATGTTTCATAGGTAGGTACTAGGCTATTGGCCCTAGGGTCAGTATAAGCCTAGCCAAATGGTACCCTGGCTTTCACCAGCTAAGAAATTTATTTTCCTGTGCCCCTGTCGAGCAGAGCCACAGAAGTGATCCCCGGGATGAATTTCTTATCTCCCATCCAATCATCAAGATTTTTCTTGAAGAGTGCTAATGAGGAGCTTTGTTTGATATAGATAGGTAGTTTGCTCCAGAGTATGGGAAGTCTCTGGGACAGGAATCTATCCCTCTAGCATGTTCTGTTTATTGTGGTGACAAGGTTTAGGTCCCTAGATTGTGTAGCTCGGAGGGATTGGGATTTCTTTAAGTGGAGCATGTCCAACAGCTCTGGGTTTGACACAGCTTGGTATGTTAGGCAGAGATCGCCTCTGAGTAGGCGATAAGCGATGGAGTAAAGCTGGAGATTTTTTTGAGACGGTCTGCGTAGGGCATCTGTTTGAGGCCGGTAATACTCTTTGTGAAGTATTTCTGCGGCCTTTCCAGTTGTTGTAGATGTCTTGTGAGGTACATACCAAAAGGGGCATTGTACTCTATAATGGGTCTAATGAGTGACAAGTATAGGGGAACAATGACCTCTTTTTTTCCTAGATGAGAAACCTTTTGTGATGAGGTGTGCCACATCGAAGGATTTCCTGACTACTGTGTTGATGTGATTATCAAAGGACAGACTGCTGTCCACCTGCGTCCCAACGTCTCTTATCACACTTTTGGTGTTAAGTAGACTACTGCCTATGTGGTAGTTCATGGGTACAGAGTTTTTACCAAAAGAGATGACAATGCATTTTTTGGCACTGAGCTTGAGGCCATGGCTTTGATACCAGGCATCTGTCTCAGTAAGGCCCTTTTGTAGGATGTCCACATCATTAGGAGTTTTGATTATGGCTCCTAGTTTGCAGTCATCTGTGAACTCCATTAGCCAAAGACCTTCTGTGTTAGCCTGTACTTCAGACAAGTAGATACCAAACAGGAGAGGACCCAGGACTGAACCCTGCGGTAGTCCACTTGTCACTGGTCTGAAGTTGGATTTGTAGTCTGCTACTTTCACAGTGTTGGTTCTGTCAGTGAGCTAGTTGGCAACCCATCTGTGACACAGGGTTTTATACCTAGTTAAGTAAGTTTATCTATAATTCCAGAGTGGGGGATGGTGTTGAAAGCCTTGGAGAGATCTATATAGGCTGTGTGAACCACCTTACCTTCTGCTACAGCTTTGGTGACTGCTTCAAAGAAGTCTATCAGATTTAGGAGACATGATCTGCCTTTTACAAACCTGAACTGGGTAGGGTCCAGAGTTTGGAGATTACCAATGTCATTGTTTATAAGTTCCACAATGATACCCTCCATAGCCTTGCAAACCAGGCTTGTCAGGCTAATGGGGCAGTAGTTCCTGGGGTCTGTGGTGGCTCCCCCTTTGTGGAGTGGGATAACCGTTGCTGTGCACCATTCAGTGGGCACAAAGCCTGAGGTGAGGCTATGACTGAACATGGTACTTAGGTGGGGTGCCAGTTTGTTCTGCAGTTCATGTAGAATGCAGCCTGGGATGTTGCCAGGTCCCATGGATGCTGTGTTCTTGGCTTTGGAGGGTGTTTTTTTACCTGTGCAGCCGTGAGTACAGGAACTTTGCATTCTTCTGGTATAGAGATGGGCCCTTTAGGGGATGAGAGGGGGGTAAAGTTAGCACTGAACCTATCTGCCAGGATGTTGGCAATATCAGTTGGTTCTGTATATTTAGTGCCATTGTGCTGTAACTCAGAGCAGGTCTGAGTGTTGCCATTGAGATTCTTGACATAGTTATAGAATGCTTTGTGGTTGTCTTTAGAATCAGTGGCAATTTTGTTTTCGTAACTAGCTTTGGAGGATTTTATGAGGGATCTCAGCTTCTTACTGAGGCTAACCAGGGAGTTCCTCCAATCATGGGATTTTACTCTTTTTTTGCAACAGTTTCTTTCTTCTGTTGTAGAGTTTGTTTATGGCAGGGGACCACCAGATTGGCTTCCTTTTTTTGGAGGACAGCATCTTGGTTCTGTTAGAGATTGCACGATCCATGCACTCGTGTAAGTGCTTATAAAGTGCATTTGTGTAGGATTCAGCAGTCGTACCTCTATTGTCCATCAGCATGGGTGTCATGAAGTTTGCCACTTCTGTCTTAAGAAGCTTGAAGTTGGCTTTGGAGAAATTTTTTATGGTAGTTTCCCTAATGGGGGGTGGGGGTGGGATGTGGAAGTCTAGGGTGATTAGCTTGTGGTCAGATTTGACCAATGAGGAATTGACCTCTGGTGTGGAACACCAGTTGCCCATGTTGGTAATGACCAGGTCTAGGATATTGCTGCCCCTGGTGGGGGTGTGGATAAGTTGATCCAAGGCGTTGGAATTTATGAATTCCAAAAAACGTTGAGCACAAGAGTTGGTACATGAGTAGTTTTCCCAGTTAATGGTTGGGAAGTTGAAATCACCAATTATTAGGGTGTTAGGTTGTGCCCTAATATTTTCCAGTGTATCAAAAAATGAGGAGTGGGAATCCTGGGGCATGGTGGGGGATCTGTAGCAAGCTACAATTTGGATTGCAGTCTTGCCCAGAGTTAGTTGCACTTGGATAATCTCGGATGAATTATGCTGAGCAACTAACCTGGAGGTGTGGATATCCTTAATGAATATGGACATGCCTCTGCCTTTAGTGTTTTGGTCCAGGTTAGGTGGCCGAAAGATGTGGTATGAATTATAGCCTGGTAATGCAGGGGTGCTCTCTGGAGCCTTGAACCAGGTCTCTGTCACTGCACAGATCTCGATGTTCTCCATTTAAGGAGCGCCTCGAGTGATGTTTATTAAGTTTTAACTTGCAATTCAAGGAAAAAAAGGAAGACAACTTAAGAGCTACATTTGCACTATACGGTATATGTTTACATACCTGTGCACCTTACTTTATTCCTTTCATGTGCAACACACCCAAGTGAAATAATTTAGTTGTTTACTGCACTGCATTATATTGGATTGTTTGATATTGTATTGTATTGCATTCTTTTATTTATTCATCTTCATTATATGTGAATGCCCCTTAGGAGGATTGCTACAAATTTTGACGTACTTGTGCAATGACAATAAAGGAATCTTATCTTATTTTACTGATGTAAACGAAAACTGAAATGGGGTTAATCCCACAGCACAGCTAGTTGCAAAAAGAATATCTAGCTAATCCCATCACCTAAAGATAAAAAATCTGTCTGTAAGGAATCCTGCAGTGAAAGTGTCTCAAAAAATCAACAGAACTTGGCTATCCATTAGAGCAACCTTGTAGGGTTTTCTTATTCATAAATTATTACTTTCATAGGCATTATTCTCATTTTGTCATCTCATTTAACTAATGGTTAACAAACAGATATACATGAACTAAAACAATTGATTTCCTATAAGAATGCACACTTTACTGTGAATGCATTCAACAAACATATTATCTACACATAAGGAATTTACCTCAAGGCATCTTGTTTATTCTTGTTTTCCAAAGTCCAATCTGAAATTATAAAAAGCAAAAAGTCATTCAGTAGCTGTTTGACAAAATGAACAGCAACTACACCTAGAAAACTGGTAAAAGTAAAATGTCTTATAATGAGAACATACTTCATTTTTTGCTTCCTTTCTGGAGAACCAACAACCCTACTATCATGGCTTTCGAAGGGTAACAATATCCAAAAAGCAGACTTGATTGACTTCACCAGCTACAAGATGGAGGGAAGCTGCTTTTCTGAAAAGGAACTACTCACATACCATCACCACCACCCACCCAGAAACATACCTTCACAAGACTGGCTCAGATACATTTTAATCAGATGCTTACTGTGAACAATTCTGAAGTAAACAGCAGCTGATGACAACTTCATAAAAAACTATGCATACAATGATTACTGTAAAATGCATCAACAAATGTGGTTCTCATTACACTCCGCCACAGCTACAGCAATAACCATAACCACCTCTGACCTTGAACTTCAAAGTAAGTTGCATTCTTCCTTCTTGTCATCACAGTGCAGTGAGTAAAATGCAGCATTCACTGCAGCAGCAGATAATGATGCCCAGCAAAGGATTATAATTCTTTTTATGCTGTTTTCGTCCTGTCTGGTGAACTAGAAAGCCCCACAGTAACTTAACGCTATTTGATCCTCATCAGTGTTGCAAGAGCTCATTGCTGCACAACCATCACTTAGGCAGCATACTAGGGATTTTCCATTTTCCCACCTTAAACCCCTTCCTAGGTGGCAACCACATAACTCATGCAGATATAATGGCCTGCAATGTCTTTGCCTATGGACATATGCATTCCTAACACAATAATGCAGTGTGGTGCTAACAAGCAAACATCCCTTCCCCATAAAAAAGTCAACTCTTCCTTCAGTAGATGCAGCACTGCAGCAGAATGGACAGCCATACTTCATGGACGTCAAACACACAGATGTCAATTAGAACGGTACTAAATCTACCCAATTTCACCCTCCCTTGCTGTCTTCTCCAGTGCTCAGAATGCTAGTCATTCCCAGGCTTTGTGGGTCATAGTTAGGCTTTCTTCCTTTGAGCTACTGAGACAAGTGTGGGATTCTAATTCTTGGCTTAAGTAGAATAGAGCATCAAGTTTGGACAGAATTCTAATGGAAAAAAAAATCTTTCTTTTTCTACTGTTGCATAAATATCTATGAATATGGAAACATATGCAATGAGAATAAAATACAGTTAAAAAAGTACCTTTTTACCACCTAGCCTGTAACCACCCGACCCTGGTTCCCTGATGGTGGGAACTCATCCTCCAGATCTACTCAGGGTGGCTTGTTTTGGGGGGGGGGGGCTACCATCATCCTCACAGGCATCAAAGGTGATTAGGTAAGTATTTTAATGTATTTAACTTAACCCCACCCCCTGATGGTGATGTGCCCACTCCTGTCACTGTAAAGACTACCAATGCTCCAACCATGTCCCATCATGTACATTCCTTCACATGCGTGGGCAAGAGCTACCATCACCTATTTGGGCAGGCACAGAGCAAGTCACTTCTAACACTAATTTTGCTGTTACATGGACCTCTGCTACATGCCACTGAAGCAGCAGAAACAACCAGCCGAGAAACCACCACTATCACACTAGGATAGGCACTGCCTGTCCTCCTCTGATGGCCTGTCTATCACTACTCAAACCCAGGTCACCTGGGTTGTGGTTGGGGCTTTATCCGTCTATGCCAATAAGAGGCCATGCAATGGGAACAGAATACTTGACTTTTGCCATTCTGCTTTTAAAAACTTTCTGTGGGTTTTCAGTACATCACTAATGCAATAAATGTATACTTACCAATCCCTCACCCATGCTGCACATTCTTTTCTGAAAGCTGAAAAGCAGACCCTGTAGTCATAATGCTGTGGGGAAGGGGACTGGGGAGATTTTGTACTGTTCTACTTGACAACTGTGTGTTTGACCTCCATGAAGTTAAGGACAGGGTTGTCTTTTAGAGATTAACAAGATAAACTCAAAACAAGAGTATCTAGGGGGGATGAATCATGAAAGTTAAACACAGCTTTAGATATACAAGAAACTGTTTTTATAAATGTTTAACAAAAGTGTAATATAAAATATGGAGGGAAGCAGAAAGCTTCTTAGCAGATGAACCCTTCTACCATCTTCTAAAACACTATCCATTTCATAAAAAGCCGCAAGCCCCTGCAGAGAGCTAGGAAAGTGGTTCTGAGGGAGTGTGTAGAAACTAAATCAGAGCCTGAGTAAATATTCTTCAGAAAAGCAAAAATAAGACCATGTCTCAATCCTGAAAGAAGAAAACTGTGTAATCAATCTCTGTAACAGTATTTGCAAGACTAGTACCTGGCAATTATCTTTTGTGTGGGTCCCTTAAAGGTGACCAGTTAGGTTGGTCTTGAGATCTTCTGCAGAACTAATGAAGTACAGCCAGACATGCTGCATGAAACATTTGGTCCTACAGCCCTGCTAAACATAGTGGCAATGCAAATGGACCTGTAAAGCATAAGACAGTACGTTGTCTTAATTACCATATAGGGAAATGTTCAGACACCTAGAAATCTTCAAATCTAGCTGAGACCTTCACACTCACTTTAATTTACTTCAAATTAGAACTCTGGAAAAATTCATTACATGTCCAAATTAGTTGACTGCTAAAAAGAAAGGCTGATTACATGTTACAGTCATCTGTCAGTTGATCTATACTCTACAACCGCTATGAAAAAAACCTGGGACTCAAGAAACGCAGCCTCTAATGAAAACCATGTGCAAAAGAAAAATGTCATGTACCAGTACATATATTTTATCTGAAAAATGACCAAATCATTCAAGCATTAAGGGCATTCTGTCACACTTATGGATTGTGTATGTTTGTATATACTTGTTTAAGATATGGGAACAAAGGAGAGGATAAATATGAGCAGAGTATATGTAAGGATGATGAGAAAAAACATATTTATGAGTGGAGGTTGTTACTGAGAAGCCTCAGATCTTCAAATTACTTTGTAAAATCTTTATTTTCAGGTCACACATACTCTGAACCACTGGATTGACTGAAGAATTCTAAAAATGAGTCAGGGTGAAGGCATAAGCATCCAGGGACCTTTTAATCTGCATCAAGACATCCTTAAACAATACAGACACGAAAATGATGCATATCAGCTTTGCTTAGTTTCAAAGTGGCAGCTTTTACTGACTGCATAACTTTGTTTAATGTATACCTTAAGCTGAACCCGAAAATGGTGCACCTGGATCTGTGATCTTCCCTCAGTTAAATGCAATTAAACAAAAGTAAAAAGATACAGAGGAAAAGGGCAAGAAAAGAAAAAAGAAAACTCTACCTACTCCATTTTCTGCCGGCCTTTTTTTTTTATCTATTTAGAAAGTACAGTTGTGTACACTTACCATAAATGTAGATGTTTGAGTGTACTCACTGTTGCAGTCATTACATTTGGTTATCTGCTTGCAGGTAGCCCTCAGCCGGCCTGATTATCAAAGTCTTGGGTCCCGCATCAGTTGCTGTCTCTTCTTTCATGATGTCAGGTAGTCAGGGGTATAAAGCATGCAGCTGATGCCATTACATCAGTTTTTCTTGCCACAGATGTCAGGTGCCCTCATAATGGGAAGCAATTACATACAAGGTTACACCTCCAATTATAAGCAAATACACCAGAAAGCTTAAATACAGTAAACAAGAAGAGAGGTATAGCAAATAGAAGTCAGGGGACTGGAGGGAGGGTAACCAGGACTGCAACAGTGAATACACTCGAACATCTACATTTATGGCAAGTGTACACAACTGTACTATGTTCTTCGTGTTTCACTGTTGCAGTCATTACATTTGGGTAGATTCCCAAAGCTAAGGAAGAGTGGAGGCAATTAGAGAGCATTAGGACCAGCTATTAGGCCCTGCAAGACTGCAGTGGCAAAACCAGCTCTGGATTTAGAGAAAATAGGCAAGTGGTAATGCTTGGTGAAGGTATGAACAGAACTCCAGGTAGCAGCTTCTAGGATGTCCCTGGTAGGGACACCTCTGAGAAAGGCTGTTGAAGTATATGCAGCCCTGGTGGAATGTGATCTTATCCCTTGTGGGGTTTTCCATGGTGCTTATAGCAGAAATAAATGCAATGGCCTATCCATTTAGAAATGGTTTGCTTTGAAATGGCCTTTCCCTCTGCCCCTGCAGCAAAGGCAACAAGCAGCTGTTCAGTTTTTCTGAGAGGCTTAGTCCTGTCCAAATAAAAACTAAGTTGTCTGTGCATGTCCAAAGAGTGCAGCATTCATTCTCCTTTGTTCTGTGGATTAGGAAAGAAGGATGGCAAATGAATGGACTGATTAAGGGCCATACTAGATACCACCTTGGGCATAAAGGAAGGATTAGTCCTAAGGGACACCCTGTCTGCATGGAAGATGATGAAGAGCTCCACTGCCATGACGGCCTGTAATTCAGACACTCTTCTTGCTGAAGTGATGGCTAGAAGGAGGGCTGTTTTCCAAGAAAGGAATTTCAACTCTGCAGTTGCAGCTGGCTCAAAGGGAGGTAGAGTGAGCTTTTCCAATACAAAGTTAAGGTCCCAGGCTGGAGTAGGGGCTCTCCTGGGTGGTCTTAAATTCTTGGCCCCTCTGAGGAATCGCTTCAGCAGTGGGTGAGAGAAGAGGGGTGGCTCCATATTATAATGTGCTGAAATGGCAGAGGCATGAATTTTTAATAGAAGAGAAGGAAAGGCCCTTGTGAAGCATCTCTGTTAAGTATTGAAGAATATGCGGTAAACTGGGCACTGTTGTGCCCATCCCCTGAATTTGGCTCCAGGAACAGAATCTTTTCCACTTTTCAGCATAGGATTTTCTAGTACGAGGCCTCCTTGCCTCCAGAATGACATCCAGCACTTGCTTACTGAGGGATGGTAATGGAGAGCTCAGGTAATTGGCCAGGCTGCAAGGTTCAGGGTTTGAAGCTGGAGGCACAGAATCTGGCCCTCCTGCTGGGACAGCAGAAAGAGTTCTGAGGCAGGTGCCATGGTTCCAGCAGTGACACACTGTGCAAGAGGGGGTACCCAGTGTTGGTGTGGCCAGTCTGGTGCAATGAGTATTGTCCTTGGTTTGTCCTGTTTGATCTTTAGTAGAACGTTGGAGAGGAGAGGCAGAGGGGGGAAAGGCATAAACTGAGAGGTTTTCCCAGGTGAAGGACAGTGCATCCACTTTCCAAGCTTGCCTGTGGGGAGTCCTTGTGCAGAATTGGTCCAATTGGTAGTTCTGAGGGGAGGCAAACAGGTCTTTCTCTGGACTCCCCCATTTGTTTCTCAACATGTTGAATATCTTTGGTTCCAGTTTCCACTCATGTGGGTCCATGAGATTTCTGCTTAGGTCATCTGCCAGTGAGTTTAGCTTGCCTGGCAGGAATTGAGCCTGTAGGTGCCCTTGGTAGTTCAAGGCTGTGTTCCACAGAGCCATGGCTAGTCTGCAAGTGGGGTATGAGTGGGTTCAGCCCTGCTTGTTTATGTACCACTTAACAGTGGTGTTGTCTGATTTTACCAATAATTGTCCTGGAAGGATGTGGCCCTTGAAGGCTGTCAGAGCATTCTGTACAGCTAACATTTCTTTTTGATTGATATGCAAGTGCATTTGACTCTGGTTCCATTTGCCCTGAATGCACTGCCCTGCCAAGTGAGCCCCCCATGCATAGTCTGATGCGTCTGTTGTTAGGGTTTGGGCGGCAAGGGGTAGAGTGAATGGCAGTCCCTTGTTGAGGTGGCAGGCCTCTGCCCACCAAAGGAATTCTGTCTTTATAAAAGGGATGATAGGAATCACTGATTCCAGGTCCTGAGAATGTTGACACCATAGGCTTTTTAGATACCATTGTAGTTTCCTCATATGTAGTCTTGCATATGGAATTAGTAGGATGCAAGAGGCCATGAACCCCAGAGCTTGCAGTATTTTCCTTGCAGCTAACTGGGTCTTTGTGGCCAGTAATTTGAAGTAGGCTGTCAGATAAACTTGTTTCTCTGGCGTGAGGTAGGCCATCTGGGAAGTTGTGTTCAAGCTTGCTCCCAGGAATACAATTTGTTGGCAGGGTACTAGATTAGATTTCTTTTCATTTATGGTGTACCCCAGTGAGGTTAGCAGTTTCTTTACAAATGTCAGATGATTTAATAGTATGTCCTGGCTTTCTGCCTGAATTAGACAATCGTCCAGGTATGGGTATATTTGAATATTTCTTTGCCTGCAAAATGCAATGACTGGAGCTAGGTGTTTTGTGAATACCATGGGCGCAGTAAATAAGCCAAAAGGCAGTGCAGAGAACTGATAGTGCATGTAGCCTGCTCTGAAGCGTAGGTATTTTCTGCAAGAATCCCTTATTGGGATGTGCAGGTAAGCTTCCTTTAAAACCAGTGTTGCCAACCAGGCATTTTTGCCCAGCATGGGAAGCAACTGATGAAGTTAGCATTTTGAATTTTGGAATTACCAAAAAGTTGTTTAGGATAGATAGGTCCACGATAAGATGCCAGGAGTTTTCTTTTCTGGGTACCAGGAAAAGTGTGGAGTAAAAACCTTGTCCCCTTTCTTCTGCTGGGACAGGTTGAATAGCCCTGATACTTAGAAGAGACAGAACCTGCTATTGAGCCTCTGCCCACTGATTTGGGGGTAGGTCTGGCCAATCTTTTGGGGGTGGTAAGGTGTGGAAGTGGAATCTGTATCCTTGGGACTCTATATTTAAAACCTATTTGTCTTGGGTAATGAGTTCCCAGTTTTTTGCATGCAGGGTGATCTTTCCCCCTAAAGGTGCGGTCAGTTGAGCAGGGCTTGGAAGGTTTAAGGTTAAGTCATTGTGACAGTTTACCATGGGGGGTGTCTTACTACTTCCAGCTTTGGAAGTGGGAGCCCTCCACTGCTTAGGCCTGTGAGTACCTTGAGACTGTGGCCTAGGTGGTCTGTTGTTCCTGGATTTGGACTGAGAAGGCCTGGAAGAGACAGGAAAGGACCAATTCTTAGAAGGCCAATGCCTACTAAATCTGGGAGGCTGTACTTGCAGGAAATCTTTAACAGTTTGCATAGATTTAGCTTTTTCCTCCATCTTTTTAAGAATTTCTTCTGCTTTGTTGCCAAACAGGCGGTCTTGGTTTAAGGGAGCATCCAGTAATTTAGCTTTAACATGATCTGGCAGAGTTTGCTCCTTAAGTCAAGCATGCCTTCTAAGAACAGACCCAGTAACAGCAGCCCTACAAGATGCCTTTAAGGAGTCATAACCACATTGCAAAGTATGTTTACCAACTTGTTCAGCAGAATGCATTAAATCCTGTAATTCTTTATTTTCAGCACAGTCAGGAATCAACATCAATTTCTGTTTAAGTAATCCAATAATATGCTGCTAGTACTTTAACATATGAAACTGACAGTTTTAAGGCTCTAATGGCCAAAGTAGCAGAAGTGTATAACTTCTTACCCCATCTGTCCAGGGCCTGGAATCTCTATCAGAGGGGGTAGGATTTTTGGCAGTAGTAGCCTTAATGCCTTTGGGTCCCTGTGAAATGGTCCCTGGTTCTGCAGTAGGATTCTTAAAGAGGAACTTGTGAGAATCAGGTACTCTGTAATACCTGTCAGGTTTCCTGGGAGCCAGAGGTAAGGTGTCTGGGGCCAGGTTAGATTCCAAGAAGGCATCATCTACAATGTCCAGTACAGGGGGGATAGCTAAAGGCCTGTGTAGAGGCAGTAGTAAGAATTTCCTAAGCCTCTTTTTGGAGTCAGAGTAATCCTGGCTTTCCCAGCTGAAATGCTCCCTAAGAGCGTGCAAAGTTCCATCAAAAGAGAAATCTTCTGGAGGGGAAGCAGAGGGAATGGAATCCTCTGGATCAGAATCCTCATAGGTAGATAAGGGCAAATCCTGGTCATCAGAAGAAACAGAAATTTCAGAATCTTGATCAGAAGCAGCAGAAGGAAAATCAGTTCTAGGTCTCTTAGAGGGAGAAGGGTGGCTTCCCCTAATTAGAGCAATAAAGTCTTCAGCCATTCTTATTTGTTTTTTAGGCATATGGGCATGACCATGCAGTTTGGACATCGGTTTTCTAGGCGTGGATCAAGTCTTAGGCCTTGAAAAAGAAGATGGCGTTGGTTTGATATGCAAGTCAGTAGGCCTGAATACACCCTTAGAAGCCAGTGCCTGCACAGCAGCTCTGGACCCATCCAAGGTAGAGACATCCGCAGGTTCCATAGTCGAAGAAGCATCTCGCGGCATACCGGACTCCAAATGGGTCTCAGTAGAGCCTGCGGATCTGACATAGCGGGTATCAGGGGCTGCAAAAGCGCCTCACTGAGTACCGGCAAACTGGCGACTAGCTTAACGGAAGCGTTGTTGGCAGCTTTGGACCTATGCAGTCTGTCTCTGTCTTTATCTTTACGTTTTTTCGGAATGTAGGTAGTCGGATGGCTTACCGAAGCCATTTCTGGGTAATTGAACAGAGTACCGAAATAGTTAGATGCGAAAATGAACCGATGACAAATAGTATGAGGATTGAATAAGGCACAAAACCGACAGCAAGGGACGTCGTGGTCTGGGCCTAAGCAAGGAATGCAGTAAGAATGAAAATCTTTATGAGGTATTTGCATTCCACAAGAAATACAATTGTTAACTTTTACTGACATTGGTTTAGAGCAAGAAAAAGGATCCCCAATGGGCTACTTAGCTTTTTTTGAAGACTTCGGTTCTGAAACTCGAAAACAAACATTTCAGGAGTCTGCCGACCGGCACTTGCGAACTGCTTCTGCTTTGGGCTCTGCACGGCAAGAAAGATTGATGTAATGGCATCAGCTGCACGCTTTATATCCCTGACTACCTGATGTCATGGAAGAAGAGACAGCAACCGAAGCAGGACCCACGACCTTGACAATCAGGCTGGCTGAGGGCTACCTGCAAGCAGATAACCCAAATGTAATGACAGCAACAGTGAAACACGAAGAACATCGGTGCTCTACTGCAGTTAAAGTTGCATTCAATGGACTAGGTCTGGTACCTGTATGATTGTCTGCTAACAACAAAGAATTATGCAGAAATTTCAATTAAGAATCTGGATAAAATTACATAATAAACCAAAGAAATCTGTACAGCTTTCAAGTACCACATAGGATAAACTAAACTCAGAAATAAGCCGAGACTAAAAAAATGGCAAAATCATTTTAAGTTTTGTAGTTGAAGTCAAAGGACAAAATGCGTCATTAGTAATGGCAGACATTGTCATGGCCCCATGATTCTTTCAATAAAATCAGTGCCCACTAACCAAAAATGTAGCCTATAATTAAACTACTTATGAGAAGAATCTCAATACAAATGCTCTCTCAACAGGAGTATCACCTAAAGCAATACTCAAATGAAACCCATTTATACTCACTTCAGCTACCTGACCTAAATAACCATGTAACTACTTCTCTTCAACCCTTTCTTCTCATCGTGTACATACATTTTTTTTCTCCTAGTCCACTCCTCTGTCTTTGCGCCAATTCTGGTACAGTTCTGCTTTAACATTCCCACTCTTACAACGCTTCTCATCCTGTCCTCACACTTCTACTCTGCATTCCCTACTATATACTATCCTTCCATCACTCTCTCCCTCTTCCTTAACTATGCTATACTTTTGAACCTAACAATAGTGGAGATTATATATATATATATATATATATATATATATATATATATATATTAAGAACTGAACTTCGTGACAATAAAAGCATTCAAAAAAATAGTAAATCACACCAACAACTCTTGTAGAACTTTAGCGCTTTCATCTTATTTATTATCAAGACTTCTTCAGAAAGACATGTTTCATAATGATTCTGAAGAAGTCTGCTGTGGGCAGACGAAAGCGCTCATTTTACTTTTGGAACTTTGCATTAAAGAAATTTTTGGTCTGTTCAGTACGGAACTTTTTCATTTTTATTTTTTTCAATAATGGATCCTGCCAGGGTATCTGACAACTCCTTGATCAGATTCCTTTAAAGTCTGGTGAACTGTGCCAGGAAATTCAAAAGACCTTAAGGCGAAGAGTGAAGTGTAAACTCACTTCCCAAATCTATCCATCACCTGAGACTCTCTATTGGGTGGATGGATAAATGAACTCTCCTCAGTGAGTTTCTTTTATATGGTGGCCACTATGACCATGGTATCTGCTGTGAAACCTTTACCCCAAAATTCCTCATCATCGGGACCAGATAAAATTTTGTCCGGTCTCTTGGGGATGGGTTCAGTGGTATCTGTAGCCTTCCAGGCCCACTGGGAAATCAAGTGAATGAGTTCATCAGTGGGCATAATCACCCAAGAGGTAGATGAGCTAGTGCCTAAAGCCTGCAGGTAAACTGATTCCTCTGAGGAAGGGTTTTGGGACTTCCAGCTATCCCTCTGTTTCAAGATATCTAGGCTGTCTCTGAAAGAGACATGGGGGGGTCCTTGGGTACCCTTTCTCTTCATCAAAATCAGTGTCTTCCATGACCAATTCCTGTGGGGAATTTAAGTGCTTACAGTTGCACTTCTTCTGAGGGACCTCTTCAGGCAGATAATCTGGAGAGGTATCAGAAGATGACAAAATTTGTATCTGAGATTCCTGAGGTTTTGGCACTCGCTGTCCCAATGGAGAGACCAGTCAAATAACTGGACATGAGGATTGTTTATGTTCAGAGGGGGAAGGAGCAGAATGAGTCACTGTAAGTGACAAGGCCTTCTCCATTGCTTCAAAGGCTGGACCAGCCAAAGAGGGTAGGGAGCCCCGTAACAGAGATAAACTGCCTTGGACCCAAGGTCACCATCCACTCTTAGGAAACCACCCCTGAAACAGAAACCGGAGCCCAACTAAACCATGCCAATGCTCCAAGGTGCATGAATGTCTCCAAAAATATCAGAGTTGAACCCTGTCCCTCGGAGCTGACAAGGCAGATATGGCCCCAGAACTCAGGCTATTGTCCAGTTCCGAAGAGATAGAAATCTCTGGAACCAGTACAGTCAGTGCTGGACAACTCAGAACTGTAAACTCCAAAACCTTTGTGGAAGTCAGAGGAGGAGTGGTTAAAGGGATGAATGAATACTCAGCTTTTAACTCAAGGGAGTTGGAGCCAAAGGAATTCCTGTAAGACCCCTCATCCACAATATTTTATTCACCAATCTCTCCACATCTAGCTCTGTAAGGCTTGTGGTAGAATGGATCAAGGACAGAGAGGGGGATTTTGGTCTTTGAAAAAAAACCTCTGGAAGGTCACCCACAAAGGCATCTACAGATGGAGAGTAACTCATCTTGGGTAAAACATCCTGCTGTGTAATATCCAGAGTCTGCACTGACATAGTTGTCACCGATCAAGACTGAAGGTAAAGTCTCCTGTGCCGAAGCCTTCGGCATCAAGGGTTTTGTCACAGTAGTGGTGGTAGGTGCCAGGGATTTGCTCGGTGCCAAAGTCTTTAAGTCAGAGTCCTTCAGATCTGATGAACTCTTTGGAACAGAGGATTTATGTTTCTTAGGTTTCGGTGCCAATCAGGAAGGTGGCACAGATAAAGTCCTCTTTTTACTCTTCTCCAAGGAAGATGAGGAAGAAGGGGATGAAATATCTGTTTTTCTTTTATCTGTAGCACATATGGCCTCTCCAAAGGCAGAAGGGATCAAATCTTTTAAAATCAGTTTGTTTTTTTCTCTCAATGACTGCTCCATGGCTAAAACCATGACAGATTGCAATCTTCCTGCATATGAACAGGACTCAAACAATGCATACATAGTAGATGCAAGTCAGACAAGGGTATCTTCTGGCCGCACTTCTGGCATTTTTTTAAAGCCAGAAGGGGCCTTAGCTTTCTAGGCATAATATAAAAAACTGGGCAGGAAGGCAAACTGATACACAAGATCAACACTCATGCAAAAAGAAGAAATATAGAATAGAGAGAAAAAGCAAAAGTTTTTTGTTTTTTTTTAGGACAGGAAAGGGAAGAAAACTATCAGCAATGATAGTTAAAGGAATATGCAAAGGTGTATGAAAAAAGGGTTATCAATGATGATAGCAAAGAGATACACTAATGTGTAACAGTGATCGATAAGGGTAGAGGAACAATGACTAGGGAAAAAGAGAGAATTGGAGAAATTAGATTTTATCTCAGAAAAAGCAACGAAGCTTGACAGCTATGGTGAAAGCGTCTGTCTGGAAAAGCAGCAAACGAGATCGGAGGTATTTCGAAAAGATGGATTATGGGTAGAGGTGAAGCTCAAGAGTTTTTGGTCAGTGTGAGCTATAGTAACAGCAGAGTCTGCTCTGATATCAGAACCAAGCCCATACAGCAAGGATAAAATGAAAATTAACAACATCAGATCAAGTAGGTTTCCCCATTATCCAGCTATTGCTTTGACCCTGTAACACTGGGCTGAACCTGAAAAGGTCCATTGGGGATCAGTTTTCTAACTTGATTAAATAAACCAATAATTTGATATCCTCCCCTCCAAGTACACAGGAGGTACTGCAGAAGATATGATGAATGATACATGTTGGCTTCACAAAGGCTATGCTGAATGGGTGCCTAAGACATTCTGCATTGTCCAGAGATGGAGCAGCTTGCTGGACCAGTTGCAATTCCACCCGCATCAAAAGATACGAACAGATCAAAAGATACGAAACTGCAAGTATCAGTATTAGTACACACCTGTTAGTCTTCATCTTTTTTTTGCAACAGGTCTGCAAAGTAGGAAGCATAATGAATAGCAATGAGCAGTAGGCTTCACTTGATACTTCAAGGACTGGTCAATTTTCTGATGCTTTGCCTCTTGACACTTTCCTTTCACTAAAATATGTATGCATGCACGTGTGTGTGTGCACATTTATACATGATGATCTTTATACATATTTTCAGAAACAAAACAATGTTTCAGACAGCTTTGCAATTTTTGAAGATGTAGATTTATTTACATGGCTAAATCCAATAAAGCACTAATGCAGCAAAGAATAGAAACAAGCAAAACTCCAGCCTCTTTACAGGTTTCAAAGATTTGTTCAAGATTATACTAGCTCTTTATGTGGATTTTTCAAACACCAAGAAAGTACTTATTCAGTCTTATGCCTTCAAGAATTCCTTTCCATCAAACAGGCAAGATAACCCCATCAAACTTTCAAAATACAGCACCACTCCTGTGTCCTGCTTTAAATCTCAGTATACTATAGCATGCATGTTCTTCCTTCAGAATTAGAGACAGGTTCCCTCAAATACACAGATTTTACAAACTCTTCTGCAAGTCTCCTATATCCCCCGAGGTTAGGAGTCTTAAATAAAAAATCTATCTCTTAGCAGGATAATAAGCCTATAAATACCTGTGCTTGCAGCTCATTGCTATTATCTTCATCCCTTATGCCTTAGTCTTAAAGGCACAGTACTGTCTGTATCCTCCAGCTACAAATATGCAACAATATACACATATCAATGTAGTGTGTGTGTGTGTTATCTACAACAGATGTGTGTGATATATATGATATAAAGACAGACAGATGTATATCATATGGTCAACCAAATGATTGAATTTTAAAAGATCGTTTTAAGGAACATTAACCAGCCTTTCCTCTGGAAGCCGGTATTTTTGTGGTCAGATGTTTGCCCTTTCCCCAATGTACAGTGATCTCAAAGTTGGTATATATAACATGCAGGGGGTGTGGGGGGCAGAGGGGCTTGCAAACACTTAATTGTGTTTCTGGCTTCTAGAGGAGAAGCTGGTTCGATGTTCAGTAAAACAATCTTTTAAAATTTAATCATAAGGTCTTGTGACCGTATGATATAAATCATATGAATATATTTCAATATCATCTCGATTCACAGGCAGTCGAGTAGGAATATGATCGCCACACCTCTGGGAAAGTTGGAATACCAAATTCCAACATACCTGACAAAAATACTGAACATAGAAATTCCCTACTGCTCTGGACCCAAGAACAAGCGTTACCATGGGTCCAGGAGGAGACAAGGTAGGAGAGTTGGGAATGTCAGTGTTCAACATTTCATCGCTCAGCATGTAGGACATCACACAGGTTGGAGTCAATCACCTGCGAGACAACATAATGATAGTAAACCATAGATATATTGATGCACACATACATACATGTACATATACGAGTATATGCAAGATAGTTGGTGCTGCAAAGCATTTTAGCATTAGTTATAGACAAAAAACTGAGTAGCACCAAAATGCCAGTAATCTGACACAGTCTAAAACAGACTTGCAGTGCAAATTAAAATTAATGTTTTTTGTAAGGAGAAAGCCGTCATGCAGCTCCACATCACATGCTACTTGTATCTACCAACTCCAAGATCACAAAAGGGCATATTTCCCATCCCTGCTGATGAAACAAAGCCAACAAAACAGCTGTCAAAAAAAGCACTGAAATAATATATATGGAGGAGCCTGTATATGTGTGTATGTGTTTGTGTGTGCGTGTGCCCTAAAATGTCATCCTTTACCTTCTTTTTCTTGTTCACACTTCAAAGGCTGTTACTGGTGAAAGATCATTCTCTAGACTAGGACTTATCATTTGGAACCACCTCTCCACAGAAGTAAAAACCTAAGATAGACCTGATGCATGATTAAAGTCTATCTTCTTGAGGCAGTCCACTGCAACTGCACTTGCTATAATGGCAATGGTCAATATCAGGTAACAATTTATACTACCAGTACTGGACATATTAATGTCTTTGCACCTGAAACATTGTGTGTGTCACTCTAAACATTAGTTGGTGGGCTTTCCTATTGTATACATGGTTAACTCTTTTGTCATGTATTTGTACTTGTTGACACGTCTTGTGTGTTGCCAGTATACTAGTACTTAAATTGTGTATGATGTGATTTGATTTTCCCTAATTGTGCTTTTCTTTCTATGTTTGCTATGCATTTTATGTGTGTAAACAGATGGTCAAGCGAGTCCAGGTCATAACTGAAAGAGGTAAAAAGACCACCTACCTATATGGTGAATAAATATATATATGTGTTTGTGTAAAAAAAAAATATGTATATAATATATATATACATATACACACACACAAATATATACATATATATAATTTGTATTTATTTATATATATATATATATATATATATATTTATATATATATATATATATATATATATATGTATGTGTGTGTGTGTGCGTGTTGATTAATTGAAATGCACAAGCTACGAAACAAAGGTGATTGATAACTGGCATTTCAAGAAAACATACAGAAAAAAATCCACAAAATCAAAAAAAAAGACTGCAAAAATAAAACAAGCCATTTCCTTTTGCAAACCTTTAACAAAAACCCTACCATCAATTTATATATACTTTCACTTAACAGAGAGAGTGTTTTGGAAAGGGTTTAAGGCATTCCTCCCTGATGAAATACATGAAATAATTAGACAAATAGGGGAGAGGAGCAAGTGTATCTACATATTCCCTGAACAAAAAAGGACAGTTGCACATGTCTACCCTCTTCTGGCAGTCTATTAAAGCTCCAAGTCCCTCCAAATGCCTGTCTGTAGGTGTATGGACCAATCACTTGGCAGTACAGGCACTACCTTACAAATCCTATACACAGGACCTCTTCAGTTTTCTAGGGTCCAGCAGGAAGAGAAGGTGGAAACACAAGCTTTCCAAACACCTACTGTTTCAAACCAAAAACCACACACACACACACACACACACACACACACACACACACACACACATATATATATATATATATATATATATATATATATATATATATATATATATATATACAAACATTAAAGGCCACACAGCATTCAGACTCAACACAAATATATCAAACTATGTACATCAAAAAGGGGGATAGAAGCTGGGTATTGCCAGTAAGGCAGTGTGTTCTACAAACATCTACTGTTACAGGCAAGTAAGACTTGCACAACAGTACAATGTTTAAACAAACACACTGCCTTACAGGCATTTGGGTAGATTCCCCAAAGCTTAACCAACCTAGGGGGAGGAAGGATAAGGGCCCAGATGACTCTGCAGAATTGTCCCAGTGAAGCCTGCTCAGCATATAGAAAAAACATCCAGCTTGCAGTGCTTCATAAAGGTATGGACAGAGGACCAAGTTGCTGCCTCTAGAATACTTTGAATCCACTCCTTTCCAATACGTCACTGAAGAGGAAAAGGCCCAGGTGGAGTGCTCAGTTAACTTTCCTGGATTCAGCTTACAATCGTGGGTGGAACAAAAAAACAATGCCAGAGGACAACCAATGAGCAATGCTTTGCTTAGAAACAGGATGACCCTTCTTTGTCCATGTGAAGGAAATAAAAAGCCTTTTTGTTCTGTCAAGGTAGTATCCTCTTTCTCTTATTCTTGGGTTCTAGGAAATACATAGGGAGGCTGATGGACTGTTTAAGAGTGAATTCTGAGACCACTTTCAGCATGAAAAAAGGGTTAGTGCATAACAGAACCCTATCCCTATGAAAAATAAGGTAAAGTCCCACGATGAGAGCTTGCATCTCAAACATGCCTTGCAATAAGTAAAACAGTTTTCCTGAATGGCAGGTTTGAGATGTGGTAAGATCAATTTTTCTAGAACATAGCTGAAAGCCCATGAAGAAGGAATTTGCTTGAGAAGGGGCTTTGTATGTAATTTTCTTTTATGAACTGCTTTACCAAGAGTGAAGAAGGTGGATCCACTGACAGACAACTAGAAATGGCCACTAAATGTACCTTAATTGATGCATACAATAAGGCATCCTGAAGTAGCTCACACAAATATTTCAAGACCAGAGGGATGGTAACCTCAAGGGACCCTCTGTACTCATTTAGGTACCAAAAACCTCATCCATTTGTAAACAAAGATTTTCTAGTAGCAGGTTTTCTGGCAGCCTTTAGCACTTGCACATTCACATGAAACAAGTATCTATACAGTGTAAAGACTGACTCATCCAGGCTGTGAGTTGTAGTTGCTCCAAACTGGTGTGCACCAGTCATCCATGATAGTGCGTAAGAAAATCCAGAGTTTAAGGATGTCTGTGGTAGTTGCCTTAGGCCAATACCATTTAAAGGAAGAATCAAGACTGCCTGGGTCAAAAGGGATTTAACCACAGTAATATTTGGATTTCTTTCTGAATCTTCAGAAGTACCTTGTGAATCAGTGGAAAGGACGGAAACACAGACAGGAACTTTCCCTTCCAAGAGAACCAGACAGTCTGTCCTCCAAGCATGGCTGCAATGATGTCTGGAACACAATTTCTCCAGCTGTCTGTTTTGAAATGAGGTGAAAATGTCTATTTGAGGGATTCCCCACATCTGGACTAGATCCCGGAACACCACTGCCTTGAGCTACAAACTTGTGTGGGTTTGCCCAGTTTCTGCTTAGTCTACCATAATGTTTTGCTGTAACAGATATATGATGCCTGAAGAGTTACAGAATGCTGTAAAACCAGCTCCCAGGCCATCACTGCCAACCAGCACAGAGGTATGGCATTGTACCTCCTTATTTGTTAAGTTAACACATCCCTGTGGTGTTCTCTGTAACCGTAACAGGCCCAAAGTACTTTCAAGGCAAAACTATCATTTCCTTGATACTGATGCGCTTTTGTGCATCCCTGGGGGGGGCCTCAAAATGGCCTGCACTTACACTCCCACTGACATAGCTACCCAAGTGAAGCCAGACAAGTCTGTCTGGACAGATTAAGCTGAAACAGGTGGGAAGACAGGAAGTCCTGGACTGATACTCAACTGTGCTCTCCAACACTGTGACTCTCATCTGATGAAGGCCAGCACTGACAACTATGATTCCAAGGAATACAGATGCTGGGTCCAACAATTCTGTACATACTATTGAATTTGCCTTATGAGGAGACAGGCCAGTGGTATTATGAGAATTATGCATGCCATCTGTTCTAGAATTTTTAGGAATTCTCTTGCTGAAGCAGTGAACCTTCGGGAGAATTCCTGAATTATCATCTGGTTGCACAGGACCTCGTCTTTGGGAAGAAAGGACATTCTTTTGTCAATGTTGATTAAGCACCCCAGGAAGACTATTCTTTGCAAGGTTGTCAGGCATGACTTCTGCAGATTCAGCTTGAACCCTGTCTGGGTCAAGAGGGTCTATATTATAATCTCGACTGTTTAATGGATCGAATGCATAAACATCAAACTTTATGCATCGAACCATTAAACAATCAAAATATAATAAAAAAAAATTCAAAAAAAAAACCTAATGGGTATAGGCAGGGGGGGGGCAAGACCCCCTGCACCCCCCACACCCCTCGCTACTTAAATATACCAACTCTGAGATGGAGCTACAGTGCAGTAAAGAGAAATCTTCCCTTTCCGCACCATACTACATTAAAGTGCAATCTCAGAGTTGGTATATTTAAGTAGCGTGGGGGGGGGGTTACCGTTAAGGTAAACATTTGAAGTTTTAATTTTTTTTTTTAAATTTTCGAAGTTACGGAACTTCGATAATATGGTGTTGACCATATTGTATTCGAAGTTCCGTAACTTCAAGATTATAATATAGACCTGGATCAAGACCTTCTATAGTGATTTCAGAGACCTGGAAACAGACTCTGCATAGATCAGCAAGTCGTCCAAGTAAGGAAAAATGTGAATGCCCAAAGTCCAGCAGTGAGCCACTACTAGAGAAAAACATTTGCTAAACAAAAAAAAAAACTAAACGCCTGGAATGTTCATGGAAAAAAATGAAGCTTTACTGATAGGACATCCAAAAACAAACAAGAGAGACATCAGCAAACTTAATTGCCTGAACCAGCTAGATTAGGGGTCTCAAACACGCGGGCCCGCAAAGTAGTTTTCCATGGCCCACAATCAGTTAGTAGGGCTCTGGTTGTGCAGTATTTTTTTTTTTCACAGCCCACAATCACTTAGTAGGGCTCCGGTTGTGTGTAGGTTTTTTTTTTTTTTTTTTTTTTTTTTTATGGCCCGCGATCACTTAGTAGGGCTCCGGTTGTATGTAGGTTTCTTTTTTTTTTTTCATAGCCCGCAATCACTTAATAGGGCTCCGGTTGTGTGTAGGTTTTTTTTTTTTTTTTTGTACGTCTGCTCTGTACGTCCTGTATAGATTACATCACCATATGTGCCTAATAGAGTGGAGATGCGATTGGAGGGCTGCAATCAGGTATTTTTTCCTCCTCCAATGGCATCTCCTTCTCAAATTAGGCACGTTTGTTCAATTCAATTACGTGAATTAAAATATATTTCCAAGGAGTGGAATTGGCTTTTGGGTGCCTTTGTGTTGGATCATCTCCTTCCAGCAGATTGACCCTGAAATTGGGAGCGGAGTGTGGGAAGTGTGGACTAAGGAAAAAAATTAAAGAAGCCTGTACTGTATTTCTCTGATGAGAAAGAAGCACATCTCCAGATCTATTTAAAGCAGTGAGGTAAGGTGCTGTAGCGATTGTAGTTCTCTTCGGATCTTTGTTAAAATACAGAGAGAACCTGCTTGCAGCACAGGGCACCAAACATGGATCTCTCAATCTGAACAGTTAAGTCATCTGGTTTGGTGCCTTGTGCTGCAAGCAGATTCTCTGTATTTTAAAAAAGATAGGGTGATTTTCGTTCCTCTTTTCTTGATTATGAGACTAAGTTATTAAAAACCGCATCAGGGTCCAAACATGTTTTAATTCATCATCATCATCCCCTTTTTCCCATTTACATGGGGTCGGGGTATCGTATTAACTGTCACCAACTCTCTCGATTCAGTGCCACTCTCCTGCCTTCTTCAACACTCATGCCTGACTGTCACAGATCTTCTTTCGCACAATCCATCCACCTCTTTGCTGGACACCCTCGCTTCCTCTTACCTTCTTCCTATCTGTCCCAAATCTCCCTCACCAGATTGTCTTTTGCTTTTCTACACATGTGCCCATACCATCGTAATCTGTTTTCTTTGATCTTTTCTGCAATTGGAGCTACTTTGGCTTCTGCTCTTATGTCCTCATTTCTTCGCCTGTCCTGCAGTGTGCATCCTACCACCTTTCTCAGGCACTTAATTTCCATCACCTCTAGCTTCTTCAACTGTTCTGCCTTTACTGCCCAGGTTTCTGTACCATACAGTAGTACTGGTCACACCACTGTCTTGTACACCTTACTTTTCAGCTTCTTTGGCATTCTTCTGTCATATACTACACCTGATACTCTATGCCAGTTGGCTGCAGCCCTCTGATTCTAGCTTTGACCTCTTCATTCAGACTACCCTTCTCCTCAACCATCCCTCCCAGATACTTGAAGCTGTTTACCTGTTCCACTATCTTCCCATCTATCTCTATTCTCAGCTTCTTCTGATTTCCCAATCTGCTGCCATTACCACTGTCTTATCTGTGCTTAGTTTCATCCCATGTGCCTTCAGATTTGCATTCCATTCTCCTATCCTTTGCTGAAGTTCTAGATCAGAGTCTGCCTGTACTGCCACATCGTCTGCATACAGCAGCTTTGTTGCTCTGACCCCTCCAACCTGTTTGCTGATGTAGTCCATTACCAGTATGAACAGCAGTGGGCTCAGAGCTGAACCCTGGTGTACACCCACTCCCACTGGGAACCCCTCAGTGAGGCCAAACACTGTTTGTACTTGAGTCATTGGGTCCTTGTACATAGCCTGTACTAATTCTACCAATGTTTCTGGGACTTCAAACCACCGCAGTACTGCCCAGATCAGCTTTCTTGGGACCTTGTCATATGCTTTCTCCAAGTCTAGGAAAGCCCAGTTTGATTCTCTCCTCTTCTCTGGTTACTTCTCAAGTATCTGTCTCAATGCTAACATCGGGTCAATTGTGCTGCATCCTGTTTTAATTCTCAGAGGGTAAAAGTCATAGAAGTGGTGGTGTACAATCTTGGTTTCATTTCTATAGTTAAGAAAATCTCTGGAATGTAACCATTACAATTTATATCTGGCATTCAGGAATTAATCATTTTGCACATTTGCCACACATTAAAAGAGGTAGTCTTGCTCACTTTGGAGATGGAGGGTTGAAAGTTATGGTTGGCATGTAAATTTTTATATGCTGCCCTTGGAGAATACCGTATTGTTTATTTGACTTTGTTGTACTCAGTACTAATGAAAAGGGAGCAGTGGGGAAATGTTTCATTTTGGTGCTTGTGCATACTTGACAAACTGCTGATGTGATCACTGGGCAAAATAAAATGTGTAATTGTAGTGCTTGTGCATACGTAGACATGCTAATGAAGGGATCAGTGGGAACATGTTTCATTTTGGTGCTTGTGTATACTTGGCAAACTGCTGATGTGATCACTGGGCAAAATAAAATGTGTCATTTCGGTGCTTGTGCATACTTAGACATGCTGAGTCAAACTATTGCTTAACTAGAAGACTGCCGGTACAGAGAACCCTACATAACTCCTATGCCCTTGTACCACCCAGGATTCACAAATGTATGACTGATGAACTTGTTTATTGACATTTGATTACCAGGAATGTCTGACTTGGTAGATGCCAGTTAGCTCTGCAGTCTGCACCAACTGCTCATAGGTTCATAGATTAGCACTAGGCTAACTGCCCTTGCGAGCCATTTTAAGCCTAACCAATTATCCCTTGTGAGACTCAAACCCTGCACCTTGTGTTTGTAAGGCAAACACCTTAACCATTAGGCCACCCTCCCAACCATAATCAGCTCTTGCAAGGCTCAAACCAAGGACCCTGCACACCATAGACAAAGTGATTTACCACTAAGCCATGACAGATATATTTGTTCCTGGTGGTTTAAGCGGCTGTCTTGGGGAACTCAGGATAGTGTGGGTTAATTATGCAAAGATGATTGTGTGTATGTGTGCATGTATGTGAGCCTAACTAAAGTTTGTACTACCAATTCAAACTTAGAAAACATTTGGAGGTTATTTTGTGGCAGGAATGGAACAGAGTGAGAGAGAGAGAGAATACTTATTTATAATTTGTGGTCATCATCTGTTACTAAGGTAGTGCTTCTTTCAGCGCTAGAAAATTTGGAAACCACTATAATTTTCTTTGTATGTTTGTTTATTGCAGACTACTATTATAAGTGAGTATTAGTGATGTCATCCAAGAAATGAAAGATTGTAGATGAAAAGCGTGTTTCCCAAGAGAAGTGGGAAAAATTATATTTTTTCACTGAGTTGAATAATCAAATCAAGATGTGCAACAGGTAAAGGTGATAAAGGATAGTGACAGAAACATACTCACAAGCGAGGAGGGTGTGTTGAGGAGATGGAAAGAGTACTTTGAGGGGTTGATGAATGAAGAGAATGAGAGGGAGAGAAGGTTGGATGATGTAGGGATAGTGGAAGTACAATGGATTAGCAAGGAGGAAGTAAGGATAGCTATGAAGAGAATGAAGAATGGAAAGGCTGTTGGCCCAGATGGCATACCTGTGGAAGCATGGAGATGTTTAGGTGAAATGCAGTGGAGTTTTTAACCAGTTTGTTTAATGAAATATTAGAAAGTGAGAGGATTCCTGAGGAATGGAGAAAAAGTGTTTTGGTACCGATTTTTTAAGAATAAGTGATGTGCAGAGCTGTAGTAACTACAGAGGAATTAAATTGATAGTCACAGCATGAAGTTATGGGAAAGAGTAGTGGAAGCTAGGTTAAGAAGGGATGTGATGATTAGTGAGCAGCAGTATGGTTTCATGCCGGGAAAGAGCAGTACAGATGCAATGTTTGCTCTGAGAATGTTGATGGAGAGGTACAGAGAATGTCAGAAGGAGTTGCATTGTGTTTCTGTAGACTTAGAGAAAGCATATAACAGGGTGCCTAGAGAGGAGTTGTGGTATTGTATGAGGAAGTCAGGAGTGTCAGAGAAGTATGTAAGAGTGGTAAAGGATATGTACGAGGGTAGTGTGACAGCGGTGAGATCTGAGGTGGGACTGACAGATGCATTTAAGGTGGAGGTGGGGTTACATCAAGGATCAGCTCTGAGCCCTTTCTTATTTGCAATGGTGATGGACAGGTTGACAGACGAGATCAGACAGGAGTCCTCATGGACTATGATGTAGGGAACAGGTGGAGGAGACCCTGGAGAGATGGAGATATGCTCTAGAGAGAAGAGGAATGAAGGTCAGCAGGACTAAGACAGAATGTGTGTGTGTGAATGAGAGGGAGGATACAAGAATGGTGAGGATGCAAGGAGTAGAGATGGCGAAGGTGGATGAGTTTAAATACTTGGGGTCAATAGTTCAGAGTAACGGTGAGTGTGGAAGAGAGGTTAAGAAGAGAGTACAGGCAGGATGGAGTGGGTGGAGAAGAGTGCCAGGAGTGATTTTTGACAGACGAGTACCAGTAAGAGTGCAAGGGAAGGTCTACAAGAAGGTAGTGAGACCAGCTATGTTATATGGGTTGGAGACAGTGGCATTGACAAAAAGGCAGGAGTTTGAGCTGGATGTGGCAGAGTTAAAGATGTTAAGATTTGCACTGGGTGTGACGAGGGTGGACAGGATTAGGAATAAGTATATTAGAGGGTCAGCCCAAGTGGGAAGGTTTGGAGACAAAGCCAGAGAGGCAAGATTACATTGGTTTGGACATGTGCTGAGGAGGGATGCTCATTATATTGGGAAAAAGATGCTAAGGATGAAGCTACCAGGTAACAGGAAAAGAGGAAGGCCTAAGATAAGGTTTATGGATGTGGTGAGAGAGGACATGAAGGTGGTTGGTGTGACAGAGCAAGATGCAGAGGACAGGAAGAAATGGAAACAGGTGATCCGCTGTGGTGACCCCTAATGGGAACAGCCGAAAGAAGATGATGATTGAATAGTCAAATCACATGCCTAATCTGCTATCAATCAGTTTCCATTCCAAAGGAATACAATGTATGGAGACATTATGAAACTATGCATGGTAACAAATATGTGATTACAGGCAAAATGAGGGAAGAGAAAGTTAAACAACTAAAATCAGCCTTTGCCAAGCAGCAAAACATCTTCACAAACCTTAACAAAATTAGTGAAGATTCAGTACGAGCAAGCTTTGTTATCAGTGAAATGATTGCAAAGTCATCCCGTCCCATTCACTGATGGCCAGTTCATTAAAAACTGCTTCATAAAAGCAAGTGAAATTCTTTGCCCAGACAAGAAGAAATTGTTTAAAGGTATAAGTTTGTCTGCAAATACAGTGGGCAGCAGAATTACTGAATTGGCTAGTAATGTACACCAGCAGCTACTTGCAGCTGGAAAACAGGTTGAAGCTTTTTCAGTTGCTCTTGACGAGGTTTGATTAGCAACTCTTTATTCCACCAAGAGTTGTTAACCCTTTTTGATAAACAGGGTTTTGAATTCTTGCTTTCACTAATTAACTATTATGGATCAGAGATTATAGGCCTTAAAGAGGAACTTGAAGTTTTGGAGACTAGCTTAGTAAATGATAATGATTTTTTAAGATATAAATATGACTATCTGAGAATTTTTTCAAGTATTGAAGCATCTATTTCTAAACTTGTACTTAACAAAAAACGCAAAATGGATAGAGATCTTTCGGACTATGCAAATAACAAGGCCTATCCCCCTCCCCCTTTAGTGGGTTACAACTTACTTAAAGGAGGTGAAGATGTTAATGCAGGTACTACGCCTGACATTAATACAAATCAAGAGATAACACCTGTCCGTAGAAGTGAACGTATTAGGGGTCAAAATAATAATAATAGCAATAATCTTAGCAATGGACAAGGTCAGAATCAAAATCAAGAACATGCTGAAAGTGACCAGGGTTTTCCCAGGGGCAGGAACAGGCCGGTCAACAACAATGCACGATCGAACAACAGGGGACAAGCACAGAGAAAGAGAAAAGGGAATCAACGGAGGAGATGACATTTCCTTTAGAGACAGGACCTGAGATTCTTATAAGTCAACATGGTGACTTCAAGATATACAATTATACCGTATTAACTGTTGAACAATCCCTGATTGACTTTTTCTCTAAAGGACTTTCATTCATTCCAAATAGAAGGGGTGAACTTGTTAAAACACTCATCGATTTCAAATTGTATGTTCGGAAGTTGAATCTGGCTGTTTCTTTAGGGAATACACCTGCACTTCTTAATTCTTTTAGAGTGTCAAGTGTTTTTAACCCACCTTTACATAGTGGGTTGAGTATTTTTGAAAAGTTATGTGATATTGATTTCAGGGCTAGACTTGACAACAATATACAGTGTTGGGAGTACGAAAAGTAATATATCTAAGCACGAGTTAGATTTTATTTCACTTCTTAATGAATGTAAGGTTAGAGTCATGAAACCAGACAAGGGAGAAGGTCTGGTTTTCATGGACGAATACCTTTATGAAAATAAGATGCTAAATCACCTACAGTCCGATACTTATTTGAGATCTAGTGTGAATGAACTTCATGCAGCCTATAAGAAAATCAGGGGTGTTTTGGATGATTTATTTTTAGAAGGTAGCATTGATTGTAATATTTTTCATTTTTTGTCTATGCCAGCACCAAAGATTCCCACCATTTTTGGCACACCTAAAATCCATAAAAATGTAAATGATCCCCCATTAGGGCCTATAGTGGATGGAAGAGGATCAGTTACTTATGCTTGTGCCAAATACATTGATGGTATTCTTAAACCATACATCCAAGGGGAATCTCAGATTTGTAAAGACTCCTGGGGTTTTCTGGAGAACTTTAACAAGATTGAGTTCAATTTGGATATTGTGTTTTTAGTAGTAGACGTGAAAGATCTTTATACAGTCATTCCCCACCAACTAGGTATTGACTGGACAAGGAATTTTATGTTGGCAAAAAATGCTACTGATACACAGATGTACATAGTGGAGACTCTATTGGAGTTGGTATTAACAAATAACTTTTTGGTGTTTAAGGACCAGATTTTTCTCCAAAACACTGGGATTGCCATGGGGTCACCCTGTGGGTGCAGTTTTGCTAACAGCGTCATGGCGTTCTGGGAAGGTAACTGGCTGTTCAATAATGAATTGTATCAACAACATGTCACTTGGTATACTAGATACCAAGATGACATGTGTTTCATTTGGAAAGGTCCTCAAAACCTGATTCCAGATTTTATAGATAGTATCTCTAGAATGACTGACTTTCTAGAGTTTACGTATTCCGTAGGAATGGATGAAATGAACTTCTTAGATGTTAAAATCTGTAAAGATAAAGTTAATAACAAATTTAAATCCTTAATTTACAGAAAGCCAACTTACTCAAACAGTTACCTTCATTTTACCAGCTGCCACCCCTTCCATCAAAAAAGAAGCGTAGTTAAAGGACAATTTGTTAGGGCTGCAAGAATGATATCAGATGAGATTGATTTCATTAAGGAGTGTGACAACATTGGAAAAATGTTTTCAAGCCGCAGTTATCCTGATAGTATAATAAAAGGGATGATGCAGGAAGTACAGGCTAAAAGGAATAATGGGCACTTTTTGCCTCTATTGGGTGGTGGCATGATGGGTAGATCAAGTAAGGCTACCACTAACATTAGTTCATCTGTACTCTCTGGTATTAATTTTTTGTTCACTTATAGTGTGGACTATAAAATTATTAGGGAAATAGTAGTTAAGAATTGGAGTATTATTTCAGAGGATAGAGCTTTGGTTAAAGTCTTAGGCACTCATCCAAAATTTATATATAGAAGTGGTATCAACCTTAAAAATCTTGTTGAAACAACTACCCGTAAATCTAAAGATAAAATAGTGGGAATGCAAAAATGTGGTATGTGCCCTCAATGCAAATTTATTCACCCTGGTAATAAAATTGATGTTAATAGGAAAAATTATTTTATTAATGGTAATTACAGCTGTGACACAAAGGGAGTGGTATATGTGGCTCTATGTGAGAAATGTCCTTCCTTCTATATAGGCAAAACTGAGAGGAAAATAAAGAAAAGAGTTTATGAACATCTTTATGCCATAGGTAGGAAGGATTTGACAAATGCACTTGCCAGGCATATCTTAGAGTTCCCTGACCACTGTTTCATATTCAGTGTTGTTCATCAGATTAAAAATGACATAAGGGGAGGCCCCTGGCAGTTGCATTTAGAAGAGCAAGAACTATTTTGGCAGATTAGAACATGTGCACATCTCCCCCCAGGGTTGAATGATTATGCTTCTATTAAGTGCATTCTGAAATTAAAAGCTCTTCTTAGATAAATATTTTTCAGTTAAAGGGTTTATTCCACTTCTTACAATATCTGTATCAATGTACAGTGAGATGTTCCCCCTTTTAAATAGTAGCGTTTTTTAGTTAAAGCCTTGAAGCAGTTGTACCATATCTATTTGATTGTAATTCATTTTTGTTTATGTTAGTTAATATGGTTTATTTTATGAGTAGTATTTTAGGAAATTGATATGCTATATATATAGGTTTCTGTATTTGAAAGAATGCTAGTGAAATGGTGTGATTTTTACATAATTTATCTTGGTCTCTTTGAGAATGGTTATAATCTAGTATTTGTATATATTTCTCATATATTTTTAGGTATTTTTATTGAATTATAACTGTGATTGGTTAATTAATTTATTGCTAAATAAGATGTGTTGTTCATATAAATAGAGAGCTGTGAAAATTGTCTAATGTCTGATGAAGGCTGAGCACCTGCTTGGCTGAAAGCGCTTACATTTAATAAATTGTCCGTGCCGTTTTTTACCAGCTTGTTTCCGCTTTTTTGTTTGTTTTTTAAGTTTTAAGTATTGTTGGATTATCTGAAAGAATTACTAGACCTGTTACCTTTAAAAGAAACAACCACGGGACGTGATGTATTTGGCGAACTTGAAAAATGTCTAGAAAAGTCGGAATTGCCATGGGATAAGCTTGTTTCGGTGGCGACTGATGGTGAACCCTCACAATGTGTTCTGAAAAAGTTGGTGTTGTCGGGTTACTGAAAGCAAAGCTCAACAGTGTTAGTGTTGCTCACACCTTCATTGTAATTCACTGCATTTTGCACCAGGAAGCATTGTGTGGAAAAAGTCTCCAAATGAAGGAAGTCATGGATGTTGTTGTTAAGGTGACCAACTTTATATGCACTAGAGGTCTAAATCACCGCCAGTTTAATGACTTTCTGTCTAACCTTGATAACCGACTATGGAGAATTATCACATCAAAGTCAGATGGCTAAGTAGGAGAAATGTGCTGAAAAGATTGTTTGCACTTCGACAGGAAATAGCAATCTTCATGGCAATGAAAGAAAATGTAATTCTGCAGCTAGCTGATCCATTTTTCATATCTAACCTTGCTTTTCTGACGGATATTACACAACATCTTAATGAACTCAACCTCAAGCTCCAGGGCACAAAACAGATGATAACGCGGATATATGACAGTGTCAAGGCTTTCAGATGTAAACTTTCCCTGTGGGCAAAACAGTCGATGGATGGTAACCTAGCAGATTTCATTGCCTTGCAGTCACTTGGAACAGTCAAAAAACAGTTCTTGAAAGAATATTAAGACACAGTCAACAAATTACGAGCAGAATTTGACCGTCGGTTTCAGGATTTCGAGGCACTAGAACCCCTCTTTGCCATCTTTACTACGTCATTTTCTATAGATGTTGACACTGTCTCTGAAGAATTCCAGATGGAGTTGTTGGAACTTCAGCGTGATAGTGTTCTAAAATTAGAAGTTATGTACCTACCATAACGTTCCATGTTAGTTGTCTTCTCTCGCCTTCTTTCTTGCTGGATGGGTTCGGAGCCGATCCTCGGCTCCGACTCGGCACTTGCTTTAGCTTGAGAACTCCTTTTACCAGCTCGAGGCAACCCTATATCCCATGATGCAAGGCGGAACTACCTCAGATCTCATTTGGTAGCTAACCTACCCTGCTAAGGACTAACCTAACATAATTAGGAAAACAAGTTCATAAAAAGAGTCCTCATATGAAGGCTCAGGAGGAAAACAACCTGATAGGAACTCTTCAAGATCTGTCCAGGCCAGGGGGAAGGAGGGAGGGACGCAAGAAAGAAGGCGAGAGAAGACAACTAACATGGAACGTTATGGTAGGTACATAACTTCTAAATGTTAAGTTGTCCATCTCGCCTTCATTCTTGCTGGATGGGACCGCGTCCTAGCACCTGTATCCCGGGTGGCTCAATGGAACAGACTCTTGAGAACTGTGGAACCAAAACTGGCCCTATCTCTGGAGGCCAAGTCCAACTTGTAATGAGAGACAAAGGTATGAGGTGTGGCCCAAGTAGCTGCTGCACAAATAGTATCAATGGGTAGTCTATCCTGAAAGGCTGCAGAAGTGGATAGACTCCTGGTTGAGTGTGCTTTTGGTTTAGAAGATAGCTGCTTGCCTCTGAGAGAGTACACATAGGAAATGGTGGAAGTCAACCATCTGGATAAGGTCACTTTAGAAACTGGAAGACCTATCCTGTTTTCTGCATAGGAGACAAATAATTGGTCCGATTTCCTGAATTGTTTAGTTCTATGCAAATAGTACCTGAGCTGACGATGGACATCCAAAAAATGAAGCTTCTGTTCAGCTCTGTCGGAATAGTTTGGGAAAAAGACTGGTAGATCTATAGATTGGTTAATATTGGTTTGAGACACAACTTTGGGGAGAAAGGACGGGTTCATTCTTAATGATACCCTGTCCTTATGAAAAACCAAGTAAGGGGAACAAATGCAGAGAGCTTGAATCTCGGAAACCCTTCTTGCTGAAGTGACAGCCAGTAAGAATATAGTTTTCCAGGTCAATAACTTCAAAGAACATGAAGCAGACGGTTCGAAGGGAGGTAGCATCAAGGATGCCAACATTAAGTTTAGATCCCATTGCGGAGGAGGATGCTTTATAGGTGGCTTTAGGAGAAAAACTCCTCTCAGAAAGGCCTTGCATAATCTATGAGACATAATGTTATTGTCATGCAAGCCAACATGATACTTGGAAATAGCAGCCAGTTGTACTTTAACTGTAGATGACGAGGATCCTGAATGAAAAACCTCCACCAGGAAATCTAAAACAGAATGTACAGGAGCAGTAAAGGGATCAATATTCCTGGAATTTGCCCAAATAGAAAAACGTCGCCACTTGCTAGCATAAACAGTCCTAGTGGACGACTTTAAAGAAGACACTAAGATGTCTCTGACTGAGTCAGAGATCATCGGTAGCCTGGCTAGGGAAGGAAGTGGAGCAACCAAGCAGTGAGGTTGAGAGAATGAATGGCCCGGTGCTGCTGACCTGACTGGTGGATCAAGAGATCCGGAACTGGGTCCAGATGCCAGGGCTGCACCAGAAGGTGACGATGCAGAGACGGAAACCAAATTTGTCGAGGCCAATAAGGGGCAATGAGAATCAACTTGGCCCTCAAAACGGTGGCTTTCTGAATAACTTGTGGAATCAAGGGAAAAGGAGGAAAAGCGTACAGAAGTCCCCGGGGCCAATCCTGGGTTAGAGAGTCTCTCAGGGGTTGGCCTGGAAGGGGAAAGAGTGTGAAAAAAATCGGGGCACTTGTTGTTTTGAGGAGTAGCAAAAAGATCGCAACAAGGAGTGCCCCACTTCAGAAAAATCTGATCCACTACAGATTGATTGAGAGACCACTCGTGAGGCATCAGAATGGATCTGCTCAGCCTGTCCGCCAAGAGGTTGGACCTGCTGGGGATATGCATTGCTATCAGAAACCGATGAGAGGAGATTGCCCATTGCCAAAGTCTGAGAGCTTCTCGACACAATGGATAGGACCTGGTCCCGCCCTGCTTGTTGATGTACCAGACCACGGACATGTTGTCCGTTTGTACTGCAATAGTCCCCGTGGGAAGAAAGTCGTTGAGGGCCTGCAACGTTAAAAGCACCGCTCTCATCTCCAGGACATTTATGTGCAGATGGTATTCTATGGGTTGCCACGTCCCGTGGACCATCCTGCCCTGATAATGCCCCCCCCCACCTGATCAGAGAGGCATCCGTAGTGACTGTGGCAACTGGAGGAGGGGGAACAAAGGGTTGGCCCTGATGAAGAAGAGGGGAAGATATCCACCAATTCAGATGAGTTCTGCACGACTGTGTGACTAAGATTTCGTGCCTCATCGGGAGACTGTGGTACGACCACTGCGTGAATAGCATCCACTGCAGAAGACGCATGTGGAAGCGAGCCAGTGGTAGAAGAACAATGGCCACAGCCATAAGACCTAGAACCTTCAGTATAAATCTGGCTTTGACCTTGTTGCTCTGCAATAGAATCCAAACTAATTTTTGGATGTCCAGAATTCTTTGATCTGTTAGTCTGGCTAACATTTTGACGGTGTTTAATTCTGCGCCTATAAAGGTGATAGATTGGCAAGGCAGCAGAGAAGATTTTTCGAAATTTACTGAAATTCCCAAACTCCTGCAAAGCTGTAGAGTGTAGTCTCTGGTCTGAAGAAGCTGACACCTGGTGGTGGCGGAGAGGAGCCAGTCGTCCAAATAAGGAAACACCTGGAATCCTTAACGTCTCAGATGAGCTGTGACCACTGCCATGCATTTGGTAAACACTCTGGGGGCTGAAGTGAGGCCATAGGGCAGGGCTCTGAATTGGTAATGACTGGTCCCTAGCTGAAAGCGGAGAAACCTTCTGGAGCGCCTGTGAATCTTTATGTGATAGTACGCGTCCTGAAGGTCTATAGAGCACATCCAGTTGTCCTTGCCCAGAAAGGGCAAAATGGACTGAAGCGTTACCATCCGGAATCTTGCCTTCTTGACAAATCTGTTTAGACTGCTCAGGTCTAATATTGGTCTCCAATCTCCCGTCCTTTTGGGGACCAAAAAGAATCTCGAGTAGACGCCGGATCCTACCTGGTCTGCCGGCACAGTCTGGACGGCTCTTTTTCCTAGGAGCTTTGAAACCTCCTGTTCTGCCAAATCCCTTTGACCGGGTGAGATGTCTGGAAGGGATTGTTGAGGTACTGGATACCTTTCAAAGGGGATTTTGTAACCCTCGGATATGATCGACTGTACCCACATATCTTGTGAGAGGGAATGCCAGGATACTGGGTACAGCGAAATCCTTCCCCCGACTGCCTCCAAGGGTGGACAGTCGGGCAACACCTCAGGGATGCTGAAAGGGCTTCTCAGGAAGAGACTCCCTGTTGCCCTGGTTCTGAGGACCCCCCCTGCCTCTAGGGCGGCGTCTATTATTGTTACCCCCTCTGCCTCTGGGGGTAAACTGACCACGTGTGTCCGGTGTAGCTCCTTGGGCTTTGTGGAACCACATCTTCCCTCCCTTCTGACCCTTGGGATATGGTCTAGAAGGGGTGGAAAAATGGACTCCAACGGCAGAAAGAGTTTTACCGTCCTGCTCACACCTGGTCAAGGTATGTTTCACCTGAGGTCCGAACAAAGCCGAATCATCAAAGGGGGTATTAGTGAAGGACGCCTTAAAAGGGTCCGCAAAATTACAAAGCCGCATCCAGGCTTGGCGTCTAAGAGCAACTCCTGTGCCTGCGGCCCTGCTCGCTCCATCGGCCGCATAGGATATGAGCCGCATGGAGGAGTTGGATAGGGAATTCAGGATTGCTAGCTGTGAGGCAATTTTTTCTTGAGCCCCAGCAGCAGAAGGATCCTGGACCACTTCACCCAGTTCCTTGAGAATATCTCTTTGAAGCCTGGTGAAGTGACAAAGGTAGTGCAGCGAACGCATAGCAAAGGTCGCTGAAGAAAACATCCGCTTTCCATACCTGTCCATGGTCCTAGAATCCTTGTTAGCAGGATGGACAGGTACTGAAGGATCCACCAGTTCCTTCTTAGTGGCCGCCGCCACCACCATAGCATCCACAGAGACGCCCTTGGAAAGAAACTGTTTGTCTGTAGGGGCCGTGGTAAACTTGGATGGTCTCCTGGGGACAGGTTCCACAGAATCTGGAGCCGCCCATGCCTTCCAAGCCACTACCTGCATAAGTGGGTCGAAAGGCGGAGACACCCAGGAGGTGGAGAGTCGGGATCCAAAAGCCTCCAGGTATACCGACTCATCCTCGGAGGGATCAATGGATGGCCAATTCCCCCTCTGTTTGAGGAGCTCAAGGATGTCTGAAAAGGAGACATCCTCAGAGGGGATCGGGGAACCCTCCGACTCATCTAAGTCAGTATCAGATGTAGTAGACTCGGGGGAGTCTGTGTGTTTCCTCTTACACGTCCTCTTCCGAGGGGGTTCACCTGCCGGATCAGGAGAAACTTCAGAAGAGGAGGAAATTCCCAATGGGGAAACCTGGGGCGATGGATCCCTGGGCCTGAGAGCAAGAGGCTGGCAAGAGGTGTCTACAGGCACCGAAGAGGGAGGAGCTAGAGGGATGGACCATTGACCTGGCTCAGTAGCCAGGACACTCCTCATCACCTCAAAGGCTCCCCTCCCCGGGAGGCCGGAATATCCCCGATCCGAGGATACAGGAATTCCCGGCTCCACTGAGAGGGAAGGCTCCGAGGCCGATGTCGGTGCCGAGCTTACCAAAGCCGAAGCCCCGAGAGGGAGAGCGGGGTCGGACAAGGGTCCGATGCCACTAGCCCCCTCGGAGCCGACAAGGGAAACCCGACGACCGGATCCCTCCAAGGAAGGTCTCAAGGAGGAGATCGGAGCCGAGGATGATGGAGCCGAAGGATGTATTGGCTCCGGCGCCGAAACAGTCGCTGTCCCGAGAAGCTCCGGCTCCGAACTCTGGTGTGGAGTCGGAGGAGGAAGTTCAAGGGGTGAAACAATAGCCGAAGTCTGTTGAATTGGGCTATGGAGCATTTGGGCCAGTGCCTGCGACTTCAACAGCCTGCTTACCACCCTCTCTAAGTCGTGGTCAGACAGCCTGGAAGATCTCGAAGATCGGCTCCGATGGCTCCGCTCCGACAAAAGAGGAGACCCCCGGGCCGAGTGGATACTCTGCAACGAAGGGGACCGAGATCTCTTTCGGGACGAAGTCATCGGAGCTGAAGTCCCCTGAATTCCAGATGGAGCCGAAGGTTTCTCGGCTCCGATGCTGGATAAGGTGTCGGCTCCAGCCGGAGCCAACAAGGCCACAGTAGACCGGGTGTCGGAACCAATCGGTGCCGAACCCACTACTTTGGAAGCAGATAGATCGGTTCCAGCTGGAGCCGATCTCGGCTCCGACGGAGCCGAAGCCACCGGAGGAGGCTTGGATACTGTAGCCTGAACCTTCGGTGGCTTAGAAGGTTTACCAGACCCTGTTTTAGAGGGAGAACCTTCTGGCTTAAGTAAGCCATGGAGGATTAACTTATTCCTCTGTTCCTGCAGGACTCTCTGGCTAAAAGAGTGACACAAAGCACAGGAGTCCTGCAGGTGCAAAGGCCCCAGGCAGTAAACACAAGAAGTGTGACCGTCTGTCAGACATTTTCTGACAGCACGAGTCACACTTCTTGAAGCCTGAGACCTTGCCTTCCTTTGACATATTTCTAAGGAGGAAGTCACACACAAACCCCAACAAACACACACAATTAATCCCCTAACACACAGACACACAGGTAGGGATTAACCAATGGGGTCTAGGCCTAACTAAACTTTTATACAATTACCAAAGGAAATTAAAAGTTTTGAATTATAAGGGAATAGGGTGGGCTGTAAACACACTACAGACTATGAAAGTGGAAACAAGGGGGAAATAAATCCCTAACTAAGCTTTTTTTCTCTTTTGACAAAAAATTACTTACCTCAGCTGGCAAAGGAGACCTCTTTCGCTAAGCGGCAAACGAGATCTGAGGTAGTTCCGCCTTGCATCATGGGATATAGGGTTGCCTCGAGCTGGTAAAAGGAGTTCTCAAGCTAAAGCAAGTGCCGAGTCGGAGCCGAGGATCGGCTCCGAACCCATCCAGCAAGAATGAAGGCGAGATGGACAACTTAACATTTAGAAGTTATGTACTCACCATAACGTTCCATCTGAGTAGGTGTATTCATTTGTCTGCAACCTGTGGGTTATGGATCCGATATCGGATCCGAACCGGCATGGTTTACCAGCTATGGATCCAAGCTCTCAGCTCCTCCCCTCACCCATAATGCCCTGCTCTACCCTCATGACCTCAGATCGAGTTTGCCAACAGCAAGAACACCCTGAAAAGGGTAACACATAATATGCAGGAAACTGAAAGGCCAGGGGGATAGGAGGGCGGGATGGTTGCAGACAAATGAATACACCTACTCAGATGGAACGTTATGGTGAGTACATAACTTCTAAATCTGAAGTAGGAGATTCATTTGTCTGCAATCTGTGGGACAGAGTCCCCAGCTACCTGAATCTTGGGTGGCCATCATGGAAGGATTTTCCAGAGCACTGCGGAGCCAAAGGATGCTCTACCCCTAGATGCAAGATCCAACTTGTAGTGGGAAATAAAAGTATGAGATGAAGCCCACGTGGCTGCTGCACAAATATCATCTAGAGGAATCCTAGCCTTAAAGGCTGCCGAGGTAGATACTGACCGGGTTGAATGGGCGTGTACACCCTCCGGTGCGGGCCTTCCTGAAGCTTGATAAGCCAATAAGATACATTGTGAAATCCAGCGAGACAGAGAGACTTTAGAAATTGGCTTGCCCAAATTAAATTTAGCAAAGGAAATGAACAACTGGTCGGATTGCCTATGACCAGCCGTTCTGTTTAGATAAAATCTAAGTTGCCTGTGAACATCTAAGGAGTGAAGCTTGTATTCACCTTTGTTTTCATATTTAGGAAAGAAAACAGGGAGGTTAATGGATTGATTAATGTTTGCTTCAGAAGCTACTTTAGGAAGAAAAGACGGGTTGGTCCTGAGGTAAACACGGTCCGGATGAAAGACCAAGTAAGGAGGTTTAGCTGATAATGCTTGAAGCTCTGAAACTCTCTTGGCCGATGTAATGGCTACTAAAAAAGCAGTCTTGAAAGACAAGAATTTGAGATCTACCGTAGCCGCTGGTTCGAAGGGGGGGGGCGGTCAAGGCCTGGAGAACTAAGGAAAGGTCCCAGGTGGTAACCGCTTGTTTTACAGGGGCCTGAGAAGGAAAGTACCTTTAAGGAAAATTTTACACAACTTGGCTGACATAAGTGGACTAGAGTCATGACCAATGTGATAATGTGAAATTGCCGCAAGTTGTACTTTGACTGTGGAACTGCTGGCACCATCGTTAAAAAGAGTGGTTAAGAAATCAAGCACTAAAGGGAGAGGAACTGTGAAGGATTCAGGCCTTGCCGCCCGCCCACAAAGAAAACCGCTTCCACTTGCTGCGGTAGACTTTCCTAGTGGACGGTTTATGAGCTGCCACCAGGATCGCCTTAACAGGGGACGAAATACCGGAGTCCTGATCAAGAGTGGAACTGGAGCAGCCAAGCAGTCAGCTTCAGGTTGTCCAGGTTCGGAGGAGATAGGCAGGATGGATGAGATATCAGATCCGAATGGGATCTAGAATCCAAGGAGGATTCACCGAGTGAGACCTTAGGAAGGGGAACCAGATCTGCCGAGGCCAAACGGAGCAATGAGAATCATTCTGCAACCCACCCGAGAGGCTTTCTGAAGAACTTGGAGCATCAGAGGCAAGGGTGGATAAGCATACAGAAGACCGGGTGGCCAAGCATGCACCAGAGCGTCTCTTGGGGAACCTCCTGGAGGAGGTATCAGAGTGAAAAAACTGTCGACTTGGTGTTTGAGGAAGAGGCAAAAGATCGCATGAAGGAGTTCCCCACCGTGCGAATATGCGTTCGCTACTTGAAAATTGAGAGACCACTCGTAAGGGGTCAGAATGGTGCGACTGAGCTTGTCCGCCAGGATGTTGGACCGACCCGGAATGTGCGTTGCTATTAGAAAGCGGTTGGTGGAGATTGCCCATTCCCAAACTCTCATGGCTTCTCGACAAAGAGGGTAAGACCTCGTTCCCCCTTGCTTGTTGATGTACCAGACAACAGACATGTTGTCCGATTGAATCGCAATTGTTCCCAAGGGAAGAAAGTCCTGAAGTGCTAGCAACGCTAAGAGCACTGCTCTCATCTCTAGAACGTTGATATGCAGTAAGGTCTCTGAATCGTTCCACGTGCCTTGGACGGTCCGCCATAAAATGCCCCCACCCGAGGCAGGAGGCGTCTGTGGTCACCGTGGCGAGAGGGGGAGAAGCACAAAATGGGCGGCCTCCGTGGAGATCTGGGGAGTGAAGCCACCACAGGAGGGACCGCTTGCAAGCCTTGCTGATCGCAATGGGATGATGCATAGGAAGAGCAAGGTATGACCACTGTACTAAGAGAGTCCACTGGAGGATGCGCATATTGAGCCTGGCGAGAGGAAGAAGTGCTATAGCAGACGCCATGGACCCTAGAGCCCTCAGAACCAACTCCGCCGGAACAGAACTTGAGTGGAGAATGGCCCGCACCTGGAGCTGCAGATTTTGAACTCTGTCCGCAGTGAGGAAGGCTTTTAAACTCCTTGTGTCTAACCTGGCCCCTATAAAATCTAAGAGCTGTGTGGGTGCCAGGTTGGATTTCTTTGTATTTATAGTAATGCCCAGATTGGGAGCAAGATGGAGAAAGGAGTCTCGCCAATAGTAGTAGATGCCTTGTTGGGGCGGTAAGGAGCCAGTCGTCCAGGTAGGGGAAGACCTGCACCCCCTGAAGCCTCAGGTGGGCCGCTACCACTGCTAATACTTTGGTGAACACCCTGGGGCTGTGGTGAGACCAAAGGGAAGGACCCAGAACTGGTAGTGACTGGCTCCCAGCCGAAGCGGAGGAACCTCCTGGAGCGCCTGTCCATTAGGATGTGGTAGTACGCATCTTTGAGGTCTATGGAACACATCCAGTGATTTTCTCCCAGAAGGGGGAGAATAGATTGTAGAGTGACCATTCGGAATTTTTCCTTGGGAACTGCCAGGTTCAAGAGAGAAAGGTCTAAAATTGGTCTTAGATCCCCCGTCTTTTTTGGCACTAAAAAGAACCTGGAGTAGAACCCTGATCCGATCTGGTCTGGGGGGATGGGCTGGATGGCTCTTTTCTTTAGCAGATGGCCAATTTCTGCCAAAGCTGCCTCCCGTTGACCAGGTGGAACGTCTGGGAGGGACTTCAATTTTGGTAAGTGACGAAAAGGGATGCGGTATCCTCTGGATATGATCTGGAGAACCCAGCGGTCTGATGTTATGGACTCCCATGCCGCTAGGTGCCCCGAAAAACATCCCCCGACTGCCTCCAGAGTGGAGCAGCCGGGCAACCCCTCAGGGTTGCTGCGCGGGCCGTTCAGAGAAGGGTTCTCTGGACCCGAAGTTCCTGGGAGCCCCTCTGCCTCTAGGGCGGCGTCCTCCCTGTCCTCCTCTGCCACGGAAGGACTGGTTGTCCGGAGCAGGCTGGGATTGCTGCGACTTCCAGAACCACATCTTCTTCTGACCCTTTTGGTTCCTAGAATAGGGCCTCTGGGGTGCAGAGAAGCGGATTCCGATGGCAGACAGCGTCTTCCCGTCCTTCTCGCTCTGGGTCAAAGTGTCGCGAACGGTTTTGCCAAAGAGGGCAGAACCATCAAAGGGGGCGTTCGCAAATGACGCTTTGAAGGGCTCAGAGAAATCGCAATGACGGAGCCAGGCCTGACGTCTAGTGACTAGACCTGCCCCTGCGGCTCTAGCGGTGCCTTCCGTAGCATGGGAGAGTAGCCGCATAGAGGTATTGGTAACTGATCTAAGAGTGGCCATGCGGGTGGAGTGCAGCACTTTGTCCTCCTCCGACATGGACTCTGGGGGAAATGCAGCGTATTCTTTAATGAGATCTCGCTGCATCCTAATAACGTGTGCCAGGTAGTTCAGCGCCCTTACCGAGAAGGTCGCTGAACTAAACATCCGCTTCCCCAAGCTGTCCATCATCCGAGACTCCTTGCTCGGGGGATGGACTGAGGGACTCTCCTGAGCAAGTTCCCTCTTGGTGGCCGCCGCCGTCAACATGGCATCTACCAGAGGCCCCGTACTCCAATGGGCACGGTCAGACGGTGGGCTGAGGATCCTGTCGGGCCTCTTAGGGATTGGCTCCACGGTGTCCGGTTCCTTCCACGCCCTGGTGGTAATGAGGTCCACCAGGGGGTCGGCAGGAGGGGACACCCAAGAGGTAGACGGGCCCGCTTCAAATGCCTCCAAGAACACGGACTCATCCGAGGAAGACTTGGGGGCAGACCCCCCCCCCCTTATACGGAGCATTTCCATGATGTCTCCAAATGAGACATCCTCGGGGGGTGACCGTGGGGAGCCTTCCCCTTCCTCCAAATCCGTGTCTTCCGTGAGAGACTCGGGAGTCAATGTGCCTCCTTTGCATGCTTGCGAGGAACATCCTCTGGGGGGCTGTCAGAGGACTCCTCGCAAGCAGCAACCTGTTCCAGGGGAACATATTGGGGCACAGAAGCAGGCTGTCCCAAGGGCCGGATGGTGGAAGCCTGACCCAGTGCAGAGGGAGCGTGGGACGGAGCCGAAACAAGTGCCGGGGGTCCGGAGACCCTCAACAGGGCCCTCTCCACTACATCAAAGGCCGAAGGGGAGCCGACCTCGACCAAAGGATCCGACAATCGGCTCCCCCTCGGATCCGAAGAGTGGATCGGAGCCGGCGCCCGGCGCCGGATCCGGCGACAGCGCTCCAACACAGACGGCGCCGAAGGAGCACTGATCCCCCCGGATCTGAGGCTCGGATCCAGGCTCCGAGAGGTCGGATCCGATGCACTCGAGGGCAGGGTCGGATCTGAAGTACCAAGTACTATCGGCGCCGACCCACCCCTGGCTCCGAAGCTGCTCAGCTCCAACTGCTCTGAACCCAGGTAGCAGGTCGGAGAAGGAGCAATCGGCTTGAAAAAGGGGGTCGAGCTCCCCCAGGGGGGGGGAGGCAAGAGCACTCCCATCTGCATCTGGGCCTGGATGAACCTTCTCATCATCCGGTCCAGATCAGCATCCGATAGGCTGTACATTGATCTCAACGAGGCTACCGAGGTAGGCCTTGAGTGCCTCCTCGATAGCCTCGACGGAGATCGGGTCTCCTCCTCCTCAGGTCCCGGTGAAAAACACACTGGAGACCGGAGCCGAGGAGGAGATCCAGCCGACAAGGGAGCCATGGGAGAAGCCCGCTTGGCTGGCGGGGCCGAAACAGAGGTCTCGGCCCGCCGCTTATGGTGCTTCTCCCTCCGGTCCCTTTTTCTAGCATCCCTCTCCTCCGAACCAGAAGCGGGAGGTTGAGTCCCAGGAGGAGGAGGGGGAGCCGGAGAGGGAATAACCGTGGTGACGGTTACCCCCGAAGGAGCGGAGGTCGGAGCCGAGTCCGGCGGCAAAAGGCCCGCAGAAACAAGCTTGGACCTCCGCTCCTTCAATGCCCTGGGGTTCAACCCTGCACAAATGGAACATCCAGATGTGAGGTGTTCAACCCCCAGGCATCTAACACACCGTGTGTGGCCATCAGCTGGGGAAAGCCTATGGCCACACTCGGAGCATTTAGAGAAAATAGCCTTGGGCTGCTCAGACATCCCAAGCTAACAAATAAAAGTTACAATAACTAAGGTAAAGTAACTAAACAAAAATCACTCACAGGCCCAACACACACACTACGCTACCAGCGAGGGGAGGGATATAAATTTTAGATTAAACTCTAAAAAAAAAGTAATAATACAAGAGGGAAACCTACACTTTCACACAAATTAACCAAAAATTTTACAAAATTTTACAATTTTAACACTGAATCTATGACTTAGCTGGAGAGCTGGAAAAACAATCTGGTCACCATGCGCGGCAAACGAGATCTGAGGTCATGAGGGTAGAGCAGGGCATTATGGGTGAGGGGAGGAGCTGAGAGCTTGGATCCATAGCTGGTAAACCATGCCGGTTCGGATCCGATATCGGATCCATAACCCACAGGTTGCAGACAAATGAATCTCCTACTTCAGATCAGAAGTTCATAGATGCTGGTGTTGCAGATTTTTATAAGTATAAGAGGCGAGATAAGTTTCCAAAGCTCCTCGAATCCTTGCAATGTTTGGCAGTACATACGTTTGTGAACAGTTTTTTTCATCTATGAAGCTCAACAAATCTGTTTTCTGGTCAAGGTTGATGGATGAACACTTAACAGCTACCTTGCGAGTGGCTGCATCACGTGACATAAAGCCTAATGTTGACGTCCTGGTCTCTGCAAAACATTGTCAGCTAAGCAGTCAAAATGAAGAAAGGCAATAATTTTCATGGACAACAAATTTTCTGTCATAGATTTAGGTGTAATTACTAGAATATTTGAAATTAATACAATAGAATAGTATTGGTCTGTTGCTTCAAACCAAATTCTTTTGTAACATTTTTTCTAATTAAAAAAAAAATATAAAAATACATAGTTTGTGGATGACTTCAACTTGTGCCCCCCCCCAAAAAAATCATTGGGGTTATTTACGGCCCTCATGCTCCCTTGAGTTTTGAGACCCCTGAGCTAGATGCAATTTATACATTTGTCAAGCAATTAAAAGCAGTCAGCTGATTAACTCAAGTGTTTAAAGAAACACAAATAGAAAAATACCAATCCTAATAGTCAAATTTCATTAATCATAAAATTACAGTTTAAAATGACCATATTTATAAAATACAGCAGAAATATATTATTGCTTTCATGCACAAATGGATAAACAGATGTTCTTTGCTGATTGACATTATATATTAAGCCCCTGCTCTTTAACCACACTAGAAAGAGAGATAATCATTTAAACCAGGTTTGTTGTTCTCCTTTAACCTAATCTGTGAATACAATCCTTTAAAATCAAGTAAATTATCACTATCACCAACTCTCACATTTTCAACCATTCTGCCAATGACAAAAAAAAAATCTCACTTGAAATCAATAAGAACAATTGAATGCCTATACAATGCATTACTGTTTTTGTTTTTCTTAGTATCATTCATATGTTCATATATCCTGTCTCTGAGCCTCCTTTTTGTTTTCCAACATAGAAGGCTAAGCAGGAAATAAATGTAGCTAAATATACAACCCTAACAGTACTGTAGTTGCCAAACAAGACACAGAATACAGTCCTATCATATCTCTCTACCCTAACATACGATACATTTTATGTACCTACAATTACCACATTTTGTCATCCTTGACCCAATAGATTTACTTATATTTGTAGCTTGCCCTTTTTCAAGGGCATATTTAATGCTTTTTGCCACAGCTGTAAATAAATTGCAGCATCTGCCCTATCTTAGCTCTCAACTCTGGGAAGAAAGTTAGCATCCAGTTTTTTTTAACCACGTTACATACCTTAGGGGCATCAGCATTATATGGAATAACCATAGCTACACATTTTGCAGAATCTCTCACTGATACTTTTTCACATCTGGGCAGGACCTTGCCACCACCAAAAAGGGTGAAAGTTGTTAGTTATGTACTTAACCTGGTATCTGCATTATCTTCTTTCATTCCTCATCATGTATGGGTTACTGATCCAACTCGGCCGCATTTCTTCAGAATAGGATCCAACTCTCGAGCTCCTCTCACTACTCACAATGCCCTGTACTCCAACCAACCTCCTCAGATTGCGTTTGCTGCCCATAGATAATAGACAGCAAAGGAAGAAGGGAATTTAAATACATCTCCATAACCAGAGGCTCAAACAAACAGGAACAACAGTTCCCAAGAATAATTCTCTCCAGTTCTTCTAGAGTGCCAGAAAGGTGGATAACAGGGTGGGAAGGTGAGGAGGAATGAAAGAAGACAACACAGATACCAACTTATGGAAGTACATAACTAATAAATGTGATGTTGTCTCTTTCATTCCTCTTCACGCATGGGTAGAGTCCCCAGCAATGCAACTCCTGGGTGGTCTCAAGGAAGGATATGCCCAAGCACTGCCAAACCGAAAGAAGCCCTGCTCCAGGAAACAAGATCCAATTTATAATGTGATAGAAATGTGTGAGCCTTAGACCATGTAGCTGCTGCACAGATATCATGTAAAGAGGCCCTGAAAGAGAAGGTGGATGAGGTGGACATAGACCTGGTGGAGTGGGCCTTAGGAGGGTGAAGTAGCTGTAATCCATTCTTATTATAAATGAAGGTGATACCATCTGTAATCCACTTGGCGAGAGTAACCTTTGAAACTGTCTGACCTAGATGGCTAAAAAAGGAGGACACAAATAACTGATCTGATATTCAAAAGGGCTTAGTCCTGTGCAGGTAAAAATGTAACTGTCTGTGAACATCTAGCGAATGCAACAATCATTCTCCCTCATGAGAGAAATTTGGGAAGAAAACTGGTAATTGAACAGTCTGGTTAAGACTGGCTTCTGTAGTTACCTTGGGCATAACGAAAGGGTTTGTATGAAGGGACACTATCCTTGTGGAAGATTATGTAAATTGGCTTAGATGATCAGGTTGAATTTCCAATATTGTCTTTGCTGAGGTAATGGCAATTTCATTCCCTCTTCCATTAAAGAAACTTTAGGTCACAATCACTCGCTGATTCAAAGGGTTTTTGAGTTAAGGTCTACAAAACCACAGTGAGATCCCATGGTGGACAGGGATCCTTTACCAGAGTCCTGAGGAGAAAGATCCCTTTCTAGAATGCCTTGCATAGTTTGGAAGTTGAACAGCAGTTGAGAAGGTTAGCGGCTATCTCTAATTTTCATTCCAGCAACTGAAGTTTGATGGTAGAAGAGCTGGCTCCTTTTTTGAAAAGACACAAGAAAACACAGAACTTCTGAAATAGGTGCCGAAAAAGGGTCAATGTTCTCTTTAGAAGCCCAGAAGACAAATCACTTCCATTTGCTACCATAAACTTTCTTAGTAGCTGGTGTTTGACAGGCTAAAATAATATCTCGGACCGGGGAAGGAAGACTAGACCTTCAAATGGTCACTGGAAGTGGAGAAACCAAGCAGTCAATTTGAGGGACATCAGATTGGGGTGATAACCCTCTATCGTGTGAGAAAGGAGGTCCAGTTTGGGTTCCAGAATCCATGGACGATACTTCAGGTGAGACCAGAGGAAGGGTAACCAAATCAGACAAGGCCAAAAGGGGGTAATAAGGATTACTGAGCACTTCAGATGCTTTGCTTTCTGGGGGAACATTGGGCTCAAAGGTAGCAGGGGATAAGCAAAGAGGGACCAGGGGCCAATCGTGAACCAGTGTGTCCCTCGGAAACACCCCAGGAGGGGGATCAGAGCAAAGTAGTTGCTGCACTTGTTGTTCTGGGGGGATGGAAACAGGCTGGCCCAAATGGCTGAAGATCAAGTCTGCTACTGATTGACTGAGGGACCACTCATAAGGGGTCAGAATGGACCAGCTGAGCTTGTCTGCCAGGACTTTGGATTTTCCTGGTATGTGTGTTGCAAGTAGAAAATGGTCCGAAAACATCGCCCATTCCCAAACCTTCATGGCCTCTCTGCACAGCGGGTAAAAGCAGGCTCCCCCTTGTTTGTTGGATGTTCCACACCACTGACATGTTGTCTATGTGAATCACAATCATTCTTTGAGTGAGAACATCCTGAAAAGCTTGTAATGCAAGGAGGACAGCTCTTATCTCCAGAACATTGATATGCACTTTGGTCTCTGTGTGTGACCTCGTGCCTTGGACCATCCTTCCCTTGTAATGACCCCCAACTGGGAAGCATCTGTGGTCACAGTGGTGGAGGGGGGGATGGAAGAAAGAAAGTTCTGCCTAATGTTAGGTCATCCAACAGCAGCCACCATTGAAGATGCCTTCAGCAAAAGAGTCTGGTAGAGTACAGATCACTGAGCAGGCAGAGTCTATTGAAGGACTCACATAAAATATTTCGCAAGAGGAACTAATGGGATGGTGGCCGCCATACATCCTAGAGCTTGAAGTATTAGCCTTGCCAGTGGAGAAGCTAGATTCAACACTGTTTGGACATGATCTCTCAATCTTAGAATGCAATGAGGGGAAAGAGCAGCAATCTGACAGACTGTATCCAAGGTAGCTCTGATAAACTCTAAAGTCTGCACAGGGAAAAGGTTTGACTTTGCCAGATTTATAGTGATCCCTAGATGATTGGCAAGATTGAAGATGTAATCCCTGACCTGTAGTAATTAATGCCTGGTTGGGGCAGTAAAGAGCCAGTCATCCAGGTAAGGAAACACCCAGAATCCCTGCAGTCTGAGGTGAGCTGCGACTACTGCCATGCATTTGGTAAACAACCCAGAGGCTGTGGTGAGTCCAAAGGACAGAGCCCTGAATTGAAAATAACTGGCTCCCAGCCAGAAGCACAGATGACTCCTGAAAGTGTATGTCTATTTTGATGTGATAATATGCATACTTTAAGTCCACAAAGCACATCCAATCATCCTTCTGCAGCAGCAGTAGAATGGACTGAACTGTCACCATTTGGAACTTTGCTTTCTTTACAAGCAAACTTAATTTGCTTAGATTCAGAATGGATCACAGGTCCCCAGTTTTCTTTGGCACTAAAAAGAAGAGCAAGTAAGTTCTGAATCCTCTGTCTTTTCAGGACCTCTTGGATGACTCTTTTTTGCAGTAGATTTAGAATTTCTGCTACTGCGAACTCCCTCTGACTGGGTGGAACTTTGGGGAGCCTCCTCGACCTCTTGGAGGAGAAAGGAGAAAGGGAATAGTATAGCCACTGGAAATAATCTTTAGCACACATTTGTTTTGTGTTATATCGGTCCAAGCAGTAGGGTGCAGAGAGAACCAACCCCAGACTGCCTCCAGAGATAAGCAGTCAAGCAGCACTTCAAGAGCACTGAAAAGGCCTATCAGAGAAGGGTTCCCTGAAGTCGTAATTCTGAAGACCCCTTCTGTCCTTGGGGTGGTGTCTACCATTGAAACTTCCTCCTCAGCCCCCTAGAGGAAGAATCCCTGTGTTCATCTTGAGAAGACCCCAGAGATTTATGGAACCAGGTTTCATTTCCACTGCTCTGAATTTTAGAAAAGGTGCACTGTGGAGTGGAGAACCTAACCCTGACAGCAGACAAGGTCTTCCCTACCTGCTCTCTGCAGGTTTAGCTCTCTTTGATCGATGGACCGAAGAGCGAGGATCCATCGAAGGGGGTATTAACAAAGGATGCCTTAAAGGGCTCAGAGAAATCACAAAGCTTCATCCAGGCATGTCTCCAAATAGCAATGTCTGAGCCAGCTGCCCGAAAGGCACCTTCTGTAGAATGGGAAATCAGCCTCATGGAAGAGTTGGACAAAAATGAAAGAGTAGCCAGTTGGAGGGAGACTTTCTTGAACCTTTTGGTGACATGGTCTCTGCCAGAGAGTCTGATAACTCTTTCACCAGCTCCCTCTGCAAGCAAGTAAAATGTGCCAGGTAGTTCAATGCCCTCAGTGAGAAAGTGTCCAAGGCATAAACACACTTACTATACCTGTCCATCACTCTGGACACCCTGTTTGGAAGATGGACAGTGGAGCTCTGTTCTGCTAGCTCCTTTTTGGTAGCTGCTGCCACAGCTATGGCATCCACTGGAGTACCCTTACTCCAATAAGGTCCATCTTTGGGTGGAGATAAAAATTTGTCTGGGCACTTGGGGATTGTTTTGATCAAATCTGACTCCTTCCAGGCCCAGCTGGACACCAAATCCACTATCTTGTCCACCAGGGCAACCACCCAGGATGTAGATGGGCCCATCCCAAAGGCCTCCAAAATACAGGCTCCTTAGAGGCAGGTGGTTGGGCTGACAACCACCTCTCTGCTACAAGATCTCTAAAGTATCTCCAAAGAAGATGACCTTTGGTGGTGATCTGGGGATCCTTGCCATTCATCAAAGTCTGCATCCTCGGGGACAGACTTCGAGGGGGAGTCAGTGTGCCTCCTTCTGCACATCCTTTTACGAGGAATCTCCTCAGTGAGGTGCTCAGTGAGGTCTCAGAAGAGGAGGGGGTTCCCACTGGGGAAAGAGTTTGTAGGCCATTCTAAACAGGCTGACTCAGGACAGGAATGACAGGTTCAAGTCTCTGATCCACGGGAAGTCATCAGGAGGGGTTGTGGCTCAAAGAGACCAGATCCCTATGGGTAGAGTAAGCCCTTTCTACCACTAGGAATGCCAAAGGTCATAGAGAATCCCTCCCAACTCCACCAGAGCCGAGGCTACAGAAGAAGAGAGGACAAGAATCCCTGAGCCCTGGGTCCCTGGTAGAATTAGACCCGAACTGTCCAGTGCCGAAGCACCAAGAGGAAGAGATGGCTCCAACAAAGTAGGAGCTGAACCCCTACCCCTGGATCCAATGGGGACATCCCAGATCCAAGACCCTATACGATCCAAAGACAACAGAGCCAAGGAGGTCAAGGCAACAGTCGGAATGGAGGATGGCAGGCTCAGTAAACCTGACCCTGGATCCCTCGGTTGGCTATGACTCTGAGACTCCAAAGCGGAGGGATGGATCGGAGAGGGAGAATGGACTTGGAAGGAGAGACTTGCAGAACCCACAGGGTATGGCACTGAGAAGACTCCCAGCTGGATCTGAGTCTTGAGAATCTTCCTGATCATCCTGTCCATGTTGGCCTCCAAGACTCCTGAATACCTGGAGGAAGCTATGGAAGGGGGTCTGGAGTGCCTGGAGGGAGTCTGCTGTAGTCCAGGGGGAGGAAATGAATTGAACCACAGCCCCTTGCTGCTGGATCCATAGGCCTAGGATCTGAGATGGAGGGGGCAAGCAGTTTCAGGTGAGTTTGAGATAAAGACTCACCCCGACGGATCTGAGGAGAAATTCGGATCCGCTGGAGCCAGTGTGTGTCTGTGATCCATAGTTGTCAGATCCAAGGACCTCCCAACCTTAGCAGGTGGCTCCAAAGACACCCTCAAAGACTTATTAGGGTGCTTCTTGGAGTCGGAGGATCCCAAATGACTCTTGGAGGGGATTGAGCTCCTGGAGAGGAAGCAAGCAAAAGATCTTTCAAAATCAATTTGTTTCTGCAGTAAGATATTGCTCTTGGGTTAAAACTCACACAAATAGAGCAGGCCAACCACAGATGTCCTGCACCTAGGCAGTATACACAAAGAATTTGCATCGGAATGTGGGAACTTGTGGCCAAATTCTTAGCACCATTTGAACCCAGAGGATTTGTCAGCCATAACAGAAAATTACCACTCTTACACACAAGACTCTTAAGACAGGAAGGAAACCGGAGACCCTGACAAAACAGTACACATCTAAAAGCAAAGAGTTTATATATTTATTATATATTTATTTATTAATAGAAGGGATATAAGAAGTGTGAGGGAAACGAGAAGGGGAACCTAACATTCAACAGCTACTCCAAACGGCAGGAGAGGAAGTAAACATAAGAATATAATAGAAAATGAACTTATCTGGATAGATGATCCCCAAAAGAAAACCACTGACTGCTCAAGACTAAACACGACCATGTCTGATTCTGCTGGATGCAAACAAGATCTGGGGAGGTTGGTTGGAGAACAGGGCATTGTGGGTAGTGGGAAGAGCTCAAGACTTGGATCCTAGTCTGATTGACAAACCTCGATGCTTTGCCAGAGATGGCCTGCATCGGTCATCCCTGGACTTCCAGATACTGGCCAAGGCTCTTGCCACCCCTATAGTGCCTTTTTAGGTGGTGTTCCAAAGACCAAATTACCACAGTAACAGCTACAAACAAATGTAGTCTGAGGGTCATGCTGCTCAATGCTAGAAGTCTACATCTCAAAATGCATTCACTCAAAGCACTCCTTAAAATGGAGAACATCGACATTTGAGCTGTAACAGAGACCTGGTTCAAGGCAGCAGAAAGCACCCCTACGCTACCAGGCTATAACTCATTCCACACCTTTCGGCCCCAGAACTTGGACCAAAGCTCCAAAGGTGGTGGTGTTTCCATATTCATAAAGGATGCGCACACCTCTAGACTGGTAGCCCAACATAACACATCCAAGATACTTCAGGTGCAACTAACATTGGGTAAGACAGCGATTCAGGTCATAGCCTGCTATAGGTCCCCAACCAAGACTCACACTCCACATTCCTAAGCATTCTGGAGAATATTGGGGTCTAACCTAACACTCTCATACTGGGTGACTTTAACTACCCCTCCATTAATTTGGAAAACTACTTGTGTATCAATACACTTGCCCAATGTTTCCCGGAATTCATTAATTCTAATGCCATGGACCAGCTCATTCTTAGCCCCATTAGAGGTAGCAACATCCTTGACCAGGATGACTGTTGCTCTATACCATTAGTTAACTCCTCCCTGGTTAGATCTGACCACAAACTAATCACCTTGGAAATCCATATCCCTCCCACCCCCCACCCCACAAAGGTAACCACCATGAAAAGCTTCTCCAAAGCTAACATTGGGCTCCTAAAAACAGTGGTGGCTAACTTCACGTCACCATGCAAATGGAGAATAGTTGCATGACCGCCAAATCATATACCAATGCATTGTGCAAACACATACACAAATGCATGGATCTCGCCATTCCCAAAAGGACCAAGACGCTCTCCTCCAAAAAAGGGAAGTCAATCTGGTGGTCCCCTGTCATAAACAAACTACAACAGGAGGAGGAAAGTGATGTGGAATAAGGTAAAGTCCCAAGACTGGAAAAACTCCTTTATCAGAACAAAAAGTTGAGATCCCTCATCAAATCCTCTAAAGGTAACTGTGAAAACAGAATTGCAGCAGATAGTAAAGACAACCACAAGGCCTTCTAAAGTTATGTAAAGAATCTCCATGGCAATACCCAGATTTGCTCTGAGCTATTGCACAATGGTACCTCCTATACTGAGCCAACAGATATTGCCAATATACTGGCAGACAGATTCAGTACCAACTTTACCCTTCCTCCCCAAAGGACCAATCACAATACCAAAAGATTGCCAGGCACCCAGTATTACTGCTGCACATGTTAAAACAGCTCCAAGGCCAGGAATATAGCTTCTATGGGACCTGACAATACCCCTGGCTGTGTTCTACATGAACTACAGAGTGAACTGGCACCTCACCTGTGTGCCCTGTTCAATCACAACCTCACCTCAGACTTTGTCCCTATCAAATGGCACACTGCTACAGTTATCCCTGTCCACAAAGGAGAGAGCAACTACAGACACTGAGAACTACCGCTCCATTAGCCTGACATGTCTGATATGCAAAGCTATGGAATGCATCATCATTGACCTAATAAACAAGGATATAGGGAATCTCCAAACTCTGGATCCTACACAGTTTGGTTTTGTGAAGGGTAGATCATGCCTGCTCATCTTGGTCGACTTCTTTGAGTCAGTCACCAGAGCTGTGGATGAAGACAAGGTGGTTCATACAGCCTGCCTTTATCTGGCCACGGCCTTTAATACCATTCCCCACTCAGGAATCATTGAAAAACTCATTAAGCTAAGCATCAACCCCTATATCACTAGGAGTCCCACAGGGTTCAGTCCTGGGTCCTCTTCTGTTTAGTATCTACTTCTCTGAAGTCCAGGCCAACACAAAGGGACTCTGGCTGACAAAGTTCTCAGATGACTGCAAGTTGGGAATGATTATTAACTTCCAAGTGATGTTGACATCCTACAGAAAGGCCTCACTGAGACCAACGACTGATGTCAGAATCATGGCCTTCAGCTCAATGGCAAAATATGTGTCATCATCCCCCTTGGGAAAAAAAACAGCTCCCTTAAATTATGACATCGATGGTAGTCCACTGAACACAGAAGGCGTTATAAGAGATCTGGGAACACAGGTTAACAGCAACCTCTCTTTTGACCACCACATTGCCACTGTGGTTAGAAAGCCCTTGTATGTGGCACATCTCATTACTAAGGGTTTTTCATCCAGGAAGAAAGAGGACATTGTCTCCCTCTACTCTTCCCTCATTAGGCCAATCATCAAGTACAATGCCCCATTTGGCAAGTACGTCACTAGACATCTGCAACAACTGGAGAGGCCACAAAAGTACCTCACAAAGAGGATCCTAGGCCTTAAACACTTGCCTTATATGGACAGACTCAAAAAACTCCAACTATTCTCGGTCTCATATCACCTAATTACAGGCGATCTCTGCTTGAGTTACAAAGCCATGTCTGACCCAGTTCTGTTAGAAATGCTAATCTAAAGAAATCCCAATCTCTCCGCACCACACATTCTAGAGACCTCAACTTCATTACCACAATCAACAGAACATGCTGGAGGGACAGGTTCATAACCCAGAGACTGCCCGTGCTATGGACTAAACTTCCCATACATGTCAAGCAGAGCACCTCATTGGCCCTCTTCAAGAGAGAGATCTTGATGAGTGGATGGGAAACAGAAAATTCACTCCGGTGGCTCTATTCAACAGAGGCACTGGGAACTAAGGTCGGGTGGCATGATGCCAGGGTAATCCTATGGGCTAGGCCTGTATCCTAGTACACACCTATGAACCTATAAGTGTAGATATGACTTTGAGACTGTATCTTTGCAATAAATAGTGGAAATAAATCTTGATTTGTTAACATCTTTAATAAGGGATACATTCAAATAATCAACTTTATCATAACTAAATGTGCAAGTAAACTTCAAAAATTGTGAGACTAGTACCTCCAATTCTAAAAACATGACATTTCTACCCCTCTACAAAATAAGAATGGCATTTAGAAACTTAAAATAGGCATACACCATATCAAACAAAGGTGAAGTGAAAACATTGTTTCTCTCATTCCACCAGAACCAGGCTGGCATAAATGGGGGTACATTTTGCCTCATAGCAAACCCTGAAATCTAGCTGAAAAATTCAGCTTCAAAAATACAAAGTTGTTAAGTACAATGTCTAACAATTCATGTAACACCTAAGATTTCCCTATTATCAAAATAATTACCATCATTCAAACAATTCAAGTCCAGCCTGGTGTGGATTGATGGAAAATTAAAAACATCTATACTGGCAAATAAACTATCACTGTTGTAATGTAATCTAATCTATTTAACATCAAGTAGGAGCCAGGAATCATGCAAACAAAGAAGTTATGTTCTTACCATAATGTTCCATGTGTGTTGTCTATCTCAACCATTATTCTTACTGATGGGTCGGGATCTGAGGAGTCGGATCCGTCTCGGCCTTTCCAATACCTTAAAGTCTTCAGCAAAGCTTGTGGGTCTCTTCCATACCCAGAATGCAGTTCCCCTACTTCCTCAGATCATGTTTGCCCACCCAGATAGAAATTATACTCTTCAATAATATGGAAACTCCATAAACAATAATAGAACCTCTAAGGCTATAGAGATTCATGAAACCATAGCTTAGTCTTCCAGGAGGGGGATGAAGTGCAGGGTTGTGAGAATAAAGGTCAAGAGGGGCAACACACATGGAATGTTACGGTATGCACTTCCCACATCTATCCATAGTCCTAGAATCCTTACAAGGAGAATGGATAGCAGAACTAGTTTCAGAGAGTTACTACTTCGTGGCCACCACCATGACCATAGCATCAACTGCTAAACCCTTTGTGAAGAAAGTTTGATCCTTTGGGGCTGTAATGTACTTATTTGACCTCCTATGAGTAGGCTGTATGGAGGTGACCATGGGGAACTTTCTGCTTCATCAAGGTCAGTATCTGAAGTGACTGACTTCTGCGGGGAGTCAAGATGCTTCCTCTTGCATGTTCTCTTCAGAGGGTCTTCTTCAGTGGGGTATTCTGCAGAAGTTTTGGAAGAGGGGAGGAGTCCCCTGGAGAACATCCTCAGGCTTTGAATCCCTGTGATCCTGTGGATGGGAGTGAAGAGGAAAAGACACCTGTGCTGTAGTGGGAGGAAGCACCGATGGAGACTGTGCCTGAGACTAAGAAATGGTCATAACCCTCCTCATAACCTCAAAACCAGACTACCCTTGCTCCAAGGAACTCCCTGGTCTGGACAACAAGGATGTGGGGCCAGAAAGAGCCCTCAGCACAGGAGATGGAAGCTCCAATGAAGAGCTAGGAGATTAACCCATTCAAGCCAAAGCCCCATGAGACAGTGTCGGATATGAAGTGACCCGAATCTACTCCAAGGAAGCGTCAGCTCCCAGAGGTTTCCTGCTCTAAGTGAAAACACTTGGGGAGGAAATTGGATTCAAAGTACCAATAGATGGTCTTGGATCTGATACAGACACTAGCTGGATATCAGAGTTTTCTGGCTCCTAAATTGAAGGACGGCTCAGAGGAGGAGTAGGCTCCACTGGGGTAACGTGACTCTGATCTGACTCCTTTGGGTTTGGATCCAAAATGAAGCTTGGCCAAAGCAGGTGTCTTAAGAAGCCTCTGCACCACTCTGTCCACATCTTCATCTGAGAGGCTCCTGGTAGACCTTATAGACAGCATTAGGGATCTGGATTTAGCAAGAAAAGGTGATGGAAGCCAATCAGTGATATGCTCCAAGGATAGAGATCGACTCCAATAATGAAACTCAGATGTCAGTGGGGGCTTTGGAGCAGACTCTGTGGAGGTCTTTGGATCCGAAAGTTTGGACTGATCAAAGGAGGTGTACCTGGCTCTGTAGCAGCTGTATGCTCCATAGGTACTGTCGGAGTAGACATCTTTGGTTGCTTGGTCCTTAGCTCCGACAAAGTTTTCGGAGCAGGAGATAACAGTTTCCCTGACCTCTCAGACTTGTCAGATTTAGGACAGGAGGGATCTGAAGAAATAGCCTCAGAGAACAGCATTCTAATCAACCATTTCAGAATCAACTTGTTCTTATGTTCTAATAATGCCCTTGAGTTAAAGGCATGACAAGAGCACGATTCTTCCAAATGAACAGGCCCCAAACAATAAACGCGCAAGGTGTGCGAATCACTGAAGGGCATCTTCTTGCTGCATTCTTGCATTTCTTAAAGCCCAAAGGCTTACCTTCCTTTGGGACATATTAGAAGGCAGCCTAAAGAAATCTCTAAACTAGAAAAGCTAACTAATCCAAGGAAAACTCTACTATTGAGCTACATCAAACTATATTAACACCAATAACAACCAGAACAACAACAATAGAGATAATAAAGAAGAGAAGTCATCTAACTTAAATGGACTTCAGGAAGGGAGGGGAAAGTCATCTAACTTAAACAGACTTTGAAACATGGGAAAAGTCCTCTAACTTAAATGGACTTGAATAAACTTTGGTTGACCTTTTTAATTAAAGCGAATGGTAACCAATAAGGAAAGACTCACTGCAACTATAATAAATCCCAGAAGGAGGAGAGAGGAAGAGGGGAGGGAACACCACCTAAGTAAAATGGGTGTGTATTGACACTCTCAAGCTAAGAAAGGCTACTGATAGGGAGAAACTAGCAAAAAATTACAATTAACTAGTAATTATAGAAAATAAGAGAAAAATATAATTAAACGTAGCCCCAAGCTTGCTTGAAGAACCTTCTCACAGCACAGCAAACACTTGGGGAAGTAGAGGAACTGTATACTGAGTAGGGAAGAGGCCCACGAGCTTTGCTGAAGACTTCAAGCTATTGGAAAGGCAGAGATGGGTCAGACTCCTCGGATCCGACCCATCAGTAAGAATAAAGGCGAGATTGACAACGCATCATGAATTTTGTCATCACAAAGGTGCTTACAATGATGGTCTATATAAGCTGCACGAGGCTCAGTTTTTTTTACTTACCTGCAACTACTATAGATCTCAATGGTGGTCATTGAAATCCTTATGTATTTTTGGGATCCCAAATATAGGGGGAGTCACAGGTTTGTGAACCACACAAAGTTATACATTTCATGAGATATACTGCCTTGACTAACTATATCTAACAACAATAATCTATTTTTGCATAAGCAATATTGATCTTGTTTCTAGATACCCTTTCATACGTGTTAGTATCATTCCAAATCTCAAACATTTTACTCAAATAATCTATATAATCCATAATTAACCACTCCACCACCTTTAGTTTCATGACCCTGACAGCCTTGTTGTTCATGTGCTGACAAATTTCTTCACAATGTATTTGCAATCATTTTCCTAATTTGCTCTTCATGTTACTTTTCAACTACTGTCACCAAAGGATGTTGACAGAGCATAAACACAATTTTCCTTTTTAAAATATCACAGGGGTGGGGGTTGGAATTGTTTTCAAAGAACTTCAATTTCAAATTTTGAGTAAACAGTTTAAGCTGAATAAGCATGTATATGATATCAGTTTTGAAACATGGAACAAAAGAGAAACCTTTACTTAACAATGAATAATGTCCTTCTTCACATCAAGTTGCTTCAAGTTAAAAATCTTAAATTGCTGAATACAGTTAAATAAACCGAACACTTTTTTTAGGAAAAATACTCATTCAGCAAAGAAGAATTGCAAGCTTTGTTAAAAACATCTCCCAATTCTGGGATCAATGGAGGGAAGGTCACCACATCCAGGGCCTCATCTTCCCAAAGATCATATATCCTGCTTGTCTTGGAGAGCCAGTGATTGCTCCCAACTGAATACATCCTTAAATCTAGTCAGCATTTGGGAGAAAAGAAAATGAAAAGTTATGTACTCACCATAATGTTCCATTTGTGTTGTCCATTCTCAGTCTTCCTCAACTGATGGGTTCGGATCCAAGACTCGCATCCAACTTGGCCACTTCTTCCATAGCATAGGATCACAGAATTCTCAAGCTCCTCCCTTTACCCCTAGTGTGCCACCAACCTAATATACCTCAGAATGAGTTTGCTGCCCCTAGATACAATAGGACAGTGGCAGAACAGAAAAGGAGCTCAAATAAGGAAGAGAAATTCCTATAATACTCTACCAGGAAAAAGCTGAAAGACAACACACTCTTCGATCTCTCCAAAAGAAAATAAAGCAGGGGGTAGGTGGTTGGGGAGCTGAGGAAGAATGAAAATGGACAACACAGATGGAATGTTATAGTGAGTACATAACTTTTTCATCTGATGTTGTAATTTTCATTTCATTCATTCCACAACTGATGGGTCAGAGTCTCTAGCTACCACAACCCTGAGAGGACCCTATGGAAGGATATTCCGGAGCACTGCTGAGCCAAAAGCTGCTCTATTCCTAGAGATCAGATCCAATCTGTAATGAGCAATAAAGTTACATGGATTAGCCTATGTTGCTGCTGCACAAATATCACCCAAGGATCCTCTAGACCAAAAGGCTGAAGTGGGCCCTTGTAGGCTTTGATAAAGATCAACCTAATTGTCCCCAGACAAAGGTAATACAATCAGTTAACCATGTGGCCAATGTAACTTTAGATACTGGGTTGCCTAATCTGGTAGAAGAAAATGAAACAAACAATTGATCAGATTTCCTAAAGTCTTTGGTTCTATGAAGGCAGAAACAAAGTTGTATATACACATCAAACAGATATAACATGCACTCTCCTTTGTTTGAGAAGGTTGGAAAGAAAACTGGGAGATTAATGACCTAGTAAATATTTGACTTAGAAGCTACCTTAGGCAAAACAGATGGGTTCGTTCGCAATGACACCCTGTTCTTATTAAAAATTAGATAAGGGGGATTTGAAGACAGAGCCTGGACTTCAGATATTCTTCTGGCCAATGTAACAGCCACTAGGAAAATGGTCTTCCAAGACAAAAATATGAGGTCAGCTTTGGCCGAAGGTTCAAAAGGAGATTGAGTTAAGGCCTGAAGCACAATATTGAAATCCCAAGGTGGAGTAGGGTCTCTTAACAGGGGTTAGAGTAGAAAACTTCCCTTGAGAAAAGCATTGCAAAGTTTAGAAGCTAAGGTACAGTTATTTACAGTCAGATGAAAGTTAGAAATGGCAGCCAAATATAATTTAATAGTTGAGAAACTAGCCTCTTCATTGAAAATTGAAGATAAGTCAAGGACAGTTAGGATAGGTGCTGAAAAGGGGTCCAAGTTTTTGCTTATGGCTCAAAGAAGAAATCTTTACTCTTGTAAATCTTTTTAGTAGAGGCCTTATGGATTGACAGCTACAAGGAAATTCTATCCCCTTCCTTAGAAGACATGGACCCTGAAAGAGATTTTGTGACCTCCTTAATCAAATCTCTCTGTAGTCTTGTAAAGTGTGCCAAATAATTCAGCAACCTAAGAGCGAAGGTCGGTGAAGCATAGACATGCTTCCTAAATCTGTCCAGTACTCTGTACCCCTGTTAGGGGGAAGGACAGAGGAACTCTGTTCAGCTAGTTCCTTTCTTGTGGCCATTGCAACAACCATGGAATCAACAGGTACTCCCTTACAATGTGCATGGTCTTTAGGAGGGGCAAGAATCTTATCTGGTCTCTTAGGAATTGGCTCAGTCATGTCCCAGTCCTTCCATGCCAGCAAAGAGACCAGGTCTACAAGTTCATCAGCCAGAGGAGCCACCCATGAGATATATGGGACAAACCCAAAAGCCTCCAGAAATACTGATTCCTCTTGGGAGGGGGGTATCAGAAGACAAACAACCTCTTTGTTTAAGAAGCTCCAGAATGTCTCCAAAGAATATGTCATCAGGCGGTGATCTGGGGACCCCTCCTCCTCATCAAAATCATTGTCCTCAGTTAAGATTCCTGCAGGAAATCTAAGCACCTCCTTTTGCACATACTTTTACGAGGGACTTCCTGCTTGGAATACTCCGGGAAGTAACGGAGGAGATAATAATGCCCTGATGGACTGGCTGAAGGCTTCATCAGGTGGCTGTCCCAGTAGAAGGGATGATCAAGGTTCAGGACACAAAAGAGAATTGGATAATGATGTCTGATCTGAGGGGGTACAGGGATGTCTGTTATCTAGATATAGAGAAGACCTTCTTCACCATCTCAAATGTGGAGTGCCTAGGAGAGACAGATGTTAACAGAGCCAAAACTGAACTCTCTCAGACTGTCAGCCCTGCAGGTCCATCAGCACTCCACCCAAGGAGGGAGTCAGACACCAGCTATTTAATGCTAAGACTCCTAGGGGAAGAGACAGCTCAGAAATCCTCAGAGTCAACTCGACTGCCCCAGACCTGGTGCTGATACTTCAGATCGGAGATGCTCGGTACCAGTCACCTCAGAGGAATCATCTGAGTTGAAGTAACAATAATTTTTGGATCCAAAGAAGACACCCCCAAATATTTTGGATCTAATGGCTCCAAAATGGAAGGATGGATTGGAGAAGAACTCAAAGGTGAAGTGGTTCAAGGTCAGCTCTCAAACTCAGAGGGGGTCAGAGCCAAGAGGACACCCATTTAGATCTGTGTGCTGAGGAACTTCCTCATCATCCTGCCCCATCTGCTTTGGAAAGGCTCCTGGAGGACCAAAGAGAAGAGGTAGTAGAAGGAAGTCGAGAATGCCTTCTGGGCAACTCCTCAAGAAATGGAGAGAGGTGCGTGGAAGAAACAGACTCTGATGGCAATGGAGGGGTATGGATCTAAGGAGATCTTGCAGTCTGAGAAGTCAGCTCTGGTAATGATGGAGCCATCTTTTTTAAATACTTTGCTTGTTGGATACATGGAAGGAGCCGAGGTCAAAGTCGAAGGACGGTCAGACCACCTTTGTAAAATCCAAATGTTTTTCTGACATCTTGAAAAAGAATAGGATTGAACTACTAAGCACAGAAGTAAAGTAACACTAACAAATATATGTATGTATTTTTTATATATACTGTAAGAATGAAAAAAGGGCGAATAACTACAAATGATGGCAGGTAAGAGTACTCAGAGTACAAAACAGTAGTTGGAAAAGAATACCTAAAAAGATGGAAATAAGGAGACGTTATCAGGATAATATGGGAGAGAGGATGAAAACATGTAAAATATAGAAACTATCAAAACTCATGTAAACCACAAGGAAAAATTAGCAAAAAAATGCATTATAATACTCAAGAGTTTGCAATCCACATCTGTACCAATGTCAGCAAATGAGATCTGAGGTATGTTAGGTTGTCAGGGCATTATGGGTAATGGGAGGAGCTTGAGATTTCTATAACCTTACACTCTGGAAGAAGCGGCGTCATATTTGAGCCTCAGATCCGAACCCATCAGTTGAGAAATGAATGAAAATGGCATCAGATTATCTGTTTGGGTTTCTGAATTTGTTTTTCCTCAGAGGAAACTGACTGGTCAGACTGACATTTCTGAAACCTCAGATTACAGATCCCCTTCAAAATAAGGATCCTGTGGTGGTTAAACAGAGATAGGAGTTCTGGTCTTAATCATAACTCAGGTTTGCACCACATAATCAACAGACTGAATAACAGATCTAGCCATAGCCACCCTGTAACATGTTGGGTCTTCTGCCTCATTTTTTACATGCACTGCCATGAAATCACAAATAAGCAACAGAATGTGGACCCCTAACCTCCCCTGCAGTTTACCCAGTCTTAGGTAAACTGACAAATTAGGCTAACAGGATCCATGGCACCCCCCCCCCAACAGCCCATCCTGGCCTACTCACACTAAGGTTACTTTCTTCCTTTCTTTTTTCTCATACTTTGCCTTACTCTTCAGTTTTTTCCTGCAGTTATTCATTCAGCATGGTCAAAGCAAGACTACACTCGGATAACTGCATTAAACCAAGGGGACAGAACCCATGGGTGTCCTGGATGCTCGGAGGCACATTTTAATTTTTTCATCCAGTGACTGAACAAAAAACATGATCAAACAAAAAAGACATTTAGTCTTGCTCTTCAACTTCATTTCTCCCCAACATTCTTTCAGCACATCCTAATTAACCAAGACTATACTATAATACCTGCAGTGTAAACAACATTGTTAAGCCGAGGGACTGGGGGAGGCTCAGAGATGCATTTTATATATTTTTTTTAAGCAAACCTTTTCATCCAGTGACTGAACAAAACCCATGATCAAAAAAAGAAATTTAGTCTTACTGTTTAACTTTGTTTATCCCTGCATCCATTCAGCACATCCTAACAATGACTGCACTATAGTACATGCAGAGAAAACAGTATTAAGCCGGGAGTCTGGGGGCTGCTATATCTCCAGAAACCGTGAGGTTTATAGATGGTCAAAGATGCATTTTAGAGCTTTTTAAACAAACCATTCTTTCCAATGATTGCTTAAATAAAAACCATGATCAAGGAAAGAAGTTTAGGCCGGTATTCGTAGTTGTTGCGCAAATGAGGTAGGGGCATTCATGATTTTTTTAAAAGTGAGAGTAGCTAAAGCACAATTTCAAAGAAACCATTCATGCTAATGTACAATCCCTGTTATTTACTGTTAATAAATTAAGTATAATGAAATGTAAATAGGAAATTGTGTGAAGTTGCACATGCTAATGAAGTGTATTTACAATTCATAATCCAATACCCGTACCTTAAGCCTGTAAGCACATCCACTGTTAAAAGCATTGCTGCACCTCTGAGATCTACTTTGAAATCCATGAACTTGTCTCCAGCAATCACACAAGTACTAAATGACATCAATTTCCTCATTGATCCCTTCAGTAGTTTAACCATATATCCACAAGCACTTAAATGGACAGTTTCTCCATTGATCCCTTAAGGAGTTTAACCACGTATCCACAAGCTGTAAATGACAGCATTTCCACAGAGATCTGAATTATTTTCCCCAACAATCCCTTCAGTAGTTTGCCCTTTTATGCACAAGCACTTCAATGACACCAAACTGAAACCTTTTCCCCAACAATCCCTTTAGTAGCTTGACCATGTATGCACAAGCACTAAATGGCACAAAGTAAATCATTTTCCTCAGTGACCCCTTTAGTAGTTCAGAGTGATTTACACATTTTGTTTGCAAATGAGGCCTTTTATGATTATCTCCATGAATAGGGGTAACTCACTAACGTCTAAGGTGACTTGCCCACATAATATGCCTCCCTTTAATGTTTACCCTCAAATACTTTACTCCTTTACTTTAATTAGGCATGTTTCCATAGTTAGTGTGAATCAAATACACCGACTAAATTTGTATATCCCTGTAGTGTCCCTATTTGCGGATTACCACTGCACACTAAAGGAGGGCAGGACTATGAATATCGCCCTTAGCTTACTCTTCAACTTTGTTTTTTTCTCCATCTTTTCAGCACATTCTAACTAATCAAGACTGCAACTCTAATAACTATAGTGGAAATAATTGTATTAACCCAGGGGTCGCTAGGCCCCCAGAAGCCATAGGATTTCTAGATGCTCTGAGATGCGTTTAAGAGTTTTAAACAAACCTTTTCATTCAATGACTGTCTGAACAAAAACATATTTACAGAAAAAAAATGGAAAGAAATTCAGTCTTACTACTCAACTTTGCCTTTTCCTGCATCCTTTCATCACAACCTAGCTAAACAAGATTACCCAGTAATAATGAAATTAAGCTGGGGGGCTACTGAGCACCCAGAAGCCATGGGGTTTATAGATATTCTGATGTACATTTTAGAGCTTTTTTCCCCAACCTTTTGATAAAATGATGACCTTAACAAAAATCACATGTACAGAAAAGCAAATCAATCTTACTCTTTTTATTTCAAGGAAGAAATAAGTGGTATCCAACTTTTAATGCTCAAAGCTGACCAAACACCAGTTCACAAGTAAATTGAAGACAAATACTTTGAGGATAAATACATCATATCTGACAATAATACCAGGCCTCCTTACCACCCACCTCAAAATAAGTAGTCCCTTTCTGTGTACCCCCCCCCCCACCATGGTGTTATAGTGGTTAAAATTAAGACAAATGGCTGCAGTCATACTTTAAGCTGCTGTTGTCACATCTATGTCTCCTCATATTCTACCAGCCATCTTCTGTGTACCATTTTCATGTCAGACAGGGACAAAACTGAAAAATAAAATAGAACATAACCCATTTGCTGTCAGACATATATGAATAACATGGTTATTTACTCTCCCTCAAAAGATAACTACCGGAATATATGCATCAGTTGTCTTTGAGGAAAATAGGAAAAAAGATTGCAATAATATTTCTAACTCTTTACTTCCAGAGATGGTACACTGCTCCTATACACACTATAGTGACCCCTCTGAAGTTTATAAAGAAAGTTAAAGAAATAATGACCACACTCTCCCCAACCCAATGCAAGATATAGTGACTTCTGTGGTTTGGGAGGAATGTTAAAGAAACAATGACATCACCAGGACCCTAACCTCCCAATCAAGTACAGAGACCTTCTGTGTATATTTATGAGCAGGGCTCGTTTTAGATTAGGTGGGGTTCACAGCAAAGGGAATTACTAAGCCCATGTCAAAATCCAATTATGCAGCCTTGATGTTTTTTTTTTGAGAAATGACAAATTGAGCAAGTAACAACAGTGTCAGTTAATTTCATCCAAACAACCTTCATCATGCAGTTATAACCACTTCTATGTGCAATTCAAATGTCTGATCATGGTTGGTAAAAAGAATGATGGTGTAATGTTATTTCAGCTTTGTTGCAAACAGTTGCCACATATTAGAATACTGCATGTTGTTTCACATAATCACATCATTCTAGCAAAACCAAAATAATAAACAGCAGCAGACAGTCACTTTTCATCACAGTCCTGTTAAGTAGCCTATCTTAACTTCACACAAATGCACACCAGTCTGCTTGCAAGACGGCTACACACTGATCAACACATTAACATCAGCTATTCCAGTGTGAAAACATACAATGAGAACAGGGAGCCAGTGAAACAGTTTTTTTGTGATAAAATTCAGTTACTTGCTAGTAAGTACACTGCCTGAATACCAGCTAAGAAAAATTTGGAGAACCTGAAAGTAAATCAGCTAGAAAAGGTAAAGAGAAAACATTATCTGGGAAGAATTATGCAGCTCTCCAGCAAAATGTAGTTCAAGCTTCAGCTCTGGTACATGAGATGGCTTCTAGTAATTCAGAAAAAAATACATCAAATGTACTCAGAGGTGATTAAAATAAATGAAAACTGAAGGAGTATATCAACTGAAATTACAAAAGGATGGAAAAAAATTCAGATGAACTGAAAAAAGTGCAAAACTCAGAGGTTGAAATGAAGAATAAGCTATGAAACCTCAAGACAATCCGTTTCAAAAAATTGTAAAGTTAGAAGACAAAATGCTCAGAGAAAAAACAGAAACTGTAAGAAACAGACTGTATCAATTTTATGAAAGCACAAATAAGCAACTACACTGGTATTTCACAACAGGATTTGTTAACTGAAAGGGCATGGGTGTATGCTGGAAATGCATATAAAAACTGTCATGTGTAATAGGTGGGGAATAGTAGTTTTTTATCATAATAGCTACAATATAATTTTTCTCCAAGAATGTAAATGGTATTAACAGGTATAGGCAAAAGGAAAGAGTATTGAATTATATTAAGAAATGCACAGTGCAAATATTAATACTGCAGGACATACAGTTCGAAATAAATGATTATATGCATTTGACAAAAAGTATTTGAGAATGGATACTCAGCAGGATATAAGTGACAAAGGAAAAGGGATGTAATTATACACATGGCTGGGTGGGCTCCAATGATGATAATATGTTTAAAAAAAGACAATAATGATAGATTTGTGGTAGTAGGGGGCTATTGGCAATGGAGGATGATTACACTTGCATGTATTTATATTAATCCAGAAATTGCTGTTGTGGAGCTTAATAAAATTTTGGGAGAAATAATCAGCTTTCAGTAGTGATTATTCTTTATATGTGGTACAGGACTTAGATTTGCAATAATGAGGATATATGAAGAGGACCTAGAAGGGGAAAATATAACAAGAAGGTGGATTTCTGAATAAGCTTTTAACAACTTTATTAAACAATCACTTATGACATAGGTAAACATTAATATAAAAGAAAAACATATCAATGTGTTTCCATTTACATGCATTATACATCACACATGTTTTTTATAACAATTATCAGTCCAACATTACATAAATCGCTTGATTCCTGCCTTCCCTTAAGCCTCACTCCTTCTCCTGAAAACTAGTCTGCATGTATTGTTCTAACGATTTCCATTTATTTCTATGTAATTTGCTCCTTCCCTTTTCTAAAGATCTCAATTCCAGTTCTTTATATGTACTTCAAAACACAGGGTGCATAGACTTTGATTTCCATTTTCTAGTATTTTTGGCATCCTCCAGAATTAAACTTAACAAGGCCTTAATATGTCAAGGCAACTCAGAGCCCATGTCCTAGCTCAAAAGAATAATTTCCTTAGTTACATCCATTTGCACATTCACCATTTTTGAGAGTACTCTGCAAGGATTTTTTTTAAATCTGCCAACTCATTCACTCACAAAACATATGTTCCAGTTACCTCTTTCTTCTCCATCACACCTCCAAAATTTGACATCTACATAAGGAAAAATTCTTTGAAGCCAGCTTGAAGTATTAAAATACCTATGGAAACACTTCCAAGCAAAAATCCTAAACCTTCTAGACTTTGTTGCACACTTGGGAGCCTAACATGTGTCTTCACATTCTTCCCTTCTAAATTGCTTATCGAATCTCTCTTCCCAATCTTTTCTAATCTCCCTTGATTGATTCTTAAAGTTATCATAAAATATTTTATATACCCTATTAATTATCATTTTTTTAACAACAGCTTCTTTTCTAAATTCAACTAAAAACTTTAACAGAGCAGGACTTTCAATTAACATTCCACTATCCTTTTCTCTTTGCCTGTATTCAGATATCTATTCCTGGTAGGAAAGGCAGTCTCAAGCTTGCAGTCCAAATATCTTCTTAGCTTCATCCCATTCTACTATTTCCCCCCTCTAGTTATTTCCTCCCAATACATTGGTCCCACTGCTAGTTTTCTCCAGTAAATTCCAGCCTCCTCTCACATATTCACTGTATCCCTACTTGCAGTTATCCCCATCGGCAAAACCTTTTCTATGTTTTCTTGATGACTTGCTTCTTAGAATACATTCTGTTATTTTAAAGATATAATATTCTGTGTGGTGTCTGCTCTCCCGAAGGATCTGCAATGAAAATCCATCTCTGTCCTTATTTCTTTAACGTCCTCCTGCTTCTTAATCCTCTTTCCACTTTGAATTATAACTTTCTGCTTGTGTTATGTGTATAAGCTTTAACTGTGTAACTCTAAAATATCCCTTTAAATCAAGTAATCCTAAACCACCTTGTTCTTTTGGAAGGATCAGCTTTATCCCACTCGGCCCTTACCCTCCTCCACGCCAGATAAATTCCTCCAATTTTTATTAATTCTTGTCCACAACTTCTCCACTAGTTGATACAAATATACCCGGCCTGTATATAAAACTAAAGGGACAAACATTTTCACTGCTTGTATGTTACTACCCATATCCATCAACAACAGTTTCCAGTTTCTAAGCTTTTGTATTATCTTTTGTTTAGTCTCTGCCCAAATATTTTTAGCTGCCATTAACAGAGCATCATTTCCTTGTCAAACTCACATTCTTGTTTTATTCCAAATGTTTTTTCTTGCAGCATTGCTATTTGCACTCTGCATTTCTTAATATAATTTAAAACTCCTTCCTTTTGTCTATATCTGTAAGGCCATTTATCTTCCCAGATAACATGGGAAGCATAGCCAATATCCCCACTTACTATACAGAAATTTTTTTGAATGTTATGAAATGTAAGAAAATTTTGGAAGAAATAATCAGCATTCAGCGAGGAATATTACCTATGGGGACTGGAATTTAATTTGCAACAATGAGGATGTATATGTATTGAGGGGACCTGGAAAGGAAAATATAACAAAAAAGGTAGATTTTTGAAGACATTATAAAAATATTTGGTATGGAAAATGTGAATTCAGTACAAAGAAATTGGCCAGAATTTGCATACTATTCCTCAAGGTATGATAACTGGGTTCAACTGGATAGAAAATATATTTCACAGGAACGTGTAACATTTCACTGAACACTTCAGTACTCACCATGTAACAGTTTAAGATCATGCACAGATAAAAATACAAAAATGCAGGGTAATTAAAGTAAAAATGGGTGATTGTAACAGGTAGGTGGGAAAGTGCCAAACAGAGGAATTTAAGGAAGGGATTGGATAGTGAAAATTATTTGAGCAATACTAGGGAATATAGAAATTTCTTCAGAAGTGATAGCTACTGAGTAGGATCAAATGAAAATGGAGTTTAAAATTAGGGAAGAAACAAGAGAGAAATAAATATGGTTAAGAAGAAATTAGGAATTATTTAGAAGGATTGGCAAAGGTTAGAAGTATTGCAGAATAAGGGAATCTCAAAGACAAAAAGAGGTGCAACTACAGAGTGCTAAAGAGAAAATAAGAGTACTAGGATAACATGCATAAGTTTAGAAAGATTGCTGATAAGCAACAATTTTTGATCACTCCAGAGCACAAAAACTTTTATTACAATGACTTCGGCAACAGAAAGTAGAAAGGGTCATGGACAAAACTTAGGGAGCCTATAACAAGAAAAACAACCAACCAGAGATGCTGCAGAAGTATTTGTATAAAGCAGAGGAATGTGGAAATCTTTGAAATCAAGAATGAACACAAATGGAAATATTTATGGAAGATGTAATTGGGCCAAAGTTAGAGGTAGGGAAGGCTCGACAACTAATAGTTAAGATAGAAGATGAGATAAAATTGGTGAGATATAATCGATCTGCAGGAAAGTCTCCAGGAACAGATGGTATTCCTGTGAAAGTTTAGAAGTTAGGATGGAAGAAAGTAATAAAGATCGGGGAGACTAACAGTATTTTAAAAGGAGGGGAAGCTATGGTGGCTGTATTATCAATAAACCATGATATAAAGTGTTGTGTACACTAACTAAAAGAATAGCAAAGGTGTTGCCAAAATTGATAGATCATTGTGGTTTTGTGGAGGGGAAGCAAACATTTGATAGCATTAACAGTAGAATAACAAATCAGAGGAAAGCAGAATGCAAGAAAATATTGCTGTTGGTGGGTCTCAATGCAGATAAAGCATTTGACAAGAGTAAACTTGGATTTTAGGAGTAGGGCAATGGAAGCAGTTGCATTCCCTGACACAATAATGTTAATTAGGAGGCTATATGAAGGATTGGAGGCAAGAATTAAAATGGGAGGGTTCCACTCTAAGTTGTGTTTGAACAAAGGAACAAGGCAGATGTGTCCTCGTTCCCCTTTATTTGTTTTATATGTGGAGCTATTGACAAAGAAAATAAAGGACTCAGAAATTCAAGGATATAATTGCTAGGGTAATCAAGAAAAGTTGGCTTTATTTGCAGAGGATATTATTTTGTATGTGATAAATCCAAAAAGGACATCTCAGTGTTGTGGAACATTTTGAGACAGTTTCAATTACTTTCAGGATGTAAAATTAATTAAGATAAAACAAAGGCTATAGCCATAAATTATGTACCCACACATGAATTGGCACACACATACCCATATTTATGAGGACATAAAAAGATGAACTATTTAGGCATAAGGATTAAAAAGGCTTCTATTATGGCAGCAAAGAGTGTGTGGGAACAGATAACACAAAAAACTAATAAAACTGAAAGCTCTTGTTTTATGGATATGGATATCAAGATACAAGCAGTGAAATATGATTTTTCCCCTTTAGCTTTATATACAGGTCAGGCATATTTTTTATCAACCAGAGGAGAAGTTGTGGACAATTAATAAAGAGTTCAAGGAATTTACCTGGGAGGGAAAGAGGGCAAGAGTTAAGTGGGATAAGTTGATCCTTCCAATAGAATAAGGTGATCTAGGATTACCCAATTTGCAGGGACCTGCTCTGGTAGAGTTTCCTGTTGAACCTAGAAGAGAAGCTGCTTTTAAAAAGGGGATCATTAGTAGAATGTATAAAATATTGCACAGTAACTAAAAGAATCTATCAGAGGAGGTTAGAAAAGACTGAGAAGAGAGTGGAAAAGCAATTCACAACTGACCAATGGGAGAGTATATGTACAGTTCCCAAGTATACAACAAAATCCTGAATGTTTAGGATTTTTGCCTGGAAGTGTTTGCCATAGGTATTTTATACACCATGCAGACTTCAAAGAATTTTTCCGCAGATAGCAAATGTTGGAGATGTGACGTAGAAGAAAGAGGTAAGTAAGAACATACATTTTGGTAGTGTAATGAATTGGCAGATTTTAAAAATTCCCTACAGAGTACTCTGTCAGAAGTACTGGGTGAGAAAATAGTTGTAACTAAGGAAATTATTCTTTTGACAAAAAATAAAATCTCCAGGCAACCACCACAGCTAAGAGCATATGAAGTTTATTGAATAAAAACAAGAATAAAAGCTGGATAAGCACTTTAACACGGTGTGTGCTTCATCAGATCCAAATTACAAATCAAAGAACCAAGTTTAAATATCCTAAAACCAATTAAAACAGCCAATAAAAACCTCCTAATAATTTATTGATGAGACCTATGTTTCTTTAACGCTGGCTTTAAAGGCACAGAGCAATTAGAATCCCTGGTAACTTATCTGCCCGCATTCTTAATATCCATTTGGTTTCAGCAAGTTCTACCCTATTGTTGTGATCACCCCCCACCCCCCGTCTGCTGGTATAAGTTGTAAAACCATAAACTCAAATGCATGCCCTGAATTTAAAGAAACATGTTTGGCTAGTGCATTAAGTAAATTGCTATTCCTAATATCACCTTGGTGTTGAAGGTGCACCAAGGTGATATTAGGAATAACAATATACTACAATTAAAATGGATGCTGATGTATCTTAGTGCCTTCATAAATACTTTGCCTGCTAGATAGACTTTCTTTGTGGCTTCCAAAAATAAGTGAATCATAAAGACAACACGTACACAGAGACACACACAGATCTTGCCATCCAAGACAATCCCGAGAAAGGACGTAATGTTGGATGGCACTAGGTCCGACTTCTGAAGGCTGAGGGAGATTTGCAAGCTTATAAAGCAAAAGGTATAACAGAGTGCTTTTCCCATTTCCTTCCACACAGAAGGCATGAATTAGGCTCTCATTTGAATAAAGATAAATGTGGATAGCTTCCATCCTTGGGTCATCAAAATTGGTGTTATGCATCCAATGAAAATACTGGGCCACATGGAAAGGCAAAAGTAGGTAGATAAGTGGGTAGAACAAACAACAGACCTGGGGAGGTGTACAATAAAGCTCACAGAAGTCATTAACTGTGTTTCCTCAGCTTGCTCTGCTTTATCCAGATTTCTTCAGCTGAAAGGTCCATAGCCCACATCTGATGACGTTTTACAAATGAAAACGTAATTCAGAACGTTAATGCAGAGCTTTGTTTTTGTGCTTTCTTGTGACATTAAAGGAAGAGAATTCAACTGTTTGAGAGCTTTATTGTACGCCTTCCCAGGTCTATTGCTTGTTTTACAAGTAATCTTTGTGGACCTAGTGCAATTTACTTTAGATAAGTGGGTAGATTACATTAGAACAATACTTGTCCATTTCACTAAATAAACTACATGAAATTGTACTGGATTTCCCTGAAGTGAATCTTAAATATTGTCAACAGACACTGTATACTGGGATGTGCAGGGAGGTATCCTTAATTTCAAAACTAGGAGGAGGGCAACTATTTGAATTAAAGGGACATGCAGTATGGTAAACATTTTCAGAAACAAAAACTTGTTTAGGAGAAACAGATTAAGAGGGGGTTTCTGGTGTATTTCAGCACACCAGAAAAAAAGCCTTGACTAAACCTCTAGCTTCTTCTGCTAATGGGGCCATATCTATGCTTCTTCAGTCCAGGTATTTCATCTGTGATAGGTATAGCCAAGTGCAGTTTATTTAGATTAAAGGAGGGATTATCCAGGAAGCGTGAAAACTATGAATTTTGTAGTGCAGCCAAATGTTAGAACGCTGCTCACAAACTGGTCTAAAGCCAGCAGGAACTATTTTTCCAGAAGGAAATTCTCCTACCAAACAGAACTAGATGAATGGAAACTGAAGTAGGAGGAATGGACAGAGGACAGTCAGCAAGTGAAGTGATATGCTCCCTGGTCCATCATGCTATCTTGCTTGGCCCTTTTTCTCTATCCATGCCACTTGTATTTCATCATATTGTCTATTCTGTTATACCAATCTGCAATGACTGTTTAACTTGGTAGTTTCTGATGTACCATGGTAAAAGGAAATGAGAGAGCTGCTTCATTGACTATAAAAACTACAAGTTTCCTGAAGCTTTCAAATATTACTTGGGTGAGAGCCTCACAAAGAGGTTCCCATCTGTATTAGGGTGAATTTAAATGTTGAACTATGACATCTTCTGGGAGGGGTGAATTCTGAAATATGCATGCCTTCTAATAACTATACTTCTGTCAGTCTAGGACATGTATCAACTGCATTATACCCACTTTTAGGTGAAAGCTTACAAATCTTACAAACCATCTGAGCTATCCTGCAGACCCTCTTCCTCACATACTCATTAGTAATCTCTCTGAACAGGTCTTCAATTTGTCTTAATGTGTTCTCCTGATAATGAATTAAGTGGGCCTGACAGCTAATGGCTCTGATCCCAAAAGTGGCAGATGGATACAGCTTGCAAAACCTATCAAACCTATTTCCTTAACACTACTGAGGCTGCTGAGTCCTAGCACCAACTCAAATAAACTGGCAACATTTAGAGATACCACAGCAAAAATTTGTTAATTTTTTTTTAAATGATATTTGCATTCTTCCTCACCAGTCTAGTTTTGGTGCAGGGGAATGTAAGACATGTTCTAGAAAAATGCTATCAAAGGCAGACTCAAATGCCTACAGCTCCAAACATATGGCAAATGTTTAGATTCTGACATACTCAGAAGATCAGAGTATATTTTCTGAGTGCCTAACTGTTCATAGTCCACTTAAAATATTCTCTGTTAAGAATCATTAGCATATCCAAAACAGACATTCTCTAGAACACACTGAAGAAAAGCACATCACAATCTGTGTCCTAGCCTAATGTGGAATGTATCTGCTAGTAAACTAAATCCTCCTCTACCAGTCTGAGCCCAATGGTCCTGCCAGGAAGGGGGCGTCTTTTTTTACTCTTAAGTGGGCAATGATCCTGAAGGCAAAGTGAGTCAGAGATACCAAATATCATACATGCTTCTGCAAATTTAAATTGTATTTGAGTCAAAATTGGTACAGACAGAAACAGGTGTTGGTGACATGGGTACCTGGTTCTCTTATCAGTATAGCTTGCAGCCCTATGACAGTCAAAAGCATCAAAATACAGAGACAACCTTCTCTCAAAGGTAAATCTAGCAAAATCACTGGAGTATCTTGTATAAGAGCTGAATGGTGACTCTGCAGGCACTTCACAGGAATGAGTGGCACCTATCAGAAAGAACTTCCATGTCCTGCAATGTTTCCTTACAGTTTCTTTGCCAGGACCTTTCTGGATCTCTGCATCACCTTTCTGGATCTCTTCATCTTGAAAGTTTAATGCTTTCTCCGAGACAGTTCTCTTAACTTTTTGTCAACTATTACAGATAGTCAGAAGTTCATTTCCTGAGGAACAGGGTGGCATCCCTTTTCCCACTGGTGCTTCTTGTACTCCATATAAGCTCTTTGATTTCTTGTTCTTTAAAGTTAGATTTTCCTACTGAAGGTCTTCAATCCTTGCAGGCTGATATGTCATGGTGTTCACCAAGACAGAATAATTACATAAAATGACAGTTACTTCAGGGAAAATGTGTCCTCAACAAAAACAATATTTTGAACACCTTTACTTAATCTTGACATTTTACACCAAGACATAGGTACACATACATTAACAGAACTATAGTAACATTTTTATTTTCATGCATTATACACGTTTTCTTTAATAATCACACACACTGTTACATAAATTGTTCAAATACTGCCTTCCCTTAAAATCTCATTCCTCCTTCTGACCATTATTCTGTATACATTTCCCACAAATTTCATTTATTTCCAAGTAATGTGCTCCTTCCTTTTCCCAGACATCCCATCTCCAGTTTTCTCTCCCCTTAGAATAATCAGCATGTCAAATAGAGTTAGTTTTGATTTTGATTTCCTTGGATTTCTCATTTTCTAGTATTTTTTGACAGCTGACAGGATTCAACCTCATAAGTCCTTATTATAACTTGTCAGTTCAGATCCTATATCCCATATCAAAAGCATAATTTCCTTAGTTGCAATGATTTGCTCCCCCATAATGTCTGATAAAGTGCTGTCCAAGAACTTTTTTAAAACATGCCAACTTGTTATATTCCCCAAAAACATGCTCCCATTTACCTCCTCCTTTTCTATCACACCTTCAGAATTTCCTATCGACTCAAGGAAAAATTCTCTGAAATCTGCTTAGGATATAAAAATATTTACAGAAACACTTTCAAGCAAAAATCTTAAATCTTATACACTGACTACTTGAGAACCATATGGATGGCCTCCCATTTGTTCCTTTGTAAATGTCCTCCCAATTGTTCCTTTGTAAATTGCCTTTTCCTTCTCTTTTCTGAATCTTTCCCACCCTCCTCTGATTGATTTGTATAGTTATCATGCATTACTATTTATGTCCTACTAAATATCCCTTTTGAACAGCTTCTGTTCCAGACAAGCTAATGACTCTACCACAGCTGGTCTTTTACTTAGCAATCTCCTATCCATTTCTCTTTGCCTTTATGTTATCAATTCCTGGTAAGGGAAGGCAGTCTCTAACCTGCAGTCCAACTTTTGTTTGGCCTCATCCCACTCTTACCTTTTCTTCTCCCAACAATAGTGACATTTCCTTACACACTGCTTCTTCCAAGCTACTGGTAGTCCCTCCCTTTAAAACACTGTTAATTAAAACCTTCCAGATCTATATCACTTTTCCCTCTCCCTAGTTCAACAGAGCCTTTTTCTCCATTAAACTCCAACTCCCTCTTACCAGTATTCTATATCCCAACTTGCAGTCATCCCTATTGATAAAATCTCCATTATCCAATCTCATGCTGACTTGGTTCTTAAAACACTTTGTTACATTATGACTCTAATATTCTGTATTGTAGTTATCCTCCTTAAAAGAGTTGCATCCAAAAGCCTTTCTCCATATTTCTAAACTTCCTGCTCACCCCTTTAGAATCACTCTTTTCCACTTTAATTTATAACCATCTGCTTTTGTTAAGTACATGAGTCTTAACCGCTCAGTGTAATGTATTCCTTCAAATCAGGTAATACTAAGCAATCTTGCTCTAAGGGGAGAAGCAACTTATCCCACTTAGCTATTGCTCTCATCCCCCACAAATAAATTACATCAACTCTATTAATTATAGTCTACAACTTTTTCTCTGGTTTATAAAATTATAAGTTATGTACTCACCATAACTAAGCATCTGTGTTGTCCATTTTTATTTTTCCTCACTTATGGGTTACGAATCCAATCCTCAGATTTGACTCGGCTGAATACTTTAGATCCAAATCTCAAGCTCCTCCCTCTACCCATAATAACCTACTCCAGTCCCTTTTGCCTTAGATTGAGTTTGCTGCTCTGTTTTTTAATAGAAGAGAAAACAGATATAGCCAGATAGAGAAGACAGGGCTCATAATCAGAATAGTGATTCCAAACACAATGCAATAGCTCCTTCCAGAAGAAAAAAATGGATGGGGGATGGATGGGAGGAGAGTTGAGGAAGAATGAAAATGGACAACACAGATGCCTAGTTATAAAAAAAAAAACACAGATGCCTAGTTATTAAAAAAAAAACACAGATGCCTAGTTATGGTGAGTACATAACTTATAAATCTTATGTTGCCCTATTCGCCTATTGGACATTCCCCAGCTACAATGAACTTGGATGGCCCTCATAGAAGAATATTCCAGAATACTGCTGAATCAAAGGAGCCTCTGTTTCTAGATATGATGCCCAACTTGTAATGTGATACAAAGGTGTGAGTCTTGGACCATACAGCTGCTCCACAAATGTCATCAATAGATGTTCTTGACAAAAAGCAGATGAACTAGTCGCAGATCTAGTTGAGTAACTCGGGAACATTTTGGTAATGTCATACCCTTATGAGAGTAAATCCATGAGCTACAGTCTGTAATCCATTTAGCTAGGGTAACTTTAGAAACTGACTGGCCTAGGCAATTTGGAGAGAATGATACAAAAAGCTGGTCTAACTTTCTAAACTGTTTTTTTTTTCTGTGAAGGTAAAAACGTAGCTGTCTGTGTACATCAAGGAGGTGAAGCATGTTCCCTCCTTTACTGGCAAAATGTGGAAAGAAAACTGGCAAGTGACTGGATTGGTTGATGATATTTTCAGAAGCTACCTTAGGTAAAACAGAAGAGTTAGTCCACAGAGAAACCCCATCTTTGTGAAAAATAATGTATGGAGTTTTTGCTGAGTTTGGAGTTCAGAAATTCTTTTTTCCAGAGTTATAGCTACCAAGAAAGCCATTTTAAATGACATAAATTTCATATCAGATTTGTCTGATGGTTCAAAGAGTTTTTGTGTTAAACCTTCAAGTGCCGCAGTAAGATCCCAAGGCGGTGAGTTATCCTTTATTGGAGGCCTCAGAAGAAAAATGCCTTTCATAAAAGCTTTGCACAATCTAAAGAAAACTGAGGAAAAATATTTATTCCCTGTGTGGAATTTGAAATTGCCATCAACTGAAGTTTAATTGTAGAGAAACTAGCCCCACCTTTGAAAAGAGTTGTTAAAAAATGAAAAATAGGTGAAACTGGTGCAGAAAAAGGATCAATCTTCTTATCTGATGCCCAAATAGAGAACCTTTTCTATTTACTTTTATAAACATTTTTGGAAGAACTCTTTTGAGAAGCCAAAATAATGTCACAAACTGGAGAAGAGAGACTGGACTGCAACTATTACTGGAAGTATAGAAACCATGGTGTCAGCTTGAGGACCAGAATGTTGCAGTGCTGAATCTCGGACAGATGAGAGAGGAGATCTGAGTAGGCTCCAGTATACATGGAGGATAAGGAAGATAACACTGTAGAAAGGGGAACCATATTTGCTTAGGCCAAAAGGGGGCAATGAGTTATACTGAGCTCATCAGCCTGCTTGCTTTCTGCAAAAATCTTGGAATTGGGGAAGAAGAGGATAAGCATAAAGGAGACCAGAGGGCCAAGCATGAAAAAGAGCATCTCTCGGTGACTCCCCCTGATAGGGGATCAGAGTGAAGTACCTGCTGAACTTGTTGTTGAGATGAGTGGCAAATAGTTCACAGCAAGTTTGGTCCAAATGCCTGAAGATCATATTCACTACCAACTGATTGAGAGGCCACTTGTGAGGCATCAGAATGGGTCTGTTTAGTTTGTCTGCAAGCACGTTGGCTTTCCCCAGGATGTGCACCACAGTTAGAAAGTAGTCCGATGAGATCACCTATTCCCAATCCCTCATGGCCTCTCTGCAAAGGGGGCAAGATCAGGTTCCTCTGTGCTTGTTGATGTACCAGACTACAGACATGTTGTCGGTCTGAATTGCAATGGTCCCCAAGGGAAGAGCATCTTGAAATGCCTGCAACACAAAGTAGTGTTATCATTTCTAGGCACTGATATGCAACTTGGTCTCTTGGGGGGACCACATGTCTTGGACAGTTCTTCCCAAGAAATGCCTCCCACCCCATTTGGGAACCATTCGTGGTCACTGTGGCTACTGGGTTCAGTAGAACAGAAGATCTGCCCAGAAAAAGATCATCAGATTCTATCCACCAGTGAATGCGTTGCTTGCAAATCAGGATGAGTTTTACTTGAAAAAACAGGGGTTAATATACAATGGACCACTGTACAGCTAGAGTTCACTGGAGAACCCACATAAAGAGGCATGCAAGAGGAAAACGTATTATGGCAGCTGACATCAACCCAAATGCTTGAAGCACTAGCCTTGCTATAAGAGATGAATGGGAATGAATAGCCTGAACCTGGCTTCTTCTAGAAGTAATGTGGTGAACAGGCAAAGATGCTATCTGTGTTGCTGTGTTCAAAGCTGTCCCAATGAATTCCAGGCTCTAAACTGGTGCAAGTTTTGATTTGGCAAGATTTATCATAATGCCCAAACTGTCGCAAATCTGGACCAAATAATCCCTGGCATGTTGAAGTTGATGCTTGCAAGGGGCAGTTAGAAGCCAGTTGTCTAGATATTTAAAAACCTGGAAACCCTTCAGTCTCAAGTGAGTTATGATGACTGCCATGCATTTGGTAAACATCCTAGGGGCTGCGGTGAGTCCAAAGGGTAGACTCTGAATTAGTAATGACTGGATCCCAGCTGAAAGTGGAGATGTCTTCTGGTTCATCCATCTATTTTGACGTAATATGTGTCCTAAAGATCTACAGAGCACATCCAATCATCCTTGTACAGAAAAGGCAGGAAGGACTGAACCATGACTATTTGCAATGGTTTTCTTAGGAAAACAGAACAACAGTACCAATGATTTCTTAAGAAAACAGAACAGTGCCAAAATCAAGTAATAACCAAAGACACAGACAGAGGAGCCACAACAGTTCCAGTTTAAAAACGTTAATCATAATCACAAGCCACACAATAGAACTACATAAAATATGCCTTAATGAATCACTGAATTTTTTGTCTGATTATGAACTTCTTCAGATCGGAAAAAGTCTATAGTCAGATGAAAAACGCGGTGATTCGTTAAGGCATTTTATGTAGTTTTATTGTGTGGCTTGTGATTGTGATTAAACTTTTCAAATTGGAACTGTTGTGGCTCCTCTATTAGTGCCTTTGTTTGGTTATTAACTTTGTTTTCTTTACATACTGGTTCAATTTGCTTAGAACCAAAATGGATCTGAGGTCCCCTGTTTTCTTTGGCACAAAAAAAAGGCATGAATAAGTTCCGAATCCTATCTGGTTGAGTGGGATCTACTGGATGACTCTCTTTCTAACAGTTTTTGTATTTCTTGTGCTTCAGCCTTCCTCTGACAGGGTGGAACATCAGGAAGTTTCTCCCTTTGACATGAGGAAGAAGGGAAAATGGTATGTAATAACCTCTGAATATTATTCTTAACACCCATAATCTATTGCAATTTTGTCAAGGTGTCTAGGTGCAAACAGAAGTGACCACTGACTGCTTCCAGAGTCGGGCAGCACTTCAGGAGCATTGATAGGGCCTGTCTGAAAGGAATGTCTAAAAGCCCTGGCTCTGTGGGCCTCTTCTGCCTCTAGGGCAATGTCTACCATTAAAATTTCACACACTGCCTTTGGAGGAATTATCCCCATGCAAATCCTGAAAATGTCCCAGAGATTTATGGAACCACATTCTCTTACCACTTCTTTGTTTTTTAGATAAGGTCCGTTGAGGAGCAGAAAACTTGATCCCCACAGCAGACAAGGTATTTCCTTCTTGTTCACTGTGGGTTAGCATATCTTTTACTGATGGACCAAACAAGAAAGTACCATCAAATGGAACATTAACAAAGAACATCTTAAAGGGCTCTGCAAAATCTCATAGCCGTATCCAGGTGTGTCTCCTTATGGCGATGCCTGAAATGGCTGTTCACGAGGTCCCTTCAGCTGTGTGAGAGATTAACTTCATTGAGGCATCTGAAATAGATAAAAGAGTGGCAAGTTGAGAGGAAGTCCTTTTGAAATCCTCAGCAAGCATGGGCTCAGAGTATTTGATAGTTCTTTAGTCAAATCTCTCTGAAGCCTAGTAAAGTGTGACAGCTAATTAAGCGACCTCAGAGCAAAAGTAGCTGAAGTGAAGACTTGTTTCCAAACCTGTCCAATGCTCTGGACTCCCTATTAGGCAGATGGACAGAAGAGCTCTGTTCTGTTAGCTTTTTATTACTGGGTGCTGCTACCACCACAGCATCAACTGGGACTTTCTTGTTGCAGTAGGAGTTTGTCTGCAGGTGAGGCCAAAAACTTTTCGGGGTGTTTGGGGATGGGCTCAAAAGTATCCAGCTTCTTCCCGCCCTATGTAAAACCAGATCAATAAGTTCATCCATGGGGGGAGGGGGTTACCCAAGACATAGGCAGGCCAGAACCAAAAGCCTCCAAGAACACCAATTCTTCAGGAGGAGTGGTTTGGGATGACCAAACACCTTTCTGCTTCAGGATCTCTAGAGTCTCTCCAAAGGAGATGTCATCCAGTGGTGATCTGGGGGATCCCTCTTCTTCATTAAAATTAGTGTCTTCTGTGAGTGATTCCGTAGGGAGTCTATATGTCTCCTCTTCTTACATGTCCTTTTCTGGGGGGGACCTGTTCCGTGGGATGTTCTGGAGAGGTGTTGCAAGACAGGGGAAGTTCCTCTACTAGAACTGGCTGGAAACTCATTGGAACTGGCTGACCTGTGGAAAAGATCTGACTCAGAGCTCAGACCTGATGAGAGTAAGGGGTAGGATCCAAAATAAGAGAGAGAAAAAGTCCTTTCCACCACCTTGAAGGCTGAGGGACTGGGAGAAGCCCTGACCCACTCCCATGAAGCCAAAGCTTCCAAGGAAGGTAGATCACGACCACCCCTGGTTCTAAGCCTCAAAGGGAGAATCAGATCTGAACTGCCTATGAATGAAGCTCTGAGGGTTAAGGATGGATCCAATAAAACTGTAGCTGAACCTACCCCCTTAGATCCAAAACCAACACTTCAGCTCCGGGACTGATTCTGATCAGAAGGTATCATAGCAGAATCAGTCAGAGGAAACAGTCGGAGTAGAGGAAGAAATTTTAGTCAGATCTTACACTGGGCCTCTCAGGGATCTCGGATTTTGTGTCTCCAAAACCATGGGCTGGATCACAGGAGGAGATAAAATGGACTTTGAGTGCACACTCATGGAGCCAGTAGGGGACGGTGCTGGCTGGACCCCCATCTGGATCTGAGCTCTGAGAAATTTTCGCATCATGCTATCCACATCTGATTCTGATAAACTTCTGGAGGACCTAGAAGACACTGTGTAAGAGGGCCTGGAATGTTTCTTTGGAGTATGAAAACTGTGCAGGCAAGGTCGGCAAAACAGGTTTTACCATATACGCAGCGAAATAGGTTTTACCATATCCCCAAGAGTATGGCTCCTATGAAACATACTGGGCTTCAGATTCAAGGACTAAGGATCCAGTGTGGATGTCATTGGTGAATAAGAGATGACTAGTGAAGTCACAACCTTCATATCTGAGGGTAGGCTGAAGGACTTCAGATCCAAAGATGTCGGAGCCATACTTTTTCCCTAGGCTCCAATGAAGACCTTGGGGACTTCAGAGGAGACCTTTTCTTGTGCTCTAAAGAAGCGGCTTTACTGTTTTTTGAAGGGGTTTGAGCTCCAGAAAGTGAAGTAGGAGGAAGCAAATCTTTCAATATTAATTTGTTATGCCTGCCAGCCAATGCTCTAGGATTGAAAGTAAAGCAAACTATACAGGCCATATTTAAATGGTTAGATCCAAAGCAATAAAGGCACTCCTTTGGGCATCTTTGTTGGGGATATTATGCCCACAAGAAGTGCATTTTTTTAACACTCATAGGTTTTTCAGACATGATAACAAGGATAAAACTAGCACTTCAACAATAAAATATACAACAATAAAGTTTTTTTTTTATTAGAGCAGAGAAAAGAAGAAAAAGAGCAAAGTTACCAACTATGGTAATAATAAGAATTACTTTGTTTAAAAATTAGGTAAAGAGAGTACCAACAATGGTATGAAAGACTACTAAAAGATTAGTACAAAAAACAAGATATTCCTAAAGCAAGTGAAGCTAAGAGGGAGGTAGTAAGGAAAAAATATAAAGTTTATAAACGAATAAAGATAGATAATGCCAAAAGAAACTCGCACAAATGTTCAAGAGCAGAACCTATGTCTAACCACAATGACGACAAATGAGATTTGAGGCAATAGGGATGGAGTAGGGCATTCTGGGTAGAGGGAAGAGCTTGCGAGTTGGATCCAAAGTCTGAAGTATGCAACCAAGTAGGATCTGAAAATCGGATCCGTAACCCATAAGTGAGGAAGAATGAAAAAGACAACATCAAATGCATCCCTGACCTGTATATAAAACTAAAGGAACTAAACGTTTTCAATGATCCTATCTTAATATCCCCCTTCTGTAACAAAGAGCTTCTGACGTCTTAATTTTAGTATTATCTTTTGTGCAGTCTCTTCCCACATATCTTTAGCTATTATAATAGCAAACATTTCAATCTATACACCTAAATATTTCCTCCTATATTTCCATAAATATGAATACTGCTGTTGGGTTTGTTTGCTCTGATTTTTGTTTCCCACCATCCCTTCCTCTTGGTATCCTATTTTTATACTTGGTGGCTTTGCAGTTGCCTGTCCCTACTGTTAATTTCATCTGGGACACTCCTCCCAGTCTAGTGTCATTACCTCATTCTGCCTATTCCAGGGAGAACATCTGAGAAGGCCAACCCAGTTAGCTTCTGCTCCTCCTTTCCCCTTTCCACTTTACAAAAAAAAATATATATATATATATATATATATATATATATATATATATATATATATATATATATATATATTCTAAGCTTGTTTCCTGCCTTTCCTATAAGTTGTCTAGTCCAGATACAGATTTGCTGTATCCAAGACGGTTTGTAAGCTTCTGAGCCCCCAATCCTTTCTGTGTTGGAGGGAAGCCTTCTTGCTTAATTTTGTTTCTTAGAACTAGCCCGTTTTCTAGTTTTCAGTACTCAAATCTGTTTCTTTGAACTCAGCACTTGTTCAGAACTCATTGTAAGCATTAAATAAGCTACAAATTACTACAGCACTCAACTTTCCTAACTTGTCTAGAGGAAAACAGTTTTTAGTACTTAATAAATAAGTACCTATCCAGACATGTCTAAGGGTCAAGCTCCCGGTGTTTTCACCTGTCTACCTGATGAATCTGGGCATCTTGGGGCAATGCAGCAATTGCCTCATGCACACAGAAACCCTCTCCTCCTACCACCCAACACTGCAACCTGTGAGAGATGCACTTATATAACCAAACTGGAAGCAAAGCTCTCTTCACCCAAGACTGGACTACACTTGCACCACACCACACTCATCACATAGTCCCTCAAAACCTACACCACCAAAACACACGTATAGAAACACAAAACACACACCTACATTCACGGAGGCTCTCAAAAAAATCTACCCAAGCAACAGGGACCTCCAAAGCAGAAACGCAAGCAACCTCCACCCCCCCAACACAACCCAAATGACACATAGCCCACAAACTCAGTGTGCCACTCAACCACAGCCCATAAGGCATAACAGCGTACCCAACACGCTAGTCATAGGTGACGCTATAGTCAGGCACACTGGTGTTCCACTCACCAGGCTAAACAAGGAGAAAGTTACTGTCTGTGGCCTGTCAGGTGCCAGGATCCGCCACATAATGCATGCACTCAGGTCACTCCACAGCAAGTACAAATATGACTCTGTCATTGTCCATGTTGGTGTGAATGACCTGAGAGTACCTCCCTAGACTACATCAAAAGAGACATGGAGGAGCTTTCTGATCTTGTAGCCCAGGCAGGTATGACCATAGCCCTGAGTGGCATCCTGCCATCACCCAGAATGATACCACAGTACAAGGACAAAATGATTGACTTCAACAATTGGCTAAGCTTCTGGTGTCATTCTAAGGGGACCCAGTATCTGTCTGCCTGGGATGACATGATCGACAAACCATGATGCTTTGCCAGAGATGGCCTGCACCTGTCGCCCTTGGGATTCCAGATAATGGCTAAGGCTCTTGCAACCCCTATAGTGCCTTTTTTAGGCAAGATTCAAATGACAAATTCACCACCGTAACAGGTACAAGCAAGCAAAATCTGAGGGTAATGCTACTTAATGCTAGAAGTCTAAACCTCAAAATGCAATCACTCGAGGCACTCATTAAAATGGAAAACCTTGACATCTGTGCAGTGACAGAGACCTGGTTCAAGGTTCCAGAGAGCACCCCTGCATTACCAGGCTATAATTCATACCACACCTTTCAGCCACCTAACCTGGACCGAAGCACTAAAGGTGGAGGCGTGTCCATATTCATTAAGGATATCCACACCTCCAGGCTAGTTGCTCAGCATAATGCATCTGAGATTATCCAAGTGCAACTAACTCTGGGCAAGACCGCAATGCAAATTGTAGCTTGCTACAGATCTCCCACCATGCCCCGGGATTCCCACTCCTCATTTCTTGATACTCTGGAAAATATTAGGGTACAACCTAACACCCTAATAATGGGCGATTTCAACTACCCCACCATTAACTGGGAAACTACTCATGTACCAAATCTTGTGCTCAACATTTTCTGGAATTCATAAATTCCAATGCCTTGGATCAACTTATCCACACCCCCACCAGGGGCAGCAATATCCTAGACCTGGTCATTACCAACATGGGCAACCGGTGTTCCACACCAGAGGTCAATTTCTCATTGGTCAGATCCGACCACATGCAAATCACCTTAAACATCCACATCCCACCCCCATCCCTCATTAGGGAAACCACCGTAATAAATTTCTCCAAAGCCAACTTCACGCTTCTTAAGACAGAAGTGGCAAACATCACGACACCCATGCTGACAGACAATAGAGATACGACTGCTGAATCCTATACAATTGCACTTTATAAGCACTTACACGAGTGCATGGATCATGCAATCCCTAACAGAACCAAGATGCTATCCTCCAAAAAAAGGAAGCCAATCTGGTGATTCCCTGCTATAAACAAACTCTACAACAGAAGAAAGAAACTGTTGCAAAAAAAAGAGTAAAATCCCATGATTGGAGGAACTCCCTGGTCAGCCTCAGTAAGAAGCTGAGATCCCTCATAAAATCCTCCAAAGCTAGTTACAAAAACAAAATCGCCACTGATTCTAAAGATAACCACAAAGCATGCTATAGCTATGTCAAGAATCTCAATGGAAACACTCAGAGCTGCTCTGAGTTACTGCACAATGGCACTAAATATACAGAACCAACTGATATTGCCAACATCCTGGCAGATAGGTTCAGTGCTAACTTTACCCCACTCTCATCCCCTAAAGGGCCCATCCCTATACCGGAAGAATGCAAAGTGCCTTTTATCACGGCTGCACAGGTAAAAAACACATTCTCCAAAGTCAAGAACATAGCATCCATGGGACCAGACAACATCCCAGGCTGCGTTCTACATGAACTACAGAACAAACTGGCACCCCACCTAAGTACCATGTTCAATCATAGCCTCACCTCAGGCTTTGTGCCCACTGAATGGCACACAGCAACGGTTATCCCATTCCACAAAGGGGGAGCCACCACAGACCCTGGGAACTACCATCCCATTAGCCTGATGAGCCTGGCTTGCAAGGCTAAGGAGCATATCATCATGGAACTTATAAACAATGACATTAGTAATCTCCAAACTCTGGACCCTACCCAGTTTGGATTTGTAAAAGGCAGATCATGTCTCCTAAACTTGATAGACTTCTTTGAAGCGGTCACCTAAGCCGTAGATAAGGGTAAGGTGGTTCACACAACCTATCTAGATCTCGCCAAGGCTTTTGACACCCCCCCCCCCCCGGAATTATAGACAAACTCACTAAACTAGGTATAAATCCCCATGTCACAAGATGGGTTGCCAGCTGGCTCACTGACAGAACCCACAGTGTGAAAGTAGCAGACTCTAAATCCAACTTCAGACCAGTGACAAGTGGAGTACCACAGGGTTCAGTCCTGGGTCCTCTCCTGTTTGGTATCTACTTCTCTGAAGTACAGGCTAACACAGAAGGTCTTTGGCTAACAAAGTTCGCAGATGACTGCAAACTAGGAGCCATAATCAAAACTCCTAATGATGTGGACTTCCTAAAAAAGGGCTTCACTAAGACAGATGCCTGGTGTCAAAGCCATGACCTCAAGCTCAATGCCAAAAAGTGCATCGTCATCCCTTTTGGTAAAAACTCTGTACCCATGAACTACCACATAGGCGGTAGTCTACTTAACACCAAAAGTGTGATAAGAGACCTTGGGACAAAAGTGGACAGTAGTCTCTCCTTTGATAATCACATCGCCACAGTAGTCAGGAAATCCTTCTATGTGGCACACCTCATCACAAAAGGTTTCTCATCCAGGAAAAAAAGAGGTTGTTGTTCCCCTCTACTCATCACTCATTAGACCCATTATGGTGTACAGTGCCCCTTTTGGTATGTACCTCACAAGACATCTACAACAACTGGAAAGGCCACAGAAATACCTCACAAAGAAGATTACCGGCCTCAAACAGATGCCCTATGCAGACTGTCTCAAAAAACTCCAGCTTTACTCTGTCACATATCGCCTACTCAGAGGCGATCTCTGCCTAACATACAAAGCTATGTCAAATCTAGAGCTGTTGGACATGCTCCACGTAAAGAAATCCCAATCTCTCCGAGCTACACGCTCTAGGGACCTAAACCTTGTCACCACAATAAACAGAACATGCTGGAGGGATGGATTCCTGTCCCAGAGACTTCCCATACTCTGGAACAAACTACCTATCTATATTAAACAAAGCTCCTCATTAGCACTCTTCAAGAAAAATCTTGATGATTGGATGGGAGATAGGAAATTCACCCCAGGGATCACTTCTGTGGCTCTGCTTGACAGGTGCACAGGAAAATAATTTTCTTGGGTGGCAAAAGCCAGGGTACCATTTGGCTAGGCTTATATAGGCCCTAGGGCCAATAGCCTAGTACCTACCTATGAACAAATGAACACATTCTTGTGCAGGTGCATGGTTTTCCACTTTAGTTTTTGATTTATATATTCATGTATTTTACATGTCAGAAAGACGTGAAATTGTCTCAAAATGTTCACAACTCTAAACTGTCCTTTACTGAATTTTAGTACAAAATATTGTACTGTATTATCATACCAATTATATCCCTGCATTTGTGGCTCCCTTATCTTCTTTGCCAATGGCTCTTAATATAAAGCAAATGAAGGCGAAAGAGGACACACATTACTTACTTCTGTTCAAACACAGCTTGTTGGACAGGAATCCTCCCACCTTAATTCTTGCCTCAGATCCTTCATATATCCTCCTAAGTAACCCTATTATTCTGTCAGAGAACAAAATTCCAGTATTGCTGTACACAAAATCCCAAATGATTATCAAATGTTTCTTCTGTATCAAGACCCACAAACAATAGTGACATTTCCTTACACTCTGCTTCTGTTTGGATCATCGCTATTCTGTTAATGTTGTCAAATGTTTGTCTCCCTCTAGAAAATCACACCGATTCATATCTACCAATTTTGGGAACATATTTGCCGTTCACGTAGCTATTTTAGACAAATACTTAATAATCATGGTTTAAAACTGAAATGGGTCTATATGAAACAGGATATGAAGGGTGTTCTGTTTGGGTAATATAGCAGCTACGGGTTTCTCCCAAGATGCTGGCATTCCCCCAGACCCCCCTTTAAAATATTGTTAAACAAAACCTTCAAGATCTTAATTGCTTTCTTCCCTCCCAGCTTCCCCAGAAACACCATCTGCTCCTGGAGACTTCCCTGTTTATTGATTATACACTACCATTTTTCACTCATACACATGCATCTATGAAATATAATTTCTATCCAGTCAAGCCCAGGTGTTGTACCATAGGGAACAATATGCAAATGTTGCATTCCTGCCACTTAATATACATATTCCATATTAAATGTTCTCATATATTTCTTCTGAAATATACCCTCTTTTGTTATATTTTCCTTCTGGGTCCCTTTGATAGATCATCGCTATTGCAAATCAGATCCTAGTCCCCTTTCAAAAAATTCTACTTGCTGAAAGCTTATTTCTTCAAAATTCTCTTAAGCTCCATAAAAGCATCTTGAGTACAATATAAACACAATCCCTGCTAATACCTCCTACTATCATAGGAACTCCCAAGCAATCAATTACTTCCCTTTTCTGTTGTCACTGACAATCAGCTGAATGTTCAACTTCTCTGTCAAATTCACATGTTCATTTCTATCAAAATCGGTTTCCTGCAACATTGTTCTTTACACTCTACACCTCTTAAAATGTTTGTCTACACCTGCAAGGCCGTTTACATTTCATGATAACATGGGGCAGATTAGCCATTATGATATAAAGCAACTATGCATTTAAAAGAACTAACAGTTAGAATAAAAACAACAAAGGCCAGTGAACCAACTTTATTGCAAATACAAACTCTAGCGCCTCATCTCAGAAAAGCCTTCAAGGAGTAAAAACACCATTAAATGCATCCTTATATCTAGTACTACTTTCCCTTTTGAAGATGATACATATGAGATTTGGTCATTCCGAACTCATACTGTGTATGGTTGTTATGCTTTACCTTTTCCTCCCTCACCAGCCAAATCGATGTGAGTCGTTATAAGTTTACAGAATATGCAAGAAGTGTTTCCTCCATTTCCTGCCTCAGTACAAGTCATTTCTACTTGAATGGATGTTTGTTCTTAGCTGGGTTCTGTGGAGAAGTAATTGGGGTACAAGTCATTTCTTCAGTCATCACTGTTGCACATCCTTTCATTTATGCTGTGACCTCAATATTTAGGAGGTCCAGCACTGACAATTTGCAGAATATGTGAAATTGCTTCTGCCAGTTTCCCAGATCATTCTGTTAAGTACTTTTAACATCTTAGCAAGCAGCCACTAAGTAGCTGGGGTGGCACTTCATTTGGCTGCCAAGATCCAGTGCATCTGCCATTTAAGTAATTTTGACATTAACTGCACTTGCATCATTACTGGTTTTCCTGTTTCAGCCTGTATATACGTTGCTCTAAAAGCCTACACAAAGTTCATTGGCTGGTTGAGCAGCCTTTGGTCAACTGGTGCCCTAGGCAAAAGGGCTCCACGGTGCCTCCACCACATCGCTCGGTGCCCCCACCACATCGCTCGGTGCCCCCATCCTGGTCTACCTACACCAAATAAATACTGGAATAGTGCCCCTGCTAAAGCAGCACCCTAGGCAGCCACCTAGTTGGCCTATGCCTAAGGCCGGCTAACCTGGTTCCCATCTATAATCAGCACTGCAGACATATGCAATCACCATCTGTAGCAAGAAAAGGTGAGGCTCAGTTGTCCAAAAGTCATTCCATAGGCTTTCCCATGAATTTCTGTAATAGCATGTCTGTGTTTGGTTTCTCATCTTCTTTTCTTTCTCTTTTTCAAGGGAATTGAGTCCTTTTATTCCTGATCATACTCTGGAAGGCATGCATAAGGTTATTCCTTGTACTAGGTGTGTTTCAGAAGTTGAGGAAAGTGGAACGTCTCTGGTGTCAACTCTTGAGCATCTTCACTGCAGAGAACTTCATAGGCCTTACAAGAGTTGTTGCCCTGCTATCCCTTAATAGCTGGTTGAAGGAGGAATTCTTAGCATTGGCACAAACTTTGTGGGTGGTGCCTTTCTTTGTTGATATCTTTGAAAATCTTTAGTGTGCAGACTGGTCTCAGTCAGATACCAAAGTCCTGGTTCTAATGAGAGTTGATACGATTTTTAAGCCCTGGAGGATTTAATTTTTCTGCTATAAATTATAAACCATGGACTACTTAATATCTTGGCTTCTGCTATGAATGGGAACTCCATTACTGACCGGCAGAAAACCATTCCGCATTCATGTAGTGTAGAGCTGCAAACTATTTCAAGAAGTCTTTGCATATTCTCTGTACTTGCTGTAAAGATGCTAATCTACCTAATACACACAGGCTGATTTTGGACAAAGTGAAGCATTATGTGACTTCCTTTACATTTGGGGAATTGTGTGACCCAAGGCATTTGTGAGCCACTTCATATCTGGGACAGTGAGTGTATCTGATAACAACCAAGGCCAGTAGAAGAGACCCAAACTTTAATATAAGATGTGCAAAAATCAATACAAGCTCCAATGCCTTGGCCAAAAAGGCCTTTCAAGAGTCAAAACACACAACACCAGCAAACAGTTAAATACATCACTGCATTAAGAAGTCCACCAATAAAAATAATTCAATTAAACAATCAAATAAAAAAAATAAAATACAATAAAACAATTCAATTCAAGAACCCTATACTTTATAAAAACACTTTCCAATTGCATTCTAAATTTAGATCATTAGGGGTCAGAGTACCATATTTCAAAATAAATAAACTCTCTTTAAAAAGTAACTTCTGTTTTAAATCACTAGCCATAAAACTTTTACCTTTTCTAATATGATACCCTGAATGAGTTTTTCATTCCCATTGTGCCACAAAGAAAAGTGCATAGCAACTGAATTTTCCACCCTTTGGTAAATTATGTCCCTCAGATGTTCTAAAAGCCTAGTTCTAAATAGTTTTTTTGTTTCTCCTATGTAAAAAAGATTACATGGGCAGTTCAGGGCATATACTATCCCTTCTGTATTACAACTATACAACTCCTTAGGTGTATAAATCACATTATTAATTCTGTCAAAAAATTGAACTACATGTGTACAACCAGAAAAAGAAGTTATGTACCTACCATAACGTTCCATGTTAGCTGTCTTCATCTCGCCTTCTTTCTTGCTGGTTGGGGATCTGAGCCGATCCTCGGCTCTGACTCGGCCATCTACTATAGCTCGAGAGCTGTTTATTGGCTCAAGGCTACCCCTTATCCCATGATGCCTAGCGATAGCTACCCAGATCTCGCTTGAAATAGCTAACCCCAGACATAGCCAGAGAATAAACCTGTCCAAACAAACAGGTTGAGCATACCTGTCATACTCTCTAAGTCAGTAGAGGAAACAAACCAGAGAACACTCAGCCAGTGAAACCAGAACTCCTCTCGGTCCAATAGGACAGGGGGACGGAGGGTGGGAAGCAAGAAAGAAGGCGAGATGAAGACAACTAACATGGAACATTATGGTAGGTACATAACTTCTTTATGTTAAGTTGTCTATCTCGCCTTCGTTCTTGCTGGTTGGGACAGCGTTCCTAGCACCTACAATTTTGGGCGGCTCATTGGAACAGGCTCTTCAGAACAGTGGAACCAAAGTCAGCTCTGTTCCTGGAGACCATATCTAGCTTGTAATGAGAAATAAAGGTATGAGGATTTGCCCACGTAGCAGCTGCACAGATAGAATCCATGGGCAACCTAGACTGGAAGGCTACAGAGGTGTCCAAGGCTCTAATCGAGTGACCTTTCGGTTTAATGGGCAACTCTGTTTCTTAATTGATAAATGAAAGTAATAGTGTGTGACAACCATCTGGACAAGGCTACCTTGGAAACTGGGAGACCTTGTTTGCCTAGAGCATAGGAAAGGAATAGTTGGTCCGACTTCCTTATTTCCTTAGTCCTGTGCAGGTAAAAATGCAATTGTCTATGAACGTCCAATTGGTGTAATTTGTACTCTGCCTTGTTGGTGTGCTTAGGGAAAAACACGGGAATGTCTATAGATTGGTTTAAATTATTTTCTGAGCAGACTTTCGGAAGAAATGAAGGATTAGTCCTCAGAGCAACCCTGTCCTTATGAAAAACCAAGTATGGAGGACGAACACATAGTGCCTGAAGTTCAGAGATGCATCTGGCTGAGGTAATAGCTACCAGAAAGAGTGTTTTCCAAGATAGAAACTTAATGGAGCAGGATGCTGCTGGTTCAAAGGGGGGCAGAGTTAAGTAGGTTAGTACCAAATTAAGGTCCCAAGGAGGAGGGGGATCTCTCACTGGAGGTCTAAGGAGAGTAGTCCCTCTTAAAAAAGCTTTACAGAGTTTATGAGACACAATGTTTGAATTTGACAACCCAACATGAAAGTTAGAAATGGCCGCTAATTGAACCCTGATAGTAACAGAAGTGGACCCAGAAGTGGACCCAGAATGAACAAGTTGTGCTAGGAATTCCAGAATTTCGTGGACTGGGGCTGAAAAGTGATCTATGTTCCTAGCCTCTGCCCAACAAGAAAAACGTTTCCATTTACTAGCATAAGTTTTTGTAGTTGTGGACTTGTGAGAGGAGACAATAATCTCACGTACAGCTGGGGAAATGCTGGGAAGCCTGGCTAAGGTTGGAAGTGGAGCAACCAAGCTGTGAGCTGGAGTGTTTGGAGGGATTGATGCAACCCACCTGATTGATGAAATCATGAGATCTGGAATCAGATCCAGAGTCCAGGGCTGATCGAGAAGGTAATGGTGCAGGAAGGGAAACCATATCTGTCGAGGCCAGTAGTGGGCAATGAGGATCATTTTGAGGATCATTTTGCAGCCCAACGATATTGCTTTCTGTATGAGTTTTGGAATCAGGGGAAACGGAGGAAAGGCATAAAGAAGTCCCTGAGGCCAATCGTGGACTAGAGCATCTCTGGGTGAGTGACCTTTAAGTGGAATAAGGGAGAAGTAGTTTCTGCATTTTCTGTTGAAGCGGGTTGCAAAAAGAATGCAGCAAAGCTGTCCCCATTATATGCAGATGATACTCGTGAGGCTGCCAAGTGCCTTGGACTGTCCTGCCCTGATAATGCCCCCCCACCCTATCAGGGAGGCATCTGTGGTCACTGTGGCAACCGAAAGGGGTTAAATGAAGGGTCTGCTTTGAGTCACTACTGGGGAGACCATCCACCAGGAAAGGTGCCTTTTGCATGCTTCTGTAATCATGATCATGTGAAACATGGGCAGCTGTTGGAAGGACCACTGTGTGAACAGAAGCCACTGAAGGATCCTCATGTGAAAGCGGGCCAGTGGGATTAGAAGAATTGCTGCTGCCATGGAACCCAGAGTTTGAAGGACGAACCTGACTTGGATTCTTTTGCTCTGCATTAGAATTTGTACTTGCTGGCGAATTGTAGACACCCTTTCTGGCGGTAGCCTTGCGGACATGTTCCTTGCGTCTATATAGGTGATAGATTGACAGGGCAACAAGGCAGATTTTTCGAAGTTTACTGTAATGCCTAGCTGGGAGCAGATTGTGATTGTGTAGTCCCTGCAGAAGTTGATGCCTGGTAGTAGCAGTGAGGAGCCAGTCGTCTAGATATGGAAATACGTGGAATCCTCGGCATCTCAGGTGAGCTGTGACCACTGCCATACATTTGGTGAACACCCTGGGGGCTGTGGTGAGACCAAAGGGCAGAGCTCTGAACTGGTAATGACCGTCTCCCAGCCAGAAGCGAAGAAATCTCCTGAAGCGCCTGTCCATTTTGATATGGTAGTACACATCCTGAAGATCTATCGAGCACATCCAATTGTCCTGACCCAGAAAGGGTAGAACGGACTGTAGCGTGACCATCCGAAACTTTGTTCTTTGAACTGACCTGTTTAGTCTGCTAAGATCCAGAATCGGTCTCCAGTTCCCTGTCTTTTGGTACCAAAAAGAACCTTGAGTAAGTTTTGGATCCATGCTGGTCTGCCAGGAATTCCTGAATGACTCTTTTGTCTAGCAGTTTTGAAGCTTCTACTACTGCTTGGTCCCTCAGATTGGGTGGAACATCTGGAAGGGATTTCCTTGACGGTAAGGGGGATTGACAGAAGGGAATTTTGTAACCTCCTGATATAATGGACCATACCCATATGTCTTGCGTTAAATTTTGCCAGGCTTTTGGGTACAGTGAAAGTCTTCCCCCGACTGCCTCCAGAGGCGGGCAGTCAGGCAACCCTTCAGGGATGCTGAAAGGGCTTATCAGAGAAAGATTCTCTGTTGCCCTGGTTCTGCAGACCCCCTCTGCCACGAGGGCGGCAACTGTTGTTATTGTTTCCCCCTCTGCCCCTGGAGAAAAAATCGCTGTGTGTGTCAGGCGAGGCTCCCTGGGATTTTCAGAACCACATTTTACCACTCTTCTGACCCTTGGGGTATGGTCTAGAAGGAGCAGAAAAATGGACTCCCTCGGCAGAGTGAGTCTTGCCTTCTTGCTCACACCTAGTCAAAGTGTCTTTCACCTGTGGTCCAAAAAGAAAGGAACTATCAAAGGGGGTGTTGGTGAATGACGCTCTAAAGGGTTCCACAAAATTACACAGCTGCATCCATGCATGCCTCCTAAGGGCCACACCCATACCTGCGGCTCTACTCGCACCATCAGCTGCATAGGAAATGAGCCTCATGGAGGAGTTGACTACAGAATTAAGAGTTGCCAGCTGGGAAGCTACTTTAGCTTGAGCCCTCTCAGCTGATGGATCTTGAAGGGTATCTCCGAGCTCTTTAAGGAGATCCCTCTGAAGATGGGTAATATGGCATAAATAGTTCAGTGATCTCATAGAAAAGGTCACTGAAGCAAACATTCACTTTCCGTATCTGTCCATGGTCCTAGACTCCTAAGGATGGACAGACGAAGAGATCTCCGCTAACTCTTTTTTTGGTGGCTGATGCTACCACCATGGCATCAGCAGGAACACCTTTGGTAAGGAACTGCTTATCATGGGGTGCTGTGATGAACTTGCCAGGTCTCCTCAGAGTTAGTTCCACTGTATCCAGAGCTGGCCAAGCCTTTCGAGCCACCACTGACATAAGTGGATCGATAGGCGGAGAAACCCATGAGGTGGAAGGTCGGGAACCGAACGCATCCAGGAATACAGACTCATCCTCAGTAGGGGTTAGGGTATTCCAGTTCCCCCTCTGCTTAAGCATTTCTAGGATGTCCGAGAAGGAAACATCTTCAGAGGGGGATCTCGGGGACCCTTCCAAATCATCTAAGTCTGTATCAGAAGTGACAGACTCAGGGGAGTCAATGTGCTTCCTCTTGCACTTCTTCTTATGAGGGGGCTCCTCTGAATGATCAGGGGAGGCCTCAAAAGAAGAAGAAACACCCAATGGAGTGCCCTGAAGTGCCGGTTCCCCACGCTTGGGGTCTGGAGGAGAAGCAGAGGTTGGCACAGGCACTACAGGGGATGGAGCCGGTGGGGCCGATAGTGGAGCTGACTCAGTGGCCAGCATACTCCTCATGACATCGAAGGCATCCCTGCCATGATGCAGAGAAGGCTCCAGTTCTGAGAAAATCGGAATCCTTCTCCACACTGAGGGAGATGGCTCCGAGGCTGATGTAGTAGCAGAGCTCACCTGCGCCGAAGCTCCAAGAGGGAGAACGGGGCCAGACAAGGGTCTGATGCCACTTACACCCTCGGAGCCGATGAGGGAGCTCTGGCACCCAGATCCCTCGATGGACGGCACCATTGAGGGGATCGGAGCCGACGACAGAACCGAGGGAGGTAGAGTTATCGGAGCCGACGGTTCCACTACTCGAACCCCAATGAACTCCGGCTCCAAACTCAATGGAGTCGGAGGAGGAACATCGATAGAAGTGGACAGAGCAGACACCTGTTGAGGAGGGCTGGACAACATCTTGGCAAGTGCCTGCGACTTTAGCAACCTACTGACCACTCTCACCACATCGTGATCTGACAGCCTAGAGGATCGAGAGGAGTGAGAAGATCTGTGACTGCGCTCGCTCTGAAGCAGGGGAGACTGAGGAGCCGAATGCATCAATTCCAAAGACGGGGACCTCAGCCTCTTGTGGCTCCATGAAGGCTCCGAAGTTTCTGATGGAGCCAACGGGGAGATAGTCTTATCGGTGCCAGCCAGAACCAAAGTAGAAGGTAGAGTCTGAACCAAGGATAGCTCCGAACTTGGAGCCGACGGCTTGGTAGATTTAGGGGATTTCACAGGCTGAGTCTTGGCCGGTGAATCCTGGGGCTTTAAAAGACCCCTGAGAATAAGCTTATTCTTATGCTCCTGCAGAACTCATGGGCTAAATGCATGGCAGATAGAACAAGAGTCCTGCAGGTGCACGGCGCCTAACCAATAAACGCAAGAAGTGTGCCCATCTGTCAGAGACATTTTCTGACAGCATGAGTCACACTTCTTGAATCCAGACACTTTGGATTCCTTTGACATCCTGAAGATAGCTAAATACAGTCTACACAAAAAACACACTATACTAGCAGACTAAAGCCAAAGGTTTTTTTTTTTAGATAGGAAAGCCTCTAACTTAAACGGCTAGCCTATGAAAGAAGGTAGAAGGAAAGCCTCTAACCTAAACGGCTAACCTGACAAGAAGAGGATGGGGGGGGGGAGAACTCTCTAAGTTAAACGAGTTCTACAAGGAAGGGAAGGAATGCTACAATTACACACTAGCTATCACAAAAAAAAGACTAAAAATTAACAATAAATCCTGAAAAAGGACCATTTCTAGAGTAAGAAAGTTCTATAAAAAACTTTATACAAGCCTGAGCCAGAAAAACGACACCTCGCAGCTGAAGCGGCAAACGAGATCTGGGTAGCTATCGCTAGGCATCATGGGATAAGGGGTAGCCTCGAGCCAGTAAACAGCTCTCGAGCTATAGAAGATGGCAGAGTCGAAGCTGATCGGCTCCGATCGCCAACCAGCAAGAACGAAGGCGAGATAGACAACTTAACATCAATGCTTAAAAGGAATGGTACCAACTTCTCCCACATCCCTGTTCCTATATAGAACTTTTTGGCCGAGGTGCTGGAGCTTGTATTGGTTTTTGCACATTTTATATTAAAGTTATGGTCTCTTCTACTGGCCTGTGTTGTTATTTAATATTTTTTTGCCCATGTCGTTTTGTCATATTTGTTTTCTGTTTATTTGCCTCAACTTCTTACCAAAGATTATAGGGGAATCCGTTCAGATTTTGGTCTTGTTCTCCTCATCAACTTATGCTGTCAGACTCTTGCCAGAGTCCTGCAGCAAGAAGTAGGCTGCTGACAGCACAAAGCAGCCTAAGATGCCAGCTGCCAAGTAGAAGTGTCTTTTTTCAAGGACATTTATAGCATTCTGACATCTCTTAAAAATCCAGGTGGACTTTTGCAAGCTTGTATTTTTCTTTTATAGGCAAGTTTGGATGATCAATAGATGGATCATTCATGTAGTATTTATACATGGGATAATTTCCAGAGATAAACATATGTCTTCTGGGCATATTTGCAGAGCAGTCAGATGCCTCCAGCATGTACTGGCTTATCACATGCCAAAAATCAGCTGAATACTCATCTGGGAAAGTAACCCTCACAATCTTAATTTCTTTTTGCCATGAGAGTGGATGGTTGTTTATGTAATTGAAGTCTATCAGTGTCTTTCTGGCAAAGTTTCAGGAGTGGCGAGTATCCTATTTTTGTACTAGTCTTTCTACTGTTTACTTACTGATCATTCTTTATCTAAATTTGCTTAACTTGAAGATTTCTTCAATGGACCGTTATTATGCCTAGAGAAAGTCAATAACTTCATCTGTGGTGGCTAGCAGGATGTCTACATACTTGTCAGTAGGTTAATTAGAACCTTCCAAGTGTGAAAACTGAAACTGTGGGGAAAAATCCAGCAAAAGCTATCAATATGAGTAAGATGCGGTTAATAGCTAGTTATTATACTGCCTGGGTGCCAGCAAAGAAGACATTTAGAGAAAGTAAGAGGAAAAAGAACCAGAAAAGGAGAAGAAAACTCTGGCTGTGAAGAATCTTATAACTGTTCAACAAAAGTAGTTCAAGTTTCAGCTTTAGTACATAAGATGGCTTCCAGTAGTTTAGGGAAAAATAAATCAAATGCACTCAGAGTTGTTTAAGTGAAATGTTAAAGAACTGTAAAAAGTCAGATAAAAGGATGGAAAAATAGAAGAAACTTTAAATAGCTATTCATATGAACGGATTAAAACTGCAAAAAGACGATGTTGAAATTAAGAAATGGCTGGCTGAGCATGAGGCTTCTCAAGAAGAGTTGTTTCAAGATTGCTCACGCAGAGAAAACCTGATATTTTCTGTTGTACCAGAGAATCTGGATGGAACAGAGTGCATTAATTTTATGAAAGTACAAATAAACAACTGGATGCAGAACAAGCTAAGAAGGAAATAAAAATGTTTAGCTAATACAGTGAGTCAGCAAGCAGAAGCTTGTCTTTTTTCGGACAATAACAAAGCCTATAGCAAGGCTTTGTCAGTGAAACCTTTTCCAATTTCCAGAAGAAAGTGCTTGAGCAATATAAAAAAGCATGGAAGTTAACCAGAAGAATTAGCAGGAGTTCATTAGAGAGTGGTGGTGAAGATGGAGATGATCATGAAGAACAGCAAAAGCAATGTGAAAATGAATAAATGGAGTCCATAAAGCACTAGCATCATTAGTTACAGGAATAAGCATCTGATAATTAGTTTGCAAGAAGTGAAGACTGAGAAAACTGATTTTGGCTGTGTTAAACTGATGAGTGAACTGTAAGGCTTATAATTTCCTACTTGCACATTAATGTTTAGGTGGACACTGAAGGGACTGAATAATTAAATAAGTAAAGCAGTTTTGCCCTTCATGATTTGTATAAAAAAATCATGATGTAGACTACATATTACATTGTAAAGCAGTTTAGTGTGCATTCAGGTAATTTTAAATATAGAGTTGGGGGAGTCTTATCTGCTGCACATGCTAAACTTTTTAAAACAGGAAAGTATTTTTTCTTAGTTGTAAGATATCCAGGCATTTCACTGTAACAAGGTAAGAAAGGCTGGACAGAAACAAGTTAAAGTTTATATAATGTTGTAATCTTGGTCTGCTGAGGTGTGGGATGTTAAGTGTACTGATCTCGTTTTATGTAGAATTAAGATAATTTGCCTTATTTTTACAGAGGACAGAGGTAATAATGAAAACTCCAGTCAGGTCTGGTATCCCACCTGTGATCCAGAGGGTGGCAGGACTAACAAGAAACAGTATAAAGGATTAGCCCAGATAAAATCACTTTAGCTAGAGGATCTAGGAGACACGCACACTGATGTCCTCCCTGTAGGAGTAATAAAGATGCCTTGTTGAAGTCTCAGGCAGTTTATTTACTGAAGTGGGCAGATGGACGAGTGTTCTTGTTCTAATCTAATCTACTTACTTCTCTACCTACTTAACTGAATAAACTACTTGAAACTTCAACATAGTGTCTTTATTCCTCCCATAGGGAAGGCAGCCGATAGTACTTCCTAGATCTGCTAACTGATGGGATTTTACTTGGACTAATTCTGTTATTCACAGAGGTAGATATCTAGATTAATCTCATTGGTTTAAGCTATAGATGATCCTTTTAAGCAAATAGGATTGAAAAATAAGATAAAATGTTGAAAGGCATGGAAAATGGTATTTTTTCCTTGCATTTGCAAAGTCATTAATATTTTTTCATTACCAAAGGCTTTTAAGGGAGACAAGAAGTCTACATGTGCAAACAGTAAGAATTCAGTAACCAGGTAGGCTCACTAGGCATCCAATCCCTTTTCAGGAGAGACCTAGAAGCAGTGTCTGGTTAAAGTGTCTTGTTCAAGATCAAACAGTAGGCAAATGAGAGCTGAGGAAATCAAACCACGTACCACAGAAACTTCAGCTCACAGCTTTAACCCTCTGAGCCAACTGACAAACTTTAATCATTAGAGGTGTGACAGTATATTACCAGTGAAATTTACAAAGCTTCTTTCATGCAACTACACTGTTACTAGCTGTTTTTTTTCTTTACAAACTGCACTTACTTGGAGATTCCCAGTCTGCAGGTACAAGCAATTAATCATGACAGGTCTGACAATGAGTGAAATGCACAAGGTACAGTGTGATTAGTATTTAAAGTTACATTGGCAAGCAGTTTAATGAAAATACAGAAATTTGAAACTGCGGGGAGTGAATAAGTTATGCTAGTAGTTGCCTTCCCACCTACCTTAGTATTTCAATGCATTTAATATAGCAGTGCACATTTTAGTGTATTTATTTAATGGTAGCTAATGCATATTTATTCTTCAGTGTAAAAGTTCATGTTTAATGAAAACATGCAAACTGTTTTTCACATGTAAGTGGGGAATAGAGATAAAAGAACAGATAGCAATTAGTGTAAATGGGAACACATTCTAAAGTGTACTTCAGCAAAGATAACTGTAATTTTAGAATAGGTCATACCTGTGAGTAAAGCCTTCATTTTGGGCAACTGCTCCTATTTGGAGTGGTAAACTTCAGTTTTGAAATTATACATAATTTTGCGTGTTGTAAGTTAAAAAAGAGGGGGGGGGGCTTCTGAAAATATGTTTACTTTTTTTTGTTTTTGAGCATTTTCATTGATGCAAAAAGTCTTGAAAAATGTGACATAAGTGCAAATGAAGATGAGAAAAATCAACTATATTAGAGAGAGGGCTGTCAAATATTAGTGTGTGCATGTAAGCTAAAAGTTAGAAATACTCAAACCTATTATAACTGTTAATACTGCAACCAACACACAAATAAAATAAAATAAAAACAACAAAGGCCAGTGAACCAAATTTATTGCAAATACAAACACTCTAGTGCCTCAGCTCAGAAAAGCCTTAAAGGAGTCAAAATACCCTTAAAAAACAAATCTCTAAATAAAACCAAACGTTACCCTACCTACAATTACAAATCATTCAATTAAACAATTAAATCACAGACTTCCATTTACATTCAGTCCGGCAGGGGTCAAGGTTGTATACTTTAAAATAAAAACAAGCTCCTTATATAACAGTTTTTTCTTTATATCTAAACATCCATCTTGTATATGCACTTGTTCTAAAACAGTACCTCTGAGCCCTGCTGGACCACTGTTGCGATGAAATTAAAATGCATAGCAAGAGGACTTTCTATCTTAGCATTCTTTATATCTCTAATTCTTGCTTTCTCCTATATAAAACATTTTACAAGGACACATTAAGGAATAAACAATGCCTTCTGTATAGCAGTTATATAAACCCATAGGTGTAAAAGAAATTACATTAATCGTATCAAATGTATTTACAATATATTTACAACTAATGCAATGGTTGCATGGGAAAGTCCCAACCCTTTGGGGCTGACCAACCCAGTTATCCATATCCACTTGTAAGAGAATACAGGAGCATTACCTATAATACCTACAAGCTCTTTAAACTTAAGTAAAGAACCCCAATAATAATGAATAACACCCTTAAGCTGATCACACAAAATATTATATATAGTCACAAAATAACATTTGTTATCCAAAACATCCTGCCTACAATATTTTCTATCACCACCAACATTTAAAGATTCAAAATTCCTACTACAATTACCATTAATACCTTGATTTAAGGCATCTTGTACCAAATTAATATTGTGCCCCCATTCGTAAACATATTTGCAGCTTTATGTTAGAAAAATATGTATTTGAACATGTATAAAGTGCTAGTTTAAAAGCAAATAGTATATAATGCATTTTATTCTATTTACAATATGGCAATAAGAATGATTTTACATGTAATTGCTTGAAGCTTTGGAGCTGCAGTGTATTTGAACTCTGACCCTGGCAGTAGCCAGCTCAGCAAGCTTATGTTTTTCACTAATGATTATCTGCTGGGTCAGGAAATTAAATGTATAAAGCATTGAAAATCTTCTTCCCTCCTCTGGGATAATTGGCCTTGTGAATATTACCAAGACAAGACACAGCTGCTGAAGTAATGTTGCAAGAAGAACAAAGAAGTGTATTACAAGACTGAACTAACTATTGTATTCGAGCAGGCCTGAAACCTTGAAGGAGTAACATTTACAGAAAGACATTATAACTAACCAGGTGCTTTGCAAGGCTGTATTATTCCCATGGGAAAACTTTTTAAAATGTATAATATCAGCTTTTCTTATGAATAGAATATTGTAGACCATAGTGATGTAGGTGCCCTGTGACTAACCACATCAGTAAGGTGGGCACAGCTTGAGTGTTAAACCTATATAAAATTGTGTACTTCCTGCATCATGTCAGACAAAACTCTGTACTTGTATGGTTTTTTGCCTCCTGGTGTACACTAGTAAACTTTTGCATCTGAGCCTCCTGTGTTGTTATCATTGCTTTTATTTAACAGTTTGGTCCTTCGGTAAACGGAAGCCCTCAGACAGCTACAGATCAGAGTGTACCGGTGGTCGAACACTGCGCAGGAGAAGCTACCAAAATGGTTCTTCTTGAAATACAAAGACCTCCGACTGAATTGTCGTTTTGAGAGGCTGGCCACTTTCTGATCTGCGGCCGAAGAGCGGTCTCGAACTGGTCGACCCAGGAGGCTCAGGTAGGAAGATATTTGCCTTTTTTCTGTTTTAGATCAGGGACTAGGTTACAGTAAATGTCATTGTCAGAGATTTGTTATACAGATCAGGGACAAAAGGAAATTACTGTATATTTTGTCAGAGATCAGGGAAACAGAATAAGGTAGGCAGTTATTCTAGATAAACTGTGTAAGGAACTGAAATACCACGTGGTGAAAAGGGTTACGTAACATTTTCTTTTAGAATGGGAAATCAGTGCACTAAAAACTTGCGAGATCCGCCCCTAACTGAAGACGCAAAATATATGCAATTACAACGAGCTGATAATGTAAGGTATTATACAAAATGTGTTAATAAATACGGATTTGACGGTAAATTAAATAAGATTTAATTAGTTAAACTTTTAAAACAGCTTAAATCTGACGCAGAAGGTCAGGCAAAAAAACAACAGCGATTAGGCATTCCTCAAGCACACAGGTGGATTGAGGAAGTAAACCGAAGGGAACAAAAAACTAAAAATGCTAAAACGTTATTTTTAGACAAAGAGGATAATAATACAGTAATAGCAATGGCTCCTCCTCCCCCACCCCTTCCGATGCCTTTTTCAGGATATGAAGCAGGAGGACAAGCTGGTCCACCTCCACGTTATCCTGAAGTCACAAGAACACTAAAACCATTTGTTAGAGATCCTATTGAAACTAGGTCCCGGACACGTAAAACTCTTGGGGACACAGACTTATATCAAGTAGGGAGAAACACACTAGACGAGAGTGAGGAAGAAATCTGTCCACTAATCGAGGTACCAAATCCTCAGGAAGGACAGGACCCAACTCTTCTAGTATATAGACCATGGACACCGGAAGATATTCGGAAAGCTACAGAGGGAATCCCTCATCCAAAAGTTAATTACACAAAGTTTTTTACAAGATTTACAAGGTATGAGACTAAGTTACCACTTAAATGGGGAAGAAGTAGAAAAGGTACTTAGACAAATTGTGGGTCCAGACTGGCACATGATTTGTGGCACCTGGAATCCTCATAATGCAGAGCTTAAACCACTCCCACATAGTGACGCAGAACTAGACAACAGAGTGAAAGGTCTTACAGACCGAATTTCTAAAAAATGGAAACCTAGAGCAGATTGGACTTGCATTAATCAATGCATACAACAGGAGAATGAAACTGTAGATGGGTACAATGGTAGATTATTGGAATGTTTCAATAACCATAGTGGTATGGCTATTCCTGAAAATCAGACACGATACCATTATGAACAGCAACTGAAAAATGCGTTTTTGAAAGGTTGCATTGCACCTATCAGTAGCTTTATTACAAAGCATATGATAGATCATCGAACAAGTAGGCTACAAGCCTTACTTGAATATGCTAGACATGCTGAAAGACACTTTAATAGTAAAAAGAAAAAGAAGGCACAAGTCTTCACAGCTGAAGACGGAGCTGAGGTCTTTGTAGCACAGTCAGGTAAAAAGGGTAAGAAAAATGCCCAGGAAAATAGACAATCTGACAAAAGGTCAGAGGATTTTGAAGAGAGAAAAAAGAAAGGTGAGTGCTTTAAGTGTGGAAAGAAAGGACATTTAGCAAGGGATTGCAGGCTAAATAAAAAGGTGACTACAGAAAGTAAGGGTGATGAGGACTGACTATATGATAGTGATAAAAGTCAAAAATCATCAGGAAAGGCAAACAAACAAAGGACAAATATAAATGTAGTGGAAGGAACAGAGGAAGTGCAAGCAGATGTAGAGGATGAAGAAGGTGACATTTTTGATTTGGCATTACTGAGCTTGGAGCTCTATCTGGCAGACACAAAACCGGAAGTTACACTTCTGGTAGAAGGAAAGGAAGTTAAATTTCTGTGCGACTCACGAACTTTGATACACCCCTCAAAGTTACCAGAATATTCCGAATCACCTGATTATATATTAGTGAAAGCAGCAAATGGACAGCTATATAGGGAGCCACTCTCCCATGATATAGCAATAACTGACCCTGTTTCAGGTATGACTCAGAAAAGTAAAATTGTAGTTTCTGCAAAATGTCCAGTAAACTTACTGGGAAGAGATCTTATGCAGATATTTGGCATAGCGGTGGTTCCCACTATGCAGGGTATGGAGGCACAAAGACAAATGGATACGTTCGTGGTGCGACCGGAGGGTGAGACTTTTTACTGGTACAGCCAGGACCTAGTTACGACTGGTCCAGGGGCAGTAACCAAGGAACTGATGAATGTAGCCATCAGTAAGGCCCCCTCCCTTGACACCGATCAACAGCATTTGTTACACTGTACTCTATACTACTGTAGCATGCCAGGATCTGATAAAGAATATGAGCAAGAATTATTCAAAAATCCTGCTAACAGATTAGTATTGCGAACTTTGTATTGGGATACTGAGGGAAACAGTGTGGTAAGCTGTTCATTACCTCAGGAATTCATGACACTGTATAAATCTAATCGACTACCACATGTCAGCTTGACAAAGAACAAGAATATGAAATGGGCAGACTTAGGAGAAAAAGTAACAAGATGGGAAAAACAAACTGATTTAGAATTATCAGAACAGGGAATACAAAAACATAAATTGAATTGGCTAACACAGACACATCCAGCTGTACACTTACAAACTAGTGAAGACAGCTGATTAGCATTCTTATTAGAAGAAGAAGAAGAAAAAACCTTGTGTGACATACCAAACATTCTTTGGTCAACAGGTAAATCAGATGTAGGACTTATTCAAACAGCAGGACCAGTTACTATTACACCAAAATCAGCATTTAGACCACAGAAAAGACAATACCCCTTGAGGAAAGATGCAGAGCAAGGAATCAAGCCTATAATAGCAGCATTACTCAAGGAAGGAGTACTGGTAGAATCTCTTGATTCACCATGTAATACCCCTCTATTTCCTGTTAAAAAAGCAAACGGGGAATGGCGGATGGTACAGGATTTACAAGCTGTAAACAATGCAATAATACCTAGAGCACCTACGGTGCCAGACCCACACCTTGTTGAATGATTTGAAGCCACAACAAAAATATTTCACTGTGGTAGATATAAGCAATGCTTTCTTTTCAATACCTATACATCCTGATAGCCAGTATTGGTTTGCATTTACATTTCAGGGTAAAAGATATACCTATACTCGGCTACCACAGGGATATTGTGAAAGTCCAACGATATTTGCACAAGAAATGGCAAGCAACCTGGCAGGGTTTACCCCACCAGGAGGTAGTCAGATTCTACTTTATGTAGATGACATTTTGCTAGCAGCTCCCACCCAGCATCAATGCAGGGAGGATACAATAGCATTATTGAAATTTTTAGCAGCACAAGGACACAAAGTAAACAAAAGTAAGTTACAACTTTGGAGAAAACAGGTTAGATACCTAGGATATGTAATATCCAATGAAGGTAGAATATTAGACGAAGACAGAAAAACAGCAATTTTACAGGCACCTAAACCAGCAACCAAGAAGGAAATGATGTCCTTCTTGGGAACGACTAATTTTTGTCGAAGCATAACCTATCTGCTCAAGCAGCAGAACTGATAGCCTTAACACGGGCTTGCACTCTAGCGAAAGATAAATGTGTGAACATATATACTGACAGTCAGTATGCTTTCTCTACAGTGCATGTTTTTGCACAGCAATGGAAAAATAGGGGAATGATAACATCTAATGGCAAACCGATTAATCATGCGCAACTTATTTTAAACCTATTAGATTCCATTCAGTTACCTACTAAAGTAGCTATTTGTAAATGTTTAGCTCATACAAAACAACAGGATAGAATTTCAAAAGGAAATGCAAAAGCTGATGCAGCTGCAAAGCAAGCAGCCTCAGACTCAGAAACTTTACTTTTAACTGAGGAATTACAACCCTCTGAGATTTTAGATCTAGAAATGTTAAAAACAATGAAGACACTAACTACGAAAGCAGAGAAACAAAAATGGGAGAAACGAGGTGCAATCCTCGAAAATGGACTGTAAATGGACTGTATATCTCCAAAGAGAAAAAACAATATTGCCGTCTAATTTATTTAGATATGCAGCTTTGTTGAGCCATGGGCAGTGCCATGTCTCAACAGGGGGGATGGTACAGTTAGTAAATTGAATATTCCAAACATATGGATTCACAAACTTTACACAAAAATTTTGTGCAGCATGTCATATCTGTAACAAACATCATGCACAAGGGGCATTCAAACCCAAGCAAGGGAGTTTTCCTATACCACCATATCCGTTCCATACTATCTGTATGGATTTCATAGAACTGAACAAATGTGAAGGGAAAAAATACTGTTTAGTAATTATAGACATGTTTTCCAAATGGGTAGAAGCTTTTCCAACTAAAAATCCAGATGCGGCAACAGTGGCAAAGGCCCTAATAAAAGAAATAATTCCTAGATTTGGCATACCGGAAAGAATCTATAGTGACAATGGGACACATTTTGTTAATCAGACGATTCACCAACTTGGGAGATTCTTTGGGATCTCCTTGAAGAATCATTGTGCTTACCACCCACAGTCTGCAGGACTGGTGGAAAGGTACAATGGAATTTTAAAAAGCAAGTTGAGGAAGTTAGTAAACGAAACACAGAATAATTGGATTTGCTATTTACCTTTGGCACTGCTGAGCATGAGAACAGTTCCAAATGTAAAGGGTTTGACCCCCTTTGAAGTGATATTTGGAAGGGCATATTATGTGCCACAGTGGAAAGCTCTCATGCCTACAGAACTAGAGGCTGACAGCTCATTAGCTAGCTATATGAGGAAACTGTTAACAAATAAAACTGTTTTGCAGTTGAACTCTTTTTCAGATAAAAGACAGACCAGACCGTTGGAAGCAGTGTTGACTCCGGGGTCCTGGGTGTGGTTGAAGGTTACGAAGAGGAAGAATTGGGTGAGTCCAAAGTGGGAAGGACCGTACCAGGTACTGTTGGCGATGCCTACTGCAGTCAAAGTTGCTGAGAGGTTGTCCTGGGTCCATCTGACACACTGTAAACCGGTAAAGAATTTTCAGCTTGATAAACATTTTGTGACTGACACACAACAAAGGCAAGATGGCCAACAGCAAAACGAGTAAAAACACAGATCAACCCCAAAGATGTTTAATCATCTTGCTGACTATGCATTTATTGACTATGATTGTGATGACCTTCCTTTTGTTGTGGTTTTTCCTACATGTAACCACACAAGTGAAAGTGGAGAGACGTGATTAACTGTCTATAGACTGGCATCCAAACTTTAACACATACCTAGCTATGAAGCGTGCATATGTAGAGACTATGAACATTTCAAATTGCTGGGTTTGTACTGCTGTACCAACAGCATATGGAGGACTGTTGATGTCCGCTGTCCCCTTGGGGATAAATGAGACTTGGGAAAATGTACTTTTTGATACAGGATCTGTAAGATCACAGGATAAAATTGCATTGTATTTGCCTATTACACAGAAGGGAATTGTATGTTTTTACAAGAATGATACACTCCAAGTGGGTTGGAGTAACTGTAACATAACTATATCTTATAAATGCTATATTAAGGCTAAAGATAAAGGCACTGTTTGTAACACAAATTATGATTCATATTTGAGCTTAATGAAAACAACATTAAGAGATGTGCAGAGAAATCCTGTTTTACATAAACAATTGTCTGTTATAGATAAGAAAATGTTTCATTCAGAATTAACCCGCATCAGTACTAAAGTAGAAAACTGTTATTTTGTTTGTGGGAAAAAGGCATACAAATGGCTACCTGAGAATTGGTCCGGCAGTTGTTTTTTGGGTTATCTGGTTCCGGCCATAAGGCATACTGCAGAGTTACCTCTAGGTAAGATACGAAATGTAAGAGATGTAGCCTGAAAACCTGAAGATCCAATCGGAAAACCTGTAAACCCAGTGGGAAAAATCGAAGCTGGTTGGAAAGACCATCACTCCGTGAAAGATAAAGAAAAATTGACTCATATGGACTTGAGTGACAGTGTTATATCCTGGGCTGGAATACTTCCAGCATATGGAGCAGTCAAATCGATCTGGGAGTTGAGAAAGCTGTCAAAACTTCTCGAAGTAATAAGTAACACAACTTTTTCTGCTCTCGAACTAGTGACTGATGAACTGAATGCAATGAGAACTGTTGTGCTACAAAATTGAATGGCTCTTGACTTCACCCTAGCGGCAAGAGGTGGTACGTGCGCGCTTATCAAAGAAGAATGCTGTGCGTTCATACCAGACAATCGACATGAGATTAATGACCACCTAGAGGTAAATACAGCAGGTATTGGCCATGACTGAACCAGGCCCAAACCCAATGATGAACTTTTTCCAGAGTCTGTTTGGTGGGTGGGGTTCTATCCTAATGAATATCTTGATTGCTATTTGTGTTGGTCTGCTCTTATTAGGAGCATGTGTCTGTTGTGGGATCCCCTGCATGAAAAGATTAGTCAAAGATTTTGTTGATATATCTGTAACTGAAACTTTGTACCAAGACATTGAATTGGAACTATTAATTCCAGACGAAACTCTTTCCGAAGTATAGACTAAATGACTTGCCTAGTTGAAAGTCCTTAAGGGAGAAGGCTAGGGGACGATATAACATTGTTTATATTTCAGAATAGAATAAAAAGTATTAAAAGGGAGGAAAATGTTAGAAAAATATGTATTTGAACATGTATAAAGTGCTAGTTTAAAAGCAAATAGTATAATGCATTTTATTCTATTTACAATATGGCAATAAGAATGATTTTACATGTAATTGCTTGAAGCTTTGGAGCTGCAGTGTATTTGAACTCTGACCCTGGCAGTAGCCAGCTCAGCAAGCTTATGTTTTTCACTAATGATTATCTGCTGGGTCAGGAAATTAAATGTATAAAGCATTGAAAATCTTCTTCCTTCCTCTGGGATAATTGGTCTTGTGAATGTTACGAAGATAAGACACAGCTGCTGAAGTAATGTTGCAAGAAGAACAAAGAAGTGTATTACAAGACTGAACTAACTATTGTATTCAAGCAGGCCTGAAACCTTGAAGGAGTAACATTTACAGAAAGACATTATAACTAACCAGGTGATTTGCAAGGCTGTATTATTCCCATGGGAAAACTTTTTAAAATGTATAACATCAGCTTTTCTTATGAATAGAATATTGTAGACCATAGTGATTTAGGTGCCCTGTGACTAACCACGTCAGTAAGGTGGGCACAGCTTGAGTGTTAAACCTATATAAAATTGTGTACTTCCTGCATCATGTCAGACAAAACTCTGTATTTGTATGTTTTTTTGCCTCCTAGTGTACACTAGTAAACTTTTGCATCTGAGCCTCCTGTGTTGTTATCATTGTTTTTATTTAACACTTTATATAGGACAAACAAAGAAAGAGGGCTTTCAAATCTAGATTACAAGAACATGTTAGAGATATAAAGAATACTAAAATAGAAAGCCCTCTTGCTATGCATTTTTAATTTCATCACAACAGTGGTCCAGCAGGGCTCAAAGGTTCTGTTTTAGAACAAGTGAATGTACAAGATGAATGTTTAAATATAAAGAAAATTATGCATTTAAAAGGCTTGTCTAGAATCTGAAGAACAGAATGTTCAGAATTGGTCACCACCAATTCCTTCAGACGGGGACCCGAAGGCACAAGTGAAACTCTACCCGCACCTGACTGGAAGCCTCTCTCTCTCTCTCTCTGGGAGAGTTCTGATCAAGTATAAGAGAAAGACGACTTAATTTTTGAGGACCAAAACCCTCTTTTTATTACTGTTTTGGAGGAAGTAGACTATCTGCACAATATTTTCAAAAGACAAAATATACATTAGTAGCATACATAACTGTCCCTCTCATGTTCTTCCCTCTCTTTTAACTTTGCCTGCCCTCAAGATTCAGTGGTTTTACACTACACCATCCACTCAGGACTTTGACAACCATAAACCTAAACAAGCCTGACATTTAAGAGATTACCAGAAAGCAAACATTAAAGCATCCTTAGCGTGAATACTAAAACCAAGAAGACCAAAATATCAAAAAATTCAGATGCAGAGAAATTTGAAAGAAAATAATACAATACAAAAAGAGAACATATATGCAAAATAAGGATCTTTTCAAAAACTTTACAAGTAAACATCAGTGGCTCAAAATAAAAGGACAGAAGGGGTAAAAAAGATGACTTTAAATAAAAGATAAGCTGGTACATGTTTAGCACAGTGGAAGAAATGGAAACCATAGAACTGCGTTCACTCAGTCCTTAGGGAGACAGGAGGTTATTAACTGAGGAGTATAACACTATAGGAGATGTACTGCCTATACAAAGCTATGGCTAAACTTTAGTTTATTAAGTGTAAATCTGTATGTAGTTATCACTACATTAAATGTTAACGGTAAACACAATTTGTTGTTGCTGTATGGCAGGAAAAAAGGAGGAAGAAATACCTAAAAGTAATATCAAGACATGTTACAAGAAAACCTACAAATGGGAAAAACAAAGGGAAGAAGGAAGAAAAATCATATGAACACTAGGGAAAAAGAGATAAATGTGATAAGAAAGCAGAACTGCTAGTAAGGGCTGGTTTAAAGATACTAACCTGGAATGTGAACTGTCTAGTGGATGAACTGAAAGAGAAGAAAGTGTTAACATACTTAAAAATAATGTACAGATAATGTTACAAAAAAACGCACTTAAGAAAGGGAATATCTTCCAGTGGTTAAGGCAGGGGACAATGACAATGTGGGAAAAATGGGAGAGGTGATAATGACTGGAAGAGGAGTACAACTGAGTGTGGATAAGGAAAAGAAAAAGAAACATAGGGCATTTGGCAGGTGTGTATACCTTCCAATGAAAACATGAATATCAAAAAATAAAAATGTGATGAGATGGTATTAACCATCAGTAGGAAATAATACTGCTGGCTAGGGAATGGAATATCACCTGTGATGGGGAAAATTTGCAAACAGAAGGTACTGTATTTAATAAATATCTTAAAAATATGTGGTTTCAAATATGTACTAAGAATGACAGCCTCTAAAGAATTTGAGTATTTTGCACCTAGATTTGGAACATGTGTTAGATTGGATAAGTGTTGCATTACAAAGGAACATTTAGGAATGGTAAAGGGATTAAACATGCACCTGATATTATTGTCAGACCTTGCATCAGTTCTTACAGTACAGAAATTGAAAACACAATAGGCAGATAGACACTGGTGTTTCCCTATGTGCTTGCTAAAGAACTATTCTAAATAATAGGTGAAAGAAAGAAAGACTTCAGAAACAATATCCCTTATATCAGTTGCATCTTTTAATATGTCAGAGAATGGAAAGAGCAAAAAAACTATGTGAAATATTGGATGCCAATACAGAAAGAAATACTGCGGAAACCATAATAGGAATTAAACAGAAGGATTTACAAAAGGGAAAGGCACTCCAATACAGGAAGGGGGTTGAACACAGAGGAGGATATTAAACATTTACAAAATAAGCAACAAGTAAGAGTACCTACAGAGTTTACATGAAAACAAGGGAGCAGCTTTGGAACATTTTTTCCCACAACCCCAAAACCACAAAACTATCAGCCCAGAAATTAAACAAAAAATCAGATTTATCTCAGGGTTGATAGAACCAGTAACAGGAAAATGACATCAGAAACTGCTAGGATATTAAGAATATTGAAGACATTCAATGAGAGACTTCATACAAGGCAATAATATAAATTAAGGAAACAGAGAAACAGATATGTACCCAAGAGACTTAAGTTTCTGTCACTGCATGAGGAGGATGGAAAAAAATAATGAAGGAAATAAAGGAAGCTTTAAGGAGTTTTGTATTAGAAACTCATTGGGCTAAGGTGGAATCCCAACAGAAACCTGAAAACTGGTGGAAGAGAAAAAAATTATACTAATTTGTTATGTACATTTTAAGGAAATACAAACAAAAGGGAATACACTGCAATCATGGCAGAAGGCAATAATAGTACGAATACCTAAAGAAGGAAAAGATCTGTTTGACTCAGGATAGTAGAAACCAGTATCTATTTTAAATCTCTATTACAAGCTTTTCTAACAATGCTGGTAAAAAGAAGGTCAAGCCCTGTTACCAAAAATCATAGAACTAGATCAATGTGGCTTTACTGAAAGAATATAAACATTTGATAACAAATAAAACCTTAATCATATAGGAAGGTACCATTCAAATATGTACAGTACTTGTGTTAATAGGACTGGATGCATAAAAAAGCATCTGACAGAGTTAATCAGGTATTTAAAAAAAACTAAGTGTATGGTTTTCCCCAGAGCTGGACTGCCTTAGCGTTTCATATGTATGAAGCAGACGAAGCATGTTTAAAAGCGAATGGAACTTCATCACAGCAATTTAGATTACAGAATGGAACAAAGCTGGGATGCAGTCTTTCCCCTTCTGGTGTCTGAACCACATCTAAAACCACAGGCAAGAGAGAGAGACCAATATAATCCAAGGATACAGGTGGTATGGAAAACAGGAATGATACCATTGTTTGCAAATGATAGTATCTTATATATAAACTAATCAGGAACAAGAAATGTATAAGCCATATGAAATTAAAAAAAACATACCAAAAAGTGCAAACAATAAAATAAATGAAGAGAAAACAAAGGTAAGAGTCATGAACTATGACATGGGTTCATAGGCAAGTTACTAGGCTGGCTGCCTTTGAGGGCCATTCTGAGCATAGCCACTGTCCCTTTTTGTGCTCAAATTAACCTGTCCCATTTTAGCCAATGTCCCTTTTTGTGCTCAAATTAACCTGTCCTATTTGGTTAGAGACTGGCCTTACTCGGTCAATAATGAGAAGTTATGTACTTACCATAACGTTCCATGTTAGTTGTCTTCTTCTCGCCTTCTTTCTTGCTGGATGGGTTCAGAGCCGAACCTCGGCTCCAACTCAGCCTATTACTAAAGCTCGAGAGCTATTTTTACCGGCTCGATGCTATCCTATGTCCCATAATGCTAGGCGTCATATACCCAGATCTCGTTTGATAGCTAACACTATGGACATACATGTCCCCACCATGACAGAGAATATATATATATATATATATATATATATATATATATATATATATATATATATATACCTCTGTATATCTAAGCTGTTGTATATATATATATATATATATATATATATATATATATATATATATATATATATATACATATAAAAAACTCTTATAAAAGAGTTACCAAGAAAAGGAAGAGAGGTAGCTAAGGAGATAACTCTCGTGATAACACATCTCAGAAGATCCTCTCGGTCTTGCCAGGCTAGGGGGATGGAGGGTGGGACGCAAGAAAGAAGGTGAGAAGAAGACAACTAACATGGAACATTATGGTAAGTACATAATGTCTCAATGTTAAGTTGTCAATCTCGCCTTCATTCTTGCTGGATGGGACAGCGTCCCTAGCACCTTAGTCCTGGGTGGCTCAATGGAACAGACTCTTGAGTACAGTGGAACCAAAATCAGCCCGACTTCTAGAGGTCATGTCCAGCTTGCAATGAGAAATGAAGGTATGAGGAGAGGCCCATGTGGCCGCTGCACAAATGGAATCCATTGGCAATCTTGCCTGAAAGGCTACTGAAGAAGCTAATGTTCAGGTTGAATGAGCTCTGGGCTTAATAGGGAGCTCTTTATGCCTCAATTGGTAAATCAACAAGATAACAGAGGTCAACCACCTGGACAAGGTTACTTTGGAAACTGACAGGCCTTGCTTCCTTCCACGTAAGACCGGAAGAGCTGTTCTGATTTCCTCATCTGCTTGGTTCTATCCAGGTAGAAGCGTAATTGACGGTGAACATCCAGACAATGTAACTTCCGTTCAGACCTATTGGTATAAAGTGGGAAGAAGACGGGAAGATCAATGGTCTGATTCAGATTTTTTACAGAGAGTACTTTGGGTAAAAAGGACGGATTAGTCCTAAGTGACACACTATCTTTGTGAAAAACAAGGTAAGGAGGGCGAACACAAAGGGCTTGAAGTTCCGATACCCTTCTCGCTGAAGTGATGGCTACTAAGAACAGAGTTTTCCAAGAGAGCAACTTTAACGAACAGGAAGCCGCAGGCTCAAAGGGAGGGAGAATTAAAGACGACAGCACCAAATTTAGGTCCCATGGTGGGGGAGGATCTTTTACCGGGGGCCTAAGTAAGAGGGCTCCTTTTAGAAAGGCTTTACAAAGTTTGTGTGACATAATGCTGGTCTCTGACAATCCAACATGAAAATTTGCAATAGCTGCCAGCTGAACTCTGATGGTGGCTGAAGAAGAACCCATTTGAAAAAGTTCTGCCAAAAACTCGAAAACTGTATGGACAGGAGCTGTAAAAGGGTCAACTTGTTTCTCCCCTACCCAAACAGAGATACGATTCCATTTGCTAGCATAAGTCTTTCTGGTAGTAGACTTGTGCGAAGCGAGGATGATGTCACAAACTGAATGAGAGATTGAGGGAAGCCTGGCTAGGGTTGGAAGTGGAGCAACCAAGCTGTGAGGTTGAGAGATTGAAGAGATTGATGCAGCCCGCCTGACTGATGTGTCAGAAGATCTGGCACTGGGTCCAGATGCCAGGGCTGATCTAGTAGATGACGTTGCAGGAACGGAAACCAAATTTGTCGAGGCCAGTAAGGGGCAACAAGGATCATTCTGGATCTCAAAGCAGTTGCTTTCTGGATTAACTGAGTAATTAAGGGAAAGGGGGGAAAAGCATACAGACCCCAGGGCCAATCGTGGACTAGAGCATCTCTGGGGGGAAGAACTGGGAGAGGGAAGAGGGTGAAGAAGTCTTGGCACTTGCTGTTTTGAGGGGTTGCAAAAAGATCGCAGCAAGGCTGACCCCACCTTCTGAAAATTGTTTCCGCTACTAGCTGGTTGAGAGACCACTCGTGGGGCATGAGAATGGCTCTACTCAGCCTGTCCGCTATGACGTTGGACTTCCCAGGGATATGCATTGCTACCAGAAACCGTTGAGAAGAGATCGCCCACTGCCAAAGTCTGAGTGCTTCCCAACATAGGGGGTAGGACCTGGTTCCTCCCTGCTTGTTGATGTACCGCACTACAGACATATTGTCTGTCTGAATTGCAATAGTCCCGGTGAGTAGAGAGTCCTGAAGGGCCTGCAACGCTAAAAGTACCACTCTCATTTCCAAGACATTTATGTGTAGGTGGCCTTTGAAAGGTTGCCATGTGCCCTGGACTGTCCTGCCCTGAAAATGCCCCCCCCCCACCCGATCAGGGAGGCATCCGTTGTCACAGTAACAACAGGAGGAGGAAGGACAAAAGGTCTGCCCTGAAGAACCTGAGGGGAGACCATCCATCACAAAAGGTGCCTTTTGCATGACTGAGTGATTAGAATGCTGTGTGACATTGGAAGCTGTTGAAAGGACCACTGGGAAAACAGCATCCATTGCAGGATCCGCATGTGAAAGCGAGCTAGGGGGAGTAATGTGATGGCTGCTGCCATGAGACCTAGGGTTTTTAGTATGAATCTGGCCTGGACTCTGCTCTCTTGTAGTAGGATTTGAACATGATCGCGAATGTCTAAAATCCTTTGTACAGGCAGTTTTGCTGACAGTTCCACAGTGTTTAAAACGGCGCCTATGAAGGTAATAGATTGACAAGGTGACAAGGCAGACTTTTCAGAGTTTATAGAGATACCTAGCTCGTTGCAAATTTGGAGGGTATAATCTCTGGAATGGAGTAGCTGACGCTTGGTGGTGGCAGTAAGGAGCCAGTCGTCTAAGTATGGAAACACCTGGAATCCTTGTTGTCTCAGGTGAGCCACAACCACTGCCATGCATTTGGTAAACACCCTGGGGGCTGTGGTGAGGCCAAAGGGCAGGGCTCTGAATTGGTAGTGGCTGGCTCCCAGCCGGAAGCGGAGAAACCTCCTGGAGCGCCTGTTCATTTTGATATGATAGTACACATCCTGAAGGTCTATAGAGCACATCCAATTGTCCTGACCCAGAAAGGGTAGAATAGACTGAAGCGTGACCATCTGGAATTTCGTTTTTTAAACAGACTTGTTCAGCCTGCTGAGATCCAAAATAGGTCTCCAGTCCCCTGTCTTTTTTGGTACCAAAAAGAACTTGGAGTAGACTCCGGATCCTTGCTGGTCTGCTTGGACTGGCTGGATGGCTCTTTTTTCTAGCAGCTTTGAAATTTCTAGTGCTGCTTGATCCCTCAGACCGGGTGGAATGTCTGGAAGGGGCCCTTTTGGCTGTTGTGAATAAAGGGAATTTTGTAACCCTCGGATATGATCGACCGTACCCATTTGTCTTGCATGAGGGAATGCCAGGCTTCTTCCCCCGACTGCCTCCAAAGGTGGACAGTCGGGCAGCTCCTCAGGGGTGCTGGAAGGGTTTGTCAGGGAAGGGTCCTCTGCTACCCTGATTCTGCGGACCCCCCCCTGCCCCTCAGGCGGCGTCTATTATTGTTCCCTCCTCTGCCTCTGGAGGGAAGCTCACCACGTGTGTCAGGCAGTACTCCCTGAGGTTTGCGGAACCATATTTTCCCACTCTTCTGACCCTTAGGGTATGGTCTAGAAGGGGTAGAAAAATGGACTCCAACGGCAGAGGGAGTCTTGCCTTCCTGCTCGCACCTGGTCAATGTATCCTTCACTTGAGGTCCAAACAAGGCAGAACCATCAATGGGGGTGTTAGTGAAGGACGCCTTGAAGGGGTCAGCAAAATTGCAAAGCCGCATCCAGGCATGTCTCCTTAGAGCAACGCCCGTGCCTGCAGCCCTACTCACTCCATCAGCTGCATAGGAAATGAGCCGCATGGAGGAGTTGACAATAGAGTTCAGGGTCCCCAGCTGGGAGTTGATCTTTTCCTGAGACCCCGCAGCTGATGGGTCCTGTAAGGTATCACCCAGTTCATTGAGAAGGTCTCTCTGGAGATGGGTGAAATGGCACAAATAATTCAGCGACCGCATAGCAAAGGTCGCTGAAGAAAACATCCGCTTGCCATACCTGTCCATAGTCCTAGATTCCTTATTAGGAGGATGGACAGGTATTGAAGGGTCAGCCAACTCCTTTTTAGTGGCCGCCGCCACCACCATGGCATCAACAGGGACGCCCTTAGTTAGAAACTACTTGTCAGAAGGGGCTGTAATAAATTTTGTAGGCCTCCGGGGAGTTGGTTCCATAATATCCAGAGCCGTCCATGCCTTTCGAGCCACCACATCCATGAGTGGGTCAAAAGGCGGAGACACCCAGGAGGTGGAAGGGTGAGAACCGAATGCATCCAGGTACACCGACTTGTCCTCGGAAGGGTTAAGGGAAGATCAGTTTCCCCTCTGCTTAAGAATCTCCAGGATGTCAGAAAAGGAGACATCCTCAGAGGGGGACCTTGGGGACCCTTCTGACTCATCCAAGTCGGTGTCAGACGTGACTGACTCAGGGGAGTCTACATGCTTCCTCTTGCATTTTCTCTTTCGAGGGAGCTCCCCTGAAGGATCAGGGGAGGCCTCGGAAGAGGAGGATACACCCAATGGGGCTACCTGTAGTGTCGGTTCTCCACGCTCGGGATCGGAAGGGCGGATAGAGACTGAAGCAGGCACCATAGAGGGAGGAGCTGAAGGAGCCGACTGTGGAGCAGGCACAGGGGACAGCACACTCCTCATGACCTCAAAGGCATCCCTATCAGGCAGGGAAGGGGGTCCCCACTCCGAAGAGACAAGGACTCCTCCCGGCACCAAGAGGGATGGCTCTGAGGCCGATGTCAGGGCCGAACTCACCTGCGCCAAGGCTCTGAGAGGGAGAACGGGGTCGGACAAGGTTCCGATGCCACTCGCCCCCTCGGAGCCGACGAGGGAGTCCCGGGTGCCCAGATCCCTCCAAGGATGGAACCAAGGAAGAGATTGGAGTCGATGAGGGAGCCGAAAGTACTGGTATCGGCTCAGACGTTCCGACAGTCCCGACCCCTATGATCTCCGGCTCCGAACTCAAAGGAAGAGTCGGAGGAGGAATCGAAGAGGGAGTAGTGATAGACACTGCCTGATGAGAAGGGCTATGCAACATTTGGGCCAGTGCCTGCGACTTAAGTAGTCTGCTAACCACCCTCTCGAGGTCATGATCTGACAGCCTGGAAGACCAAGAGGAATGGGACCTGTGACTCCGCTCCGATAACAAGGGAGACTTCGGAGCCGAATGGACAGATTCCAGGGAAGGAGACCTGGAACGCTTTCTGTTCGACGACGGCTCCGACAGCAGAGTCAGAGTCGACTGAGGCCTCGAATCATCGGTTCCAGCCAGAACCGATGCAGAGGTAGTAGTAGGTGATGGCTCCGAACATGGAGCCGACGGTTTGGTGGGCTTGGAAGGTTTACCCGACGAAGGCTTAGCCAGGGAACCTTCAGGCTTCAACAAGCTTCTCAAAATAAGTTTGTTTCTGCGTTCCTGCAGGACTCTTGGACTGAACGCATGGCAGACAGAACAAGAGTCCTGCAGGTGCAGAGGGCCCAAGCAATATACACAAGAAGTGTGACCGTCTGTCAGAGACATCTTCTGATAGCACGAGTCACACTTCTTGAAGACCGAGACCTTGGTGTCTTTCGACATCCTGAAACAAGGATGACGGGCAGAAAAAGACAATTCTAAGCAGTCTAGTCACAATCAGCCAACACACACACACACACACACACACACACACACACACACACACAAAGAGCTTGTAACAGACCAAGAAAAACAAAAACCCAACACTTTTAAACACAGTTTAACTCTAGGCACACACATACAAGAAAAAACCTACAGAAAAAATCCAAAGGGATTTACTGCTTCAGAAACTGTAATAGAACAAGTTTAGCCTAACTATTCAGTGAGGGGAAAACTGAAGAAAAAAACTACCTAAGAGGGGATTCTAAACAGGGACTATAGGGTAGGAACTAGGAATAACTATCGCTAAGGTTAGAACCCAAAAACTGACTAAATACAATAAAAAGATTACTACAACCTGGAGCCGGCAAAAAGACGCAACCTCATAGCTGAAGTGGCAAACGAGATCTGGGTATATGACGCCTAGCATTATGGGACATAGGATAGCCTCGAGCCAGTAAAAATAGCTCTCGAGCTTTAGTAATAGGCCAAGTCGGAGCCGAGGTTTGGCTCCAAACCCATCCAGCAAGAATGAAGGCGAGATTGACAACTTAACATTTCTATATTACCCCTAATGGGAACAACTGGGATCATATCATAGATAACTTAAGGGGGCACATGCATGGGATAAAGCTTTTAGGAGCTGCATCTGTCCATTAGTAGTATGGGGGCAGTCCTGGGGTAATTTTTTTTCCCATCCACAGACCCAAGTTATGGCATAATATGAACAGGTATGAACTAATTTTTATGTGGATGGGGAGCCTGATCCAGAGCAGCAGTGTCCTCTGTGAGATATACCTGTCCATCCAAACCATTCTGTTGATGTTGCAGTAGAGGTTTATATCCCTAGACCATTTTTTTCTGATGCCATTTAACCTTGCTGATGTGTGATAAATCCATCAGTATTGGGTTGGAGGATGTCTTGTATGCCAGATACAGGTCACCTCTTAGCAGTCTGTAGGATACAGAGTATAGTGACAGGGCTTTGAGTTGTCCATGTAAATAAAAGTAGTTATGTACTCACCATACCGTTCCGTCTGTGTTGTTGATTTTCATTCTTCCTCAATTAATGGGTTCTGATCTGATCCCTCGGATCTGACTCAGCCATTACAAAATCTCATGGCAACTTCAAACTCTTGAACTTCTCCTTTACCCACAATGCACCATCCCTATTTACCCCAGATCTTGTTTGCAGATATAACAAAGAAATATGTGAGTATAAATATATACGTACAAGTACGTATGTATATGTGTATATATATATATATATATATATATATATATATATATAGGCAGATACCATATTTGGAGGTCAATTATGTGTAGAGTAGAATAGTGTCAAACCATTCCCTCTTCCAGAAATTGCATACGGATGGGGGTTGGTGGGAGGGGAGTTGAGGAAGAATGAAAATCAACAACGCAGATGGAACGTAATGGGGAGTACATAAAAAGAAGTTATGTCTTACCATAACGTTCCATCTGTGTTTTAGATCTTTATTCATTCATTACTGTTAGGACTTCGGTTCCACCCTAAGTACCGACACGGCCGTTTCCAAGTTTGCGCCAGCCAAAAACTCTCAGCTAAGACCTACCCATAATGCCCCTCTCACAGTCTCTCCAGATCGAGTTTGCCTGCCCTTATAATATAGAGATAGTAAGATAAAAACAGGAGGCGGCTCTGTCTGAGCAAATACCCTAACCAGGAATTCCTAAAGTCCACCAGGAGTCCAGGCAGGGGGAAGGAGGGCGGGAAGTAATGAATGAATAAAGATCTACAACACAGATGAAATGCTATGGTAAGACATAACTTCTTTATCTGATGTTGTAAATCTTTATTAATTCCTTACTGTTAGGACCGAGTCCCCAACTACTTGAGTCCTTGGTGGCCCTAAGGAAGGATATTCCTGAGCACCATAGAACCAAAAGATGCTCGTTCCCTGGAGTCCAAATCCAATTTGTAATGAGTGATAAAGGTATGAGGTCTTGCCTAAGTGGCTGCTGCACAGATATCATCCATAGAAGCTCTGGAATGAAAAGCCATAGAAGTAGCCATCAATCTAGTAGAATGATCCTTTATTCTGGAAGGTAAGGATAGCTTATTCTGATGGTAGATAAAGGTAATGACATTTCTAGGTCAGGAGGATAGAGTCACTTTGTAGACAGGTTTACCCAATCTGGGTCTTGCAAAGGCCACAAACAATTGATCCATTTTCCTGAAAGATTTTAGTCTTGTCTAAATAACAATGATGCTGCCTGTGAACATCAAGGGTGTGCGACAGATACTCCCCTCTGTTTGAATGCTGAGGGAAGAAAACCGGCAGGTCAATAGATTGGTTAATGGAAAAAACAGAAATGACCTTGGGCAAGAAAGAAGGGTCAGTACGAAGGGATACTCTATCCCTGTGGAAGTTCAAGTAAGGTCTCAACACTCAAGGCCTGAAACTCAGATACTCTTCTTGCTGAGGTAAGTGCTACTAGAAGCAGAGTCTTCCATGATAAAAATTTTATATCACAAGAGTCAAAGGGCTCGAAAGGAGGGCCTGTTAATGATTGAAGTACTAAGGTCAAGTCCCAGGGTTCTATGGGGGGGCTTCACAGGATGTTTAACGTGTAATACTCCTTTCAAAAAGGTTTTGCACAGGCGATGTGACATAACAGAAGAATTATCAAATCCATTATGAAAATTTGAGCTAGCTGCTAAATGTACAGTGATTGTTGATGCTGAGGCTCCTGCATGTAGAAGAGTCATCAGGTATTGTAGGATCATTTGAGTAGGCATAGAGAAAGGATCTAAGTTCTGATCTTTGGCCCAAATAGAGAATCTAGTCCATTTTCTAGAATAAATTTTCCTGGTGGAAGGTTTGTGTGAAGCCAGAAGGATTTCATGAACAGAAGATGAGATATCAGGCAGCCTGGCAATCATTGGAAGTAGAGGAACCAAGCTGTGAGCTTGAGGCTGTGGAGATTGGGGTGAATCAGTCCCTGAGGATGAGATAGCAGAACTTGGGAGTGATCCAGGATCCATGGACTGTGAATCAGATGAGGCCATAGGAATGGGAACCAGACTTGACGGGGCCAATATGCGGCAATGAGGATCACTTTGCTTCTCAACCTTTGAGCTTTCTGGAGGAATTTCAGGATGAGGGGAAATGGGGAAAGGCACACAGTAGACCCGGGGGCCAATCGTGCATTTGAGCATCACTCGGGGGTTCCCCCTAAGGGGGGATCAGGGCAAAGTAGCTTCTGCATTTGCTGCTTAAGGGGGAAGCAAACAGATCACAGCAAGGCTTTCGTCAGCTGCAGAAAATCTGATCCGCTATTACAGGATTGAGGGAACACTCATGAGGCATCAGGATATTCCTGCTCAGATTGTCCGCAATAAGGTTGGAACTCCCGGGAATGTGCTTTGCTATAAGAAAGTTGTTGGAAGTATCGCCCAGTGCCAAATCCTCATGGCTTCCTGACACAGGGGACAAGACCTGGTTCTGCCTTGCTTGATGATATACCAGACGACTGACATGTTGTCCGAAAGAATTGCAATGGTCCCAGAAGGGAGGGATGTATGGAACTCTTGCAATGCTAAGAGAACTGCCCTCGGTTCCAGGACATTTATGTGCAAATTGGCCTCCATGGAAATGTCCCCCCCACCCTAACAGGGAAGCATCCATGGTCACTGTGGCCGTGGGAGGCAGAATGGTCAACACCAAAGATTCAATTCTGACTTCATCCACCCAGGCATTTCTTCCTTGCAAAGGTTTGTAAGACGTATCATGTGGTCGAGTGGGTGAGTTAAGATCGACCGTTGTGAAGAAAGGAGCCACTGTAGTAGTCTCATATGCAACCTTGTCAGTGGTACTAGGGTAATGGGAGTTGCCATGAAGCCTAAGAGTTGCAGTACAAGGCATGCTGGTACAAAGGTCTGTGGAAGAAGGGCTTGGATTTGGTGTCTTATTTTCGAAAGCCTGTGAGGAGGGAGGGAAGCTTGACAGGATGTTGTGTCGAAGACTGCTCCAATGAATTCCAGTGTTTTTGTTGGGGACATTTGAGATTTGTCCTTGTTGATTGTAATCCCCAAGCAGAGAGCAAGGCCTTGAGTGTAAGAGAGGCTGTGGATTAGAAGATTCCTGGTCAGGGCGGTAAGGACCCAGTCAGCTAGATACGGAAACACCTGGAATCCTTGTAATCAAAGATGAGCTACTACAACTGCCAAACATGTGGTGAACACTCGGGGGGGGCTGTCGAGAGACTGAATGGCCGTGCTCTGAACTGGCAGTGATTGGCTCCCAGCTGGAAGTGGAGAAATCTCTGGGAGCGGTGATCCATCTTTATATGGTAATACGCATCCTGGAGATCTATAGAGCACATCCAGTTGTCCCACCCTAGAAAGGGGAGAATGGACTGTATCCGGAATTTTTGAGGTTTGATAAATTTGTTCAATAGGCTAAGATCCAGGATTGGTCTCCCATCTCCTGTCTTTTTTGGCACTAAAAAGAACCTCGAGTAAAACCTGGATCCTTCTCTGGTCTGGTGGGACTGGTTGGATGACTTTTTCTTAGCAGCTTTTCAATTTCTAAGGCTGCTACCTCCCTCTGATTGGGTGGCACATCAGGGATTCGTTTGATGGGTCTGGGAGTTAAATTGAATGGTATCTGGTAGCCTCTGGATATTATTCTCTGCACCTAAACATCGGTAGTAATAAGTTGCCAGGCTGGTAGGTGCAGAGAAAAATGACCCCGACTGCTTCCAGAGGAAAGCAATTGGGCAGCTGCTCAGGAGTGCTAGTAGGGTCAGCCAGATAAAGAATCTCTAGCACCCTGGTTATGCAGACCCCCTCTACCCCGAATGAGGCATCTTCCAGATGAGTTGCCCCCTCTGCCCTGGGGGGATTGCTCAGCACGAGTGTCATGAGAAGATCCTTGGGATTTCTTGAACCACAATTTTCCTCCCCTCTGGTTCCTGGAGTAGGACCCTCTGGGGGGAGAAAAAACGTATGCCCACAGCAGAAAAGGTCTTTCCAGCTTTCTCACTTCATGCTAGTGTGCCTCATACTTTGGGACCAAAAAGTGCAGATTCATCGACAGGCACGTTGACGAAGGAAGATTTAAAGGGGTCTGTGAAATCACACAAACGCATCCAAGCATGATGTCTCATGACAATGCCTGATGCGGCAGCTTGAGCTGCCCCCTCAGTGGTGTGAGACATCAAATGCATCGAGGATTTCAAGATAGATTCAAGGGTAGCTAGCTGTGAGGTGACAGTGTCACACACCTTAGCAGGCAGTATCCCCACCAAAGAGGAAGACATTTCAGAGATTAGGTCTCTTTGGAGGAGAGTGAAGTGTGCCAGAAAGTTCAGTGACCAAATGGCAAAGGTCGCTGAAGCAAAGGTCCACTTCCCTAGTCTGTCCATGGCCCAAGACTCCCTGTTCGGAGGATGAACAGTGGAACTATCTTCTTCCAGTTCTCTCTCGGTGGTAGCCGCCATGACCATGGAATCAACCGTCAACTGCTTGGACCAGTTGGGCTGGTCTTCAGGGGTGGATAGAATTTTGTCTGGCCTCCAGGGGTCAGGTTCTATGTTGTCTGGAGCCTTCTGGGCACACTGCACGATCAGCTCAATAAGCTCATCTGCAGGTGGGGTCATGCAGGAAGTAGATGGCTGGGCATGGAAGGCCTGAAAGAATACTGATTCCTCAGAAGAAGGGTTAGAGGACTTCTAGTCTCCCCGCTGCTTGTGGATTTTGCAAATGTCTCCAAATGAGATATCATCTGGAGGAGACCATGGGGACCCTTCTCCCTCATTGCAATTGGTGTCCTCAGTGATAGATTCATCAGGGGAATCAAGGTGCTTTCTCTTGCACCGTTTCTTCCGGGGTGGCTCCCCATTGGGATCTTCTGAGGAGGACTCCGGAGAAAGGGTTCCCTTCAAAGGGAGGTCTTGCGGCTACCGTGCCTGAGATCCCAAAGTAGGGAGTTGGGACAGCTGCATGCTAGAGGGGGGTTCTGGTGCCGATGTCATTGGTGCTGACTGCAAGCCCACAGAGGCAATAACCCTCTCCATCACCTGGAAAACAGACCTGCCCAAGGAGGGATGGGAGCCCAGAACCGAGAAGGACAAACTCAGAACCGGGGTCACACCCCGCTCCCGAGGAGCCCACCTCCAGGTGATGAGCACTGAGAGGACTGGAAACTGTTGGAGCCGTGGACATAGATGGCACCAGCAAAAAAATAGGTGCTGGGCTAGGTATCAAGGTGCAGACAGTCCAAACACTGCTCCGAGAGTGCACCGGCGCCAATGCAGCAAGGGTGGTCGGTCCCAACAGGGAAGACTCCGCAGTCAGGGCCAAGACAGTATGCACCAGGTTGGACATCAATACCGAGATCTCTGGGGCCTGGGTAAAAGGGGATGGAAGGTCTAGCTGGAGTGGGCAATACCCTAGCTGCCAGAAGCTGGTCCACAACCTGCACTACATCTAGTTCAGAAAGACTCCTGGTGGATCTATAGGAGGCTGCTGAAGGAGAATCAGGTCTTTCAAGAAAAGGGCTAAACCAATGCCCCAAAAAAGGGTCGTATGTTGGAGAGTATCTGGTTCTTGGAATATATTCATCTTTAGGGACCGAGGTCATAGTCTGTGGAGCCGAGTAAGCTATCAGCACCGTGGCCGGGGATGGTGCCGAAGCAGGTATGGTCGTGAAAAGCCATTGTCAGAACCAAGGATGGCACCAAAGTCGATGGTGTCAAGGCTGGAACCAAAACAGAAGTCAACATCAGAGACAGCACAGAGGGAGAAGACACAGGGCCTGGTGCTGAAGAGGTCTGTGCTGAGGGCGCCGGAGAAGCACAGAACTGAGTTAGTTCCATAACTGATGGAGATACAGGAACTGAATGACTCCATTTTTCCTTGTGTTTCTTGGTCTTAGGAGGCAGTGAGACTTCCGACCCACAGAGAGCCTCCGAAAAAGGGGTTTTGATTAAACCTTTCAGAATTAGCTCGTTTTTGCACTCTGCTAGAGTGTGATTGCTAAAACTGGAAAAAATATCACAATCAGCATTTATATGGTCCATGCCCAAACAGTAAATGCATCGAGCGTGGCCGTCCGAGTTGAGCATCTTACGTTCACACTTGTCACACTGTTTAAACACCAACTTAACTTTGTCTGACATAGTACAGGCAACAAAGGGCTATCCTAAAGGAAACAACAACAAGAAAGAAAGAAAAGGAGAAAATATAAACGATGGTATTTAAAAATACCACAAGTGGTAAAGGAAGGCCTACCAAAGGCAGGAGAGAGGGACAGTACCAACGACGATAGAGATTTAACTACTAAATGTAAAGGGTAGGAAACAGAAGCAGGTTATAGGTGATTAGTATGAAAAGGCTAAACTGAGTAAAAACGACAAAATTTAAGATAAACTACACAAAAAATTCACAACTTTCCACTTAGCTTTGAGAGAGATGGCTAGGCACGTCTGACAAGGAACGCAGCAAATGAGATCTGGAGAGACTATGAGAGGGGCATTATGGGTAGGTCTTAGCTGAGAGTTTTTGGCTGGCACGAGCTTGGAAACGGCCGTGTCGGTTCCGAGGATGGAACTGAAGTCCTAACAGTAAGGAATAAATAAAGATTTACAACATCAGATCTTCTTTTATCTAATGTTATCAATTTTCATTCAATCCTAAACTAATGGGGCAGAGTCCTCAGCTACCTTAGCTCCAGGGTGGACTCGAGGAAGAATATTTCTGAGTACCGCTGAGCCAAATGATGCTCTACCTGTGGAGACCAAATCTAGTTTATAATGAGTGAAGGTATGGTGAGAAGCCCAAGTCACTACTGCACATATGTCATCCTGGACGCTCTTGCTTGAAAAAAGTAATGAAGTTGCAATGGCCCTGGTTGAGTGAGCTCATAATCATCTTGGTAAGGTGATACCCAATTTGTTGTAAACTAATGAAATGTAGTCAGTAAGCCACCTGCCTAAAGTTACTTTGGCTACTGGATTACCCAACTTTACATCTGCATAAGAAAAAAATAATTGATTAGTAGTTCTGATTTCTTTTATTCTATGTAAATAAAAGCATAATTTTCTGTTAACATCTAGCAAACAAATCAAGTATTCTCCTTTGTTTGTATATTTAGGGAAGAATACTGGTAAATTAATAGACTGGTTGATATTAGATCCAGACACCACCTTAGGATGGAAAGATGCATTGGTTTGTAGTGTAACTATCCTTATGAAAGATTAGGTAAAGCGGTTTTGAAGATTAGGCCTGAATTTCTGAAATTCATCTGGCTGAAGTAATGTCCACTAAAAATAAAGTTTTCCATGAAAGATATTTAAGATCACACTTATCTACAGGCTCAAAAGGGGGGATGTATCAATCTTTGCAGTACCAGATTCAGATCCCACAGAGGGGTAGGGTCTTTAAAGGGGATCTTAACAGTGTGCCTCTTAAAAAGGCCTTACAAAGCTTATCAGAAGCAAGTGAAGAACCATCAAATCTGATATCAAAATTAGAAATTGCTGCTAGCTGAACCTTAACTGCAGATGAACTAACTCCGTCATTAAAAATACAAGTTAAGAATTCCAGAACTTTATGTATAAGGGCAGAAAAAGGATCAATATGATTCTGAGTAGCCCAGTAGACAAATCTTTTCCACTTGCTAGCATATAATTCTCTCAAAGATAGTTTAAGGGAGGACAAAAATATGTTTCGGACAGAAGAAGAGAGCATAGATTGCCTGGCTATCAATGCAATTGGAGAAGCCAAGCTGTCAGTTTGAGATTTGTTGTATCTAGATGGATCATGTCTGTCGGGTGAGACAGGAGGTCTGGAGTTGAATCCAGAAACTAAGGTTGGTGAAGCAAGTGATGCCAAAGGAAGGGAAACAAATCTGTCAAGGACAGTAAGGTGCAATGCGGATGACTTTGCTCTTCAACATAGCAGCTTTCTGTAGGAATTTGATAATCAGTGAGATAGGTGGAAAGGCATAAAGTACACCGGGGGGGGGGGGGCCCATCGTGAAGTAAACTTACTGACTCCCCTGAGGGGGGATTAGAGCAAAGTAGCTGCTGCACTTGTTGTTTAGGGGAGAGGCAAAAAGATTGCAGCAAGGCTGGCTCTATTGAAGATAAATCATATTCATCAAGTTCTTGTTGAGGGACCCTTTGTGAGGTAAAAGAATGGACCTGATCAGTTTGTCAGCTATCACAATGGCCTTCCCCAGAATGTGCTTTGCTAGAAGAAAAAGGTTGGATGAGATCACCCATTGCCACACTCCGAGAGTTTCTTGACACAAGGGGTAGGATTTGGTTCCTCCTCGTTTGTTGATGGACCAAACTACTAACATATTGTCTGTTTGTACTGCAATTGTCCGCAAGGGAACAGCATCTTGGAGGGCTTGTAATGCTAGGAGCAACACTCTCATCTCTAGAACACTGATATGCAAATTGGCCTCTTCGGGGGACCATGTGTCTTGGACTCTCTTCTTCAGGTAATGCCCCCCCCCACCCCCACCCTAGCTGGGAAGCTTCTGCCATCACTATGGCCTTGGGCTGAGGGGGAAAGAATGAACAGCCTTGTAGGACTTGGTCTGATTGTATCCTCCAGTTGAGATCTCTCTTGCATATAGCAGAGTGGACATGGAATGATGAAGTATTGACCACTGTGAGGTAAGCATCTACAGAAGAATTCTCATACAAAATCTGGCAAGTGGTACTAGAGTTATCACTGCAGCCACTGATCCCAGAGCCTGAAAAACCAAGTGGGCTGCAATCTTGGTACTGCAGACTATCTTCTTTACCTGTAATCTTACTATCTGAACTCTTGGTAAGGGAAGTGAGGCTATAGTCAACTGTGTATTGAAAAGTGCTCCTATAAACCCCTATGTTATGAGTTGGTTCTAAATGAGATTTTTTCGTAGTTTATGGTTATACCCAGAGGAGCACATGTCTGAATCACCTTTTCTCTTGCCATTAAGAACTGATGCCTGGTCAGGGCAGAAATGAACCAGTCATCTAGATATGGAAATACCCAGAATCCTTGTAGTCTCAAGTGAGCTGCTACTACTGCCATACACTTAGTGAACACCCTGGGGGCTGTGGTGAGACAAAAGTGCAGAACTCTGAACTGGTAATGACTGGCTCATAGCAGGATGCATAAGAGCCTTCTAGAACTCCTGTTCATTTTTATGTAATTTTTTTTTTTTTATTTAACATTTGATAAGCAGGAAAGTCCGACTTGGAACTAAGCCAATTTTCAGTGGAAGCCCAGGGAGAAACACTCCAAATGCATGTCTTTGTAATGTGGGAGGAAACCGGAGCACCTGGAAGAAACCCACACGAACACAGGGAGGACTTGCAGACTCCACACAGAAGGAACTCCAGACGAGAATTGAACCAGATAACCTCTTGTTGTGAGGCGACAATGCTACCGCTGCACCACTGCTCCATCCAGGCTGATAAAATGCATCCTGAAGATCTATCAAGCATATCCAGTCATCCTTTTCCAAAAATGGAAGAATGGACTGAACCATGACCATCCAGAACTTGGCATTTAAAATGACTTGTTAAAGTTGCTGAGATCCAAAATTGGCCTCCACTCCCCTGTTCTCTTTAGCACTAAAAAGAATCTTGAATAAATTCTGGATTTCATTTTGTCTGGGGTGATCCTCTTTGATGACTCTTTCTCACAGCTTTTGTATTTGAATTGCTGCTTGTTCCCTCTGATTGGGTAGAACATCGAGATTTTTCTTGAATGGAGAAGAGGAAGGGAAAAGGGTACAATATTACCTCTGGAAATGATCCTCTGCACCCAAGTTTCTGTTATCTCTAAGCCAGGCACTCTGGTGCAGGGAAAAACAACCCCCAATTGCTTCAAGAGGTGGACAATTAGGCCTCCTTTCAGGAGCGCTGGAAGCATCTCTCAAAGAAAATCTCTGGACCCTTGGTTTTGTGGACCACCTCTGCCATGTTGGCAGTGTATACCATCGGAATTCCTCCCTCTTCCCCTGGGGGAACCTCCTCCATGTGTGTCTTGGAAAGGCCCTTGGGACTTTTTGAACCACATCTTTCCTCCATCATGATAATTCCTCGAAAAGGATCTTTGAGGGGTGGAAAAATGTACACCCATGGCAGACAGGGTTTTTCCGTTCTTCTCACACTTGGATTAAGTTTCTTTTACTTTGGGACCAAAAGAAAAGCCATCAAAAGGAGCACTGATAAACAAATACTTGAAGGGCTTCACAAAATCATATAAGTGCATCCAGGTGTGTCTCCTTATGGAGACGCCTGAATCCAATGCCCTTGAGGTTCCTTCTGCCACATGAGAAATAAACCTCATGGAGGAATTGGATATCGATTGTAGGGTAGCCAACTGAGATGTGACAGAAGCTTGTACTTCTTCAGAAACATTCTGAGATGGTGTCTGAAGGTTCCTTAATCAGATCCCTCTGTAACCTGGTGAAATGTGCCAAATAATTCAGTGACCTTAAGGCAAAGATCACTGAAGCATAGACATGCCTCCCAAACCTGTCCATCATTCGAGATTTCTTGCTGGGGATGGACAGTGGAACTCTCCTCAGCTAGTTCCTTCTTAGTGGCTGCTGCCATAAGCATAGCATCAATAGGCAACCCTTTTGTCCAAAACTGCCTGTCCTCAGGTGCTGTCATAATTTTGTTGGGTCTCCAAGGAAATGACTCAATGGTGTCCGGATCCTTCCATGCCAGCTGAGAGATCAAGTCAATGAGCTCATTGGCAGGCGGAGTCACCCAGAAGGTAGACAGGCTGGTACTGAATGCCTCCAGGAGTACAGATTCCTCAGACGAAGGGTTGTTAGACTTCCAGCCACTTGTCTGTTTTAGGATTTCTAGGATGTCTCCAAATGAGACATCAGGAGGTGACCATAGGGACCCTCCATCCTGATCAAAATCTGTATCTTCTGTGACAGATTCTGGGGAATCTAAGTGCTTCTTCTTGTATGTTTTCTTCTTAGGGATCTCCTTAGTGGGATGCTCTGGGTAGATATCAGAAGAAATGGGGATTCCCTGCTGCAAAGCCTGCTGTTTCGATACCAGATGTCTCTGTAAAGAAGAAAGGTGAGACTCTAGGTGCAGAGGCAGAAAGGTAACTGGTTGAGAATCCGAGATGGAAGGAACCATCTGTGTCAATGATGTAGACAGTGCTGTCACCATAACCTCAAAAGCAGGATAAGATCCCAGATCCGAGAAGGCAAGCTTCTGGACCCTGGGCCCACCCTGCTCCAAAGACAGCCATTCCAAGGCAGAAGTCAGAGTCGAACTAACCCTTGCCAAGGCCCCCAAGGTGCAGAGATGGCTCTGACAACTTCAGAGTAGACTCTAACACCTCAGACACGACAGGGTAGCCCTGGCTCAGACAACTCTTCGGATCTGACTGGATCAAAGTTCTCAAAACCAGCTTTGGATCTGATAAGGCAATTCTCAGATCTGAGCAACTCAGATCCAAGGGCTCTGAGATCCTGTACAGAGTCAGAGGAGGAACTGGTAAAGGTGGTGTAGTTGTAGAATGGACGTCCTGATCTGAAGGGGTAGGAGCCAAAGGGACCCTGACTGATTCTGCACCAAGACAATCTTTCTCACCAGTCTCTCCACATCATCTCCCATTAGGGTTTTGGAAGATCTAGTGGATAGGACAGATGGAGACTTTGGTTGTTCCAGGAATGGTGAATGGAATCCTTGAAGGCACGGGGTCCACAAAAGGAAAATATCTGGTTCGCGGTAGATGTATCAAAGAGAATCTTTCTGTAGGATCCAATGCAGTGGGATCTGATAAGTCACTTTTCTTATGCTTGGATCCAATGTTGAGGTCAGATCTGAAGAAGATTTTTCCTTATGCTTCAGATCCGATAAAGAAGTCTGATCCAAAGCTTTTAACTTCTTTCATTTATGTTCTGATTGATCAGATATTGGTCTCTTTCTAGATTTCTTTGAAGCCTTTGAAGGAGACTTTGACATATTTGATTTTGTAGGAGAAACTCCAGATAAGGCATTCTCAAAAGAGGTAGGCAGCATGCCTTTCAGAATCAAATTGTTCTTTCTCTCTGTAAGAGCTCTCGGGTTAAATCCATGACAAATGGTACAGTCCTCCTGTAAATGGTGGGGGCCTACTTGGCAATCAAGAAGAAAGATAAGACAAATTCGTTAGCCAGACATACATAAATATGTACAGACTTTAAAAAGTTTGTATTTTTTGTATTAGAAAAATTAGAAAAAGATTTTTTAAATGGAGATACAAACAACACAATGGAATGTAAAGAGGCTTATTGGCAGTTGTATTTAGGTGCAGACAGTGCACCTGGTCTCAATGAGACTATAAATATAAAATATTTTTTAAAATACAAACATTGATCAAGTACAACAGTATTTAAAGTATGTATAATATATTTTTTTATTATGATTTTTATTAATTATAATGGAATGTTTTAAGCATTTTGTACATAAATATGTTGGTGCATTTGAAATAAGTTATGTCATTTCCTGTCAAGTAATTATTATGTAGATATATAAGGAAGTTTAGGGTAGGGTAGTTTTTGTTTCTGAGGAAGTTCACATATTAAAAGTGAATGAAAGCGCTAATACCATTGTCCGCTTGTGGTAATTTGGAATCTACAGGACTGTGCCTTTTTTGGTTTTGTTTCGTGTAAAATTGGAGGTGTTGGAGAGTGCTGTTTAGTGTTTTTATATTATATTTTATTTTGTCTCCTCCCACATATCCTTATCTGCTACAACAAATGCCCTTTCAGTCCATACTCGAATACTTCATATTACTGTGTTCCCATAAATATGAGTATTCCTGAACCAATGTCTGTGGGTACATAATTTACGGCTATAACCTTTGTTTTTAACTTCAGAAATTGTATATCCTGAAAAGAGATGAATCTCTATTAAATGTTCGACAGTCCTGCAATTTCCTTTTCTGTTTTTATTAAGTATAAATATCATGATCTGCAAATAGTACCAACCCTTCTCAACTACCACAATAATTAAATTCTTGCATTTTTGAGTCCCTTGTTTTCTTTGCCAATGACTCTAAATATAAATCAAATAAAGGGGAAGAGATGACATCCCTTCCAGGTTCCTCTGTTCAAACAACATATCAGAGAAGAACCCTCACACTAATTATTGCCTTCTGTCCTTCATATATCCTCCTAATTAACCTTATTATATATAAGGGAATGCAAATGCTTCCATTCCCCTACTGATATCATAATTGCTTAATAGCAGTCTTTCTAAACTCATACATATTATCCAGGTACTCTCTTATTTTCTCTTTAGCACACTGCATTTGCGACTCTACTTGTTCTGCAAGATTTCCCTTATTCTGTAATACTTTAACCTCCTACAATTTCTTAATCTTCTCTTTTATTTCTGCCCCATTTTTAAACTTCATCTTCATGTCATCTCACTCACTAGCTATAACTTCTCAAGAAATTTCACATTGCAATGTTATTGTTCTCCCCCAACTTACTTACCTTACCCTACCCACAAATTTCTCTTCAACACCCAGATTTCTCCATAATTTGTTCTCCTGTAATTCCACACAAATGTTTTTGTGCCCCTTATAACACACATCATCCCAGTGTAAAACTGCACAGTAGCGATTACCAATGTCTTGTAAAAACTGTGAGGGGAAAGAAATGGAGAGAATATGAAGAGCTTCCTCTATATATTATAGCTAATTTTAAGGCTAATGCAAAGACATAGAAGTATCATTTGTAGAGCTGGCACAAATGCCTAACAGTGAATATATTAACACAGGAGTAACCTGAATGAAAGACCGCGACATATGCACTGGGAAAAGGCATGTGCAATGGCAACAGTATGCCATTTCCATGGCGCAGAGGGAATTAGCCTTGAATGTGACCCAGATGACCTGGGGTTAACTACAGTACCAAGTGCTGCAGGATGCAGTGAGGGACAGTTAGCATTTGTGGCCACTGCTGGCTCATCTATTCTGGGAGAAAGGAGGCAGTCTAATCCATCTGAACATCAACACCTGCCCCAGAAGGTGGTGTCTGACAAGCAGAATAGTTGGGGACATATGCCTGGTACTACTAAAAAGGCATGTTAGTAGTAGCCTTCACTACATTTGCAGAACCACTCACCCATGAGATGGCCCTAGCAAATAGGTGTGTGCATATCTACGTCAGGGATGAGGTCTGTTTTACAAAGAAAACACAACGATAAATGCAGAAAGCATAAGGTAAATGCAGAGGATGGACTGTTGTGCTTTATTCCAACCTGGGACAGTTAGGGTCTGAACCTTACACATGCATGACTTCAGAATGCTGGGTTGAAGATAGAATTCTAGTCTTCTGGGACAAAGGCATTACCCATCAGAATAAAAAAAAACATATGGAACTGTATAAGTACCAAGTACTTTAAATTGTTGCTTGGATGATGGTCACTCTTGCTGACTTCTGACCTGAAAACTTATCTCAGAGAGGGTTGTTCACATTCATTGATAAAATGAGTCTGAAAACTATAGGAAGGGGGGGGGGGGTAATAGCCAGCAGGCACAAAGGGGAAAAGTACTTACAGGAAAAAAATATGGCACTGAGCTGTCTCACCTGGATGTTGGGTAAACAAATGTTCCAGTTATCTATCTCTTACAGCTCCTTATAACACTGATAGTATTAAGACTACCACCTTCTATGAAAAAGTTCTTGAAGAAAATTAACACAGCTTTTCTGCTTTTTTCCAGCAATTAACGGATATAATATTTCATATTTTCTATGCTAATGTAAAATTCTGTTACACTAGGAGCCTTTCACTGCTGAAATTCACATTTCATAAAGTCAAGCCAAATTACCTCCAATACCGGACAGGTTTACTGGAGACGGTACCATATGCAAGTCCTTCGCTGTACTAACATCCAGAAGAGTAGAATTTTTTCTGCTCACTACCATCAGATTGAACTGCTGTGACCCACCTAGATAAGAAAAAATAAGTATGTCATTATCAAGACACAAAGGACATTGTTATCCTAAAGTCTAAACTATAACTTGCTATTACTTGCCAAACTAATTACTGTTGTAGCAAAATGTCCATTCCTTATGATGTTGATATTGGCTGTTAATCATTCTTGTGAAACAACAATATATTCTTAAGCTATTGGTTGATCCATGAGATGTACTTCCTTGATGTGTCCTAGTTTGGGTATTAGTTATGTGGTAATCAGAATGGGCTATTTTTTCAGCAAAATACTATATTTGGGATGTCCACATAACTGGAAATGCACACCATAATGCAAAATGCTGGCTACATAGATATGTTTGCCTCAGGAGCTCACCAGTTCATCCTCATGCCATTGGTGAGCATCTTTCTTGAAATCAAGAAATACATAACTGATACCACATTAGTAAACAAGCAGCATAAGAATATTTAATAGTTGCCAAACTAGAACCCCACACCAAACTGAACTAAAGCTACTACAGATAAGTTTATTCTGCATAAAGCCCTTTAAAATACAACACACTTCCAAATGAGATGTATTACAGTACAATACCGCTGAGACATTCACAGTCTCTCCAAGGAGCAAACTGACATAATCTTGAAAAGTGATTTATCAGGGGAAAACTATAAAACACACACACACACAAAAATTAAAAAAAAAAAAAAAAAATCAAACAGTAATCCCAATCCAACCACAACCAAACATAGACCCCAACTAAACATATTACTAAATCTACATTAAAAATGTAAAAAAGCAAAACAGGATTGTTATTCAAACTCAAATTTAAGAACAGTAAAAGATATCCAAAAATGTAAACAAGCTCTCAAAGAGATCAGGAGAAAATGTTAACTCTCCAGGAACCAGACAAGGGAAGTGAATAACGGAGAACATAAAAAATAATTAAAATAAGCTGAAAACAATAACGTATACACTAAAATACATAAAACCACTCCCCCTAACTTAAACACAGGAACACACATGCACATCTCCATATGCAGAAAGGAGAAACAGACACCACAGCAACAAAAAGCATAGAACCAGACTAAGGTAAGACATACATTTACAGATAAACTACACAAAATTAAAATACTATACAATACAAACGTATTTAAACGCAACATACAAAAATATTACATTAAGACAATGAAGCTTACCATCATCCAAACTAACTTAAGAAAAATGATGAGGGATGTAAATTTTTGCTTACATGTGTATCTTTCAGTTTTTGAAGATGTCACACTCTTGTGTGATTTTTTTTTTTCAAGCTGTGCTACATGGAAATTGTATAAATATTTGTAAAATGCAAGAGACCACATGACTGAATTATATAGAAATTGAGATAAATGTCCCTGTTTTTATGGAGATGGATGGCTAAACTAATGTCCATAGTTTAAGTTATCGACAAGTTTTTTTTAAGTGTTCATTCAACTAGGGTCTGTAGCTCTGAGTTACGGTAAATTTAACTATAAGAAAACTATCAAAGGTGAATAAGTAAAGCTACTTTTTTGCCTTACTTGTTTTGTATAATCCGCTTTCTCTTTCTTGTTTTAAACATAACACATCATGAAAGGTAAGCAAATAAGTAAACAGAAAAAAATAGATAAATTATAGCAACATACTTAAAACCATTTCCTTTTTATCGCCCCACACACATAACCAAGAATAGAGGAAAGAAGATGCAACAGCAAAGCAAAAAAAATTATAAAGTTATACCAATATAACAATGTTCTAGAAGATTTTTATTTTTGTTTAAAAATATACAGATTTTTACCTTTCATTATTTGCAAATGTCTGGAATATCACAGAATTAACTGTCAAACACTAAAGTTATACTGACAATTAACATATATGATTAAGACTAAGAGTTGCTAATAAGCTTCATCCTGTAGACGAAGGTTGAATTCCCTCTGTCTCCATTTACCAACTATGTCACTCTGAGCAAGTCACTTATATAGTGACTACCAGGTCTCCCCTGAAAAAGGTTTGTGCCTAGTGGGTCTTCTCTGGTAATATGTGAAGAAAATAAAAATACAGACTTAAAAATAGGGTCTATATTAGAAGATCGACGTTTGAAAACATCAAACATATGGTCGACACCATATGGTCGATGTCTTCAAACACTGACCTTATAAAAAGACAAAAAAAAAAGAAAAAAGTACCCCAACGGGTTTAAGCAGGGGGGAAAACCCCCTGCACCCCCCACATGACCCCCCACTACTTAAATATACCAACTCAGAGACCGCACTACATTGCAGTAAATGGAAATCTCCCGTTATGGAGATTTCCATTTACACGCTTAAGATTCTGAGCGTTCGATGTTCTCGTGTCGACAATATCAGATTCAACATAGTCGGCTTTCGAGAATATAATATAGACCCTAAAAATAGACTCAAAAAAATGGTCTAATCAGTGCCATATCAATACACTTCCATTTTTTTAATAAATATAAGCAAACACACACAGATATGCAGCACACCACATAATATCAACATTTCCCATCTTACTTTCTGCTACTGTACATGCATATGTTTTATCACCCTCTCCAGTACTTTCATGCAGTATGACATGAGTTTGATACCTCTATACTGCCTACAGTTGTGAATATTCTCTTTATTCTTGTATACTGGCAGTAGGATGCTTTTTCCAGTAATTTGGGATACAACTTTCTCTCCATATTACTATGATTACCCTAAGGAGCCTTTTCTCCCATAACTCACCCAATACATTAACCATATCTGCTATGATCTCATCTGAGCCTGCTACTTTCCCAAACTTCTTTGTCCTTTTTGCTGTTCCTCCTTCTTTAAGGGCAGACTCTTCTTCCTCTTCATCTATCTTTATCAGCTATGCATGGGGTTGTACAACTTCTATGCAGTTTTCTTCATTCAGAAGCTTCTGGAAGTACTCCTTCCATCTGCATTGATGACGTGTGGACTGATAAGCAGGTTACTGATGGCTTCCGTTATGAATAGTATCTGACTATCTTTACCATTCTATCTTTGCCTTGCAACCTGATAGAGTTTCTTTTTGCCATATGCTGAGTTGATTTTTAGCAGATGGTAGAGTGCATCTGATGCCTTGCTGTTTCTTCTGAGTTGCTATTTCTTTCTAGTGGCTAGTAGAATGCATTTGATGACTTTTTCTTTTTGCTATTATGACTGTCCTATTAGCCTCTGTTAAACAATCAATATTCCTTCTTTGCCAAGACAACATTTTCTAATTTGTACTTTTTCCTACACTCATTTTTTTGTTTTAATAACTTTTGGATTCCTGCATTCCACCACCAACTTTCCTTATGTCTTCTCTTTCCATACCTGGCCTCATATCGGTTTCATAGTCTTCACATCTGCTGTTTTGGAGACATTACCATTCTTCTTCAACTTTATGTGTATGCTCCTCTTACTCTTCTTCTTAAGGTACTATAGACTCAAATACACACAGCAACAAGCGATCCCGAACACAATGAAGGACGTCTTCTTTGATAAAGTCAACGGCAGCCAGAAGTAGACAAACGAAAACAGTTTATTGAAGAAAATTACTCATCCAACCCTCAGATTAAGCGCTTTCGTCTCCAACACGGAGACTTCATCAGAATCTAAGGTAGCACAACACCACATCCCTTATATACTAAATACATCCAATTAGCTGACATTTAATTAGATAATAAGTAAATAAGTTAATGAATCAATAACCTCATTTTGTCTTAAAAGACCATGCCACAAAAAATGCATGCTGACAAATCCTGGAGACATTGTAAAAGCATTTGAAAACCTGTATGAATAACAACCTTGAGAAATACATAGTAAGTAGGAATAAAATCATGATAAATAGAAAGAATCATAAAAAGCATATGCCATACTGTTGTATCAATTGTACTGTTTAAGGATATTGTTTAAAAATATTGTTTAAAAACATATGCATGTAAAGCAATATGTCAAACCTAAATATATGTAAAAAAAAAAAAATATATATATATATATATATATATATATATATATGAATATAAATATATAAAAAATGTAAAATGCATAAATATAAATTCAGGTACATAAAAATATATAAAAGTGTATAAATGTATAAATATATAAATATATAATTTCATAAACATATCAAATATATATATATATATATATATATATATATATATATATATATATATATATAAAATATGAAACATATAGTACTTTTTCAAATGTTGTAACTTAAAAAATGAAAGACCAATGACTATATACGTGTATTTAAATATATGAAAATCAATCCCACTAAAATTGTTTCCAATAAAATAAAGCACAGTTGAATAAAAAGGTTGAACTATTACCAACAATATGTGTATTACTAGGCACAACTAAAAATATATACATCTATTCAGTTTTTATGGGAAATAAGAAATGTAAAAAACCTAACAAAACTTGAGAAAAACAACATCTATAGTGATTATTGTTCTCTAATAATGGTCTTTAAATAAATATGTATAGTAATATTCATATTTTTATTTTATTTTTATTATTTATTATTTATTCTTATGTTTCTTAGGATCACCTGTGAGCATTTTCAATGCTGGGGTAATAGAGATGTGGTCGTTAAGGCCCTTGCCACAACAAGAGTCCAATCTAAGCTGCCACATCATTTCTTTTAACTCCAGTTGGGTTTCCCAATCACCACCTCTCTCAAAACATTTCACTTCCTCTATTACCCAGAATTTAAAATCTGCTTTTGGGCAGATCAATACATGTCTGTACATAGCATTATTTACATTTTGTTTGCTTATGTCTCTCATGTGTTCATAGATTCTGGATCGTAAGTGTCGTTCAGTTTTCCCAACATAGTAGCTCCAACAGATTTTGCAAAAAACAAGGTATACCACCCCTTTTGTACAACAGCTACTATAAGTTTTGGCAACCAGAGTTGTTCTAAGACTAGGTATTCTAATCTCCTTTTGTCCTGCTATAAACGCACATTGTGCGCATCTACCACATTTAAATGTCCCACATTTCTTATTTGCCCCTTGTATATTGTTACTTTGTTTTTCTAAGATGTTCTTAATATTTCTGTTCCTCCTGTAACTATAACTTATATCATTTTTGAATACATCAGTTTTAGTAGCCATTTCTCTAAACATATCCCATGTCTCATTTATACATTTCCTAAGTTGACCTATCCCTTGATAGTATGTAAGGGCTAAATAGGGAATACTTTTTCCATGGTTTTTATTGTGGTGGTTACTATCACTTCCCAATTCCTGAACACCCCCATTCACTACGTTGTTGTCTCTGCAGAAATCGCTGCTCTTAACTAATAAAGGAGTATATTTTTTATCACTTCTACCCTTTAGGACCTGATGTTTTACATCATTAATCAAATCTATCGGGTATCCTCTCTCCAGGAACATTTTACCCACAAATTCAAGCTCTCCTATAAATTCAACGTCATCTGAAATCATCCTCGCCATCCTAATCATTTGTCCCTTTATAATATTCTTTTTTAATACGTAAGGGTGGTCACTATCAAAATGTAGATAAGCGTTGGAAAAATGTTCCTTTCTATATATATTAGATTTATAACACTTATTAACATAATCCTTCTCTAACCTCACATCCAAAAAATGAATAGAATCTGTTCCAATACCATGTGTAAATTCTAAAAATGTTGTAGTATGATTAATATAAACAATAAATTCATCTATCCTTTCAGTAGGCCCTTTCCAAACAACAAAAATATCATCTAAAAATCTATAATACTTACTAATGTGCCTATAATAGTCAGACAGAAATATAAACTTCCTTTCCCAATATAACATGATTATATTAGCATAAATAGGGGCACACACAGAACCCATTGCCACCCCTTCTTTTTGATGATAATATTCGCCTTGGAAATACACATAATTGTATTTTAGGACTAACTCCATGTTTTCTAGTACTAACCTAAATTCATCATTAGTTACTAACTCGGTTTCATTTAGAATCTCTTCAAACCATGTCATTCTTATGTCTGATGGTATGACGGAAAACAAATCTCTTACATCTATAGTGATAAGAATACTATCATTGGTATATGAACATTCTCCCATTTTCTTCAAAAAATCCCAGGAGTCTATTAATATATGATCATATTTCTTGTAAAACTGCTTTAATTTTGAATCAAGATATATAGCCAATGGTTGCGTCTTAGAACCCTGAGATGAGACAATAGGTCTCATAGGTGGGTCATAAACTGATTTATGAATTTTCGGTATACCAAAGATAGCTGGAATAACTGGTTTTGGGACTTTAAGGAAGTTGTAAAGATCCATATCAATCAAACCCTGTAGTAGGTTGTCTTCCAATACTAAATCAATCTGTCTGTATGATATATTGATTTCATTTCTAGAGACACTACTATATTGTTTATCATTGTCTAGAATATCCTTCATCCTAGTCGTATAGTCCCATTTGTCCATGAATACCACACCCCCACCTTTGTCCGGTTTCATAACTCTTATTTTGTCATCCTCACTCAACTCTTTCAATAATTTCGTTTCAACTTCAGTCAGATTCCTAACTGGTTTGGTATTGTACATATTCGTCATACGTATCCTCCTAGTTACGCTTCTCTCAAAATTCATAATTTCATAATGTATAGGGGGATTAAATGTACTAGCTCTCTTAAGTATGTTTTCCTTTCTAGTAGAATTCCTGTCTTTGAACATGTGAAGAAAATTTAATTTTCTCGTGAAAAGTTTATATCCAATAAGACATTTTCTATTCTAGGAATGTTGGTAGGTACAAAGGTAAATCCTTTAATAAATAGGTTAAAATAATCTTCAGTGACCTGCTTGTCGGTATAATTGAATATATTGTAATTCCTACTAGTACAAACAATATTGTGCCTATGTTCATCTATTGGAACTACAATTCCAATATCACCAAAACTGGTATAGAGCACTGAATTCTCATGTGTTATCTGTGTAATCTCCCCATATTTTGAATGTTGTTGTTCTCCATCACCTGTGCATATGTGGGTTGCTGCATTCGGTTCCGTAAATGCTCTGACCTCCTGGGTTCCTCCAGGTCTAAAGGGATCTCTTCCCTAACAGTGTTAGCGCTTTCCCGACGACTAGTAAAATGCTGTTCTCCTTCATTGTCGTCATATTCGTGGTGTGCATAATAAGGTTGTTCCCTATCAAAATAGTCATGCTACAGTAACAAAACACAGAAACCTGATCTCTACCACGATGCAACCAGATAAGTTGAAATGCAGGCAATAATCCAGTAAGTAAGCCAGTAAACGTAATAACTGTGTAATAAAACAAGTTCTTTAATTCGAATAACAGTGGGTAAAAGGTAAGCGCTTTCGCGTGGAGACAACCACGCTTCCTCAGACAATGATTACTCCCACAAGCAGAGTTTAAATAGTGTGATAATTAGAGACAGACTTAATTTAATTGATTATTGTAATTAGCAGTTAAAGAGAAACTGTCAAGCAACATTCAGAGTGTTCATGTTCTGAGAAGCTTTTTTGCGAACATATGCATATTCAGCAAATACTTCATTACATAGTCACTAACTATAATGCTCTTACAAAACATATCTATCTTAATTACATAATCTAAAGGTGTACAAAAAATGTATTCACATACAAAAGGACATATAAGATCTAACAGCAGAAAAATCTCCGACTGCAAACCTATAGAATGTAAATGTTTACGTAGAAGCATTAACGCTATGCAGCTGATTCTAAAGCATATAGTGTCATAAAATCAGACTTTTTAATTATAAGGCTGTAAGTGCAATAATGTAAAAATAAAAAATGGTACTTATTTTTTACAAACTAAGAATACTTAAAAAAACAGTAGCTTCATATCTAAAGAACAGCAACATTCTTTATTCATTCCAGATCTAGCGGTAATGCTATTTGATGATTGTATTGGTTACTATTAGTTGCTATGCACTCTGTAGAATGTTAAAATGTAAGTAGCTTCAGTTTCACTTGACATCATTACGGAACCGAAGCAACATTTTATATCAACTTATATTCAAATATCGAAGCTATCCAACAGCTGCAGTAATTGCTGAAATCTTGTGGGATGTATGCACATATGCGAGAGATTTTTTGTATAAAATGCTAGCATCTGTAATTAAAACATTTTAATTGCTTCAGTTGCAATAAGTATCATATCTAAAGAGCAGCAACATTGTTTATTAATTCCAGATCTAGCGGTAGTGCTATCTGATAATTGTAGTGGTTACTCCTAGTTACTATACATTCTATAAAGTATTAGAATATAGGTAGCTTCAGTTGCAATTGTCATCATTACAGAACTGAAGCTACATATTATATTAGCTTTAGTTCAGACATCGAAGCTATCTAACTGCTACAATAATTGCTGAAATCTTGTGGAATATATACACAATTGTGAGAGATTTTCTGTATAAAACGCTGATAACTATAATTAAAACAAATATTTTAAAAGTACTTTTAAAATTACTAGATCAGTTAATACAGAATACATAGAATATATAAATAGAACAAGTAAACAAATACATTGACTAATTAACATGACTCAAAATATTCTTCCTATTAGAACTATCAAAATTTATAAAATAGTGTCCAATATTAGAATAATTAAAAATTAATTATTGGGCTTAAGTGTGACATGACCTAAAATAAATCATAGCCTAACTTTAAGAAGAAAAATTAGATCAATAACTATAATTAATTTCATAATTACATAGCTATTATGATATATAAAAGTTAAGTAAGATTATTGTCAACTAATGCCAGGATAGTAATTATTCCATAAGGATACATATATAAAAAAAGAGTTTAGAATATCATGAATAATTGAGTCCAGTAAAAAATGATTGTGTAGAAATTGATTTAGTGGTATCTTTAAAAATCATTTTTACAGGAAAAGAATTTTTTAGAAAATCTATGTATAAAATGTATATATATGAAAATAATGTATATATAAAACATATATCTATAAAAAGTATTGTTATACCATTCACCATAAATATTAACTTATATATTAACTATGCTTACCTAATTAATTTAGAACCTAAAGTTGCTGTTATTAAAACAAGGCTGAAGAAAAGTAACATTAAATGATTAATTATGAATATTAACAAAATATTAGATGAAAATACATTGTTTCAGTATTAGTAATTCGAAGGTGTATGCTGCAACTCATGAATAAAAAAAGCCCATATTACATATTTAATCAGAATTTATAGGCAGATGATAACATTGCAAAATAAATGAAAAATTTTTTGAGAGAAGTTTTTTTGTGTCATCATTAACGTTTCCTATTATTTAGAATGGGTTTAATAGATACAGAAGTATTTAAACCTGGATAGTTATGAGCATTAAACTTTAAAATCCATCTCAATTCAGCTAATGCCAAGTTATTAGCATCATCTCCCCCCCTAGGATTTAAAGCTATTACTTCTACCACTCTAAATAAAAAAGTATGGTCTCTATGCTTTACTATATGCTGGGCCAAGGCATTAGTATCTGATCCTTTCCTGATTTCATACAAGTGATCATAAACCCGATCAGCTAATCTCCTTTTAGTGAGCCCAATATAAAAAGCAGTACATTTAGTACAAGTGGCTAAGTATATTAAATTTTTTGTTTGGCAGGTAGCTGAAGTATTAAAATAAAAAGTGAAATTCAAAGTGGGATGAATAAAAACTAAATCAGAGCAAATGTAACTGCATCTGTTGCAGTCACCACATGGAACAGTTCCTATGCTTAAAGAAGCATTTTTAAAATCTAGAGTATGATCTTTACATAGAATCTGTTTCAAATTTGGGCAGTTTCTATATAAAAAAGTGGGGTGACTGCCAACTAGTTTGTTTACTAAGGCATCAGTCATTAATATATTCCAATTCCTGCATATAATATTTTCTAAACACTTTACATCACTTGTATACTTTATAATGTAGGGAATTTTCATTAAATTGCTAGTTGCTTTGGGTCTAAATAAAGTGGGTTTCTTAAATACCTGTGGGACGGTCTCTGAAGAATGTAAAACTTCGTCCTTAATAGAACTAATTAAATCAATATTATATCCTCTGTTTAAAAAAAGTAGTTCTAATTTATTAATTTCTTGCTCTAGAGTTTCACTGTCCTGACACAACCTAGTTATCCTGATGAATTGGCTCTTAACAATTCCAGGAAACATGTGCCTCGGATGCATGCTATTATATTGGAGTAATGTGTTAGTCCAGGTTGGTTTTCTAAATATAGAAGATATAATCTTTCCTTGTTCATCTAATGCGAGAGAGATGTCCAGAAAATGTACACATTTTTTGGAGGCTTCCATTGTGAATTTTAAATAGGTAGTAGTAGATTCTAGATAGTACAAAAACTGTTTAAATTCTTCTAGGGTGCCTTGCCATATTAAAAGGACGTCATCTACAAAACGCTTGTAGAATTTGATTTTTTCAAATACTGAACTACTAAATAGATGTTCCTTTTCCCAATTCAAAACCACCAAATTTGCATACGTATTTGCGCATGGGGTGCCCATGGCCACTCCCCATGTCTGCAAATACGTTTTGCCATCAAACATAAAAAGATTGTTGTTAAGTACCAGATCTAGTAACTGGCAGATTAAGATTATTTTATCTGTAGAAAAATCAGTATCCCTGACTAACAACTCTCTGATAGCCTCCAGGCCCAATTCATTGGGAATGGAGGTAAATAAATTTTTTACATTAAGCGTTATTAAAATGTATTCTTTGTTCCTAACGTCAAGAGTCAAATCATTAATGCTTCTCAGAAGTTGATAAGTATCTTTCAAGATAGATGGAACTGCATCTACTATTGGTCTAAGAAATTTTTCAAGGGCAGTAGAAATTGTTGCAGTAACCCAATTACCACCTGAAACTATAGGCCTGAGAGGTAGAGATTCGGTCTGTTTATGAATCTTTGGTAGACCCTTTATCGTAGGAGTAGTTGGAAATTCTATGAATAAATATTTATAGAATTCAGGAGAAATCTGCCTGCACATAAGTAAATCATGTAAAGTTGCATGCACATTTGTAACTATAGAATCAGTTTCTATCTGAGAAACTATTCTATAAGTATCTCGGTCAGATAGCATATTTAACATTAGTGAAACATAATTAACAGTGTTCATAATAATGGTTCCACCTCCTTTATCTGCAGGTCTAAAAGTTATATCAGAAAGTTGTTTTAATTTTTTTAAGTGATTTCATCTCATTAGATGTTAGATTTACATAAGCTATCCTCTTCTTGTGGGTAGAGAATAAATGGTAAAAGTCTTTCTCACAGGCTTTTAAAAAAACATTCTAGATTGAATGATAAAGGAGGTGAAAAATTGCTTTTGCATTTTAAGGACATAGGATCAGTGTATACTAAACTACTATCTTGTTTAACAGAGGTGTTTTTAAAAAATAATTTCAAAGCAACGCTTCTACAAAAAATACGTAAATCACATAATACGTCAGCTAAATTACTGCATTGTGCAGGAATAAAGTTAAGACCTTTATTAATTAGACTAATATCAGATGAGTCCATATCATGATAAGATAAATTAACAAATAAATCAGTCACATTTTCTGTCTTCGTGTTGTTCCGTACCTCTCTTCGGATATTTTCCGTTTCCTTGGTCCTCTGCTTTGTATTTTTATATATTTATACATTTATACACTTTTATATATTTTTATGTACCTGAATTTATATTTATGCATTTTACATTTTTTATATATTTATATTCATATATATATATATATATATATATATATATATATATATATATATTTTTACATATATTTAGGTTTGACATATTGCTTTACATGCATATGTTTTTAAACAATATTTTTAAACAATATCCTTAAACAGTACAATTGGTACAACAGTATGGCATATGCTTTTTATGATTCTTTCTATTTATCATGATTTTATTCCTACTTACTATGTATTTCTCAAGGTTGTTATTCATACAGGTTTTCAAATGCTTTTACAATGTCTCCAGGATTTTTCAGCATGCATTTTTTGTGGCATGGTCTTTTAAGACAAAATGAGGTTATTGATTCATTAACTTATTTACTTATTATCTAATTAAATGTCAGCTAATTGGATGTATTTAGTATATAAGGGATGTGGTGTTGTGCTACCTTAGATTCTGATGAAGTCTCCGTGTTGGAGATGAAAGCGCTTAATCTGAGGGTTGGATGAGTAATTTTCTTCAATAAACTGTTTTCGTTTGTCTACTTCTGGCTGCCGTTGACTTTATCAAAGAAGACGTCCTTCATTGTGTTTGGGATCGCTTGTTGCTGTGTGTATTTGTGTGCAAACTTTGGTTACCAGTTTTCGTTTCGTAATATAGACTCAAGTATTTCCTTTTCCTTAGACTCTTGAGCTTTTTCTGCAGTCGGCTTCCAGGTTTTCAGCCTAGTCTTTGACTCTGACTACTACTTGCAGCTAATTGTCCCCACACGTGGTTTATGCTGTGGACCAAGTAGCTTAATGGGAAAGACTTTGCAATCCCTGATATAACCCAATGTTCTTGCCTTACTAGGAGGAAGTCTACCAGGGTTGCTCGTTGCCCCACCCATATGGGCATGGTCTTCATATCATGTTCCATCTGCCTAACATGGGTATCATCACTGACAACATATGTTGCCTAGCTTTATCTACTGCTGCTTGAATGCACTATTTTCTTCACTGTCACAATCTTGCTGTGGAGCATAGACTAAGATTAATAATACCGCCCTACCTTTAGACTCATGGCAATCAGAACCCGGTGAATCACTAGTTCTGATGTCATCTCCCACTATCTTCAGAAGACTCGCCTCTCTACAGTTACTACACCATTTCTAGTCCATTCCCCCAAGTAGTACACACCAATCCAAATAGCTTTGCTGCACTGCCCTCTCTTACATAAACAAGATGTCCAGTCTCCTTTTTACTATCATGTCATCCACGTCCAAGCTGTGTCACTTGTCAGTGAACCTGTATTCAGTGTAGCAGTTTTGTAGCTCACTTTTGGCAGGTTAACTGGTTTTACAACCAAACTTTTGCTCAGAGTTATACCAGGTAACCAAGGCTGGGCAACTGGACACTGCCTAGCCAGTAGCTTACTGACCCAGGGCAGCTGGGTGTTAATGGTGAAAACACACTGGCCAAGAAAGACACAAAGACCTCTTTCACCATTTCCAAGGGTCCTTGCTGTAGGTTGGGTCCTCAACCCACTTTTCTCTGACAAATACCCAAACCCATGTTTGGCAACATTAGTCCATATGAACAAATCACCTACAGCTAATTTTTACTCCATTAAGTGGTTAGCCATAACACAAACATAATCAAATACATGTTCTTCTATCTAGAGGATACTGCACCTCACAGGTAATGCCTGAAATGGTTGGTCTACAAAACACTTCACTGGATAGGCTCACCTAGAATCTGTGCATTTCCCCAAGACTCCATTCAATATTTTTGGGTGAGGTGATCTGAGGCAGAAACATGTAGCACAATTTTCTAAGGTAGGAAAACCCTATTCTATACAGGCATTGGCCAAAAGTCAGGATCAAACCCTGTATCTTGTACCTGGGAGACCCCTTCATCCCTACTTCATTCTTTCAGACCATCCCAGTGCCCAGATTCATTACCAGGTACACCTGCTCCTCCTTCCTTTCCTGGATTTCTCCAAGTGAGATGGTGCCTATGAGCTCTTAACAGTGTGCTAGAGGTGGTGCCGGCAACTGCTTCTGCTGCTGGGGGGGGGGTATTTAAGACCTACTCATTTCACCAGCCTCCTAACCCTGTATTTGTCAAGAATGTCAATGGACTATTCCCCTGTATGAACCACACTTTCCCTTCAAACAGCATCTTCAATGAATGCCTTCCCTCATCAATGGGGGCATCAACCTCTCCTGCCAGCACCTCAGGCACATCAGCTATTAATCAAACCCAGGTCACCTGGACTGCAATTACGGCTTTATCCCTCTATGCCATTCCACCGCCTTTCCAAGTTCCTAATTATGCCAACCCATTTTGCTTTTAAACCGTAACTATAAAGTGTTTGTCTAAACTAGCTACTGGAGTGTAGTAGGGACATCTTGTTCAGAGTAACAAGGTATCCTTGTTGAGGCATTGCCTCAAGATTATATCCTGTCATGTTAAACAGGAATCAGAACCACTAATGCTTTTACCAAAAGGGATCTATGAGAATCATTTTTGGTCTTTCCTCCTGCATGTTTTTAAAGATTACAGAAATCAAGAGTATGGTAGGGAAAGCATATAAAAATAGACCAGTTCAATCCAAGGAGAGATTATCCAGGCTCTTGGATTTCTTAGCCTTCAGCCAAATTGTCTCAGTTGCCTGATAAGGTGACAAGCAAATAGGTCCTGTCTGACAAACTACACCTGTTGGTTTGATCTACAAATGATTCCCTGTATACCCTTGATTCATGGCGATATGCAAACATGTATCTAGGGTGGGGTGATAGGGACAACTGCCCTGGGTGCAACGTATTATGAGGAGTGATTGGTCATCCAATCATGATCATTCTTTACTGCATTTGTGGTCAAAATTGAACACTGCAGTGCTACGTATGTGGTTTAAATTGTAGCAAACTGCTTGCTACAGTTTAAAAAAAAACGTTTTTAATTAAAATCAGAAGAAAGAGGGTTGGATGAAGGGGACAGAAACAGGACCTGATTGGTTCCTGCATTTCAGAAGCCCCAGGTACCTTATGGTGGACTTTTTTTTAAATGGCACATCCTCTGATTAGAGGCAGGTGTGGGCCACTGAAATATACCCTCTTTGGTTGGGTACACCAGCCACTATATCATGAGCTGACTTTGCTCCTAAATATTTTTTTAATAACTTTATTAAATTATGAGTTAAAACATAGAAAACATACATGAACAGAAAAGAAAATAAGAAGTTATGTACCTACCATAACGTTCCATGTTAGTTGTCTTCTTCTCGCCTTCTTTCTTGCTGGATGGGTTCGGAGCTGATCCTCGGCTCCGACTCGGCCAATACTAAAGCTCGAGAGCTAATTCCACCGGCTCGAGGCTCCCCTATATCCCACAATGCTAGGCGGTAACTACTCAGATCTCGTTTGATAGCTAGACCAAGCAATTCTAGTCTCCATAGTATGGAGAAGGGTAACCCACCTCTATATAAACCTAAGTGTAAGGTATCCCAGACCTAACAAAAGGGGAAATAGAGGTGGTAGAACATGTGGGAATGACAAATTCCAGAGGAAGATCACAAAATGAATTCCTATCGGTCTGTCCAGGCTTGGGGGAAGGAGGGTGGGACGCAAGAAAGAAGGCAAGAAAAAGACAACTAACATGGAACGTTATGGTAGGTACATAACTTCTTAATGTTAAGTTGTCTATCTCGCCTTCATTCTTGCTGGATGGGACCGCGTCCCTAGCACCTTATCCCGGGTGGCCTATCGGAACAGACTCTTGAGAACAGTGGAACCAAAGTTGGCACGGTTTCTGGAGACCATGTCCAATTTGTAATGTGAAATGAAGGTATGAGGAGAAGCCCAGGTGGCTGCTGCACAAATGGAATCTATTGGCAGCCTATCCTGAAAAGCTACGGATGTAGCTAATGCCCTAGTTGAATGAGCTCTAGGTCTTGAAGGTAGTTTTTGATGTCTGATCTCATAGAAGAAGGTAATTGTAGAGGTGAGCCATCTTGAAAGGGATACTTTAGTAACTGGAAGGCCCAATTTCCCTTCCGCATACAATAGAAAAAGCTGATCAGATTTCCTGAATTGTTTAGTCCTGTCTAAATAATATCTAAGTTGGTAGTGACCATCCAGAAAATGTAGCTTTTGTTCTGACCTGTTGGAATAGTTAGGGAAAAAGACGGGGAGATCAATCATTTGGTTTTGGTTTGTTTGAGAGGAAACCTTAGGTAAAAAGGATGGATTAGTACGGAGGGATACCCTATCTTTGTGAAACACTAAGTAAGGAGGACGACTGCACAGAGCATGGAGTTCAGATACCCTTCTCGCTGAAGTTATGGCTACCAGAAAAAGTGTCTTCCATGAAAGCAACCTCAGAGAACATGAAGCCGCTGGTTCGAAAGGGGGAAGGATTAAGGATGCCAGAACCAAGTTCAAGTCTCAATGAGGCGGGGGATCTTTGATTGGAGGTTTGAGAAGAAAAACGTCCCTTAAAAAGGCTTTGCAGAGCTTGTGAGCCATGATGCTAGACTCCGGGACACCTACATGATAATTACATATAGCAGCCAGTTGAACTCTAATGGTAGATGAAGAAGAGCCTAAATGAAAGAGTTCTGCTAGAAAGTCTAGAATAGACTGGATAGGTGCAGTGAAGGGATCTATATTTTTTGATGTTGCCCAAAAGGAGAAGCGTTTCCATTTGCTATTATAAATCTTCCGGGTAGAAGATTTATGAGAGGCTATCAAGATATCTCGGACCAAGTGAGATATTAAGGGAAGCCTGGCTAAGGTCGGAATCAGGGAAACCATGCTGTGAGGTTGAGAGAATGAAGAGATTGGTGCAGCTGGCCCGATTGGTGGGTCAACAGATCTGGCACTGGGTCCAGATGCCAAGGCTGCTCCAAAAGGTAATGATGAAGAAATGGAAACCATATCTGTCGAGGCCAGTAAGGGGCAATGAGGATCATTGTCACTCTCAAGTCGATGGCTTTCTGAATTAGTTGAGTTATCAGTGGAAAAGGGGGAAAAGCATACAGAAGTCCCCGGGGCCAATCGTGGACTAGAGCGTCTCTGGTGGGATGGCCTGGTAACGGGAAGAGAGTGAAGAAGTCGTGACACTTGCTGTTTTGGGGAGTAGCAAAAAGATTGCAGCAAGGCTGGCCCCATCTTTGGAATACTTCCTCCAGTACTGATTTCTTCAGAGACCACTCGCGGGGCATGAGAATTGCCCTGTTCAGCTTGTCTGTAATCACGTTGGACTTCCCGGGAATGTGCATTGCTACCAGAAAACACTGAGAAGAGATCGCCCATTGCCAAAGTCTGAGTGCCTCTCGACATAAGGGGTATGATCTGGTTCCACCTTGTTTGTTGATGTACCACACTACGGACATGTTGTCCGTCTGAATTGCAATAGTCCCTGTGGGAAGAGAGTCGTGAAGGGCTTGCAATGCTAAAAGCACTGCTCTCATCTCTAAAACATTTATGTGCAAGTGGCACTCGAAAGGTTGCCACGTACCCTGGACTGTCCTGCCCTGATAATGCCCCCCTACCCGATCAGGGAGGCATCTGTTGTCAACGTGGCGACTGGGGGGGGGTGAGTGAAGGGTCTTCCTTGGAGAACCTGAGGTGATGTGATCCACCAAGACAGTTGATTCTTGCATGATTGAGTTATCAATATGGTGTGTGACATCGGGAGCTGTTGGAAGGACCATTGTGTAAACAGCATCCATTGGAGGATCCTCATGTGGAAGCGAGCTAAGTGGAGAAGGGGGATAGCTGCTGCCATGAGTCCTAATACCTTCAAAACTAGTCTGGCTTTGACTTTGTTGCATTGTAAGAGAAGGAAAACTTGCTTGCGGATGTCTGACACTCTTTGCTCTACAAGTCTGGCTGAAAGATTGAGTGTGTTTAATGTGGCGCCTATAAAGGTAATAGATTGACAAGGCGACAAGGCAGATTTTTCGAAATTTATTGAAATGCCTAGAGCTTGGCAAGTTTGGATAGTGAAGTCTCTGGATAGAAGAAGTTGATGTCTGGTGGTGGCAGTAAGGAGCCAGTCATCTAAATATGGAAACACCTGGAATCCTTGACATCTCAAGTGAGCCGCGACCACTGCCATGCATTTGGTAAATACTTGGGGGGCTGTAGTGAGACCAAAGGGCAGGGCTCTGAACTGGTAGTGACTGGCTCCCAGCCTGAAGCAGAGAAATCTCCTGGAGCATCTGTTCATCTTGATATGGTAGTACGCGTCCTGAAGATCTATCGAGCACATCCAATTGTCCTGACCCAAGAAGGGTAGAATGGACTGTAGCGTGACCATCCGGAATTTAGTTTTTCTGACATACTTGTTTAAGTTGCTGAGATCCAGTATGGGTCTCCAGTCCCGTTTTTTTTTGGTACCAAAAAGAATTTGGAGTAGATTCCGGATTCTTGTTGGTCTGCTGGGACTGATTGGATAGCTCTTTTTGATAGCAGCTTTGAAATTTCTAGTGCTGCTTGTTCCCTTAGACTGGGTGGAACGTCTGGAAGGGATCCTTTGGGTTGGGATGGAATGTGAAAAAGGGGAATTTTGTAACCCTCGGATATGATCGACTGTACCCATTTGTCTTGTGTAAGGGAAAGCCAGGCTTTTGGGTACAGGGATAATCTTCCCCCGACTGCCTCCGAAGGTGGACAGCCGGGCAGCTCCTCAGGGATGCTGAAAGGGTTTATCAGAGAAAGTTTCTCTGCTACCCTGGTTTTGCGGACCTCCTCTGCCTCTAGGGTGGCGTCTATTGTTATTCCCCCCTCTGCCTCTAGAGGGGAATCGACCTTGTGCGTCAGATGAGACTCCCTGGGTTTGTTTATGAACCACATTTTTCCTCCCCTCTGACCTTTGGGATAAGGCCTAGAAGGGGTAGAAAAATGGACTCCCACGGCAGAGAGAGTCTTACCTTCCACCTTGCACCTAGTCAATGTATCCTTCACCTGAGGACCAAACAAGGATGATCCATCAAAGGGGGAATTGGTGAAGGACGCCTTGAAAGGGTCCGCAAAGTTGCACAGCCGCATCCAGGCGTGACGTCGTAAGGCAACGCCTGTGCCTGCGGCTCTACTCGCCCCATCCGCAGCATATGAGATAAGCCACATGGAGGAGTTAACGATGGAGTTCAGGGTTGCCAACTGGGAGTTCATTCTGTCTTGGAACCCCTCAGCTGTAGGATCCTTTATCGCTTCACTCATATCCTTGAGTAAATCTCTCTGGAGACGAGTGAAGTGACATAAGTAGTTCAGCGACCGCATTGAAAAGGTCGCTGATGAGAACATCCGCTTACCGTACCTGTCCATGGTCCTAGATTCCTTATTAGGAGGATGGACAGGTAACGAAGGATCAGCTTACTCCTTCTTAGTGGCCGCGACCACCACCATGGCATCGACGGGGACACCTTTAGATAAAAAATCTTTATCTTTAGGGGCAGTAATAAACTTTGATGGCCTCCTCGGGGTGGGTTCCACTGAATCAGGAGCCGTCCAGGCCTTCCTTGCCACCACTTCCATAAGGGGGTCAAAGGGAGGGGACACCCAGGAGGTAGAAGGGCGAGAGCCGAATGCCTCAAGGTACACTGACTCATCCTCTGAAGGGTTAAGGGCTGGCCAGTTCCCCTTCTGTTTCAGGATCTCAAGGATGTCAGCAAAGGAGACATCCTCAGAGTGGGATCAAGGGGAACCTTCAGATTCCTCTAAGTCAGTGTCAGAGGTGATAGACTCAGGGGAGTCAATGTGCTTCCTCTTGCACTGCCTCTTCCTAGGGGGTTCTCCTACCGGGTCAGGAGAGGCTTCGGAAGAGGAGGAAATTCCCAATGGGGAAACTTGAGGAGTTGGCTCTCTGCAGTCTGATGCAAGGGGGTGGGTAGAAATCACCGCAGGCACTGAAGATGGAGGGGCTGATGGAGCCGACTGTGGGGCAGACACTGGTTCTAGCACGCTCCGCATGACCTCGAAGGCACCCCTATCGGGCAAGGCCGGAGGTCCCCGCTCCGAAGAGACAAGGACCCCCCCCCGGCACCGACAGGGACGGCTCCGAGGCCAATGTCGGAGCCGAACTCACTAGCGCCAAAGCCCCGAGAGGGAGAGTGGGGTCAGACAAGGGTCCGATGCCACTCGCCCCCTCGGAGCCGATGAGGGAAGCTCGGCGCCAAGATCCCTCCAAAGAGGAGATCGGAGCAGACGACGGAGCCGAACGGGAAGGTATCGGATCCGACGCGCCAACAGTCATGGCTCCGATGAGCCCCGGCTCCGAGCTCAAAGGAGTCGGAGGAGGAACACATTGATGGACAGAAATAGCCGCTGACTGTTGAGTCGGGCTATGCAGCATTTGGGCCAGTGCCTCGGACTTGAGAAGTCTACTCACTACCCTTTGCAAATCATGGTCAGATAGCCTGGAAGACCGTGAGGAATGCGATCTATGGCTCCGTTCCGAAAGAAGTGGGGATCCTGGTGCCGAGTGAACGGAGCCGATGGAGGGGGACCTAGACCTCTTCCTCAAAGGTTGCTCCGATAAGAGTATTGGAGCCAACTGAGTCTTATCAGCCTCGGCTCCGGCTGGAGCCGAGGTAACAGTATGAGGCTTGGAAACATTGGCTCCAGCCAGAGCCGATGTCAAAGCAGTTTTGATGCTTCCAGAGGATGGCTCTGAAGCCGGAGCCGACTGTCTGGAAGTCTTAGAAGTCTTCCCCGACACAGACTGGGTCGGGGGGCCTTCAGGCTTTAATAAGCCATGCAAAATCAATTTATTTTTGCATTCCTGCAGGACTCTAGGGCTGAAACCATGGCACACAGCATGAGTCCTGCAGGTGCAAAGGTCCCAGGCAATACACACAAGAAGTGTGACCGTCTGTCAGAGACATTTTCTGACGGCATGAATCACACTTCTTGAAGCCTGAGACCTTGGAGTCCTTAGACATACTAAAGGCCTAAGTAAGAAAACACTCACACACACACACACACACACACAGGCCTTTAAGAAAATATTAATTTCCAGTCACACTAAAGGACTAGGAGAAGGAGGGGAAGGGGCCTAAGGCCTAAAGTTAAAGGGGAATAAAGGAAGGGATTATGGGCAAAAGAGGTGTCGATCCAAGGAAATAGAGAATTAAAACTAAAAGTTATACTAAGGTAAGTAATAGGGGTCTAAAGATTTGTGAAAATAGAAATAATTTTCCACTAACCTGCCAGAGCCGGTAGAAAAGCACCTCGTCAGCTAAGCAGCAAACGAGATCTGAGTAGTTACCACCTAGCATTGTGGGATATAGGGGATCCTTGAGCTGGTGGAATTAGCTCTCGAGCTTTAGTATTGGCCGAGTCAGAGCCGAGGATCGGCTCCGAACCCATCCAGCAAGAATGAAGGCGAGATAGACAACTTAACATCAAACCATGTTAAGTTTTTCCCATTTACGTACATCACGGATCTTTTCTTTGCAGCCATCATCAGTCCAGCACCATATAAATTACTGAATCCCTGCTTTTCCTTAAACCTTACTGTTCTTCCTCAACATTAATCTACATGTACTGTTCCCACAATTTCCATTTATTTCACATACTTTGTATCTTCCCTTTTCTAAAGGTCCCTCATCCAGTTCTTTTATCTCTTTATTCAATACTTCAAAAATACAGTTGGTTTAGACTTTGATTTCCATTCTCTAGAAATTGATTTTTTTGGTAGACAACAGATTTAAATTTAATAAGGCCTTACTATGTTCTAGGCAATTCAAATCCTGTGTCCCAGCTCAAAAGAATCATTTCCTTAGTTACGGCCATTTGCTCACCCAATATTTATGAGAGTACTCTGCAGGGAATTTTTAAAATCTGACAATTGATTACACTCCTGAAACATATGTTCCTGGGGTCTACTTCTAAATTTCAAAGTTTCAAACCTTTGAGTTTCTTATGGTCGAGACCATAAGATCAAAGTTTTGAAACTTCAAACCATTTAAACGGATATCGCCGTACAGTGTGGAACTATATATTTACAATTTTCCTCGCTGTAGTGCAATCTCAGAGTTGGTATATTTAATTAGCAGGGAGTGTGGAGGGTGCAAAGGGGCTTGCCCCCTTGCAAAACGTAAAGAAAAGATTTTTTTGTTTCTATTTTTTTATTTACATTTCAAAGTTTCAAAACTTCGATCTTATGGTCTCAGCCATAAGAAATTTGAAGTTTTGAAACTTCGAAATTTAAAAGTAGACCCGTTCACAGTTGCATCTTTCTCCATCACACCTCCAACATTCGCTATCTACCAAAGGAAAAATTCTTTGAGGTCTATTTGGGAGTAAAAAAATACTTATGCAAACACTTCCAAGCAACAATCCTAAACCTTCCGGACTTTGTTGCATGCTTTGGAGCCATACATATGTGCTCCCATGGTTCTCTCTACTTGCTTTTCCAGTCTCTCTTCACAGTCTTTTCCAAATACCTCTGACCGATTCTTGTAGTTATCATGCAAGGTTTTATATGCCCTACTAATAATTCTTTAACAGCTTCCATTCTAGATTCAAATAAAAACTCTACCAGAACAGGTCTTTCACTTAACATTGCCCTATCCCTTTCCTCGGATATTAATCCCTGGTTGGGAAAGCAGTCTCTAGCCTGCAGTCCAAATTTCTTCTTGGCCTCATCCCACTCCATTACCTTTCCCCCTCTAGTTATTTGCTCCCAACATCACAATTAATTTGCTGGTGTTCACCACAAAATTTCAGCCCCCTCTTCCCTATTTTCCGTGCCTCTACTTGCAGTTATCTCTACTGGCAAAATCTCCTTTTTGCATTCCTGTGTTGGCTTAGTTCTTAGAATACTTTGTGCTATTTTATGAATATAATATTCTGTATGGTTATTATTTTCCTTAAGGATCTATATCCAAAATCCCACTTTCTCTATCACATGAACATCCCCCTCTTATCTTCTTCCATTTTGAATTATAACCTTCTGCTTGTGTTATGTATAGGAGCCTTAATTCTGAAGCTCTAAAATATCAGTTCAAATCAGGTAATCCTAGACCACAAATTTCTATTGAAAGGATCACGTTATCCCACTTAACTCTTGTCCTTTTCCCCTCCCAGATAATTTCCTTCAACTCTGTTACTGTCCACAACTTCTCCACTGGTTGATAAAAATATGCCTGACCTGCATATAAAACTAAAAGGACAAACATTTTCACTGCTTGTATTTTACTATCCATATCCATAAACAAGATCTTCCAGTTTCTCAGTTTACTTATTCTGTTTAATCTTTCCCCACATATTCTTAGCTGCCATAACAGAAGCCCTTTTTATCCATACTCTTAAATACTTCACCTCATCGTGTCTCCATACATTTTGGTATTTCTGAACCACTTTTATATGGGTACATAATTTACAGCTATAGCCTGATTTTATTTTCATTACTTTTATATCCCAAAAAGACTTGAAACTGTCTCAAAATGTTCCTCAAACTGAGATTTTATTTTCTGGATTTATCTATCAGGTACAAAATACCATCATCTGCAAATAAAGCCAACTTTTCTTGATTACCATGACAATTATATCCTTGAAATTCTGAGTCTCTTATTTCCTTTGTCAAGGGCTCTAAATATAAAGATGGTGAGACAAGGAAAACTGCTCGTACAACTAGACAGTAATCACTGATAATTTATTGTACAAAGGCAATTAACATAAGGTTAAGCGCTTTCGACTGTGTCCCAGTCTTCATCAGAACAAATAAAATATATCATCCAAAAGTTTATATACACATCTCCTAATCAACAATAATGTAATTGGTAAAAAACCGCCAAAAAGTTTAAAGACACATTACCATAATACACCAAAACATTGTTGTTTCTCCTACTACAAAATCAGAGCACAACAGTCAACACTTGTACACATGCAAAATAAAAAATATGTGCATGAAATATATAAAATCTAAAATAAATAATACAACTAAAATTCCATCTTTATAATCTAAATCTAATGATGTAAATGTAGTTCCCATACACTAAACGAGAAATAGAGGAAACCACTGTACTAGGAGGAACACTCCTAGATTTTTATTCTAATGCTAAAAAAGGTTTAATACTGATGAAATCATTGAGACCGGGTGATCTCGTAGGATCCGTTAAGATTTGCCATTTGCTTTCACAAGAAGCCAATTTCATTTTCCAATCCCCTCCAAAGGGTAAAACCTCAACCTGTTCAACAATAGAAAATAAGAAACTGTGGTCATCTCCCTTATCCAATATATGCCTATACAGTGCATTTTTTGTATCGTGTTTACCTATTTTGTACATGTGTTCATAAATACGTCTATTCAGCTGTCTCTCTGTCTTGCCTATATAGTGTGCATTACATGAAATACAGACAGCCAAATAGACGACCTGCTTCGTTTTGCAGTTACCACTCTTACTTTCAATGGTGGTATGGCACAAATCGTCAAGATTGATTATCCTGTTAAGGTTAATGTATTTACACTGTTTGCAATTTCCACATCTGACCGTACCCTTAGATGTACCATGTGTTTGTGTGCTGTTGTTGGCTCTTTCCAATAGCTTTTTTAAATTTGGGGCTGTTTTATAAACACATCTTGGTTTTGAACCCAACAACTGTTGCTTATCCATAACCCTGAGTGTCAACCAATGTCTTTCTAAAATTTCCTTTATGATGTATGTGCTGGGGGTGTACATAAGTACACAAACCCTGCCTGATAATTCATTGCGAATCCCTTCATGTTTGTCCAACTGATACAAACCTAAAAGGGGTGGATATTTCCTTCCCCATTCATTGTATACATAACTGATAACTTCCATGACCATCTTTTCAGGATAGGCTCTACTGATAAACATTTCCTTAATGATATTAAGTTCCATTTCCAAAAAGGGCTTGTTAGATGACATTCTAGCTACACGTACACATTGTCCTTTAATGACATTTTGAAATACGTGAGGAGGATGGTTGCTGCTGTAATGGACGTAGTCATTAGAGAATGTGGGTTTCCTATAAACCCTAGATGTAAACCCATGATTGTCATGACTCAAAAGTACGTCCAAAAACGAAATTTCATGATGACTGTATTCATGGGTGAATTGCAAAAAATCAACCGTCTTATTTAAATACTCCATGAATTCCTGTCCTCAGAAGCCTTCCACAAAATAAAAATGTCATCCAGGTATCTAGTATATAATATAATGTCTTTGTAGAAAGTACTTTTAAACACGTACTCAGATTCCCACTCAGCCATGACCAAGTTCGCGAAGATGGGAGCACAAGCTGCTCCCATCGCCACTCCCTTGGTCTGCCTAAAAAATTCCCCTTGGAACGAGATGTAATTATGGTCTAACACCAGTGACATCATATCACAAATGAGACTGATTTTCTCCCAAGAGAATTCGGTGTATCTAGTAAGACTTCTTTCAAAGAATTCTAGTCCCTCTGTCTTGGGGATGCTGGAAAAGAGGTCAACTACATCCACTGTTAAATAAATCAGGTTGGTGTCCCATAAATCTTTGGTGATGGTACCCAAAAATCTCCAAGAGTCCTTGATTATATGGGGGATGCTATCGTAGACCTTCTTAAGCCAGCTGTCAATCAGTTTCCCTATTTTGAACGTTTTTGACCTGGAACCTGACACAATTGGTCGGAAAGGAGGTTGTTCAATGGATTTGTGTAACTTGGGTATACCTACCATCTTGGCTAATACAGGATGATCCTCTTTCACAAAAGAGTATGTGTCATTGGATATCCTGTTGTCAATAAGGTATTCTTCAATGATGAGATCTATACGTTTATGACCTATGTTGACCTGGTTCAATGAAATGTTCTCGTAGTTTCCTGAATGGTGGAGAATGTTGTATATCTCCTGATTGTAGTCTTCGGTGGAAAAGATAACTACCCCACCTCCTTTATCAGGTTTCATGATCCTGATTTTCCTATTGTTCATGAAGTCTGATAAGCATTTTCTTTCCTTGCTAGTTAAATTATCAGTAGTGCCATTCACTTGATTTTTCATCTTATGGTACGTCCAGTAAATGTCACTGCAAACCAATTGCTCGTAGTTATACACATGAGGATTGGAAGCCGGTATGAAAGTGCTTTTTTTGGTGAGATCAGTCCCACCTATACCTTTGGCCCTGATGTTAGAATCCGGATGATTATCAAATAATAATGCCAGATTCAGTTTCCTACAATATTTTTTGACTTCCTTAATACTATCGAATAAATTCCATCCTCTCATAGGTATAAACTTCATACCTTTGCTTAGCAATTGGGCACTGATGTTATCTATCTCTATGGTGGTGTAATTAAACACCTTAAAACCATCATGTACAACAATTCTGGGTTTAGAATTGTTGTCATGTAGTTCTGTCAAATTCAAATCTTGTATCACCATTTCCATAGGGTCATGAGAATGCTTCGTCACAGTGGTGTTACCTAACATAAGATTGGTATGAGCATTTTTAATCTTACAGGGCAAGCTTAAGTCTTGTGCCAATGTTTTGGAACCCTCCAAGCTGGGTAAAACCTTCCCCCCTGAACATTTTCTTCCCTGTATGATTTCCTAGGTTCCCTTCTCCTAGTTGGATGATTATTGTGCATGTCAGGATCCTTATGACTTGGCCAAATATAGGCCCTGTCTTTCTTATAGGCCTCCACATCACGTTGTATTTTCTTATTTTTCCTTTCTACTATGTTATGCATGTTGTTATCAGCAAAGGTATACTGCTTCATGTACAAATCATTTAAACTATCAAAATCCGTGTGCTGTGTAATAGTAAGGTTCATGTGTTCTAAATCATCAGCTAACATGCTTAATTTTTCATCCAGGTGTTTTATTAATAATTTCATAAACTCATACCCAAATCCTTCAAATAGTTCGTTAAACTCTTTCTCAACTACAGATGTAAACTTAATCCCTAAAGGTAGTTTAAAGAACCTTAAGCCTTTCGGCACTATTTTAAGCATAACACACTTGGATAAATAGCTGCAGTCAATTTTGGCATTTTTGTAAGCCGTTAGTTTCTTACCATATTCCAAAATATATTCCTTTAATGAAAAAATGTTACATTCAGTATCACGTTTTTGTCCATTAGTATGTCTTGTATCAGAATCAAAATAATCTTTACTATCACTCAAAAATTGCTCAAACAGGTAATCACCATTAAAAACATTTTCTTTTAAATTCTTTCTGCCAACATTATGAGCAGAATCACACTTGCCACTATGTTGTAAACTGATTGGGCTTTTGGGGCCCCGCTCCATATTGTAAGTAACAGTACCTTTGTTGTCCAGAACCTTCTTGGTTCGACTGCTGGTGTTTTTAGTAATTTTCGGGCGGGCACCTCCATAGTGCTTGTCCATACGCTTCCTGCAAAAGCTGTAATCAAAAGTAAAGTCATGTTCTATATTGTCGTGGCGTTCACTCAATAAAAAATCCTCGTCGGTATGGGCTAGGTCCAAAGCCCTGATGCTATCCGCCCTACAGTGCTCCATTGCGCCTACGTTTACATGGGGAGCTAAAAAATTGTCAAAGACACCGTCCGTGTCTTGTAAGGCTTTAGGAAATCTACAGTCCGGTGTGCTAACCTCACCGCAACCTTGCGGTTTCTGTTCAAAGCTTCGCACATGCGCGTTATCACTCTTACGTTCATACTGAATGTCTACTTCCTCATCCGAGTGAACAGGTACCTTGTGAGCCCTGACGATCTCCGAAGAAGCACAGGAATTGGCTTCTTCCTTTTTTTTACCATTGTTAGAGCTGGAAACCAATTCGGAGATGAGAGATAACAATTTATGCACCTCACCCTGTAGTGCTGTGAGGTCGGCTCTCAGTTCGAATATACCGTCCCTTGACAATGAAGCAGAAGATTCCATGTTCTCAGCCATCCACACTGAACTCTCCACGATAAAGAAAGCAAACAACTCAAGAACTATAAAGATGGTGAGACAAGGAAAACTGCTCGTACAACTAGCCAGTAATCACTGATAATTTATTGTACAAAGGCAATTAACATAAGGTTAAGCGCTTTCGACTGTGTCCCAGTCTTCATCAGAACAAATAAAATATATCATCCAAAAGTTTATATACACATCTCCTAATCAACAATGATGTAATTGGTTTCCAGCTCTAACAACGGTAAAAAAAAGGAAGAAGCCAATTCCTGTGCTTCTTCGGAGATCGTCAGGGCTCACAAGGTACCTGTTCACTCGGATGAGGAAGTAGACATTCAGTATGAACGCAAGAGTGATAACGCGCATGTGCGAAGCTTTGAACAGAAACCGCAAGGTTGCGGTGAGGTTAGCACACTGGACTGTAGATTTCCTAAAGCCTTACAAGACACAGACGGTGTCTTTGACAATTTTTTAGCTCCCCATGTAAACGTAGGCGCAACGGAGCACTGTAGGGCGGATAGCATCAGGGCTTTGGACCTAGCCCATACCGACGAGGATTTTTTATTGAGTGAACGCCACGACAATATAGAACATGACTTTACTTTTGATTACAGCTTTTGCAGGAAGCGTATGGACAAGCACTATGGAGGTGCCTGCCCAAAAATTACTAAAAACACCAGCAGTCGAACCAAGAAGGTTCTGGACAATAAAGGTACTGTTACTTACAATATGGAGCGGGGCCCCAAAAGCCCAATCAGTTTACAACATAGTGGCAAGTGTGATTCTGCTCATAATGTTGGCAGAAAGAATTTAAAAGAAAATGTTTTTAATGGTGATTACCTGTTTGAGCAATTTTTGAGTGATAGTAAAGATTATTTTGATTCTGATACAAGACATACTAATGGACAAAAACGTGATACTGAATGTAACATTTTTTCATTAAAGGAATATATTTTGGAATATGGTAAGAAACTAACGGCTTACAAAAATGCCAAAATTGACTGCAGCTATTTATCCAAGTGTGTTATGCTTAAAATAGTGCCGAAAGGCTTAAGGTTCTTTAAACTACCTTTAGGGATTAAGTTTACATCTGTAGTTGAGAAAGAGTTTAACGAACTGTTTGAAGGATTTGGGTATGAGTTTATGAAATTATTAATAAAACACCTGGATGAAAAATTAAGCATGTTAGCTGATGATTTAGAACACATGAACCTTACTATTACACAGCACAAGGATTTTGATAGTTTAAATGATTTGTACATGAAGCAGTATACCTTTGCTGATAACAACATGCATAACATAGTAGAAAGGAAAAATAAGAAAATACAATGTGATGTGGAGGCCTATAAGAAAGACAGGGCCTATATTTGGTCAAGTCATAAGGATCCTGACATGCACAGTAATCATCCAACTAGGAGAAGGGAACCTAGGAAATCATACAGGGAAGAAAATGTTCAGGGGGGAAGGTTTTACCCAGCTTGAAGGGTTCCAAAACATTGGCACAAGACTTAAGCTTGCCCTGTAAGATTAAAAATGCTCATACCAATCTTATGTTAGGTAACACCACTGTGACGAAGCATTCTCATGACCCTATGGAAATGGTGATACAAGATTTGAATTTGACAGAACTACATGACAACAATTCTAAACCCAAAATTGTTGTACATGATGGTTTTAAGGTGTTTAATTACACCACCATAGAGATAGATAACATCAGTGCCCAATTGCTAAGCAAAGGTATGAAGTTTATACCTATGAGAGGATGGAATTTATTCGATAGTATTAAGGAAGTCAAAAAATATTGTAGGAAACTGAATCTGGCATTATTATTTGATAATCATCCGGATTCTAACATCAGGGCCAAAGGTATAGGTGGGACTGATCTCACCAAAAAAAGTACTTTCATACCGGCTTCCAATCCTCATGTGTATAACTACGAGCAATTGGTTTGCAGTGACATTTACTGGACGTACCATAAGATGAAAAATCAAGTGAACGGCACTACTGATAATTTAACTAGCAAGGAAAGAAAATGCTTATCAGACTTCATGAACAATAGGAAAATCAGGATCATGAAACCTGATAAAGGAGGTGGGGTAGTTATCTTTTCCACCGAAGACTACAATCAGGAGATATACAACATTCTCCACCATTCAGGAAACTACGAGAACATTTCATTGAACCAGGTCAACATAGGTCATAAACGTATAGATCTCATCATTGAAGAATACCTTACTGACAACAGGATATCCAATGACACATACTCTTTTGTGAAAGAGGATCATCCTGTATTAGCCAAGATGGTAGGCATACCCAAGTTACACAAATCCATTGAACAACCTCCTTTCCGACCAATTGTGTCAGGTTCCAGGTCAAAAACGTTCAAAATAGGGAAACTGATTGACAGCTGGCTTAAGAAGGTCTACGATAGCATCCCCCATATAATCAAGGACTCTTGGAGATTTTTGGGTACCATCACCAAAGATTTATGGGACACCAACCTGATTTATTTAACAGTGGATGTAGTTGACCTCTTTTCCAGCATCCCCAAGACAGAGGGACTAGAATTCTTTGAAAGAAGTCTTACTAGATACACCGAATTCTCTTGGGAGAAAATCAGTCTCATTTGTGATATGATGTCACTGGTGTTAGACCATAATTACACCTCGTTCCAAGGGGAATTTTTTAGGCAGACCAAGGGAGTGGCGATGGGAGCAGCTTGTGCTCCCATCTTCGCGAACTTGGTCATGGCTGAGTGGGAATCTGAGTACGTGTTTAAAAGTACTTTCTACAAAGACATTATATTATATACTAGATACCTGGATGACATTTTTATTTTGTGGAAGGCTTCTGAGGACAGGTTACAGGAATTCATGGAGTATTTAAATAAGACGGTTGATTTTTTGCAATTCACCCATGAATACAGTCATCATGAAATTTCATTTTTGGACGTACTTTTGAGTCATGACAATCATGGGTTTACATCTAGGGTTTATAGGAAACCCACATTCTCTAATGACTACGTCCATTACAGCAGCAACCATCCTCCTCACGTATTTCAAAATGTCATTAAAGGACAATGTGTACGGGTAGCTAGAATGTCATCTAACAAGCCTTTATTGGAAATGGAACTCAATATCATTAAGGAAATGTTTATCAGTAGAGCCTATCCTGAAAAGATGGTCATGGAAGTTATCAGTTATGTACACAATGAATGGGGAAGGAAATATCCACCCCTTTTAGGTTTGTATCAGTTGGACAAACATGAAGGGATTCGCAATGAATTATCAGGCAGGGTTTGTGTACTTATGTACACCCCCAGCACATACATCATAAAGGAAATTTTAGAAAGACATTGGTTGACACTCAGGGTTATGGATAAGCAACAGTTGTTGGGTTCAAAACCAAGATGTGTTTATAAAACAGCCCCAAATTTAAAAAAGCTATTGGAAAGAGCCAACAACAGCACACAAACACATGGTACATCTAAGGGTACGGTCAGATGTGGAAATTGCAAACAGTGTAAATACATTAACCTTAACAGGATAATCAATCTTGACGATTTGTGCCATACCACCATTGAAAGTAAGAGTGGTAACTGCAAAACGAAGCAGGTCGCCTATTTGGCTGTCTGTATTTCATGTAATGCACACTATATAGGCAAGACAGAGAGACAGCTGAATAGACGTATTTATGAACACATGTACAAAATAGGTAAACACGATACAAAAATGCACTGTATAGGCATATATTGGATAAGGGAGATGACCACAGTTTCTTATTTTCTATTGTTGAACAGGTTGAGGTTTTACCCTTTGGAGGGATTGAAAATGAAATTGGCTTCTTGTGAAAGCAAATGGCAAATCTTAACGGATCCTACGAGATCACCCGTCTCAATGATTTCATCAGTATTAAACCTTTTTTAGCATTAGAATAAAAATCTAGGAGTGTTCCTCCTAGTACAGTGGTTTCCTCTATTTCTCGTTTAGTGTATGGGAACTACATTTACATCATTAGATTTAGATTATAAAGATGGAATTTTAGTTGTATTATTTATTTTAGATTTTATATATTTCATGCACATATTTTTTATTTTGCATGTGTACAAGTGTTGACTGTTGTGCTCTGATTTTGTAGTAGGAGAAACAACAATGTTTTGGTGTATTATGGTAATGTGTCTTTAAACTTTTTGGCGGTTTTTTACCAATTACGTTATTGTTGATTAGGAGATGTGTATATAAACTTTTGGATGATGTATTTTATTTGTTCTGATGAAGACTGGGACACAGTCGAAAGCGCTTAACCTTATGTTAATTGCCTTTGTACAATAAATTATCAATGATTACTGTCTAGTTGTACAAGCAGTTTTCCTTGTCTCACCATCTTTATAGTTCTTGAGTTGTTTGCTTTCTTTATCGTGAAGGGCTCTAAATATAAAGCAAATAAAGAGAAAAGAAGACACCTCTGCCTTGTTCCTCTTCTCAAACACAACTTAGCAGACAGGAACCCTCCTTCTTAAAGTCTTGCCTTCGATCCTTCATATACCCTCCTAATTAACCTTATTATTGTATCAGTGAATGAAAATGCTTCCATTGCCCTACTGATGAAATCCAGCCTTACTTTAGTGAATGCTTTTTCTGCAAAGACCCACCAACAGTAGCTGTATTTTCTTACATTCTGCATTCATTGATCTATTAATGTTGCCAAGTGTTTGCCTCCCTTCCACAAAACCAAATTGATGCATATTATCTTTTAGCTATTATAGACATACACACTTTATAATCATTGTTTAAAATTGAAATGGGTCTATATGAAGATGGGTCTTTACAGTGTTTAGGTATTACAGCCACAACAGCTTTCTTCCAAGACATTTGTGCTTCCCCTCCTTTAGCAATACTGTTAAAATCTTCCAGATCTCTGTCATTTTCTTCCCTCCTAACTTCCACAGGAATACCATCTGTTCTGGAGACTTTTCTGAAGGCTGATTATGCATCATTGTTTTTATCTCATCACCTCCAGTCTTAAGTGTTAATTGTGAAGCCTCATCTATTTCTAACCTTGGCATAATTAAGGCTTCAATAAGTACTTCCATTTGTGCTCTTTCTTGATTTCTACATTTCTCTGCTTAATACAAATTTTCATAAAATTTCCAGAATATCTCCAATGCCTCTACAGGATCTTCTTTATGTCTCTTGTTAGAGGCTCTCTAAGTTTGGTGATAACTCCTTCTCCTTTCTGTTTCCTAAGTCAATGCATTAAGTGTTTATGTTCTGAAGTTATCAAAAATAATTGCTTAACAGCAATCTTTTTAAACTCAGCATATTAAAGAGATACTCCCTTATTTTTGTTTTTAACACTCTGCATTTGCACCAGTTCTTGCCCTGAGATATTCCCCTTATTCTACAATATTTTAACCTTTGTCAACCTCTCTAAGTGAGTCATATTACTTAACCATATCTCTTTCACTTCTATTTCTACTCTGTTTATACACTCTGTTTTCATTTTATCCCATGCTATAACTTCTGAAGATATTCCTAGCTTCCCTAATAACTCTTGAATAAGTTCCACTACTCATTTCTTAAATTCTTCTCTTTTTAACAGGTCGGTGGGAAACACCAGTGTCACATTTTTACTTCATTACCCTGCATTTTTTCTTATTTTTTTATCAGTGCAGGATGTGAAATAGCTACTGAATGTGCATTGAAGCTTTCAACTAAATGAACATGTTTCTGTGAAATGACATTTCTAGTTCTTGTAGCCCCATTATTGTGTTTTGGGGAACAATATGTAAATTCTGTTAAAGTTCCTGTTTCTCAATTCACATCTTCCATGCCAAATATTTTCAAAATTTCTTCAGAAGTCCACTCTCTTTTTGTTATATTTTCCCTTTTGTGTCCCCCTGATTAGTCCTCATTATTGCAAATCAAATTCCAGTCTGCACCTAATATTCCCTGCTAAAAGAAAAAGAAGTTATGTACCTACCGTAACGTTCCATGTTAGTTGTCTCCTCTCACCTTTTTTCTTGCTGGTTGGGTTCGGAGCCGATCCTCTGCTCTGACTCGGCCATCTTCTAAAGCTCGAGAGCTACAAACTGGCTCGAGGCCTCCACATATCCCATGATGCCTGGCACTAGATACCCAGATCTCATTTGGTAAGACTAACAGCAGACAAAATAATGAAGGAATCCTATCCTTATCATACATAAGCCCAACTATAAAGACCACTAGGTAGAGTGGGATAGCCAGAGAAAGCTCAGCCTGAGCAATATTATAGAGAAAACTCTTCTCAGTCTATTAGGATAGGGGGATGGAGGGGGAGATGCAAGAAAGAAGGCGAGAGGAGACAACTAACATGGAACGTTATGGTAGGTACATAACTTCTTTATGTTAAGTTGTCTATCTCGCCTTCATTCTTGCTGGTTGGGACAGTGTCCCTAGCACCTAATATCCTGGGTGGCTCAATAGAACAGACTCTTCAGAACAGTGCAACCAAAATCAGCTCTGCTCCTGGAAATCACGTCCAATTTATAATGCGAGATGAAAGTATGAGGGCTTTCCCATGTAGCTGCTTCACAAATAGATTCCATGGGCAACCTAGCCTGAAAAGCAACCGAAGTGGCTAATGCTCTGATGAAGTGCCCTTTTGGTTTAACAGGCAATTAATGGTAACTAAAAACTGGTAAACCAAGACACAAACAAGCAAACTTCCCAGACAAGACTCCTTTAATCCAAAATGGTAGGTGCTTTCACCGGCTATAATACGCCAGCTTCCTCAGACCAACACTTAAATTAAAACACAGTTTAAATAAGCAACCAGTCCTTTTAAATACATTTAAAGCAACTTAATCAATGTGTTAATTGCTTAAATACTTGTGACCATGTGATCAACTACTTTTTAAAAACTTTTCCTAAAACATCCTTCTAATAAAAACATAAACATACTGCTGAACCAAGACATTGCAATCGACTATTCAAAGTGCAAACTTACAAAACCATATATCTACAAATATAAAAAAATATATGAAAAGATAAAAAAGATATAAAAAGATATATTCAAAAATTCTAGACCCAAGCTGAATTAAATCTATGCATTTACATCAATCCAAGCAGGCTTAACAAAGGTAAAAAAGTTGGGCTCCATCAAAATACTACACCATTGTACCTAATATGTCTTCCAAAAAGACAAAATAAAACCATTATGTGTTGAAAGCTCTAAAAGTATTACTAATTACCTCAACCATAACCTACTCAACTAGAGCCTCTTATACCCTTTATTTGTTGGTGTCAGTGTTAATCACTTCATTATGTTCATCTATTCAGGGCTTTCTTTTTGAGAAGGTATTTTATAGATATTTGTTCATTAAGCCCAGGGCACAGATATGCTGTAGTGCGAATCTGCCACTCCAATTCCGCCTCCTCAAGCCTAAGTTGCCATGCCCCTCCCCTAATACTAGGTTCTATCTTTTGCAAGACAATAAACCTAAATCTATGCTCCGGAAATGTCATGACATGTCTTGCAAGGGCATTAGTGCTTGTTAAACTATCAATACTATATTGGTGCTCTTAGACCCTTTGTTTAAATTTATGCTCGGTCTTACCAATATAGAATGCTTCGCAGTGGGTGCAAGTTGCACAATATACAACTCCTTGGGAGTCACAAGAAAAATGACCCCCAATTTTGTAAGTTCTATCTCTGATGGTAATACTATTAGTAGTGTTAATAAACTTACATTGAGTACATCTACCACACTTAAAAGTATCCTGTTGACCCTGGGGCACTTTCATTATTCTCTCAACCAAGTACTTTAGATTAGGGCCCCTTCTATATGTTATAGATAACCTTGGACCTAGTTTTTTATTAACCTCATTATCCTGTTGTATAATAGTCCAATTCTTATGCATTATTTCCACAATCCTAGCTGCATCTGTGGAAAAGGTAGTCAAAAAGCTTACAAGCTTTACATCTTTATAGGTTACCGAGGAACAAGTATCTGAGGATATATTTATTAGATCTACATGTACTTGTTTGTCCTGTATTAGAGGCTGAACATGCCCTGATACTCTTTTCCTACACACTTCCTGTATAACTTGATCTATGAAGGATAAAGGGTATGCTCTCCTCAGAAACATTCGTTTGAGGAGGGCACATTTGTCCTGAAAATCTTCAAATCTGGACACCATCCTAGCTGCTCTTACTACCTGAACTTTTACAACAGCCTTCTTCTGATGAAAGGGATGGCAGCTAGTAAAATGCAAGAACGTGTTGGAATATGTATGTTGTGTGGTGTATTGAAGACCTAAACTGCCTTTTAAGGAAAATTTTAGGAAAAGTTTTTAAAAAGTAGTTGATCACATGGTCACAAGTATTTAAGCAATTAACACATTGATTAAGTTGCTTTAAAAGTATTTAAAAGGACTGGTTGGTTATTTAAACTGTGTTTTAATTTAAGTGTTGGTCTGAGGAAGCTGGCGTATTATAGCCAGTGAAAGCGCTTACCATTTTGGATTAAAGGAGTCTTGTCTGGGAAGTTTGCTTGCTTGTGTCTTGGTTTAACAGGCAATTGTTTATTCCTCAGCTGATAGATAAAAGTAATGATAGAAGTCAGCCACCTGGATAAAGTTACTTTTGATACTGGTATACCTTGTCTGCCATCTGCATAAGAGAGGAAAAGCTGATCCGATTTTCTGAAGGCCTTAGTCCTGTGCAAATAAAAACGCAGTTGTCTGTGAACATCTAACTGATGTAACTTATATTCCACCCTGTTGGAATGGTTGGGAAAAAAACACAGGAAGGTTAATGGACTGATTCAAGTTGTTCTCAGAAAAGACCTTAGGAAGGAAGGATGGATTAGTCCTAAGAGCAACCCTGTCTTTGTAGAACACTAGGTAGGGGGGACGTGTACAAAATGCCAGCAGCTCGGAAACTTGTCTGGCTGAAGTGATTGCTACCAGAAAAAGTGTTTTCCACGATAAAAACTTCAACGAACAGGAAGCTGCCGGTTCGAAGGGGGGCAAGATTAGAGAGGCTAGAATCAAATTCAGATCCCACGGGGGTGGAGGATCTCTAACCGGGGGCCTGAGCAGAGTGGTTCCTTTGAGGAAGGCCTTACAAAGCTTATGAGACAATATACTTTCTGAAAGGCCAATGTGAAAATTTGAGATTGCGGCTAACTGCACTCTAATTGTAGCCGGAGTGGAGCCAGCATGAAAAATCTCCACGAGGAATTCCAAGATGTGGTGAACAGGGGCTGAAAAAGGATCTATATTCTTAGCCTCCGCCTAGGAAGAAAAACGTTTCCACTTACTAGCGTATGTTTTTCTAGTGGTAGACTTGTGCGATGATAAAATGATTTCACGCACTGATTGGAAGATATCCGGAAGCCTGGCTAGGGTTGGAAGTGGAGCAACCAAGCTGTGAGCTTGAGAGATTGTAGGGAGTGATGCAGCCCGCCCAACTGATGGATCAGAAGGTCTGGAATTGGATCCAGAGTCCAAGGCTGCTCGATAAGGTAATGATGCAGGAACGGAAACCATATTTGTTGAGGCCAGTATGGGGCAGTGAGGATCATTTTGCAACCCAATACGGTAGCTTTCTGTATCAGCTTGGGAATTAGAGGAAACGGGGGAAATGCATATAGAAGTCCCTGAGGCCAATCATGGACTACAGCGTCTCTGGGGGAATACTCTGGATGTGGAAGGAGAGAGAAGAAGTTGCTGCACTTGCTGTTGATGGGGGTGGCAAAGAGGTCACAGCAAGGTTGCCCCCATTTGCGGAAGATTTGGTCCACCACTACTTGATTCAGAGACCACTCGTGAGGCATCAGAATAGCTCTGCTCAGCCTGTCTGCTATGACGTTGGATTTCCCAGGGATATGCGTTGTAGTCAGAAACCGTTGGGAAGAGATCGCCCACTGCCAGAGTCTGAGTGCTTCTCGACATAGGGGGTAGGACCTGGTTCCACCCTGCTTGTTGATGTACCATACAACTGACATATTGTCCGTTTGAATTGCAACTGTTCCGGTAGGAAGAGAGTCCTGAAGAGCTTGCAATGCTAAAAGCACGGCTCTCATCTCCAAGACATTTATGTGCAGATGGTACTCCTGAGGTTGCCAAGTGCCTTGGACTGTTCTGCCCTGATAATGCCCCCCCCACCCAATCAGGGAGGCATCCGTGGTTACCGTAGCAACTGCAGGGGGAAGTACAAATGGTCTGCCCAGGGGTACTGATGGGGTGACCATCCACCACGCAAGGTGCTTTTTGCATGCTTCTGTAATGATAATCATGTGAGACATGGGAAGCTGCTGAAAAGGACCACTGGGTGAAAAGGAGCCATTGGAGAATCCTCATGTGGAAACGGGCCAGAGGGACGAGTATGATTGCCGCTGCCAAGAGACCCAGGGTTTGAAGTACGAACCTGGCTTGAATTCTCTTGCAACCTAACAAGACCTGGGCATGCTGCCGAATGACTAACACCCTGTCTGTTGGAAGGCTGGCTGACCTGTCTTTTGCATTTAAGTTTGCGCCTATAAAGGTAATAGACTGACAAGGCGACAAAGCAGATTTTTCAAAATTTATAGTGATACCTAGTCTGAAACACGTCTGTATGGTATAGTCCCTGGCTTGCAGAAGATGATGCCTGGTGGTAGCAGTGTGGAGCCAGTCATCTAGATACAGAAACACCTGGAATACTTGCCGTCTCGGATGAGTGGTAACTACTGCCATACATTTGGTGAACACTCTGGGGACTGTGGTGAGACCAAAGGGTAGAGCTCTGAACTGATAATGGCTGGCTCCCAGCTGGAAGCGGAGAAATCTTCTGGAGTGCCTGTCCATTTTGATGTGGTAGTACACATCCTGAAGATCTATGGAGCACATCCAATTGTCCTGACCCAGGAAAGGTAAAATGGACTATAGCGTGACCATCCGAAATCTGGTTCTTTGTACAGACCTGTTTAGTCTGCTGAGATCCAAAATGGGTCTCCAGTCCCCTGTTTTTTTTGGTACCAAAAAGAACCTTGAGTAAATTCTGGATCCTTGGTGGTCTGCTGGGACTTGCTGGATGGCCCTTTTTCTTAGCAGTTTTGCAACTTCCTGAACTGCTTGATCCCTTAGATTGGGTGGAACATGGAACATCTGGAAGGGACTTGTTCGGCAAGAATGGTGCGCGAATGAAGGGAATTTTGTAACCTCCAGATATAACAGACTGTACCCATTTGTCTTGTGTTATGTCTTGTCAGGCTCTTGGGTACAGCGATAATCTTCCCCCGACTGCCTCCAGAGGTGGACAGCCGGGCAACCCTTCAGAGATGCTGGAAGGGCTTGTCAGAGAAAGATTCTCTGCTGCCCTGATTTTGCGGACCCCCTCTGCCATGAGGGCGGCGTCTGTTATTGTTCCCTCCTCTGCCCCTGGAGGGAAACTCACAACGTGTGTCAGGCAAGGCTCCCTGGGATTTCCGGAACCACATCTTTCCACTCTTCTGACCCTTGGGATATGGTCTGGAAGGAGTGGAAAAATGGACCCCTACAGCAGAGAGAGTCTTGCCTTCCTGTTCACACCTGGTAAGGGTGTCCTTCACCTGAGATCCAAAGAGAGAGGAGCCATCAAAGGGGGTGTTGAAAGATGCTCTGAAAGGTTCTGCATAGTTACAAAGCCACATCCAAGCGTGTCTCCTCAGAGCGACGCCTGTGCCTGCGGCACTACTCGCCCCATCGGATGCATAAGAAATGAGCCTCATGGAGGAGTTAACCACTGAATTAAGAGTGGCCAGCTGGGAGGCAACCTTGGCCTGGGCCCCCTCAGCTAATGGATTTTGAAGGGTATTTCCAAGCTCTTTAAGGAGATCCCTCTGTAGACGGGTAAAGCGGCACAAGTAATTCTGAGACTTCATGGTAAAAGTCGCTGAAGAAAACATCCGCTTCCCATATCTGTCCATTGTCCTAGACTCCTTGTTAGGGGGATGAACAGATGAAGAAGTTTCAGCCAACTCCTTCTTCGTGGCCACCGCCACCACCATGGCATCAAGGGGGACACCTTTTGTCAAAAATTGCTTGTCCTGTGGTGCAGTAATGAATTTTGCTGGTCTTCTTGGGGTCAGTTCCACTGTGTCTGGAGCTGACCATGCCTTTCGAGCCACCACAGACATCAGTGGGTCGAAAGGTGGAGACACCCAGGAGGTGGAAGGTCGGGATCCAAACGCGTCCAGGAATACCGACTCATCCTCGGAAGGGCTTAGGACAGTCCAGTTCCCCCTCTGTCTAAGCATCTCAAGGATGTCTGAAAAGGAGACATCTTCAGAGGGGGACCTCGGGGACCCTTCCGAATCCTCTAAGTCGGTATCTGATGTGACAGACTCAGGGGAGTCAACATGCTTCCTCTTGCATTTCCTCTTACAAGGTGGCTCCTCTGAATGATCAGGGGAGGCCTCGGAAGAGGAAGCTACACCCAAAGGGGTGTCCTGGGGCACTGGATCCCCACGCTTCGGGTCTGGAAGAGAAGCAGAGGCTGACGCAGGCACCATAGGGAGAGGAGCCGAGGGGGGGTCAATCATGGCACTGGTTCAGGGGCCAGAACACTCATCACCTCAAAGGCATCGCGATCGGAATGGAGAGAGGGATCCAGTTCAGAAGAAATCAGAATCCCCCTCCGCACTGAGTGGGAAGGCTCCGAGGCCGATGTGGGAGCCAAACTCACCTGAGCCAAGGCTCCAAGGGGGAGAGTGGCGTCGGACAAGGGACCGATGCCACTCGCCTCCCCAGAGCTGACAAGGGAGTCCCGGCACCCAGATCCCTCCAAGGACGGAACCATGGAAGTGATCGCAGCCAACGATGGCACGGAAGGAGCAGGTATAGGAGCCGACGGTTCCACGACTCGAACCCCCACAAACTCTGGCTCCAAGCTCAAAGGGTGAGTCAGAGGAGGAATATCTGCAGACGTGGACAGAGCCGAACCCCGGTGAGGGGGGCTGGACAACATTTTAGCCAGGGCCTGCGATTTTAGCAGTCTGCTGATCACTCTTTCCAAGTCATGGTCCGAAAGTCTTGAGGACCGAGAAGTGTGGGATGAGCGATGACTACACTCCGATTGGAGCAGAGGTGATCTCGGAGCCAAGCATATCGACTCCAGAGAGGGAGACCTGGACCTTTTCCGACTCTCAGAAGGCTCCGAAGAGCGTATCGGAGCCGACTGGGAGGGAGGAGTATCGGTTCCATCCAGAGCCAAAATGGAAGGTACAGATTCACCCAATGATGGCTCCGAACTGGGAGCCGACAGTTTAGGTGCCTTGGAAGATTTCACAGGCTGAGCCTTAGCTGGTGAATCTTGAGGTTTAAGTAAACCTCTAAGGATCAATTTATTTTTGCACTCCTGCAGGACTCTTGGACTGAACGCATGGCAAATGGAGCAAGAGTCCTGCAGGTGCACGGTGCCCAGACAATAAACACAAGAAGTGTGACCATCTGTCAGAGACATCTTCTGACAGCATGAGTCACACTTCTTGAATCCGGATGGCTTAGGATCCTTGGACATATTGACAGACAAGCCCAAAGGAAAAACACACTCACACAAAGGTTAAGGTACTAACACAACAACAATACACTACAAGTTACCAGAACCGACAGTACACCAACAAACTGTAATAAGTATAGCCAAACTAACAGTGATAATAAGAAAATATTTTTTTTTTTTTTTTTTTAAAGAAATAGAGAAGAAAAAGGTTATCCTCTAACTCAAACGGACACCTAGAGATGAAGTTATCCTCTAACTTAAACGGAAAACCTTAGAGGAAAAAGGGGGAAGTAGAAGGGGGAGGGGAAACTCTCTAAGTAAAACAAGTTTCTGAAGAGAAAAGACAAGGATTCAGCTACAAAAACTCATACAAAATAAGGGAAATAACTTAACGATAATTCTACTCTAAATATTTACTAAATTGTGACAAAAAAAAGACAATATAGAAGTTTTATACGACTAGAGCCAGTAGAGCAACCTCGCAGCAGAAGCGGCAAATGAGATCTGGGTATCTAGAGCCAGGCATCATGGGATATGGGGAGACCTCGAACCAGTTTGCAGCTCTCAAGCTTTAGAAGATGGCCGAGTATCCTCAACTCCGAATCCAACCAGCAAGAATGAAGATAGACAACTTAACATGATTATTTCTCTCAAAATATTCTTAAGCTCCATCATAGCAGTTTTTGGGGGGAATAGAATTACATGCCAGCTTAATTGTCCTCTCTTTCCCATAGCTCCTTACCACCATAAATCTACCATTCTTATCTTTTCCCTCTTCTACCACTACCAGAGTTTCTTTAGAAATTAATATAACTACTCCCCTTTTCCTTTGCCCTGTTTTCTGTTGGATATCCATTCTAAAATTCTCTTTGTCAAATTCACATACTCATTTCTTTCCAAATGTGTCTCCTGTAGTATTGCCATTTGTACTCTACATTTCTTAATGTAATTAAATACTCTCTCCTTTTTGACTATATCTGTAAGGCCATTTATGTTCCAGGATAATATACATACAACAGCCATTATGATTAAAAAGCTATTGGTACTTCAAACTTTTATGTTTAGTGTACATGCTAACATTTGGCAGGCTAATGTTGTATACAGTTGATTTTATCATCTCCGTTTCATTTCAACCTATGTCACATTCTTCAAGACTTTTTCTGTTAATGACAACCCTCAAACAAAAACTAAACACATTTTCACAACATCCCCATCCCCTGTTAACTTATAACAAACACACAAAATTATGTACGTGTTCAAAAAATGAAGTTTAACCCTCCAGATAGAAACAATTGCCCATACTGAAAGCTGCACTCACAGACATTATCAGATAATATGCTCCAGCCTGTGTTCCCACTTACACTGATTGCTGTCTGTGCTTTTCTTATCGCTATTCCCCTCAGAGATGGGAAAACAGCTTGTATATATTCAAAAAAATATTAACTTTTAGCCCTAAGAAAAAAATGCAATGGCTATCTTTAAATAAAACTAAGCTGCACACCGCTCTATAGAATACATTAAAAGTTTACGGCTGCCAGAGGGGTTGCTATCTCTTATTCACTCCCCATAATTTTATACTATTTTCCACTTAATTGCTTGCCATTATGCTTTTAAATTTTGCATTTCCCTCAACAAAGGATGCTCAGAAGTCTCAAAACTAATTGCTTGCACATGAAGACAGCTTGTCTCCATGTAAAAGTAGTCAGCAATGAATCTTTGTCAATATCACTTGGAACAGAATATAAGAATGCCTTCTGCTGTAGACTTGACTCCTACTGAACATTCCCTAATGAAAAACAAGCTAATATCTTTGCAGATGTATTTATTTATCGGCATTTGTTAACCGGGTTAGTTCAACTGAGCCAGGGGCCCATTTTCAGTGGAGACCTGAGGAGAAAAGCTCTAGAAAATTTACAGTTTTACTAAAGGGAAAAGGACCTGTACCGATTAGCTAAACAGAGGGACCAAGCTAGGAAAGATGTGCAGCAGGTAAAGGTGATAAAGGATAATGAGGGAAACATACTTACAAGTGAGGAGAGTGTGTTTAGCAGATGGAAACAGTACTTTAAAGGGTTGATGAATGAAGAGAATGAGAGGGAGAGAAGGTTGGATGATGGGATAGTGAATCATGAAGTGCAATGTATTAGCAAGGAGGAAGTAAGGATAGCTATGAAGAGGATGAAGAATGGAAAGGCTGTTGGTCCAGGCTGTGGAAGCATGGGATGATCTGAGTAATCCACCCCTCAGACCAATAGTGGATGGCAGGAATAGCGCAACCTATGCCTGTGCTAAGGTAGTAGATAGGATTCTTCAGAAATATGTAAATTCTGAAATCTGTATAAGTAAGGATTCTTGGTCCTTAGAAAGGATTAATAATATAAGCTTTGATGAATATAATAACCTACTCACAATTGATGTAAAAGACCTCTATACCTCAACACCACAAGATCTAGGTATTGAGTGGGTAATATTGAATTTAAAAGAAAAAGGTGCACCTCCATCTGAATTAATGCTAGTTGAGGAATTATTAAGTATAGTACTAGCCCATAATTATATAACGTTTAAAACAATTTTTTCCATCAAAAGAGCAGCGTGGCAATGGGTTTACCTTGCGGGTCAAGTTTTGCCAATTTGGTTATGAACTATTGGGAAAAGTACTATATATATTTAATAAAGAACATATAAATTCCCAAATTGTTTATTATACTCGATATTTGGATGATATATTTATACTGTTCAAGGGAAATCAAAACCAGGCTGAAGACCTCGTAAAGTATTTGGATGAAAGTACTGACTTCCTTGAACTTGCATATAACTTTGAAGAGAAACAAATTCCATTTCTAGATGTACTTTTGATTAAAAATAACATCGAGAAGAAGTAAGAAACTAGAATTTATAGGAAACCATCGTATTCTAATACCTTCTTGCATTATTCAAGTGCCCACCCTATGTTTCAAAAAAAGTCAGTTGTCAAGGGACAACTAGTTAGGGCAGCGCGAATGATTTCAAGAGAGGATGATTTTTACGATGAATGTAATAATCTAAAAGATATGTTTCTCAGAAGAGCATATCCAAATACCATCTTGGATAACATAATAGATGAAGTCCAAGGGAAGAGAAATAGGGGAGTTTATACACCAATTGTGAGAGGTAATATAGAAACACAAACCCAAGAAACAATAGTAAATACCTCTAGGGATTCTGTGTGTGAAATAATGGACTCCACCATAGATGGAATATTTGGGGAAAGAACCTTACTTTTTGAGTATAGTCTCACTCTGACCTTTAACTCCGATTTTTACTTTCTGAAAGGTATTGTATCTAAAAATTGGAATATTTTGAAGGAGAGTAAAGAATTAATAGAGAAAATAGGGGAAGCACCCAAATTTACAGTAAGAAGAGATAGAAACTTCAAAGAACTTTTGGAGGGTATATACAAAAACACTAACAGCTGTAATAACAACAAAAATAGAAGGGACATGTATAAATGAGGCTCCTGCTCTTACTGTAAATATATTTTAGTGAACAATTCAATAACTATTAACAACTTTGATTTAAAAAGTAAGGGTAGATTTAACTGTAATTCCAAAATGGTGGTATACTTTGCTAAATATCAGTTCTGCCCATGTTTTTATGTGGGAAAAACTATTCGTAGACTAAGAGACAGAATCTAGGAACATACTTATAATATAAGTAAAGTCAAGCAAGAAAATGCATTAGCCAAGCATGTGTCGGAACATCCCACACATATATTCAAATTTTGGATCCTTGATCAGTTAACACCTAATATAAGAGGGGGACCTATAGAAATAGAATTAGAAAGGCAGGAATTGTTATGGCAGATCAGACTATATGCATATAACTGGCCGGGTCTCAATGATATGTGTTCAATTATGGCTATATTAAAACTTAAAAGCCTCCGTAGGCAGTTTTGTTCATTATGTATTTTTATATGTACGATCCCTTTAAAATACGAGCAAATGGGATTTAGCTGCTGTTTTTCAAAATATATATATATTTAAATATGTATAAAAAGGTACAAATATAATTGAATATAAATTTAAATAGTTTTTCAAAAAACATTTTTAGAATTTTCTTGGTTGCTGCTGTTTGTCTCAAACTTTTTTTTTTAAATAGTTTTCTAATATTTGTATGGCTAATATAGTTTCAGTGATTTTAATGAAATTAGTAACTATTGTGAAATTTATAACATGAATTTAATATATGGAGTATATCCCTTTAATGTTTTTCATCAATGTACCAGCTGATTAACTATGGATACTATTTAAACAGTATCACTTGATTCAATGTTATCTGATGAAGTTCGTGTATTGTCTGAACAAAAAGTGCTTCAGCTTATCAGTTTCCAATAAACAGATTGTTTTAACGGACATTTGGCATATTTTGTGGATTTCGGAAGTTTCCTGTGTTTTGTTTGTTTTCGAAGCATGGAGGTGTTTAGGTGAAATGGCAGTGGAGTTTTTAACCAGATTGTTTAATGAAATTTTGGAAAGTGAGAGGATGCCTGAGGAATGGAGAAAAAGTATTTTGGTACTGATTTTTAAGAATAAGGGTGATGTGCAGAGCTGTAGTAACTACAGAGGGATTAAATTGATCAGTCACAGCATGAAGTTATGGGAAAGAGTAGTGGAAGTTAGGTTAAGAAGGGACGTTATGATTAGTGATCAGCAGTATGGTTTCATGCCGGGAAACAGCACTACAAATGCGATGTTTGCTCTGAGAGTGTTGATGGAGAAGTACAGAGAAGGTCAGGAGGAGCTGAATTGTGTGTTTGTAGACTTAGAGAAAGCATATGACAGGGTGCCTAGAGAGGAGTTGTGGTATTGTATGAAGAAGTCGGGAGTGTCAGAGAAGTATGCAAGAGTGGTACAGGATATGTACGAGGGTAGTGTGACAGCGGTGAGGTCTGAGGTGGGAGTGACGGATGCGTTTAAGGTGGAGGTGGGATTAAATCAAGAATCAGTTCTGAGCCCTTTCTTATTTGCAATGGTGATGGACAGGTTGACAGACGAGAACAGACAGGAGTCCCCATGGACTATATTTTCAGATGACATTGTGATCTGCAGTGAGAGTAGGGAACAGGTGGAGGAGACCCTGGAGAGATGGAGATATGCTCTAGAGAGAAGAGGAATGAAGGTCAGCTGGACTAAGACAGAATATATGCGTGTGAATGAGAGGGAGGATAGAGGAATGGTGAGGATGTAAGGAGTAGAGGTGGCGAATGTGGATGAGTTTAAATACTTGGGATCAATAGTTCAAAGTAATGTCGAGTGTGGAAGAGAGGTGAAGAAGTCAGTACAGGCAGGATGGAGTGGGTGGAGAAGAGTGTCAGGAGTGATTTGTGACAGACGAATAGCAGTAAGAGTGAAAGGGAAGGTCTACAAGAGGGTAGTGAGACCAGCTTTGTTATATGGGTTGGAGACAGTGCATTGACAAAAAGGCAGGAGTTAGAGCTGGATGTGGCAGAGTTAAAGATGATAAGATTTGCACTGGGTGTGACGAGGGTGGACAGGATTAGGAACAAGTATATTAGGGGGTCAGCCCAGGTTGGAAGGTTTGGATACAAAGCCAGAGAGGCAAGATTACATTGGTTTGGACATGTGCTAAGGAGGGATGCTGAGTATATTGGGAAAAAGATGCTAAGGATGAAGCTACCAGGTAACAGGAAAAGAGGAAGGCCTAAGATAAGGTTTATGGATGTGGTGAGAGAGGACATGCAGGTGGTTGGTGTGACAGAGCAAGATGCAGAGGACAGGAGGAAATGGAAACAGATGATCCGCTATGGCGACTCCTAACGGGAACAGCCGAAAGAAGATGATGACTAACGATAAACAACAAATACACAAGATCATTTTACTACAGCAGATGCATAAGCTCAGTTTACTACACTGTATAGCTCTATATTCATTACAGCAGTAAAAGTAATATTACATAAGTATAATGCACTCTCAGTATTTAACCTAAGAGACATTAGAGATAGTATTTTTAGATAAAGGAGGAATACAGTAGAATTTCAAGATAAAGAGAAGGGACAGAAAAAAGGGAGATGCATCAAACAGGACAAAAAGTTTCATAAATGAGAAGAAAACAGATGCCACGTTGGATTTTGACATGGGCAGGACCAGGTCTTTTGTAGGTAGTGTAAGTTCTTGTTTAAACAGGTACTTTTGGTAGATGCTTCTTATATTGAGAGAAAGTGTGTTCCAACAATGAGCTAGAGAGTATTTGTAAAGGGACTTCCAAATATTTTTAATAGGTTTGTAGATGTTCAGAAGGTGCTATGAAGGTGACGGCAGGGGTTATAATAAGACACTAGATTACAAATGGAGGGGCAGGAAGAGGGGTCATTCAGGATACTGTGTGTAATATGCAACTGAGGAAGGAGTTGTTTAGAGAATTCAGGCCATTGTAGTGTCCTAAAGGTGATTCATATATAATAGTTTATATGTTAGGATACTTAAACGTAGTAGACTTCTGTGACATTTAGAGAAAACTCAGAAAATATTTTTCTTGTAAAATATCACATTTACCATTTTCAAGCACCCCCCCCCCACACACACACACACACACGCACACACGTACGTCAGAGCTGCAAAGACAGACAAGTGACAACCCTATCAACTAGGTGCACTAATAATGTTCATAAAAACATCTTTTATGCTTTTTTTTGGTGTGGCATGCTCCCAGACAGGGATGTATATCTGGGACATGCAGATCCATGGTAAGAGATTCCCAATAACTTTGATTTAGTCCTTACATTAAGAGTGCATCAGCATTTTGTTGTCCACTAAGAAAATGTGACCACTGATGGCACACATAATATACAGCTGAATTTACTTTAACTTACATTTATCATGTGCTCTTACATTAAAAGCATTAAGCAAAGGAAATCAAAAGTACTTAACTGTGCTTAAATGTATGCACACACGCACACGCACACACACACACACACACACACACACACACACACACACAGTCGCACATGCTTTTAAACACAGTACTGCATCCTACATGCTACACAGATGTTTACACAATCACACAGAAATATATATATCTGTGTGTGCGTGTGTGAGTGAGTAGACACATGTATAGTGGTCGTCATCTTGGTCCACTGCTATTCTCCCTCTTCACTAACGACATTTCTTCTTCACTACCCACTGCTACAGTAGTTCAATATGCTGATGACACCACCATAACCTGTGTTGCCACCAGCATTAAGGAACTACACACCATCACCCAATACAACTTTACCCTAGCAGAAACCTGGTTTACTAAAATACAACTTCTTCTCAACCCAAAGAAAACCAAACTAATACTATTCACCCCTGGCAGATCATCCAACTCTGACTATAACCTCACTATAAACTCCAAAAACAATATTCAAATCACACCAACCAACCACACCAAACTACTAGGAGTTGACATTGATAACCACCTAAAGTATGATATCCATATAGCACAAACCATCAAAAAGGTCAACCGAAAACTGGGTCTACTCTATAGAAATAAAAAGTTCATGACTATTCAGACCAAAGCCACTATTGCAAGAAGCCATCTCCTCTCTATCCTTCTCTATGCTTCCCTATCTTAACTAACCTTCACCGGACCGAACTTCACAAAATGGAATCATGCTACAACAAAATTGCCAAATTTGCAACAGACTCCTCAAATAGATCCCATCACTGTCTTTCTCTAATGCAACTCAAGTGGCTGGAACTTCCTCAGCTACTTAGACTCAATCAAGCCATAGTTGCACATAAACTCTACTACTACCCTGAAAAAACACCTGCCCTCCAACAACTAATTAAGCCCTACACCACCACTAGAGCCCTGAGATCTAGCAACCAAAATCTCATTCAAGTAATTAGACATAAAAATGAAGCAGGTAAATCTCTCTTTGCCTGCACAACAGCACAAACCTGGAACTCACTCCCAAACAATATAACCAGCACTACTTCTTGCAACCATTTCAAACACCTCTTGAAATCCTACTATTCTAACATCTGGCTCTGCTCTTGCTATACCCCAGGGTAGCAACATCTATGCTCAGTTGCACGGACTATGCTACACTACAACATTTTCCTTTACTGAGCTCTACTGCTATCCCACAGATTCATCCTAACATTTCATCAATCTATAAGCAGTAAATATTCCAAAACTTGTACTATTCTGTACCATATCCCTTACCTGAAAAACACTCTAATCTGTTTCTAGACTAACACAATACCTAACAGAGATTATCTTACTCTCATCCTACCTATACCTTTACCCTATTTTATGCCACTATGGGCATTTATTTACTTCTCAGTTATACTAAAGCATAAATGCATTACAACTTTATATCTACTAATATTCTGAAGGGAAAAAAAAAAAAAAAAAAATATTTATATATATTTGTATTATTTGTCCTACTTGTATATTCTACTAGAGTACTGACTGTATATTCTTCAAGTTATCACATGCCATGCAAATGGTCCTCTGTACTACTTATAAATGTTAAGAATTGCTTTGTACTGTTTTCATCTAATATTGTATTGTATCATGGAGCTTTTCTCCCCGGGCCTACGCTGAAAATGGACCTGTGTCCAGTCGGACTTTCCCCGGTTAACAAAAATAAAATAAAATAAAAAAAAAAAAAAATAGTTAGACAAAATTTCCATTTTCATTTGTTTTTCCTTAAAGGACAAGTAGTGTACACACAGGCATATAATCTAGTTCTCCATTATACACACACAAGTTTTTGTACACATGTACATTATATTTATATATATATATATATATATATATATATATATATATATATATATGTATGTATGTATAGACACATAGACACACACACACACACACATATACACACACACACACACACACACACACACACACACACACACACACACAGTGTGTATGCGTTCGTGCACAGTATGGGTGCATACAATTCATTACTTATAAACTTAACATAGCAGAGTTAGGCATCATTAATGTATACATTCTAGTAAATGTTGCTTAACATTTTACTTATTCACTGTCACACGTTGACAAAGAATGCATGTGCAGCACATAGCCAATGTCTTTATGTCAGTATTTTTTTTCTTTGCATCGCTAAGTGCATTTATTACTTATTATCTTTGCCAATGTAGCCATAGTCATGGCTGAAAAGGGTCCTGGGATGAGTTCACTTCCCTGGTTACCAAAGTATGAATAAATATGAAATGGAAAAAAAATTGTTAGTAAACATGACAAAAATAATTAAGGAACTAGTAAAGCACATTTTAATTCTGCATCATTCATGAGAGAGAAAAAACTTCCCAGTGAAGGCATTGAGAAATAGACAGACTTGAGTCCTACTGCTTGACACCTGTAAATTTATAGCAAGGAACACTTACTGCAGTGAGAGTTTTCACACCTCAGCATGACAGTGTGGGGGAAGGTCTGTCAATTCTTTTAGAGCGACAAGAGCCTATTTACCTACTTTCTTTTGCTGCTAGTAGCCGACAGCTATTTACAGCAGAAAACAAGCTCTGACAGACGCATAAATGAGGCTCAGTCGGAAACATAGAGGTAGCTCTGGTACAGTCCTGCCATTCTGTATTAATGGCATGAGGAAAACAACACCACTTCCTTATCTCTAGCATGACTCGTATACAGCAAACTCGAAATGTATTCCAGAAAGGAATGAAAGCAAAAAAAAACAAGATCACATTACCAAAGAAGGCCCCATCACCCAGCATTTTGAGGGAAATACATTAAAATTGTAAAAGAAGCTCTTGGGAGTGATTTTGAGGCATTAAAATAGCTCAGAAGTCAAAGATACCATGAAAATAAGGTGGAGTTTTCCTTTAAAGAAAATAACCACCATACAGAATCCATCCACAACCCCTTTTCCCCCCATTTTTTTTTTTTTTTTTTGTACACATGAGCTCAGGGTGTCACTTCAACAGTAGCAATCATACAGAGCCAAGGTTCGCCACTGGGAAGCTAGCCCTACCGCAGTTGTATTTCCATACCACAAAGTCACATACTAACTCATATCTATGGTCAGTTAGAGAGTCAAATCCACCTACTGCATGTCTTTGGAATGTGGGAGGAAACCGGAATACCCAGAGAAAACCCATGCGAACACAGGGAAAATGTGCAGATTCCCCATTGAAGACACCGCAGTCGGGAATTGAATCTGAGAACCTCTTGCTGTTAGGCAACAATGCTATCCATTGTGCCACAATGCAGCCCTAAGAACTAAGCCAACATAGGAATGGAGAAAGGATATCTTGCCAACACGTGAATGAAGACTGAATGCTGTAATTAAATCAAAAGGTGCTTCAACAAAGTATAAGTTTAAGGATGTGCACCCTTATGCAACCAGCTTTTTGTACGTTTTTTATTTTTTATATTTTTTCCCCTTACAGATTTGTTTTTCAATTTGAATTGTACAGGTTATAGGTCACATTAAAGGTGGGAAAAGTTTTGAAATGATTTATTGTGGTCTCATTTTTTTATATCACAAAAACCTGGCATTTTAACAGGGTTGTGTACACTTTTTATATCCACTGTATATGATATATATCATATATCAGAGGTTGAAATGAAGAAAAAGCTGTCTGAGTACGAGACTGCTCAAGAAGAAATATTTGAAAATGACCCGGGGGAGTGGAGAGAACTTGAGTGGCAAATACTGAATGCTGGAAAGACACCAGGCATGAACACTATACAATCCATCACCTGCACCCTTAATCTCAGGAAACTTAGTCACCACCTTTTTTATTGAAAGACCTCAACCACCCCACTGGCTAAATTCCAGAAGTGTACTGGTCATAGTTTAGTGGAACCTGGACTCAATCAGCCTCAACCCCAATACCTTCTGGGATCTTGGATGACATGACCTTCAGACAAACTCCTCCTTTAAAGCCTCCACATTCCAGGGTGAAAAAGCTCTAAGCTCAGAACAAGATCCCTAGGGCAAGCAACTCAGTATGACATCATCCAGAATTCCTCAACTCTACTTTTTACATTACTCAGACCGATTGCTTTGGACCTGGTTTACACAAAAGCCCCACCAAAGAGATCTGAATGAGACCTTTAACACCCTAATCAAAAATGTAAAACGATGTAAAAGCCAGCATCAACTTATCTAAAAAAAAAGACGACCATCCTTGCTGTAATCAGCAAATGGGACCTGGCTTAAGAAACTTAGCATTTTTCATGGCTTTCATCATTTTGTTGTTTGTAGCGTAATCCAATAGCATTAATCTAGGCATTCACCCCTTACAAAAATAAATAAAAATATCTCAATTCTAAATATAATATAATCAGTGCACTTTTGTGCCCCACCCCAGCAATTCAAGATCACAGCATATTCACAGTAACCTTGATGTTGTCAACACCATTTTACTCTTGTACTGCAAAATTAGAAGTTATGTACCTACCATAACGTTCCATGTTAGTTGTCTTCTCTCGCCTTCTTTCTTGCTGGATGGGTTCGGAGCCGATCCTCGGCTCCGACTCGGCACTTTCTTAGCTTGAGAACTCCTTTTACCAGCTCGAGGCAACCCTATATCCCATGATGCAAGGCGGGACTACCTCAGATCTCGTTTGGTAGCTAACCTACCCTGCTAAAGAGTAACCTAGTAGAACTAGGAAACAAAAATTCCTAACAAAGGATTCTTCTAATGAAGACTCAGGAGGGAACAACCTGAGAAGAGGAAACTTCTTCAAGATCTGTCCAGGCCAGGGGGAAGGAGGGAGGGACGCAAGAAAGAAGGCGAGAGAAGACAACTAACATGGAACGTTATGGTAGGTACATAACATCTAAATGTTAAGTTGTCAATCTCGCCTTCATTCTTGCTAAATGGGACCGCGTCCCTAGCACCTGTATCCCGGGTGGCTCAATGGAACAGACTCTTGAGAACTGTGGAACCAAAACTGGCCCTGTCTCTGGAGGCCAAATCTAACTTGTAATGAGAGACAAAGGTATGAGGAGTGGCCCAAGTAGCTGCTGCACAAATGGTATCAATGGGTAGTCTATCCTGAAAGGCTGCAGAAGTGGATAGACTCCTGGTTGAGTGTGCTTTCGGTTTAGAAGGTAGTTGCTTGCCTCTAAGCGAATAAACATAAGAAATGGTGGAAGACAACCATCTGGATAAGGTCACTTTAGAAACTGTGAGACCTTTCCTGTTTTCTGCATAGGAGACAAATAATTGGTCCGATTTCCTGAATTGTTTAGTTCTATGCAAATAGTACCTGAGCTGACGATGGACATCCAAAAATGTAGCTTTTGTTCAGCTCTGTCAGAATAATTTGGGAAAAAGACTGGTAGATCGATGGATTGATTAATATTAGTTTGAGAAACAACTTTGGGGAGAAAGGACGGGTTCGTTCTTAAGGATACCCTGTCCTTGTGAAAAACCAAGTAAGAACGGATGCAGAGAGCTTGAATTTCGAAACCCTTCTTGCTGAAGTGACAGCCAGTAAGAATATAGTTTTCCAGGTCAATAACTTCAAGGAACATGATGCAGACGGTTCAAAGGGTGGTAAAATCAAGGATGCTAACATTAAATTCAGATCCCATTGTGGAGGAGGATGTTTTATTGGCGGCTTCAGAAGAAAAACTCCTCTCAGAAAGGCTTTGCATAGCCTATGTGACATAATGTTATGATCTTGTAATCCAACATGATATTTGGAAATAGCCGCCAGTTGAACTTTGACTGTTGATGAAGAGGATCCTGACTGAAAAACTTCAGCCAGGAAATCTAAAACAGAATGCACAGGAGCAGTAAAGGGATCAATGTGCCTGGAGTTTGCCCAAATGGAAAAACGTCGCCACTTGCTAGCATACATGGTTCTGGTGGACGACTTCAAAGAAGCTACTAAAATATCTCTGACAGGATCAGAGATCATAGGAAGCCTGGCTAGGGAAGGAAGTGGAGCAACCAAGCAGTGAGGTTGAGAGAATGAATGGCCCGGTGCTGCTGACCCGACTGGTGGATCAAAAGATCCAGAACTGGGTCCAGATGCCAAGGCCGCACCAGGAGGTGATGATGCAGAGTCGGGAACCAAATTTGTCGAGGCCAGTAAGGGGCAATGAGAATCAACTTGGCCCTCAAAACGGTGGCTTTCTGAATGACTTGTGGAATCAAGGGAAAGGGAGGAAAAGCGTAAAGAAGTCCCCGGGGCCAATCCTGGGTTAGAGAGTCTCTCAGGGGTTGGCCTGGAAGGGAAAGAGGGTGAAAAGTCGGGGCACTTGTTGTTTTGGGGAGTAGCAAAAAGATCGCAACAAGGTGTGCCCCACTTCAGCAAAATCTGGTCCACAATAGATTGATTGAGAGACCACTCGTGAGGCATGAGAATGGCTCGGCTCAGCCTGTCCACCAAGAGGTTGGACCTGCCGGGGATGTGCGTTGCTATCAGAAACCGATGAGAGGAGATTGCCCATTGCCAAAGTCTGAGAGCTTCTCGACACAACGGATAGGACCTGGTCCCGCCCTGCTTGTTGATGTACCAGACCACGGACATGTTGTCCGTTTGTACTGCAAAAGTCCCCGTGGGAAGAAAGTCGTTGAGGGCTTGCAACGTTAAAAGCACCACTCTCATCTCCAGGACATTTATGTGCAGATGGTATTCTATGGGTTGCCACGTCCCGTGGACCATCCTGCCCTGATAATGCCCCCCCCCACCCGATCAGAGAGGCATCCATAGTGACTGTGGCAACCGGAGAGGGAACAAATGGTCGGCCCTGGTGAAGGAGAGGGGAAGATATCCACCAGTTCAGATGAGCTCTGCACGATTGTGTGACTAAGATTTCGTGTTTCATCGGAAGACTGTGGAACGACCACTGAGTGAATAACATCCACTGCAGCAGACGCATGTGGAAGTGAGCCAGTGGTAGAAGAACAATGGCCACAGCCATAAGACCTAGAACTTTCAGAATCAATCTGGCTTTGGCCTTGCTGCTCTGCAATAATATCCGAACGAATTTTTGGATGTCCAGAATTCTCTGATGTGTTAGTCTGGCTGACAAATTGACGGTGTTTAATTCTGCGCCTATAAAGGTGATAGATTGGCAAGGCCGCAGAGAAGATTTTTCGAAATTCACTGAAATTCCCAAACTTTTGCAAAGCTGCAGAGTGTAGTCTCTGGTCTGAAGAAGCTGATGCCTGGTGGTGGCGGAGAGGAGCCAGTCATCCAAATAAGGAAACACCTGGAATCCTAAATGTCTCAGGTGAGCTGCGACCACTGCCATGCATTTGGTAAACACTCTGGGGGCTGAAGTGAGGCCAAAGGGCAGGGCTCTGAATTGATAATGACTGGTCCCTAGCCGAAAGCGGAGAAACCTCCTGGAGCGCCTGTGGATCTTTATGTGATAGTACGCGTCCTGAAGGTCTATCGAGCACATCCAGTTGTCCTTGCCCAGAAAGGGCAAAATGGACTGAAGCGTGACCATCCGGAATCTTGCCTTCCTGACAAATCTGTTCAGATTGCTTAGGTCTAGTATAGGTCTCCAATCTCCCGTCCTTTTGGGGACCAAAAAGAATCTGGAGTAGACGCCGGATCCTACTTGGTCTGCTGGAACAGTCTGGATGGCTCTTTTTTGTAGGAGCTTTGTAACCTCCTGTTCTGCCAAATCCCTTTGACCGGGTGAGATGTCTGGAAGGGATTGGTGAGGTACGGGATACCTTTCGAAGGGGATTTTGTAACCCTCGGATATTATCGACTGTACCCACATATCTTGTGAAAGGGAACGCCAGGCTACTGGGTACAGCAAAATCCTTCCCCCGACTGCCTCCAAGGGTGGACAGTCGGGCAACACCTCAGGGATGCTGAAAGGGCTTCTCAGGAAGAGACTCCCTGTTGCCCTGGTTCTGAGGACCCCCTCTGCCCGTAGGGCGTCTATTATTGTTACCCCTCTGCCTCTGGGGTAAACTGCCACGTGTGTCCGGCTGCTCCTTGGGCTTTGGAACCACATCTTTCCTCCCTTCTGACCCTTGGGGTAGGGTCTAGAAGGGTGGAAAAATGGACTCCAACGGCAGAAAGAGTTTTGCCGTCCTGCTCACACCTGGTCAAGGTTTCCTTCACCTGAGGTCCGAACAAAGCCGAACCGTCAAAGGGGGTATTGGTGAAGGACGCCTTAAAGGGGTCCGCAAAATTACAAAGCCGCATCCAGGCTTGACGTCTAAGAGCCACTCCTGTGCCTGCGGCCCTGCTCGCCCCATCGGCTGCATAGGATATGAGCCGCATGGAGGAGTTAGTTAAGGAATTCAGGATTGCTAGCTGTGAGGCAATCTTTTCTTGAGCCCCAGCAGTGGAAGGATCCTGGACCACTTCACCTAGTTCCTTGAGAATATCTCTTTGAAGCCTGGTGAAGTGACAAAGGTAGTTCAGCGAACGCATAGCAAAGGTCGCTGAAGAAAACATCCGCTTTCCATACCTGTCCATGGTCCTGGAATCTTTGTTAGGAGGATGGACAGGTACTGAAGGATCCACAAGTTCCTTCTTGGTGGCCGCCACCACCATAGCATCCACAGAGACGCCCTTGGAAAGAAACTGCTTGTCTGCAGGGGCCGTGATAAACTTGGATGGTCTCCTGGGAACCGGTTCCACAGAATCTGGAGCTGCCCACTACCTGCATAAGTGGGTCGAAAGGCGGAGACACCCAGGAGGTGGAGGGTCGGGATCCAAAAGCCTCCAGGTATACCGACTCATCCTCGGAGGGGTCAATGGAGGGCCAATTCCCCCTCTGTTTGAGGAGCTCAAGGATGTCTGAAAAAGAGACATCCTCAGAGGGGGACCGAGGGGAACCCTCCGACTCATCTAAGTCGGTATCAGATGTAGTAGACTCAGGGGAGTCTGTGTGTTTCCTCTTACACGTCCTCTTCCGAGGAGGTTCCCCTGCAGGATCAGGAGAAACCTCGGAAGAGGAAGATATTCCCAATGGGGAAACCTGGGGCGATGGATCCCTGGGCCTGGGAGCAAGAGGCTGGCAAGAGGGGTCTACAGGCACCGAAGAGGGAGGAGCTAAAGGGATGGACCGTTGACCTGGCTCAGGTACCAGGGCACTCCTCATCACCTCAAAGGCTCCCCTCCCGGGGAGGCCGGAATATTCCCGTTCCGAGGAAATAGGAATTCCCGGCTCCACTGAGAGGGAAGGCTCCGAGGCTGATGTCGGTGCCGAGCTTACCAAAGCCAAAGCCCCGAGAGGGAGAGCGGTGTCGGACAAGGGTCCGGTGCCACTAGCCCCCTCGGAGCCGACAAGGGAAACTCGACGACCGGATCCCTCCAAGGAAGGTCTCATGGAAGATATCGGAGCCGAAGACGACGGAGCCGAAGAGGGATGTATCGGTTCCGGCGCCGACACGGTCGCTGTCCCAAGAAACTCCGGCACCGAACTCTGGAGGGGAGTCGGAGGAGGAAGTTCAAGGGGTAAAGCAATAGCCGAAGTCTGCTGAGATGGGCTATGGAGCATTTGGGCTAGTGCCTGCGACTTCAACAGCCTGCTTACCACCCTCTCTAAATCGTGGTCAGACAGCCTGGAAGATCTCGAAGATCGGCTCCGATGACTCCGCTCCGACAAAAGAGGAGACCCCGGAGCCGAATGGATACTCTCCAACGAAGGGGACCGAGATCTCTTCTTGGACGAAGTCATCGGAGCCGACGTCCCCTGAGTCCCAGATGGAGCCGAAGGCTTCTCGGCTCTGATGCTAGATAATATGTCGGCTCCAGCCGGAGCCGACAAGGCAATAGTAGATCGGGTGTCGGAACCGACACTACTATACTAGAAGAAGAAAGATCGGCTCCAGCCGGAGCCGATCTCGACTCCGAAGGAGTCGGAGCCACCGGAGAAGGCTTGGAAGCTGTAGCCTGAACCTTCGGAGGCTTAGAAGGTTTAGAAGACCCAGTTTTAGTGGGAGAACCTTCTGGCTTTAATAAGCCACGGAGGATCAATTTATTCCTCCTTTCCTGCAGGACTCTCTGGCTAAAAGAGTGACACAAAGCACAGGAGTCCTGCAGGTGCAAAGGCCCCAGGCAGTACACACAAGAAGTGTGACCGTCTGTCAGAGACATTTTCTGACAGCATGAGTCCCACTTCTTGAAGCCTGAGACCTTGCCTTCCTTAGACATAGTCCAAAGAAATAAAACTCACACACACCCCCCAAACAATCACACAAATAATCCCAACAAACACAGACACACAGGAAGGGATTAAGAAGGGGGCCTAGGCCTAACTGAAACATTTTTTTTTAAACTTTAGCTTTTTATAAAAACAAAAAGTTTTTAACTATGTGGGGAAATAGGGTGGGCTGTAGAATACTACGCACTATAAGGGAATAAGGGAGATATAAAACCCTGACTAAGCTTTTTGAAATTCAACTTACCTCAGCTGGCAAAAAGGAGACCTCTTTCGCTAAGCGGCAAACGAGATCTGAGGTAGTCCCGCCTTGCATCATGGGATATAGGGTTGCCTCGAGCTGGTAAAAGGAGTTCTCAAGCTAAGAAAGTGCCGAGTCGGAGCCGAGGATCGGCTCCGAACCCATCCAGCAAGAATGAAGGTGAGATTGACAACTTAACATCTTATATTTCTGTTTACTTTAATATCTAATACATATAATGGTCACTGAAAAGACTCACCTCACATTTAAAATACCCCTGACTACACAAAACTGCTTTACTATATATAAGGTGCTCTTTATATCATGAAATGCTTCATACAAATACTAATAAGAAAGTATAGTTGTGTAGAATGTTACCATAACAGCAAAAGTCCTCCTCGTCAATGTTGTGGTATTCTTAACATAAGGGATTTCCTGCCAAAGATAGCCCAATGTCCAGCCAGTATACCAAAGCCTTTAGTATCTATAGGCATTGTACACCACATTTATGCTCTCTGCGCAAGGCATAGAGGATAAAGGTGATGTACTAACGCACATACTTCAGAACTGAAAAGCTCCAGGGGAAAAGAATGTCCCTAGGGACCAGAAGGAACATGTGCATCCAGAAGGAGAACAGAGAGAAGAACCAATTGGCCAGGAGGACAAGGAGAACAGGCTACAGCAGAGGGAGAAGGAGGGAGGGAGCAAATATTGCAACAGTGAAGAGAAGGACATCTACTGTTATGGTAAGATTTTACACAACTGTAACATCCTTCCATATCATTGTTGCAGTATTCCTAACATAAGGGAGAGTACAAAAGCTCAAGAGGAACCTTGTAAGGAGGATGGCACTAAAGAAACCTCATGCAGGATAGCCATAGCAAAGCCAGGTCTGGCCCTGGATATAACATGCAACTTAAAATGCTTAGTGAAGGTATGGACAGAAGACAAAGTAGCAGCCTCAAGTATGGAACTGGTATCCAGACTCTTGAAAAAGCACCAGAGGAAGCAACAGCTCTGGTAGAGTCTTTATTGAAGAAGACATTTGAAATAAAAGGAATAACAAAAAGAAATGGCTTTAAAAATCCAGAAAGAGATAGTCTGCTTAAAAACAGCTACACCCAAAGACCTGGGATGAAAAGAAACAAATAACTGTACAGACTTGTGAGTAAGTTTAGTTTTATCAAGTAATATCTAAGCTATCTATGCAAGTCCAAGGTGAAGAACCTTCTCACTGGCAGACTGTGGAGAAGGAAAAAAGGAAGGCAAATTAATAGACTGATTAAGGGAACAAATCATTGATCATCTTGGGAATAAAAGGAGGATTAGTACGAAGAGACATCCTGTACCTGTCAAAAACTAAAGGAGGAGGAACAGCCATTAGAGCCTGAATTTCAGAAACCCTCTTGGCAGAAGTAAGAGCCAAAAGAGGAACAGTCTTCAAAGTACAATGTTGTAAGGAAGCTGAAGCAGCAGGCACAAAAAGGGCCCTAGTTGCTTTTTTAACAACAAAACTGAGGTCCCAGGAAGGTGGAACAGGCTTCTTGGGATGCTTAATATAAAGGAACCTTTAGCTGTCTGACCTCAAATCTGGAAATCAGAGAAGGATTCAAGGGCAGACACACAGATTGTTGATAGGTGAGCTTAAATGAAGAATATTCCAAACCCAGCATGAAGCAGATCACACAAATAAGAGATGACCAGAGGAACTTCCACAGAAAGAGGATCCTGATGGTGATATAGACACCAGACAGAAAATCTCTTCCATTTCAACATATATAATTTCCTGGTAGTGGGCTCCCTAGCCTCCTGCAGGACCTGAAGCATGTCTTCATAAAAAAGGTGCCTAAAATGATCAAAACCCTATCACCAATGGTGTCAGCTGAAGAGTAGACAAGTAAGGATGAATAAGAGACCCTTTGCCTTGTGTGAGAAGGTCCGCCCTGAGACGTAATTTGCGGCGATTGCCCCTGGCCAAGTGAGAAAGAAAGGGAAAGCAATGCTGTCTGGGCCATAAGCCAGTCATTAACAAGATTTCAGGAGAGCACTGCCTGATCTTGTGCAAGACACTCAGAAGCAGAAGAAGGGGAGGGAAATCAAACAGAAAAATTCCCTTCCAAGGAAAAGACATGGCATCCACTTTCCAAGAAAGAAGACTTGGGACTCTGAACAGAAAATAAGCTGTTGAGAGGGGAGGCAAAAAGATCTACCCAAGGAGTAACCCATTGATGGACAATGTCCAAGAACACATTTCTGTGAAGCACACATTTGTGAACTTTTGTGCTGGACCTGCTCACAGAGCCTGACAATAGATTGGGCTGTGAGAGAATGTAGACAGACTGAAGGACACTTGAAAGCTAGGACCCAGACCTGAAGAGCTAGCCTACAAATAAGGTAGGACCTTGTACCCCTGTTGCCTGTTGACATATCACATCACTGTGGTACTGTCTGTGAACACTCTGTGGGATATGAGATGAAAGAGAGTATGGAAAGCCTGGAGAGCTTGCAGCAGAGCTCTTATCTCCATTATGTTGAGGTGGTCTGACCTCTGATGAAGCCAGAGACCCTGAACCTTGAGAGAGCCAAAGGAAGCTCCCCACCCCTGTATGAAGCATCTGTAAAGCTCTTGAGTTGGGACTGGAGACCAGAAAGAAAGCCCTGGGTTGAGAGAGAATTAATTAATCCACCACTGAAGCTTGAGACAGGAAAGGAAGGGAACAAAGAAGTCCGGAGAATGACAATGTTGAAGCTATACTAAATTGCGGTACCACTGAAGCTTTCTCATGTGAACTCTCACTACAGGCAGCATAGGAATGGTGGAAGCCATAAACCTAAGGACCCTCAGAAAGTCCCTGGCCATGACTGAATCCAGAGAAAGGGCCTTAAGAGCATGCAGAGATTCCAGCATGGGAATGGTCTGGATACTGCAACCAAGGAAAACATGGTTCTGAGAAGGAGTCAAGACTTATTTCTGAAACTTTATGATGAACCCCACACATTGCAGCAGAGAAACAGAAAACTGGAGAACCTGAAGCAGAGCCTCCAGGGGCAAAGCTTGAATGAGCAGATGGTCCAGATAATAAAACATCTGAACTGCTCTCATCCTGCAAAACACAATGATAGAAGTGAGGCATTTGGTGAATACCCTTGGGGCATTACAGAGGTGAAAGGACAAAGCAGAGAACTGCAAATGCAAGGAAGGAAGAGAGAAACACAAATATTTTACTAAAAAGGGGATGGATGGGAATACGAATGCAGGCATCCTTGAAATCCAAAAGACCAGAGGGTATATGAGAAAATGGATCCATGCCGGGTTCACACAGGATAGTGGCAGAGGAATCAGTAGCAACAACCAGATGATCCTCCAGGCTTTCACTAGCCTTGAGAGAGATGCCTGCAGGAAGCTGGACAGCAGCCATATCAGACCTGAGTTTTTGGCTGACAGCTGATCCTTGGAACAGGAAGACTTTGCCATAGCACCCTGATCCAACAGCTTAAGACACTGTTTTTTCAAAGTAAATACGAAGCAACTATGTAGGGTCTTCAGGACAGAGGACTCGTACCGCAGGGCATTAGAGCTGGCTTTAGCTTTCTACCTAGTCATAGAATGCCTACGAGAACTTTGTTAGAGCTCAAATTTTATACCAGGAAGTTGAATTTAAAATATATTATGAAAGATGTAAATGTCAAAAAGAGTCTCAGTAAGCCGTCTGTGTCTAACCCTATGCCACAGCATGCTATTAAAACCTTCAAACAGTTTTGTGAGAGACATTAGGCTGTGTTTGGACAGTAAAACCAATAAACCTTTTTATAATTTAAATGATGATGAGATGAAAGTATTATACGAATTAAAAAAAATCAAAAGGGACTGAGAATTATGAAAGCAGACAAAGGGGGTGGGGTGGTGGTAATGGATATAGACACGTATATTTCTGCAATTGAAGGAATGTTATACAACTATGATGAATATCTAGACATTACTTTAAGGGATATCAGTAGGAGTTATAATTATATTCACAAGTGCTTGTATGAATTTTTAATGAACAGTGATATGAATGCTGAATTTTATAATTTTTTTTACTTGTTGAAAATCTGAAAATTGGGGTGCTTTTCGGCATACCCAAGATACATAAAAATGCCACAAATTCCCCCTTTAGACTTGCATTATCTGCTTCTGGAGGAAGTACAGAAGGAATTTCATTATTTTTAGACTCAATTCCTTTGGTTCAGCAACTCCCCTCTTATAGTTGTGATTCTTGGGATTTTTTAAACAATAATAGAATGTTCATTTTGCATTATGATTATCATGAAACTAATAATCTAATATTGACAGTGGATGTTATCTTTCTATTTACCACTATATCCCAGGAAGAAGGAATTGAATTTATCGAGTCCTTTTTGAGCAAATATATGGTTATAGAGAATAGTTTAATTTGTATGCTGCTTTGCTAGAAATAGTACTTGAAAATAATTATTTTCTTTTTAATAAAAAAATACTATAAGAAACAGAAAGGTGTTGTGATGGAGTAACTTTTGCCCCCACTTTTGCTAGCTTAGTACTTGGATGGTGGGAGATGGAAATTCTACTTACCATAAAATATTTTTCCAGTATAGCATTCTATCGGAGATTTGCAGACAATTTATTTTTTATCATTAATAGTCATCGGTTTGATTGTTTGGAATTTCTAGAAAATTTAAATAACCAGTTCTGTTTTTTTTTTTTTTACATTTGTTTTAGGAGACAAAGGACAAACAGTTTTTTAGATAAAGAACTTGGGATATAACAACTAGTACATTTGTTCGTGGTATACATGGGAAGAAAATATTTTTGAACAGTTATCTTCATTTTAAAAGCAACTATCCCTATTATATTAAGAACGATATTAACAAGAGGTCAATAAATTAGGGCCTCTCGGATGATTAGTAGAGATACCGATTTCGAAAATGAAATTATTTTTATTACTACTTTGTTCCTTGAAAGAGGTTATTCTAAGGAACTATTAGTTAAAACAGCAGAAAAGGTTAGAATTAAAAGGTACACACATTATGCACCCATACTTGTTTATGGGTTTATCACCAAGATTTGGCATACAGATTTCAGTCTTGCAACTCCTAACATGATTCCCGGATTCTGTTTAGATACAATTGAGGACAGTAATGCCATTAGAAGAATTATAAGCAATAACTGAAGGAACTAATGATCTGGTTAATATTTTAGGAGATACTATTATTTTTCTTATAAGCAAAGTAAGGGGTATCAAACATTTATTGGAAAATGAGAATACTAAAATTTCTCCATCAGTTACTTCAAAGGGCAAAGGAACCTACAAATGCAATGATTGTAGCACTTGTAGGTTCATTTATGAAGGGCCTTATTTTGCCCTCGAACACTTGCAGTACTAAAGGTGTAGTATATATCACTATGTGTTTGAAATGTCCAAGTTTTTATGAGTGTATGACCACTAGAAGTTTGGGCAAGAGGATAAAGGGGCATGTATATCCAATTAAAGTCAAGGGGGGCAATAGCACTCTATACAGACATATATTAGATGCAAGACATATAAAAAATGTATTTGCTGTTTTAAAACTAGTTTTAGAAGGAGGATATGAGGGGGGAAACTTAGAACCAGGTTGAAAGAAAATCTGATCTGCCACTCAGTCTCTTAACAGCAGACCATCCACCAGGTTTAAATGATACCATTAATATAAAGTGTTTCCAGACTGATAGAAAATTGACCATCTAAGAAAGGGTTAAAGTAATTGTTTATGTACTCCTATGCTCTTAATTGTTTAATAAGGTTTTTCATGTGATTGGTTGTCGGGATTTTAAATTTGTTTAAAAAATGGTGAAAAATGGAAATTTTTATTTTCTGATGAAGTCTTTTGACAAAAGTGACTACTAAACTTTTATTACTCTAAAGAAGTGCTCACTCTATGGTCCTTATAGCATTATCAGTATTTTAGTTATTTATTTTTAGTACACTGGTTCCTTGGGAAAGTTGATCAGTGATGGAGTTTTGAGTCTAGAACAGAGGATGCTGTTAAAAACAAATGAGTAGTATGGCATTTAAAATTCTGCATGACAGCAGAAAGAATCAACTGAAGGATGTTAGAAACTACTGTGAACTGAAATAGAAAAGGCACATTACAAAGGAACAATGGGAAGAAATCTGTAGGGCTCTAAGTATGCAACAAAGTACAGAAGGTTTAGGGGTTTTTTTGCATGGAAGTGTTTCATGGGTATTTTTATACCCCGGGTAGACGTCAGAGGATTTTTCTTTCACAGATAATAAATGCTGGAAATATGATGAGGAAGGAGAAGGAAATATGGTAACATATCTCCAGTAATGTAATAAGTTTGCAGATTTTATAAATTCACAACACAGTACTTTAAAAGAAATGTTGGGGGAACAAATGTTAGTAACTAAGGAAAGTTTTTTTTTTGAATGGGGATCTAGTATATGTTTTGCCTACACTGTAAGGCCTTACTAAGTTTACTGCTACACACTTAAAAAAATTATGACTAGAAAACAGAAATCAAAATCTGAACCAACTATAACAAACATATGAACACTGTTAAGGAAATAATTTGATTTGGGATCTTTAGAAGAGGGTAAGAACAAATTTCATTGAAATAAATGGAATCTGTGAGAATACATGCAGAATAGTGCTCACAAATAATAGTTAGGTTCAATGGAAGATAAGACTTGAGTAATTTGTATAATGCTGGAGTGAAAGAAAATTATTGAAAAGCATGAAAAGTATGATGACAAAATGTACTATATTTTTTCTTCTTTTCTATGAAACTATGTGAACTCATATTGCAACTTAAAATGTGGCGGTCTAATAAAGGTATACATTTTTTAAATTTTTTTGCATACTCCTCCTCATAAGCCTCACCTCAAGCAATATATCTGAAATGAAAACAAAAAATGATTCTAGTGAGTGTGGCAAGTTTAAAATCCAGAATAGATAGTTATGACCTCTGCAAGTACTAAAGTTGAATGTTGTTAAATAGTCCCACTACACTATATGTCCATTTTCAGTGGAGGCCCCGGGGAGAAAAGCTCCACAACTTACAGTAATATTTACAGTAAATGACATTTTACAAATGCAGGTACAAAACAGATTTCTGCCATTCCTTGTGATTCTGCTTACAGAATCTTAGTACTTATCAGCTATGGTTAGTCGTTAACTCACACTCTCTTTATTGTTCATAGAAAAGTAGCTACCTTATACAGGTATGGAGATTAATAACCAAAGATAAGTGAGGTAGTTAGTCAGGGTTAGCACAGGGGCATAACCACTAAGATTTAAAGTATGGCTTCAGTTTGCTTTTAAATAGGGTTATTGAGAAAAGGGAGGTTAGGTCACTGGGGAGGGATTTCCAGGTTTTACTAACAGTGTTAGAGAACAGAGAATCACCAGCCAAATTGTTAGTTTTACTTATTTGTACAAGTAGTTTATTTGATGAGCGTAGGGTCCTGAGGTTATTATAGGGGGTGATAAGGTTTGTAAGTATAGGTGTGTTACTACGTTGATATAGGATTTTGTGGGCATCTGTTAGTCGGGTGAATAGTAGTAGATTTGGCAACTCTAACCATCCTAGTTGTTGAAGATTGTTACTATGATGGATTCTGTAGATAGACCCAGTTGCAAATCTAACAATATTGTTGTAGGAGATAGTCAGTTTGTTCAAGTTGCTTTTACATAGTTTAGTATATATAGGGGATGCATAAAGAAGGGTAGAGATTAAGTGGGTAAAGGCAATAGTGGTCCTGACTAGTGGGGTCAGAAAGGGTTTGATCCTGTAGAGGGAATCCAATTTTTTGTTGACTTTTTTATAGTACTGTTAATATGGGAATCATAGGTAAGGTTGTTGTCTATTAGTACCCCAAGTAGTTTTGTAGTAGTATCAGGAGATATGATAGTACCATTGCTTGACGTAACATTAAAATTAAGAGGGGGGCCCTACAGGTGGGAGTGAATAGTAACAGTTTTGTTTTTCTGGGGTTCATTTTTCGACTGTATTAAACACGTTTTGGGTTAGGGACTGTAGGTCTGCTGGAGAAGTAGCAGAGTATATTAATGTGGAATCATCCGCATACTGGATACAGGTAGCTTGAGGTATTACAGAATGTCGGTCATTTATAAAAATAGAAAATAGAAGAGGACCTAATATGGAGCCTTGAGGGACACCAAGGGCAATTGTGAGGTGAGAAGATAAGTTATTTTCCCACAGAACAGCCTGCTGCCTGTTGATTAAGTAAGACTGGAACCATTGTATAGCCAGTGTGTCTAGTGACAGGTTTTTGAGTATGTTTATGAGTAAGGTGTGGTTAACCATATCAAATGCTTTTGACAGATCGATAAAGAGGGCAGAGGACAGAGTGTCGTTATTGCGATTTTTATTAATACAGTCAGAGAAGGATAAAAGAGCAGAGGTGGTGCTATGAAATGGTCTGAAACCATGTTGACAGTTAGCTAGTAAGTTGTTTTCTAATAGGTAGTTTAACAGTTGTTTATGAATGCATTTTTCCATGATTTTTGCCAGTGGAAATAATATGGCTATAGGTCGATAGTTTGATAATCCATTAGAGTTACCTCCTTTATGCAGGGGGATAATATGTGAAATTTTCCAGATTGTTGGAATAGTTCCTTCAGTAAAGGTTCTATTAATCAGGATGGATATGGGGTAGGGTATGGCTTTTGCAGCTTTTTGCAGGTATTCTGCAGGGAGTAGGTCTGCAGAGAGGGTGGTAGGTTTAAGTTTTTGGATAAGTATACAGACAAGGGATGTAGGAACAGGTTGAAAGTGAAACGATGGGGATGGGTTAGAGATAGAGGTGGCTGAAGATGAGGTGTCAGAGGATAGCTGTTTGGTTAGAGATTGTATGTTCTCTGTGAATAAAGTGTTAAAGGTATTGGCTATTTGCTTGGGACTATTGTGATCAGAGCCTAAAGTGGGCGTGACTGAATAGCCTGGGTACAGGAGTTTATTGATGCCTGACCAGAATTTTTGTGGTTTGTTTTGGTGGGTTTGTTGGAGCTGAAAGTAGAAGTTTTGTTTGTCTAACAGTATGGCTTTGTTTGTTTCATTTATTAGCTTTCTAAACTTTAATTGATCAGCAGGGCTTTTAGTAGTACACCAGTTGGCCCAGAGTTTATTTCTAAGGAGGAATTTTTGTTTGGTAGCTTTAGAGAGCCATGGGGCTGGTTTTATCCTAGTTCTAATTGTGAGTGCTGGTGCATGGTAGTCTAGAATGGCTAAAAATTTTGAATTAAAGTATTTCACTGCCTCTTCTAATGGTAGGTGTTTCAGTGGTGACCACTCACATGCCTTAAGTTCTTTTTGAAAGCTGTCAGGGTTAAAATGTTTGTTGGTTCTTATTGTCCTGTAGGTGGTTGGGTTTGGAATGTCACTCTTATATCTGATTAAGAAGGTGAGTGAGTGGTCACTCATATCTTCGGGGAGGGTTCCTACTTTGGATTCTCATAAATAGTCATCACCAAAATTACAATCGAGGGTGCTTTCTTTGTTATTACGTTTATTGGTCCTTGTGGGGGATGTAATGGTTTGAGTGAAGGTGTTTAGGTTAATGTGAGTAGAAGGTTGTTCAGAGATGCACCTCTTCCAGTTGATATTAAAGTCACCAAGTACTATGGTTTCTTGTGGGTAGGTAGTGGAAAGCCAACTAAGAATATCCTCTAGGGTGTTAGTGTTATTATCAAGGCAAAAAACGGAGACAAGTAAAAAACCAATGACTTTACCAAAACAGAATTACTTGCGGAGGAAATAAGGCAGTCGAGTTCTTCTCCAAATGTTTAATGGTCAATAAAAGCACAGCACCACGCCAACAAAGAACACACACATTCCACGATAAAAAGTACACATTAACGCCAATCCTTTCCACTGCGTTTTCGTTTTAGCTACTTCCTCGGATGTAACAGAATACATACTGAGGTTCCTGAACACCTTAAATACCCACTGATAGTGCATTCATTAACTAATTAGTAAATCAATTAACTATTTAACTGTTTAAGCACTTAATCCAATGAATGGGCAATTTCAAACAAATGGAAAAAGTAACATACCTACAACTATTTTGTTTCAGCAAGTTATAATATATAAACAATTCAATCCTTCTTTTTTTTAAAAATCACAGGTTATTGATGGCCTTTAAAACAGTTGAGCATAAAATCTCTAAAAAACATATTCATATACGAAAATCATATACACTTGGTCCCAAGTATATATATAAGTATTTCAACAAATAAATGCATTGTCAATACTTAGTGTGATAGGTGTTAGTGTTATTGCCTAGGGGAAGGTAAATAGAGATGATATATATAGATTTACATTTGTTAAGTTGAATCTTGGATATAAGAATTTCTGCATTACTAGTTAATGTTGGTTTAGTGTCTATAGAGGTTTCCTTTAATTCAGATTTATATAGGATAGCTACTCCCTCACCCTTATCTTTGCAGTCTAGTCTCAAGATATTGTATGCAGGTGGAATAACCTCATTGTCTTGAGTTGATGCCTCGAGCCATGTTTCAGTGAGACATAGGATGTCAAATGAATGTACATGCATGAGAGCATGTAGGTGAGCAACTTTATTATTTATGCTCCAAATATTAAGATGGGCTATTAGGAGTGAGTTAGAGGGTCTAGTGAGCAATTGTGTGTTGGCAGAAGTTGGAGTGTTGAGCTCTGTAGCTGTGGTAGAGTTTGGGCCAGGATTTGGGTGGAGCTCATCTATTAAGGAGTGAACTTGAATTCTCAGTGCAAGTTTTAGTAGTTTATGTACTAGGTTCTGGAATTTTCTAGCTTTTGAACTATAGTATTTAATGTGAGTCAGTCTATGATATTTAGCTGGTAAGTAATTTGGTGAGCTTGGTATGTTTGTTTGGCTATGTGAGACTATAAGTGTTGGAGTAGAAGTTTGCCTCATGGGGCAATGGAATCCTTGGCAGTTAAGATGTTCATAGTATGTAAGTAGGTAAGGAATGGATAGAAAGGATACAAGTGAGAATAAGAGTAGGAACTTAAGGTGTGGTAGGTTGAATGTAGATGACATAGTGGGAGTATAATATATTGGATATTGTATACTGATAAGTCCTGCTTGTGTTCTATGTTACTACTGGGATGTAGGTTATATCACTAATGACTTGGAGCATGTGATTGCTGGTGTGGTTGGGGGGGTGTGGCTAGGGTGTTTAAATGTAGATGTACTGGGGTGGGTGGGAATTGGTGGCAGGGTAGGGGAGCGGAGTGAGCCCGTAAGGCGAACGGAGTGGGTAGAGCCAGTGAGCCACTGAAGGACTAAAGTCTGTAAAAACAATCAGTGGAGTGCTGACTGCTAAGGTAAGTTTTAAGGGGAGATAATGGGAAGGGCAGTTGAGAAATGTACACTAAAAAATAGAAGGATAGAGTGGAACTGCAAAATAGATAAGTATACTAAAAACTGGATGCCTGAGAGTTATAAATTAAGATAGTAAGATAGTTATGCAAGGAGATTCGACCTGGGAAGAGGGTGCCACCTAGTGGGCAAAGGATATATTGCAACTGTGGCTACACGCAGGTCGAGCAGGTTTCGAGGTAAATAGAACAGTTTTCTACAGAAATGCATTTTTTGGCCAGAAGTCACATGATTATATATTTATGTTTTATGGCTTCTTTCTGTTTTGCACTGAAGAAAACTGAACACTGCATGTGTTTTCAACATACTTTTATAAATGCTGCTTCTTAACTTCCAAAGGCAATTTTAGCCTGAAGTTCACTCTAGCTTCAAGTGATCTCTCTACAGCTTGAAAATATTCTATGAAATTTGTAAAATAAAATCCCTAAACAGTCGCATTTTATTATGCTTTGACAGCCTAATTACTCTCAGGAAAATCATACAAAAGAATGCCAAAAATATATATGCCCATCAGAACAATGTATGAATTTTATTAAAACATATACTTTGGCAGAAAATGCAAACTTTTTGACCAATAGTATTGCTGTTGGTTCTCATTTTATAACATAATTTTCTCAGTCTGAAAAAAAAACATCACAATGAAGATATTTGTTGCAAACCAAATAGCAAAAAAATAATATTCATATGGCTATGTATGGCTAGGGTCTATGTTAAATCACCGAACACTTAAAATAACAAACGCTGATTTATCGACCCTTTAACAGTGAAAGCTGACCATCTCGAAGACACGGAACAGCGATTTTTTTTCCCAGGGGGAAAAAAATCACTGTTCAACAAAAAAAAAAGTTCAAAACACAAAATAAAGTGGGGGCTTCACCCCCCCCACATCCCCCGTTGTGGGGGCTATGCCCCCCATACACACCCCTACTTAAATATACCAACTCCGAGATCACACCACAGTGGAGGAAATGGCAAAGTCCTGAAAACAGCCCAGCAATTTTTTTCCCTGGGAAAAAAATCGCTGTGCTGTGTATTCGGGATTGTTAGCTTTCGCTCTTAAAGGGTTGATAAATCGGGTCTATTTTATTAACGCAAATGTTCAAAAGTTCAAATGCATAAAGATCGACACATATGCATCGAACTCTTAAACGTTTGAAAGATAATAAAGAAAAAAATACACAGAAAAAAAAGATGTAGGCAGGGGGGCAAGCCCCCCTGCACCCCCACACCCCCTCTACTTAAATATACCAACTCCGAGATTGCACTACATTGAAGTAAATGGAAATCTCCACCTACGGAGATTTCCGTTTACAGTTTTCGACGGCTTGCACTTTTGATGCATATGGTTCGATCCATATGTATTCGCAATAGCGAAGACAAAACCAAAAAACAGTGCACTAATTCAAAAATGGAAGGAAACAAACCACTCCAACACAAGGAATAAAGTTAGCGCTTTCATTTACTAATTCAGCAAACTTCTTCAGACAACTGACAATCAAATTAATTGACATTTAAATAGACCATCAACCCTATGACATCATATATTAATTACATAAATATAAGCCAACATTTAAAGGGCCCATAGAAAAATTCACAAATGTTAGTATACAAATGCTTAAAAATACAAAGATTAAATATACAAAGCCCACATACTCCTAAAGTTGTACGTATATTATCCATATAAATACAAACATAAATGTGTAAAAACAAAATAAAAAAATATATATATATGAATAAAATAAGTAAGTATGATAAGAAGAAAAATTCATCTCAGCAAAGCCCTCAATTTTAAAATACTTTTAAAGGAAATAGCTTCATTTAAGCCTGGTTCACTAACAGCATTCGATTTTACTTGCCAAATCAGTTCTTTTTCATCCAACTTTAGTTCACTAGGACCCCCTCTAACATTTTCATTAACTTTTTCCAAAACTAAAAAGTTAAATTCATGTGAGGGATAGGATTTAATATGTCTAGCCAACGCATTCTTCATGTCTAATCTGCTTATAGCATATATATGTTCATAAATCCTATTTTTTAATGGCCTCTCGGTACGTCCGATATAAAAAGCTGGACAACAATTACACAATCCCAAATAAACAACCCTTTTAGTGTTGCAGTTATACTTCCCCTTAATGGGGATACAGATGTTCCTTAAAGTAACTTGCTTCGTTACCTTAATATATTTACACCACTTGCATGACCCACATTTGAACATACCACAATGTGGGCCATACACTACAGGTGAATTATTTTCCAGCAACATCTTCAGGTTTCTGCCTCTCCTAAAAACAAACTTAGGCAATGAGTCCAAATTTTTGTTTAATAAATTATCCTCCATTATGAAAAACCAATTTTTATTGATAATGGATTGCAACCCGTATGCATCCATAGAAAAATTAGTAATAAAACTTATTTTAAAGTTATCACTATTCGGAATATACTGGACTTGAGTTGTATCACATAGTTCACTACTGGTGGTGGACATACTGGAATTATCAATATTAACAACCCCATCCTGTTTTTTATTATTATTATTCACAACTGGTAGTAGTGGTGGAAAAATGCCTAACAAATGTTTTTTGCTTACTTCTTTAATGAGCTCATCAATTAAAGATTTCGGGTAACCCAGTTTGAGAAACATGATCTTAAGGGGGTTACATTCATCCTCAAAATCCCCATCCAATGTAGTCATTCTGGCTGCTCGCACCAATTGGCCCTTAACCACACTCCTCTTTTGTGTATAGGGGTGACAACTGGAGAAGTGTAGGAATGCATTGGAATAGGTTTGTTTTCTAAAGATTTTTGAAACATATTGTTTCTCACAACTCAGTTTGATCAAATCAATATCTAAATAGGAAATCTTAGTGGTTTGGAAATCCCATGTAAATTGTAGGAAGTCAGTAAACCCAGTAATGTGATCTACAAATAATTTAGCAGACTCAATATTCTTCTTATCATACTTACTTATTTTATTCATATATATTTTTTTTTTATTTTGTTTTTAGACATTTATGTTTGTATTTATATGGATAATATACGTACAACTTTAGGAGTATGTGGGCTTTGTATATTTAATCTTTGTATTTTTAAGCATTTGTATACTAACATTTGTGAATTTTTCTATGGGCCCTTTAAATGTTGGCTTATATTTATGTAATTAATATATGATGTCATGGGGTTGATGGTCTATTTAAATGTCAATTAATTTGATTGTCAGTTGTCTGAAGAAGTTTGCTGAATTAGTAAACGAAAGCGCTAACTTTATTCCTTTTGTTGGAGTGGTTTGTTTCCTTCCATTTTTGAATATGTATTCGCAATGTTATGCTTTCAAGTAAATAAAGTGGACCTGATAAATCAATGTTCACTGATTTAATATAGACCCTATGACCTATGACTATTGGTGGTATCCAGCAATAAAAGGACAGATCTTTGTAACTGCATGAAATACTGCAGCAAATTTCTCAGAACATATCATGACCGTCAGCAATAAAAGTAACTTATCCAGTGATTCAAAATGTAAATGCATAGAGAGATTTATTTTCATGTAATGTATCTTACTGCATACAAGTACAAACTGATAGGCAAGTATATATCCAGTGGCAAAAACTTTAATTTTAAGAAAGAATAAATGATTTTTATTTCTAATGCAATGACAGTATAACAGTAATTCTAGGCCATTATTATACTCAACATGTTAAGAAAAAGTACAACACAAGACCCACAATGGAAATGGAGTACAGTGCAAAATGTCAGACTGTGGAGGTCAATGCCTAAAAAACAAAGGATTGGCTACCTATATACAAGAAGCCATGTTTCAGACTCCCTATTAAAAACAATAGTGAAGCCTTCAGACAGTAATCATAGCATATTTAGCTATAAATACACCTTTAACTGGCACTCTACTACTAAGAATTTCAATGCTGCACTGCAGTGAATTTTACCACACCATTTTATTTGCTCCAATCTAAGACGTGTTGTGAACAAAAAACTACATATTTTTGCATCGGCAAAATGTAGAGAATTGTTACTTCTAATGTGACAATGCAGCAAAGAGTTACTCCATGCTATTACTCTACTTGGCCTACCGATTAAAAGTTCAACACAACTCACACAATGGAAATGGGAGTATAATGTAAAATGCAGCACTGGCAGTAAACACATCTAAGTCAAAGGCTTACTCAAATATCTCAATGACCCTATTGTACACAAGTGTGTGTGTGTGTGTGTGTGTGTGTGTGTGTGTGTGTGTGTGTGCGTGTAGATATATATATATATATATATATATATATTGCAAATGAAGGACTTTTGCAGAGAATTGTACAAACATTTGCATAATCTCAACATTTGACTTTTGTGGTATCACATTCTGACTCTCACTGTAATTGTAAAATTGCATTATTTTTCTGTACTATTCTTTCTCAGATACGACTGAAATTGGTCAACTAAGATCAGTGCACTACCTCGGTTAACAAATTCAAATAAAATCTGCTGCCTGTATATAAAATGTCAAGTCTCAGTACCCCTTTCACATTTACTTATGAAACTCACAGGAACTAACCACATAGTGTTCAGCTATAACAAAGCACACATGCTTGGTATTCATTCCTTAGGGGTTTCAGTTCAGCATTACAGTGAATTTGACAATGGCACTTTAGGTGCACCAGTCTCTGACATACTCTCTATGGCAGTTCTTTTATAATATTCAGGACTTTTACTGCTAGTGTAAATGGCAAATCAGTAAAATATTATAAGACATTATTAATGTGATCATACAAAGCAGAAGTTCAATGAAACATCTATAATGAAAATGGTGTATAATGCACAATACCAAAACTGTGGCAGGGAACATCAGTGAACCAATGAATCTGCTGCTTATATACAAGTCCATATCTCAGTCTTCCTTTCAGTTTTCTTTATGAGGCATTCTTCCAGTTACCATACAGTGTTCATCTACAAAAACACACAACATTGCTTTTTCCTCTTATGGGTTTTCAGCACATCGCTATGCTGAAATTGACCATACCACTTTAGTTGTTCCACTCTAGGTCATGTTATTTATATCAATTTGTAAAAGAGAAAAATACCTTATTTTCTGGTAAACAATGCAAGAGTTATACTTCTGAATTAATGACAACTATGTAACTAAGTATCCCAGGCCATTGCTATATTCAGCATGCTAAAGCTCAGCACAATATCCACAATGTCAGACCATCAGTGAACAACTCTGAACCAATGGATATGCCTGTATATAAACGGCCTTATCTTAGTCTCCCTTTAAGGTTTTATTTTAAAAAAAAAAAATCTTTCAAGTGGCAACCAGAAGGTGCTTGGCTATAAGTACTGAATACTGCTATCCTACCCTCTTACATTTGAGTGCAACACTACACTGAATTGGCCCAACACTACCTGCTTGAAAGCACTGCTCTGTACCCTATCCAATTATGACTGAAAACCAAATGCATATTTCCTCTGATGAAAACACAGGATTTGTATTTCTGATAGAATACGAATTCAGAAAAGAACTATTATGCTGACCACCGAGAGGCAGAGGAATTAACCTTTAATATAAACCTATGTTTGATTAGCAACAGAGGTGCTGGAGGGAGCCAAGCAGGTGAGGGTGAACTTGAAAAGCTGACATGAACTCACCTATCTTGGGGGGAATGGAGATAGTCAAGCTTGCTACATTACTGACAACTGCTGGAGAGCAGGCGGTGATGAAGTTAAGTGGCTAGGGCAGGACCAAGCTCTAAATCAGCACATACACTGTTGAGTCAGAGAAGTGTGTAGGAGCATGCACAGCATTCCCTGCTCAGGCAGGCATTGTAATTCTACCAGCATCTGACACGGAGGGATTAGAAAAATAGGGGTAGGGACTTTCATGGCACCATGGATTGGCAAACTCCTGAATGCAAGACTCTTTCCTTCAGGGAAAGAAAATGGGGAAACAAGGACTCCAAAATAGAAATAAATGGACCAGAGGGCTCTCACCCAGTTTATGGAAGCCTGGCTCTTGGGGGCCCAGGGTGAGAGAGACACTGGATTAGTTCTGTGAAGGGGGAAACAAAGCATCTATTCTATATCATTATTGTATTTGGCATAGTGAACAAAAGCTTACACAACATCCTCAATCAACTCTGATCATAATGCAAAATTTCAGATTACAGCAGTAAAGACATATGGGTTCATAGGTGAGTACTAGGCTAATGGCCCTGGAGCCAACACAAGCCCATTTTCAGTGGAGACCCGAGGAGAAAAGCTCCAATGGTAAAATTACATTCATAAACACACAGAGAAATAACAATTCATTCAGAGTTTTACATAGTAGTATATAGTGAAACAATACAATTAGGGACATACAGTAGTACAATAAGACTGAGCACTCAAATTACATTTAAAAAATGTACACATGCAAAAGTGGCATCTTAGTATACAGTATATATTTATAACTGAGTCTGGGTCAGTATAGATACTAGGTGGAGGGAGATGAAGAAAAATTAAGAGTTTCAGTAAACAGACAGAAATATGATACTATATAAGAATATATGTAAATGTTAGAAATTATGCTGTTGAGAGAAGTAGTGGAAACTGAGATGTGTAATCATAAATATTTTTATTACATTATATAAAGGGAAAAGTAGAATACCATACAAGGTTACAATAAGTAAATACTGGACATTATACAGTTAAAAGAAGCAATGGATACTGGGATGTGTCATTAACTAATATAATAAAAAATACTTATAAAGAGATATAAGGGGAAAAAGAATGACTGTGGGGATGTATAAGTGGGTGAGGTGCTAGGGGAGAGATATGAGGTAGGGTAGGAAGGGGTGGGAGAGTTTAGGCAGGTTCATGGCAAGGGCAGATCCAGGAGCTTAAAAGGAACAGTTTTAATTGCTTTTTGAACTGAGTAGTGTTTGAGGTGTTTCTGATGTAATTAAGAAGTTTGTTCCAGGCTAGAGACACATTATGGTCATAAAGAAGTTTGCCTATGTTTCTGTTTGGTTTATGTATGACAATGAGTTGTTGGTCAGGGCTTCTGAGTGGTCTGGTGGTGGTGGAGAGGGATACAAGAGAAGAGAGGGAGAGGCAGGCAGTAGGTTTGTATAGGATTGAGTGGGTGATTTGTAGTTATGATATGAGAAGTTGGTGGGGGAATTCTTGTCATTGCAGTTGTTTTAATACAATACAATGGTGAGATTTGTAAGACTGGCTTGTTGTAAATCTGGCAATTTTATTGTAAGTTTGATAAAGTTTATTGATGAATGAGGATTGTAGGTTTGAGAGGATGGAGAGCCGCATAACGAAGGCCTAGTAGTATGAATGCTACAGCTAGGGATAGTTTGGCCTCAGGAGTAAGATATTTTTTGTTACAATAACCCTAATTTTTGGTATGTCTTTTAAATACACAGATGAATATGCTGGTCAGATTTAAGCAGATCATCAATAATGGCGCCGAGGGGTTTTGTATGTGGCTGGGTTTACTTTGATGATGGTATTATCTAGTGAGTGGATGGAGGAGGAGAATTTATTGTATGAGAGTGAATTAGGTAGGAAGAGGAAGAGTTTAGTTTTCTTAGGGTTTAGGATTAGCTGTTTTTCGTTAAGCCATTTTTCGATGGAGTAGAAGGTGTTTTGTGTAAGAGAAAGAAGATCAGACATATTTATTGGAGGATGTAATGAGAGTTGAGTCATCTGTGTATTGGATAAGGGTAGAGTGGTTGCAAGCAGAGTAAAGATTGTTGGTAAAGATATTAAATAGTAGGGGGCCTCGGATAGAGCTCTGGGGGACCCCTGTTTTTATAGGTAAGAAAGGTGAGCATGAAGTGAGCCATTGGACAGATTGTTGTCTATTAGAATGGTAGCTGGAGAACCACTGCACAGTGGAAGAAGTGAGGTTAAGTTCAGTTAGTTGTGTTAGTAGTTTATAGTGAGACACAGTATTAAATGCTTCAGATAGGTCAAGGAAGAGACAGGATACAAGTTGTTTTTTTGTCTCTGGCTTCAGCAACTGTATGAGTAAAAGATAAGAGGGCAGTAGCAGTGCTGTGGTTAGGTTGGAAACCATGCTGAGTAGGGATTAAGAGGTTTTCCTGTATTCGGTATTTAAGGAGAGAGTAGATCCACTTTTCTAGAATTTGAGAGAGAGGAGATAGGATGGCTATTGGTCGGAAGTTATTAGGGTCTATGGAGTTACCTCCTTTGTGCAGTGGTATGGTATAGAAGGACTTCCAGATGTTAGGCACTGTGCTTTCTAGAATAGATATATTTATTAGTATGCAGATGGGAAGAGCTATGGAGTCAGCAGCAAGTTTGAGAAGGGGGGGGGTAGTTTATCAGCAGATGGGAAGCCAGGTTTAAGCTTGTGAAGAAGTGATTTGATACAGGATGTGGGAACATGTTTAAGAGAGAAAGGGGTTTTGTTAGTATTGGTAGAAGGGGGGATTGGGTGGACTGAAGTTATGGTCTGGGTGAGTTAGTTCATGGATGGTGTCTACGAAGTAGTTATTGAGTAGGGTGGCAGTCAGTAGTGGTAAGTTATTAGGGAAGGGGTCTGGGGTAAAGGGGTTACCGGGGTGTAGGATATTATTGATGGTGGACCAGAATTTTGGGGGGGGGTTGGAGAGATGACTGGTTTGAGCTGCATTGTAAAACTTTTTCTTATCTTGATAAATACGTTTTTTGGTATAGTTCCTAGTTTCCTTGTAGCTTTCTAGTAGGGTAGGGGATTTGGTTTTCTGCCAGGCTTTCCAGATACTATCCCTTTTGTGTACGAGGGAGCATCTCTCTTTTGTTAAACAAGGAGTGTGGTTGGCTTTAATCCTGATTTTTCTCTGGGGTGGAAGTGAGTCTAAGATGTTGAGGAAAGTCTGGTTAAAGGTCTCCACTGCTTCACTAAGGGGGAGGTAATGAAGAAAGGACCAGTTAATGGATGCTAGTTTATGATTAAAAGAAACTTTATCAAACAACGATAGTTTATGACAGTCCCGGTACAGATGGGATCTAGGTATAGGAAGAGAGTGCCTTTGGATGTGAATGGGGAGGTGATTACTGAGGGAGTCGGGCAGGGTGCAGGGGTTGTGGTAGAGATTAATACTTATAACTGATACTTCTACTTTCAGCAATATAAGTGCCACATAATGAACCTGACCACACCACTTTAATTGTTTGAAAGTAAGGCACTGTCATGAAAATGTGATGCAAATAAAAAATGTATATTTATAAAATTTTTATGATCAAATGTACAGTAGAATCCCTCTTATCTGGACTCACTGGGACCGGACCTTAGGCTGGATAAGAGAATGGCTGGTTAATCAGAAAAAGCATACAAAATAGCATTTATAGGTTATAAATCAGCTAGAATAGCAGGGTCTGTGTTCGTATGCATTTTTCTAATGAATATGAAGCCTAAAACTCAAATGTCTGTTGTTATTTAGCCCAGAGAAGGCAGGAGTGTTTGTTCTTCTCTGTTCTCTTTTGCTAGGGCTACAGCAGAAATTTGATGGCTGGTTATAAAGGAGGATAAGAGGGAGTCTACTGTAGACTGTATTTTTCTTTACTGCTGAAATAATATAAACTTAGTGTACTTGTATTCTGGACATTAGTTTTACCAGACTTTGGGAGAAGAGATCAGAATCAGATTTGACAACAGAAGCCCCTCACAATACTCAAATTACTAACAGTATTTAAGACAATCCACATTTCAGCTTCCCTAATGCAGTTTACAACACAAATATCAAAGAATTTTAATATGAGATACTTGGTTACAATGCACACACAAGAAAGCTATTCTGTCCAAGGATTTCATTGTATCTCAGTCCAGATATACATAGCAGCGCAATGCCTTATTCAGAACACAGTGTACAGATCTCAACCTATATGTATAAGAGATGTTGCCTTGTCTGGTGAATTCATTTTTTTTACTCCTAGTCTAATGAAAACTTTCTGTACATACATTCAAGACATTACTTTCATGAAGACTTGGGAAAAGATCATATAACCCCTACATGGCAATCACGTACAGAGGTATGTCAATAAAAGCAGTCTGAAACATTCAATTTATTGGCTATATATGAGGTCATACTGCAACTTTTCTAAGGGAGTTCACAATAAAAAAAATTAAAAAAAAGAGAGAGAATTTTTATAACATGCTTGGATATAAAGCCACCTTCGGTAGAAAATGAATACTCACACCTAATAGAAATTGGGTATAAAGGAGCTTGGTTATCTTGCACACAAATAAACTGTAGTCAGACTGTGCTTTTATGTGCAAAGGTAGCAAAACTACTGCACTCTGAACCTTGCAGTGCTAAGCCATAATTCCTTACAACGCTTTTCCATTTTTTCATCTTGCTGTATTTCTAATGCTAGAATGCAAAACCTTCAGGAACAAATAGCGATTTTCATTCTTATGTTATGAAAACATACTACATTTAAAATTTTACACATTATATATTCATCTTCCCCCATGAGAAAAAGTAAAAATGGGCATTGTTCTGAACAGAATCTGAAGACATCTCCATTATGGAGGCTGTGAAATTATAAGGCAACAACTTAGCAAAAATAAGGGTTTTCCTAAATGATGTTCTAATACAACACCAACTAGCTTCAGCTCTTTTTGTACACATACTATCCCAGTGGAATGTGCCCTTTTTGAGAGGGTACACCACATTTGACTACAAAGTCACATGCATGTAGCAGCCACATTACTCTTCCAGCAAGCCATATCACCAGTCATGTGACTGTGATTCTGCAGCTGCTCTTTTCTTTATCAAACAACCTACACCAAAAATGTAGCCACATTCTGTACACTTCTGATGTCACCCAGAGATAAAAATGAAAGCCATAATGCCCCACAGTACACTTCCTACCTGACAAGCTAAATCATTTTATTCCACAGTGATACTACAAGTTATCATAGTTTCACATAAAAATTATCTCCTCCCCCAGACTCTGAAAAAGTAGTCATCTTCTATGAACATCTAGGACACTTGATCATGAAGAAAATGAAATAATTACTCAGTAAGGCACTTGAACCATCAGACAATCTTCCCCACCAAAAAAGTTGTTTCACATGGATGATTTAACTGCCCTCAGTTTTCAACCAAAGCCCACCCCATCCCAAACAAGATAGATACTTCCTAAGCATCTTTCTGATATATGACTGTGAACAAAGAGAAAAATGCACAGTGGCTTCAGTAATGAATTTCAGCTTACTATGCATTAACACATACACTGTCCTTAGTCAAGCCACATTGTGTAAATGCCCTGTGTTTTCACACAACCTGCCTCCCTACCCCAAAGGACAGCCATCTTCTGTGCACCCCTCTGATATTAGATAGTAATAAAAAAGAAAGAACAAATGTGTACATATTTATTCAAAAATCTTTATAAAGTTATGTTCAAATTAATACTTTTCTCAGTTTTACAATATTACTTAGTTGCGTTTTATGCTCTACTCCTTGAGCCTGGGTCATTGCTGAAAAGGATCAGTAGACCAGTCCACCTACATGGGTCAAACAGGTCAAACAGTATAAATTGTCATGGCAAATCTATATGATAAAGAAGGATAATTATACAGTTAAATAAAACCTCAAAGGGAAACTGAGATAAGACTATTTATATATATTGGTTCAGAGTCATTCACTGCCAGTCTGACATTATGGATGTTGTGCTGTTACCATTTAACTTCTGTCAGGTTTGATCTACAGATGACCTCCACTGCACAACAATTTCTAGTGATCATATGTGGTGTATGAGCAGCAAGAGTGCAACAAATAATAGATGCAGAAATGTATTTTAACTTGCTACAATAATTCAATCCTCAGACCAATCTCTGTAATAATGACCAAAAAAAACTATAGATGAATCTGGTTGCCTAATAGTATATTTAAAAACATGACTGGTAAGAGAAAACCATCCCTGAAAATCAGGGAAAATTACTAGAGACTGGGCAGAGAGAGTACTGAGATTGGCTGCTAGGAGACAGTAACAGCATATGGGTTGGCTTTGGATGTCTTGTTACTACGTTACAGGAGTACAAGAGAAGTCATGGTAATGAACAGCATCATTTTCCACTCCTGGGTGCGATTTCCCATTCATTTTAATGGAAATCCTCAGGGTAATTATTTGGCAAGTAGAGCTAATTACCCCACTGGTGTCACAGACAAGAGGAAAATTTTTTTTTTCAACTGTTTCATACCACTTCTGAAAAACATGCTAAAACTGACTTATTATGGCACCAGCAATAAAGTATTTTTACTGTGGTGCTTATATAACTTGGAATCTGTTAAAGTACTACATCTCTACTTAAACTCTGGGGGACCTAGCACAAGGAAAACAGAACAGAATTCTGAAATTTGGAACAAATGTGTCCTGCTGCACAACCTTACCAAAGGTCATGCAAAGATATAAAGCTACTTTCACTAAATAAAGGAAAATGTTTCTTATACGAAGACTCAAACATTTCTGAAGGTAAATTCACCAGTTAACAGGGAGAAATTCTATACCAGTTTGGCCTTCTTAACCCATATGATTTTCTTACAGAGTCTACAAATTGTCCTCAATCACCTTACCCAATCTAATTTCCCTCTATTACAGCTGATTCCCTCCCCTTATATCATCATTCTAGTTCAGGACTATACAAAAAGGAAATGGGAAGACCTCCTCCTGCTTAACAATAAGTCCCTACCTAAACTCAATGGACTATAACAAACTTGGTTCCATAAAATTGTATAATGACCCCTCTTTGCCATATTAACAATAGCTCACTTAGTCAAATTCAGTTCCTGTCATAGAAGAAAAATGCAATTATCAAGCTACATTCCAAAATTCAAAAACTTTGCTCTCCATCAGAATTTATACTCACCTCCACTCTGTCAACATCAAGCATAATCTCTGAAAAGCTTGTCTAAACATAAATGTCTTTCTTTTTAAGACTGTTTTTCACAAACTACTTTCAAACATGCATATTTTATATTTCTTGTGTGAACACAAGCTATGTTCCATGTCACTCGTTAAAACCCTAAAGTAGTTAATAAATACAATGTGTATGATCTAGAGCAATTTCTGTATAATATCTTATACATATTATGTACTACATTACTTGTGTGTGCAGAAGCTGTTGCATAAATTCCCTTATGGCCTTTTATAACCCTGTGCATTTCTTCAGAGCTTCTCTCCTAGGTTCTCCACTGAAAATTGTCCAAAATCCAGTTAGATAACTTGGATACCAAAAATAGTATATATATTTTTACATTTACCAAAACATGTTAAAGTGACGTCCACAAACAGGACAGCCTCTAGCCAAATATCTGCCAGAAAGTTTTGTCTAAGCAGTTCTCAAGACTTGAGTCAATATTGCATAAATTTCCTGCTGCAAAAATCTTAAATGAAGTAAACTCCAAACCCTTACTGTAGCAAAACTGCAAAAAATCAGCATCTGTTATTACTGTAAAATTTCAGTCTCTGGAAAAATACATACCCAAGCTTTCGGATCCTCTGAAAATTTCTGGTGACAGGCAAGTATCCAATGTGCTACTGCTTGATGAATAATAAGCAAATGCATCCAAATCAGAGCAAATCAATGAAGAACTAGATAGGGTAATTCCTGTAAAGTAATGGAATGTCCATTAGCACAAATGACATTAGTCATTCAAACATAGAAACTACATGTTAATACACTTTCTTAACTACCACAACAGCATTTACCATGCAGACAAGTCTCCATTTCCAGCTGCATTGCCAACTACATCCTATTTTGCAGAGTGGTCTCTACTGGCATGTGTGTTTATGCTTTGTTAACAGGGTAAGTCCCACTAGGCCTGTGGCCTATTTTCAGGGAGTCATGAAGTGGTATTCATATTAATCAGGAGAAAATTGGCCAGGGAAAAAAATGGATATTTTCTCACCTCTCTTTTTGTTCTGTATATACCTGTAAAAGCACTGTGAAAAAGAGTTGAGTGTTGCAAACAAAGCACCACTTTTTTCACTGATAAACTGCCATGGGATGTTTTACATCCATCTGAGTTGCCAACAACTCATGTATATGTGACTTGGCTTAACGTCTCATCCCAATAACAGCATAGTTTGGAGTGCAGCACACTCCTTAAACTATACTACAAGGTAGTAATGGAACATAAATCCAAGCTCCCTACTGTCCCTGCACTGTCTATATCTAAATCAAAGTCACAAAACACAAAACACTTCTACCCCATTTTAAAGGCAAAACTATCAACAATTAGAGTACTCGGAAAAGATGAACACAGTGTAAGTACTAATCACATAGACTGATCTTCGAGAATGACCTCTACAGTCTGCAGTGGACACATTTATGCATTAATCATTAGATGCATCTGCCCTCCTGGCAGACTGTCCTTTAACCATAGTGGTCATGCACCCATTAGCTTTTTGGTGCCAATGGAGTGAGCAAGGCAACAGGACACTATGTTTTAGTCAAAGAAGTTATGTTCTCTACTAGATGAAAGGTAGTCAAGATGAATGCTTTGAACTTACCAAAACAGGTCTTAAAAAATGATCGATCCTTAGTAACCACTTTGACTTATGTTACAACCATTATGACCATTGGGATGATAAAACCTACCCAGGCTGCCAGAAACCCCTCTCCTTCCTATCATATACCACATATCCTTCTCTCTCTAGTTGTAAAGTCAGTGTGAAAGCTGAGGAAGGGAAAAAAAGAGGCAAAAAGACAGGAGATGTAAGGCGAGAAATTAAGGAACTGTGAGTTACTGAAGGAGGAACTGCTTCTTGAACTCTGTCATTATAGGTTGTACATATCTTTTGGATCTAACAAAAAGAAGTTAATTGTTGATAACCACTACAACAGAGTCCCTAGCTCACAAACCTGCTTGGTGGCCACTCACAAGGGAGCATATCCCTGAAGACAACAGCTTCAAAAAACAACTGGAAATGAAGTCTAGATTACAGTGTTTCACAAATCACAGAAATCAAGTTTTCATTGCTCAGATATCTAATATAGCATTACAGAAAGTCTGCAGAAGTACCAAATGGCCTAGTAAATAAAGTACACCTTTGGAAGGCCAGGTTAAGCTCTAGCACACTTATCATGAAAAATATATTACCAACAGAAAATGCCCAGTTTACATGAAACAAAGAAGAGTGTAACTTCTAAATTACATAGTCTTGTTCATACAAAATCTACGCTGTCTTTTCACATCAATACAATAAAGCATATATTCAACATGACTAGAGCAGTCTGAAAAAAGAAGAAGACGGATGATTAATTAAATGATTTACATTAAATTCCGTGACAAACTAGCAGTAAAGATGTGTTAACCTTCAGTAGCACAATTTCCATATGGGAAACCAGACTTCCCCTACACCTTTGTCAAGTGCAAAGTTGATGGGGGATCCAACAGGTCACAAGTTCAACTTACTGATGCTAACCCCCTCCCCCGACCGTATTTATTTGCATTTGTTCACCAGGAAAGTCCGACTGGGTACTGAACCCCTTTTCAGCAGGGACCCAGGGAAAAAAGCTCCATTAACATGAATGTACATTGTAAACACACATGAAGGACATCAGGCAGTCGTGTACAAGCTTTATACAGTAGACATTGAAAACATTATGTAGTAAATCTGATAATTATGTACAAATTGTATGCAACAGAAATACAGATGTTAACTAGTATTGCTGTACAAATATAAAAGTATTAGACATACAGGCCTTGTAGAGTTAAATACACATTCACATTAGTCGCAATCCAGGGGAAACTATTTAATGTTTCTGTTGGAAATCCATCTTCTCTGAGGAAGAGCAATCTCAGATGTAGGATAGATAGGTAGCTGTGTGTGTGGGGGGGGGTTAAGTGGGTTTATACCTGAAAAAAACACATTTAGTGTTTAATAACAAGTTTCAAACTACTCTGTTATTTTATAAAGATAATTTCTTGCAGTTTCAGGACTTGCTGTATATTGTTTCACACTTCAAGTAGGCTGACTCTTGGAAATCAAGAGGCTAAGATGCTTTCACAGAAGAAAGGAAACTAAGGCTATTCTAAGTCAGAAAGAGACTACAAGGATTATATTTTCTTGTGCATTATATCACTGGCAATGATTCTCATTAGTAGTGGAAAAAGAAAGCATAAATCACCATTTGTCAAAAGATGTGCCCACAGCACCCTCTGTCCATCAAAATGGATATCAGAAAGAAAAAAAGTTGCTGTTGCATCTGGTGTTAGTTAGAGATGCGACAAGATCACAGAATGGGAGACCACAAAGAAGAAAAAAATCTTCTTGGCTACCATCTGAATATCTTGCCATTCAAGAGGTATTAAGATATCAGGGCAGTCTATCTACTATGTAGTAAGCCTACTCTAGAATGTGCAATGGAGGCAGAGAGTATTGGGATGGGATGGCCCACTGCCAGACCCTCACAGCCACTTGACAACTGGTAACATGTTCTGTCCTTCTTGCTTATGTACAGGACTACAGCCATATTGTTTGACTACATGGAAATCACCCCTGTGAGTAGATTGTCCAGAAATGCCAAAATAGATAACTGGTAACATGTTCTGTCCTACTTACTTTTGTAACAGGTTACAACCATACTGTTTGACTGGATGGAAATCACACCTGTGAGTAGATAGTCCATAAATGGCAAAAAGGGGCAGAAGAAATGTCCTGATTTTCATGACACGGATGCACAGATGATCTTGTGAGACATCCAGTTGCTTTGCACAGTCTGCTCAGTGAAGTATGCCCTCTATCCTGGGGCAGAAATGTCTACACCTACTGCTGATAGCAGGGATGAAGCTGAAAGGGGATCACTGCCAAGACAGCTGTGCAATCTAACAACCAAGCTAAATGAGAGTGACAAACTTTTTCAAACTTGAATAGAATGAAGAACAGACTCTTAAGCTCTACTTATTGGATAAGATTCATGAAATCTTCTAAAGAATCCTAAATAAATGGACACCAACAGGAGACCCATGGATTGTCCATTGAGGGACACAAGAGAAGCCCAGCATGTGGGATCAGAAAAACTGATGATGCCATGACATCCATCATCTTGCGACAGAATTCTGACAGAACAGAATGAGAGCTATCAACAGATAAAAGAATATGACTCAAGATGGCATATTATATGGTTGCATCTTGGGAACATTCTATGAATACTAGCCATTAAACCAGTTGAAGATGGGATTTCTTGAGACTTATGATGCACAGAGAGATAAACAGATTGAGCAGATATTTCTTACATTGAAGGATGATGTCCTGATTTGGTGGCAACAAAGACATTCATACACTTGTGTAAGCACTTTAGATCCTACAGTCTGACATGGGCTGCCACTGCAGACATACAACCAATGAACCTGACTTCCCTACCACTGAGCAAACAAGGTTCTAACTTCCCAGTCAGGTTTCCTAAACATTACTATTCTTTTGTCCTGCTTTAAACAATGTACTGATACACTGATGTTTATGACAGACTATCCTCTGCACTGGTGATTTTCTCCTTTTTCCACTTGTCTGTGGCTAATCAGTTATAATATATAAATAGTGTTGTGGGGGTACAGGCAGGACTTGCCCCTGTGCACAAAAATTTTTTGATGAGTGCAACAAAACATTAGCTAGGTAGAGCTGCTCTCAATCAGTTTGGATCAAGAACTACTATGCTATCATTCAAGTCTCTATTATTCACAGTGGAAATGGTGAACACACAAGGGGCAGAGGAGACCAAACAGGAGAGTTATGATTTGGTTGTGTTGGCCCCAAACAGAAAGAATAAAACCTCCCTAGATTTCCTGTGAACTCTGATATGAAGGCAGTCATTTATCTTGGAGGTCCAAAGAACACAAAGTCTCCTCCTGACAGCTGTGGTAGGACAGATCAAACTATGACAACCTGAAAGATGAGTCTGAATCAAATTATACAGATCAACGAACATCACTATCAGCCACAGGACATTGGTCATCTTTGACACAAAAAAATAATCTGGAATAACATCCTAAGCCTTTATGGTATCTTCAATGGCTCATTTCCCAAGCAGCATCTGCACCTCCTTATATGTCACTATTTTCTAGAAAGGTGAAATGTCCGACAATGGTAAGGATGGAATTTGAGGGTAGGTGTGAAAAGGAATGAAAAATCTCCCTGGCCCACCTGTCCCTAAAAATCTGTATCCATGCTGGAAAGTAGAAGGAGAATCTTGCTCTCTGTTCAAAGAGACATCAGGATTGTAGCTACCCACCCTGAGGCCAACTATGGGCTCCTGAGGAATGAGAAGAGTACTGACTGCTGGACCTGCAGCCTTGCTAAGATTCAGGATGACAGATGGATCCCTTCCCAACAGCCTCCTGATGTTTTTGTTATGGACCCCAATGAAATTTCACTTAATGCTAGTTCTTCTGCATCTCCACCAAACTGTACTGCTGTGCGAGATGAAAACTTACGCCTACAGCTGTAACAGTCTGTGTTTGTTCTTTCATTTCTTGAAACTGTCCTGTCTAACTTCTGGACCAAGCAAAAGGGGTTCCATAAGGGGACAATTTATAAAAAGGTCATGCCTGTATCATCAGTGAATAAGAGCTAGTAATTCCAACAAGTATCAATGCCAAATATTTAGTTGCTCATTGACTCCATTATATGTCACATGGACCATAAGGTTGCTAAAAGTTAATAAAGTAGATAGCTCTGCTTTTATCTTTTGTTTCAGTAGACCATCCACCAGCATCTTTTCCACAACATGCTGTAGCTAATCACTCACGTCCTATTGAAAGTAAAATGTGTGTGTTAGTTGGTGGACATAAAACATACATCCCAAATCTGCCCATAGCCTGAGATTATCTTGTGCAGTGGCCCCATCTGTAGACTTGCCATCAGAACAATTTCTACCAAAACTGATCACTTTTTGGGAGGTAGAAAATCCTCTCTTATTCTGTTCCTCTACTGTTCCTCAATGCTCGAGCAACAGAAAAAAAACAGAGGCTTACATGAATCAGCAGTACCTTGGATTTGAACTAGAAACTAGTGCTGAGAAATTGAGATCATCAAGGAGGAGGAAGGCAGCAATACAAAATGAATAAATGTGAGAACTGTGAAGCATCAATTCCATTAAAAGTTTTGACATGTTAATTATGGCTATAGCCAGCTTAGGTTATCTGGGATAGCTCTGTTGAGTGACAGCTGCATGCAAAACCAATCAACCAGTAAAACAAGCTAATAATTGCTGCACTTAATATAGATTCACTGGCAGGAAGCAGTTTTGAAGTGGATGACATGATGGTAAGGATGAGGCTGGACATCCTGTGTACCCAGAAGACAAAATGGAAAGACAGTGCAGCAAAGCCATTTAGCATGGGATCTAGAGTCTACTACTCAGTGGGAAAACATCCTCGAAACTGTGTGGGAATGGAGGTGAGGGAGACTCTTCTGAAGACCAAGATACCATCAAAATTACTAATAGGCTCATAGCATCAGATTCCAGTCTAGATACAGGGCAGTATTCAATCTCAGCTTATGTCCCATGACAGGGTTGTGAAAACAAAGATATGCATGCATTCAAGTAGTAGTTGCAGGACCTACTAGGTAAGGCAGGACAACATGAGTTGGTGTCGATAATGGGGGACCTGAATGCTCATGCCAGGACAGAATATGAGGACTGCCTGGGTCTACATGGATGAGGTAATGAAAATAAAGGAGGACAGTCAATTCTAGAATTCTGTCTGACAAATGGCTTGATGGTGATGAACTTTTAGTTATGTACTCACCATAACTTCAGATGTTTGGGATCCATCTCGCCTACATTCTGAATGATGGGTTCGGAGCCGATACCTCGGCTCCGACTCGGCACGCTTATGCCAAAGAGCGAAGTCTCTTATTGGCTGAGCTTATTATATCCCAGGATGCACCACTACCATTCCCCCAGATCTAGTTTGTCCGCATACATGCACACATGCATACCCTGCTTATATAACATCGTCAGATGAAACAAGATAAAAACAGTAGAGCTCAAAACCGTTCAATCTCTTCTGATCTGCAAGGCAGGGGGAAGGAGGGTGGGTATCAGGAATGTGCGAGATGGATCCCAAACATCTGAAGTTATGGTGAGTACATAACTAAAAGATGTTATGTGATCCTATCTCGCCTACATTCTGAATGATGGGACAGCCCCTAGCACCTGAATCCTGGGTGGCTCACTGGAAAACACTCCTGAGTACCGTGGAACCAAATGAAGCTCGTCCTTTAGATGCCACATCCAATTTGTAGTGGGAAATGAAAGTGTGCGGGTTGGACCAAGTAGCCGCAGCACAAATTTCCGAAATAGCGAGCTTGGAATGAAAAGCTATAGAAGTAGCCATAGCTCTGGTAGAATGAGCTTTGATAGATGATGCAAGTTGCTTATTTGAAGAAGAATAGGCCTGAGTTATGCAATCTCTGATCCATTTTGAGATTGTAGCTTTTGTGATGGTTTGGCCCAATTTATTATCTGAGAAGGACACAAACAACTGGTCTGACTTACGAAGTTGCTGAGTCCTGTCTAAATAGAAACGTAATTGCCTGTGAACATCCAATTTATGGAGAGTGTATTCTGCCTCATTAGAGAATTTTGGAAAGAAAACTGGTAGTTCTAGAGATTGTTGAAGACAGAAACTAGAGCAGACCTTTGGGACAAAGGATGGATTAGGCCTAAGAGATACTCTATCTTTGTGGAAAATCAGATATGGTGGTTTAATAGACAGGGCTTGAAGCTCTGAAACTCTTCTTGCTGAAGTAATAGCCACTAAGAATGCCGTTTTCCATGACAGATATTTTAATTCGCATGTAGCAGCCGGTTCAAAAGGACAGATGTTAATGCGCCAAGCACTAAATCAAGATCCCACGGGGTGCAGGATGAAAACTGGTGGTCTTAACAGACTCGCACCTTTAATGAATGTTTTGCATAGCCTGCTGCTCATCAAAGGAGGATCCGTGGATTCATGGAATTTAGAGATAGCAGCTAGTTGAACTTTAATAGTTGAGACAGAAGATCCCTGATTAAATAGGGATGTTAAGAATTTCAAAACCTCTGGGACAGGAGCAGTGATAGGGTCTAAGCCCTTGAGTTGAGCCCAGATAGCAAACCTCTTCCACTTACTGAGGTACAATTTGTTAGTGGTGGGTTTATGGGCCGAAGACAAAATGTGAACAACTTCCGGTCTAGTGTGTGACTTCTGACTAAGGTCGGAAGTGGAGGAGCCAAGCTGTCAATTTCAGAGATTGAAGGGACTGATGCCAATGTCCCGACTGATGGATTAGCAAATCCGGGATCAGGTCTAAGGTCCACGGATCGTCCACTGCATGCTTTTTCAGGTAAGGAAACCATATCTGACGAGGCCAGTATGGGGCAATCAGAATCATTGAAGACCTTAGCTGAGAAGCTTTTTGAATGACTTTGGGTAGGAGTGGAATTGGAGGAAAAGCATAAAGCAACCCTGTTGGCCAGGGTTGAGCTAGAGCATCCATGGCCGGTACTTCCTGATGTGGAATCAAGGAGAAGAACCTTTGGCACTTGGTGTTTTGTGGAGTCGCAAATAGGTCGCAGCACGGCGTCCCCCATCTCTTGAAAACCTGGGCTGCTACTGTGCGGTTTAGAGACCATTCGTGAGGAGAGAGAATTGTCCTGCTTAATTTGTCCGCCAATACATTTGACTTTGACCAATTGAATGTAATCCCCAGGGAAACACCCAGGGAGATGGTGGCTTTGAGGTTGTCCATAAGTAGATGCCTGGTGGTGGCAGTCAGGAGCCAGTCGTCGAGATAGGGAAACACTTGGAATCCAAGGCTCCTTAGGTGAGCCGTCACTACTGCCAAACACTTGTGAACACCCTGGGGGCTGTGGTGAGACCAAAGGGCAGAGCACAAAATTGGTAATGACTGGCTCCCAGGCTGAAGCGCAGATACCTTCTGGACGCCTGATGTATCGGTATGTGATAATAGGCGTCCTTGAGGTCTATGGAGCACATCCAAACATCTTTCTCCAACAACGGGAGAATGGATTGCAACGTGACCATTCGGAATTTGGATTTGAACGGATAGGTTCAGTCTGCTGAGATCCAATATTGGTCTCAGGTCCCCTGTCTTTTGGCACTAAAAGAACCTGGAGTAATTTCCTGATCCGATTTGGTCTGTGGGGACCGGTTGGATGACTCCTTTTGTAGCAGCTTTGAAGCTTCTGCGGCTGCTATTTCCCTTTGACTGGGTGGTGGGTCCGGGATTCTCTTGGACGGAGGGGTGAGTATTTGAATGGGATGGTGTAACCTCCGGCATTATCCGAAGCACCCATCTGTCCTGAGTGATTGACTCCCAGGCTTTTAGGTGCTTGGCAACGACACCCGACTGGCTCGAGCAGCACAGCCGGGCAATCCCTCATGTCGTGTGGGAGGCTGAAGAGCCACGAAAGGACTCGCGGTCTCCAGAATTGCGGGCCCTCTGCCGCCTCTGGGACGGCGTCTCCCTGAAAAATTTCCCGCCCTCTGCCTCTGGACGGGAATCTTCCTGCTGTTGGGAGAAAACTTGCGAGATTTCCGAACCACATTTTCCCTCCTTTGGCCTTGGGGTAAGGCCGAAAGGGAGTGGAATAACGGCCCCTACGGCAGATAACGTTTTCCCTCTTGCTCACAGCGGTAAGGGTGTCTTTCACCTTGGGTCCAAACAATGAGGACCCATCAAAGGGAGCGTCGTGAAGGAAGACTTGAAGGCCTCCGCAAACTGACACAAGCGGAGCCAGGCCTGTCTACGTAGAGCCACGCCTGTGCCTGCCGCTCTACCCGCCCCTTCGGCCGCATAGGATATGAGCCTCATGGACGAGTTAGCAATTGACGTAAGGATAGCCAACTGAGAGCTGACGGACTGGGCCAGCTGCTCAGGTAGGTTACCCGAGAGGGAGTCTGACAACTCCTTGACCAGATCCCTCTGAAGCCTAGTAAAATGTGCCAAATAATTCAGAGACCTTAAGGTAAAGGCCGCTGAAGTCAGGGTGCGCTTCCGCACCTATCCATACTCCTAGACTCCTTATTAGGAGGATGGATGGACGTTGAAGCCTCTGCCACGTCCTGCTGTGTAGCAGATGCCACCACCATGGCATCTACAGCCACGCCTTTAGTAAGGAACTCCTTCTCGGGGGGAGCAGATAAGAATTTGTTTGGACGAGAAGGGACTGGTTCCACAGTATCCGGGTGTTCCCACGCCCTTCGACAAACTAAATCCAGAAGCTCGTCGAAGGGCGGAGATACCCAGGAGGCGGAGGGCTGAGCCCCAAAGGCCTTGAGGAGCACTGATTCGTCCGCAGAGGGGGGTTTTGGACATCCAGCCGCCTCGTTGTTTGAGGATCTCTAAGATGTCTGCAAAGGAGACATCATCCGAGGACAACTTAGGGGACCCCTCTGCATCATCCATATCCGTGTCCGATGTGATAGACTCGGGGGAGTCCACGTGCTTCCTCTTGCACGATCTCTTCCTTGGGGGTTCCTCTGGAGATGACTCCGAAGAACCCTCAGGAAGACGGGAACCCCCACTGGGGGTAACCTCAGGCCTCGGGGCTCCGCTGGCTACAGAAAGGGGAACTGCCAAAGACCCAGTCTCCACGCCCAGGGAAGGTGCTGGTAAAACCGGAGAGATGGCCGAAGAGGATTTGGCCAAGGCACTCCTCATGGCTCTGAAAGCCGGACCTCCAGAATCCTGGGAGCGCCCAGTCTCCGGGCCATGATAGTAGACGGAAGTCCCGCAGCCGAAGCACCGAGAGGGAGGCTCGGAACCGAAAGCATCGGTCCCGAAACATCACCCTCGGGTCCAGCCAAGAAGTCCAGCGTACCAAACTCGGACCCGAGGGCCCGGGTTGGAGTAAGGGTCGGAGCCGACCCTGAGATCTCCACCGGCTCCAAGAGCACCTGCTCCGACGGAGCCAAGCAGTCGGAGGAGGAATAGCAATGGGATGGGTCATGGCCATCGGCTCCGAAGCCAACTGGGTCGGAGCCGAAACAAATTTTTGGAAGACTGGGGACTGGAAAAGTCTTTGGAGCACCCTGTCTATATCAGAATCCGACATTCTCGAAGACCGAGAGGAAACAGAACGGGTTCGAGAAGACCTCTCCCTCGGCCCCAAGGGACTAGGGGACCGGCTCCGAGGCGACTCGATGAGAATCGGCGCCGAGGAAACACACACACCAGATTGCATCGGTGCCGAGGTAGACTTCGGCGCCGAGGAGGAAGTGTCTGAGCGGGCGACCCTTGTCGGCTCCGAGAGCGGTGGAGCCGACGAAGGTGACCCGCCTCTCGATGCCCCAGCCATCGGCTCCGAAGCCCGAGGAGTCGATACTGGAGGCATCGAGGCAGACCGTTCCGACCTCGGCTCCATAGTCTTCGAGCCGAAGGAGAGGCCTGCCTAGGTCTCTTGGCAGTCGGATCCGACGGACTGGTCGGAGCCAAGCCCTTTTCTTTTGGCAGGAGTCGGAGCGAAGACAAGGCTTCTTCAAAAGAGGGTTTAATCAACCCTTTAAGAATTAATTTATTTTTCCTCTCCTGGAGGACCCTAGAGGAAAAAGCGTGACATACGCTGCAAGACTCCTGCAAGTGCTTTGCCCCTAAACAATAAACACAAAGTAGATGGTCATCAGTAACAGACATCTTAAAAGCACATTTAGTACATTTTTTAAAGCCCGAAGGCCTAGGGGCTTGAGACATAATGTTAACAATTTCTGACAGGAAATTTAACCACTGTAGAATCGCTTATGACGAAAAACCGAAGGCTTACAGAAACTGTGTAAAACACAACCTTAGGTGTAATAACCGGGAACTTTAAACACTAAAAAGTTCAGTTATACAGTTTGACCGAAAAGGCCCTGGATTGAAAGGGGGGCCAAAACAAACTCTACCCAATCACACACAAGAAATTCCACTACTCAATCATACACAATAGGCAGCAATAGGTAGCAATAGCCGTTAAAACGGCTTTTGTGAAATACAAGCACAAAAACTGACAGAAAAAGTAGTTAATAAAAGCTACTCAGCCCAGCCAGCTCGAGACCACGTCCTTGCAGTTAAGCGGCAAACGAGATCTGGGGGAATGGTAGTGGTGCATCCTGGGATATAATAAGCTCAGCCAATAAGAGACTTCGCTCTTTGGCATAAGCGTGCCGAGTCGGAGCCGAGGTATCGGCTCCGAACCCATCATTCAGAATGTAGGCGAGATAGGATCACATAACATCATAAGGTTCAGCAACAGAGTCATAATATCACATACAAGACTGGCCAACATGCAACCCAGGCAGACTTCCTCCTAGCAAGGAAATGGTAATCTGGGTAGAATTACAGATTGCAAAGTCACCCCCAGTGAAACAGTCAGCTCATAGTATAAACAACAGATGGCCACAATCAGCTGCAAGTGGTGGCTGGAAAAAGTATCTCTAAAGTCAACAGAGACTAGGCTGAAGATCTATAAATTCACTGGTGTGAAACCACAAGAGTTAAAGTAAACACTCAGGACATTAGCACCTCAGGAAGAAAAAGATGAAGTCAAAGAAGAATGGTAGTTTCTCAAAACAGCATGACTGAAGACTATAGAACATATATGCAGCCAGGCCATGTACAGAAATAAAAGTACATAAGGTAAGGTGGTGGAATGCAGAAGTCCAGGAAGTTATCAAAAGAAAGGACTGCAGAAAAAATTAAGAGAGAGAAAAAAAAACGGGCCAGGCTAAGAATACTGGATGGCTAACAAACAATTAAAGACTGTAGTCACAATAGCAAAGAACAAGGCATCAGAGGCATTGCACCAGCTTCTGGAAAGTAACTTAACAGATGGCACAAAACTATTAGGTGACAGGCAAAGACAAAGATGATAGTCAAACACTCTTCACAAGGGATGCTAGCAACAACCTGTGGAAAAGTTCTTAGGACAAAGGCAGGTAGAAGTACTTCTGCCAGCAGCTTCTGAATAAAGAAAACTACACAGAAGCTGTACTGCCCTAGATATAGCCAAAAGAGGAAGAGCAGCCTACCCTATGAGAAGAAAGAACAGGTCAAAGGAAAATTAAGTTAAAGAAAGGAGCAGGCTCAGATGAAGTTGTGGCATATAGGGACGTAAGTTGCAAGAGTTGGGGAGAAGTGGCTCCAGAGTGTACTCATGCCAGTATGGAAAGAAAGGTGAATACCAGATGACTAGAAAATAAGCATTCTAGTGTGAGTACACAAGAACAGAAGAGACATTCACAAGTGTGGGTAGTATAGTGATATTAAACTCCTGTCACTCTGTATGAAAGTGCTAGACGAGGTGATTGATAAATATACATAGTAGTAAAAAAGTAAGATGGGAAATTAACTGTTTGGATTAAGATCAGGATGCAGAACAACCAACTTAATGTTTGCAGTGAGACAGCTGAAGATAGAGTTGAGAAAAGTCTCCAACTTGCCATTTCTAGACTTAAAAAAAGCATATGACAAGGTCCAAAGAAAGCTGATTTCACAGCCCTGCAATTATCCAAAGTCCCAGAAACATTGATGGAATTACTACAGGCTATGTACAAAGACAATGGATGCAAGTATGAATAGTATTTGTTCTCAGAAGGGCTCTCAGTGAGAGCAGGTGTGCATCAAGGTTCACAGTTCTGAGGACACTCCTGTTCATATTGGTGATGGACTATATTAGCAAACAAGCTGAATGTAACAAAACAATGCTGCATGATGTAGACGATGTGGCATCAAAAGCAGACTGAACAGGAACTTTGGCAAATAACGGGAAAGGAATGCAGAACTGAAGGCACACAGTATAAAACTGAGTACAGACAAGTCAGCTCTCATGGCTGCAAATTTGGAAATCTAAAGAAGCTGAAAACTGAAAGAGAATGGAAAATACTGAAATGCATTAACAGTGTGAAGTATCGGGAAGGGGCGGTGCATAGAAAGGAAGTTTGAATGAGGAGTTTAAAGCTATAATTAAAGGGGTTGTAAACAACTGATGCACAGTGTCAGAACAGTGTGCAACAGAAGATTCCCAAAGAAGCTGAAAAGTAACATGCACATAACAGTAATGTGACCAGTACTACTGTACTGGACAGAATCCTGGGCAGTAAATGTAGAAGAAGCTGAGAAAGCAGGAGGTGATGGAGATGAAATACCTGAGAAGGATGGTAGGATGCACACTATGGAACAGATGAAGAAATAAGAACATCAGAGCAGCTCCAACTGCAGAAAATGTCAAGGTGCACAGATTACAGTGGTTCTAGTGCATGTGCAGGAAAACAGATGATCTGGTGAAGATCTAGGACAGAAAGAAGGCAGGAGGAAAACAAGGGTGTACAGCAAACAGATGAAAGAACTGTGTGTGAGACAGTTTGTGACAGTCCGACATAACTGTCAAAGAAGGTAGAAAAGTGGTACTGAATCGAGAGAGATGGCAGCATTTGATGCATCACTCCAGCCCCAAGTAGAAAATGGGAAAAAAGGGGAATTGATTGATGAAATGAAAGTTATGTTCTTGTCATAATGCCAGAGCATTGGCAGTTGTCTTTTTCTGTCCAGCTTAAAATGTGGGTTATCAGATCAGATCTTGGTACCTTTTTTAATTTCTTGGATCCAGGGCTCAGGCTCCCTCCTACCCATAATTCTCCTTATCCCTGCAATACTTCAGATGGCGTTTGCTCACTTGTACCCAACACATTATCTAACCAGCACAAAGTATTCATACTAACATACCAATCATGAAAAGGGTAAGTCATCAACTCAAGGCTGGAAATGTGGTAAGGCCCTAGACGGGTCCATTCAATCAGTCAGGAACTACTTCATGACAATTTACATAAGGGGGGCAGAGTGAGGGAATCTTGAGCTAGAGAGAAGACAATGTGGATCCAGGGTTATGGTAATTGCATAACTTTCATATCAGATGTCTTTTCTGTCTGACAACATATGGGACACATTCCTCCGATACTAGTCATTCCAGGTGGTCTCATGGAAAGATATTTTGAAGAATGGAGGAGCCAAATGTTTCACTGCATCTAGAATGCATATACGGCTTTTAGTGAGATACAAAGGTGTGAACAGCTGACCAACTAGGCAATGAATAAATCCCATCTATAAGTACTTTAGCAAAATAAGCAGTGGAGGATGATATGCTCTAGATGAATGAGCTTTGGGTTTGGGTGAAACAGCCAATCCCTTTCCTTTGCAGACAAAGGCAATACAATCAGAGAGCCACCACAACATTGTGACTTTATAAATGCCTTGCCCCAATTTAGCTTTTGTTAAGAAGAAAAAAAGTTATGTACTCGCCATAATGTTCCATCTGTGTTGTCCATTTTCATTCTTCCTCAACTGATGGGTTTGAATCTGATCCTTGGATCCAACTCAGCCATTACTTTACCTCGTGGCTACCAAAAAACTCTTGAGATCCTACCTTACCCATAATATACCAAACCCTAACATAACTTAGATTGTATCATCAAACCACCAAAAAGAACTATACTTGTATACCACACAACAGAAAGGCCAGCAAGAAATGAAACACTTTTAATAACATAAAACACAGAATAAAGTGCTCTAGCACCTCGGCTATAACAATCCTTTTACAGAGACTCAGATATTGTTTGCTGTTTGATATAAAGTAGGAAGTACTGCAACAAAATTCCTAACAGAAGAATCTATATCTGGAGCTCAACATGAAGGACAGTGGTGTCCTTATAAACTCTCGTTCTTCCAGAAATCAATTGTGAAAAAGGTTGGGGATTGGTGGGTGGGGAGTTGAGGAAGAATGAAAATGGACAACACAGATGAAACATTATGACGAGTACATAACTTTACCTGATGTTGTAAATTTCCATTCCATCCTCAATTGATGGGACAAAGTCCCCAGCTACCTAAATTCCCGGGTGGACTAAGGAAGGATATTCCTGAGCACAGATGAGCCAAAGGCTGCTCTTCCCCTCAAGACCAAAGGTATGAGGACTGGCCCAAGTTGCTGCTACACATATGTCATCCATGGAAGCCCTAGATAGAAACATTGAAGTAGCAGCCATAGACCTTGTTGAATGAGCTCTTTAAGGTCTTGGTAAGGATAGGCAGTATTTGTTGTAGATAAATGATATGCAATGCATAAGCCATCTGGCTAGAGTTACCTTTGCAACTGATTTGCCCAATTTAGAATCTGCAAAGGAAACAACTGATTTGACTTTCAAATTTCTTTTGTTCTATATAAGTAAAAACTTGTCTGTGGACATCCAATAAATGCAACATATATTCACATTTGCTCATTGATTTAGGAAAGAAGACTGGCAGGTTAATAGACTGGTTAATATCAGATTCTGACATCACCTTAGGAAGGAAAGAAGGACTGGTACATAATGATACTCTATCCTTATGAAAAATCAAATAGGGATGTTTAGATGACAAGCTTGAAGTTCTTAAATTCTTCTAGCAGAGGTAATGGCCACATGAGAAATAGTTTTCCAGGTCATAAATTTAAGATCACATTTTCTTGTTGGTTCAAAAGGGGAATGAATTAAGGCCTGCAGTACCAGATTTAAATCCCATGGTGTAGTAGGGTCTATACAGGGAGGCCTCAACAGAAGGGTGACTCTCAAAAAAGCCTTACAAAGCTTAAATGAAGCCATGGAAGAAATTTCAAACCCAATATGAAAGTTGGAAATTGTTAACTGAACTCTAATCGTTGAGGAGCTAGAGCCCTCATTAAAAATCATTGTCAAAAACTCGAGAACCCTTTGTATGGGAGCTGAGAAGGGGTCTATGTATTTCTGATGTCCCCAAAAACAAACATTTTCCATTTACTCCTGTAAAGTTTCCTTGTAGATTCCTTATGGGAAGATAAAAGTATATGACACAGGGGAAGAGAGCATCAGTTGTCTAGCTGTTAATGGAATTGGAGAAACCATGCTGTTAGCTTGAGGTTTGAGATATCCAGATGAATCATGCCTGTTGGATGAGACAGGAGGTCTGGAACTGGATCCAGAATCCAAGGTTTGCAAAGTAGATGAGGCTAAAGGAAGGGGAACCAAATCTGTCAAGGCCAGTAAGGTGGAATAAAGATTAATAAATAATATAAAATATATAAATAAAATAAAAAATAAAGATTACTTTGTTCTTTAGCCGGGCAGCTTTGCAGAAAGTTTGGAATTAGGGGAGTTGGTGGGTAAGCACAGAGGAGACTGGTGGGTCAAGGGTGGAGTAGAGCAACCCTTTATGATTTCCTCAGTGGGGAGATCAGGGCAAAGAAGCTGCTGCAATTGTTGTTTAGGGGAGAAGCAAAACAGATTGCAACAAGGCTGGCCTCATTGACAGAAAATCATTTCTGTCATTTTCATGTTGAGACACCACTCGTGAGATAGTAGAATGGACATACTCAATTTGTCTGCTATCATATTGGATTTCCCCAGAATGTGCATTGCAATCAGAAAGTGGTTGGAAAAGAGCATCCATTGCCACACTCTGATGGTTCTCAACACAAGGAGCAAAACCTGGATCCCCTTGTTTGCTTTTATACTAGACTACTGACATGTCGGTTTGTATCGCAATTGTCTGAAAGGGAAAGAGACTTGAAAGGCATACAATACTAATTGCACCATTCTCATTTCCAGGACATTGATATGCATATGTTGGCCTCTTCAGGGGACCGTGTGCCTTGGACTGTCTTCCCCAGGAAGTGCCCTCCCACCCAATCTGGGAATTGTACATGGTCACTACAACCATGAGCGGAGATAAAAACAAAAGGGTGGCCTTGTATAACTTGATCTGATTGAATCTGCCACCAAAGGTATCTCTTGCATGCCTGAATAATTCTTATTTGAGTTGACATGCATTGATAAAGAATTGACCACTGTGTTGCCAATGTCCATCGAAGAATTTTCATATGAAATCTTACTAGAGGGATTAAAATTATGGCCGCTGACATTAACCTCAAAGCTTGAAGAATCAAATGGGCTGAAAATGTTGTATTGTGAATTATTTTTCTCACCTGGAATCTGATAGTCTGCACTCTTGAGAGAGGAAGAGAAGCTGTCAATGAAACTGTGTTGAAAACTGCTCCTATGAATTCCAATGCTTGAGATGGTTGTAACAGAGACTTGTTGTAATTCATAGTTTTCCTCAAAAGGGAGCAAGTTTGGAGTACCTGATCTCATGCTCTTATTAGTAGATGCCTGGTCAGGGAGGTAATGAACCAGTCATCTAAGTAGGGAAATACTCAGAATCCCTGCAGTCTCAAGTGAGCTTCTACCATTGTCATGCATTTGGTGAACACCCTGGGGCTGTGGTAAGGCCAAAGGGCAGTGCTCTAAACTGGTAGGGACTGGTACCCAGCTGGAAGTGTAAATACCTTCTGGATTTTCTGTTCATTTTTATGTGATAGTATGCATCCTGAAGGTCTATCTAGCACATCCAGCTGTTCTTGCCTAGAAAAGGCAGAATGGACTGAACTGTGACCATCCAAATCTTTGTGTGTCAAACTGTTTTGTTCAATTCACTGAGATACAGAATTGATCTCCAGTCCCCTGTTTTCTTTGGCATTAAAAAGAATCTGAAGTTCCGGATTCTATCTGGTCATGTGGGACCTACCGAATGACTCTTTTTCTAGCAGTTTTTGTACTTCTAGTGCTGCTGCTTTCCTCTGACTGGGTTGAACATCAGGAATTTTGCATACAGGTAGAGGTGGTAGGGAAAAGGGAATTATATAATCCTCTGCACTTGTGTATCTTTTTATATATCTAGCCAGGCTCTCTGGTGCAGGGATAAATGACACCCCCCCCCCCGACCGCCTCCAGAGGTGAACAATTTCAGGAGTGCTGGTAGGGTCTATTGGAGAAGGAATCTCTAGACCCCTGGTCCTGCAGGCCTCATATGCCATGTGGGTGTCATCGTCCATTTGAGTTTTCCCCTCTGCCCCTGGGGGAACTATCTCCACGTGCATCTTGTAAAGGACCCTGGGCCTTCTTGAACCACATTTTCAACCTCATCATTGATTCCTAGAGAAGGATCTTTGAAGAGTCAAAAAATGGACACCCACTGCAAAGAGGGTCTTTCTATCTTTTTCACATCTGGAGAGTGTGTCTAACTTTAGGGACAAACAGTGAACTACCATCAAAGGTTACACTGATAGATGAGGACCTGAAGGGCTCCACAAAACCAGACAAGTGCATCCAGGCATGCCTTCCTAATGGAAATGCCTGAATCCACTGCCCTTGAGGCACCTTCAGCTGTGTGCGAGATAAGCTTCATGGATGAATTAGAAATAGCCTGTAGGGTAGCCAGCTGAGAGGCCACAGAAGTCTGAGCCTTGGTAGTATCAGTCTCTGAAAGGGATTTTGACAGTTCCTTTATCAAATCCCTTTGCAGTCTCAAAGTGTGCCGCATAGTTCAGTGACCTAAGGGCAAAAGTCACTGAAGCATACACATGCTTCTCAAATCTGTCCAACACTCTAGACTCCCTGTTAGAAGGATGGGCAGAGGAACTTTGCTCAGCAAGTTCCTTCTTTGTGGCCAACGCCATGACCATAGTATCTATTGATACTTCCTTGCTCCAGTATTCCATACCTATTGAAGGAGCCAGGTTGTGATCTTGGGGAACCTTCCCCATCATCGAAATCAGCATCTTTGGCGACTCCTGAGAGGAGTCCAAGTGCCTCCTCTTGCACTTCCTCTTCCTAATGACTTACTTGGTGGGATGGTCCAGTGAAGTATCAGAAGAGATTGTAAGATCCTGCTGGGTAGCCTGGAAACTTTGAGCTGGCTGTCCCTGTGGCAAAAAATGATGTGGGTCAAGGCACAAACACACAGGATACAGAGGGAAGATCTGAGGGAGCAATCCATCCTGCCAGTGCAGACAACACACTCTTCACTACCTCAAAGGCAGAACTCTCTGGGGAAAAGGAAGCCAATGGAGCTGAGAAGACATGCTTCTGCTCTATCGGCTCCCACTGTCCCAAATGCAATCCACTTGAGGTGGAAGTCAGATCCGTGTTTGTCCAGTGCCGAAGCTCTGAGGGGAAGAGACTGTTCTGAAAGCCTCAGAGTTGACTCTAATGCCTCTGATCTGACAGGGACGATTCAGCTCTGAGAGTCATCTGGCTCCGAAGTCATCAGAGCCGGTACACTCAAGAGGTAGCTTCAGAGTCAAAAATGAGAAAATTCTTGGATCCGATGCAGATGAACACGGAAGGCTTGGATCCATGGACAACAAAACAATCGGTCAGATCAGAAAAGGAGCTGATATTAGCTGAGTGGCAGAAATACAGACTGCTTGACCTAAGGGGGTAGGAATCAGGAGAAGACTAAATGAATGAGCTCATAAGCAGGCAGGAGCACAGAGGCAGTAGATGACACATCCCCAAAAGCCTTGAGGAATACTGACTCCTCTTGGGAGGGGTCTTCAGAGGACAAACCCTTTTCTCTGCTTCATCAATTCAAGGATCTATCTGAAGGAGATGTCTTCCAGGGGGGACCTTGAGGGGCACTACTCTTTCCTCAAAGTCAGTATCTTCACTGAATGAGTCTTGAAAGGATTCTACATGCCTCCTTTTGCAATATTGCTTCCTGTGACTTTCTTCAGCAGGATGCTCTGGAGAAGGCTGAAACTTTGCATGGAGTTAGTCAAGCAGGGACCCTCAAGGCTAATTGGAGGTTTGCAGCCCCTGACAGAAGGAATGTGTGGAAGGCACTGTAGAATCCAGAGGGAGTCAGTATCATGCCAAGTTCATGTGTGGAACTTCCTCTCTATCTGGAAAGTGCTCTTTCAAAGGCTTTAAACAAACATCGAAGCAGAGATCAGTACAGAGGACAAGTTCCTAGGATCTGAAGATGCTAATAAAGGTCCATCCCTAGCCTCAACCAGACATTGGAGCTGAACAGTCTATGGCCAAAGAGCCTAAAGGTAGAGATGGCTCCAATAACCTCCAAGTTAAATAACCCCAGTACTTCAGCCCTGACCCCACCTCCATGCTCAGAAGCCCTTACTGATCTGACAGCATTAGAGATGAAACGTTAAAGGGAACTGTCCGACTTGAAACAGAAGCTGCTCATGACTCTGACAAGGTTCTCTCATAGGCATCATTTGACACTGGATCTGAAAGTCAGACTGGAGAAGGAGTAAACAAAAAAAGAGCTTACCAGACCAGACGCCAAGACCCCAGTGGGGGAGGTACCCAGAAGATCTCCCAGCTGAATCTCCATCCAAAGAAATTTTCTCATCATCCTACCAATGTTTGCTTCAGAAAGGCTTCTCAATGATCAAAAAGACCAGTATGAAGATGCCATGGAAGATGGTCCAGAGAAACGGTGAATCTGTCTTTCCTGAAGTATGAGAGAGTGGAGCCAAGGACTGGCTGGATCTGGGAAAAACAAGATAAGAATGGAGTTCAGATCCAAACTTGCTCATGCCCTGACACCAAATCCAAAAGCCTAGAGTTTTCCAGCACTAGACACAATAGGCGTGTCATATCCTGGGACTGCTTTCTAGGTCATTCTTTTTGTTTCTTTTTTCCCTTCTTTTCATTTTGTATCATTCTTTATTTTGTTATACTTGCTCTTAGCAAGGTTAACTTTTTCCAGCTTCTTAGCAGAGGAAGAAGCATACATGGAAGCCAAGGAAGTAGAGTCTCCTGGTTGGGGAGGGAGAAGACCCACGAGTACCAGGTTGTTCCTTCACTCAGCGAGAGCCCTGGGCTCCAAAGGAAGCACAGGACTCAGATCCCCAAACAGTAGACATATAGATCATGGGGGTCTTGCAGGGTGGAATCTTGTGCCTACAGGCACTACACTTCTTGAAGCCAGAGGCCTTGTCGGATATCCTGGAAGACAACACAGATAGACACACATGTGCACATAGGCAACCACATTGCACAAACAACAGTGCACTTACCTTACTCTAAGAAACATACAAAACCCAACAACACCAAGCTGCAACAATGCAACCTTAGAAGGAAAATACATATTTACTACTAAAAGATAGCAAATACATTAACTTTTTTAAGCTATGAGAAAAAGAGCAAGAATAGGACTCCAAAAATGTAGCAACAATAGTAAGGGCACAAATGTACCTAGAAATACTAATAACAGAACCCCAATACATGTATTTTAAGAAATATCCATTAAAAAAAATAAACACAACTGAAATGATCATGGATCCCTCCTGGAATCTGCCTGGAACATACAGGTGGCAAATGAGATCTGAGGTATTGTAGAGACAAGAGGGAATTATGGGTAGGGAATGAGCCTGAGGCCTACATCCAGGAGACTGAAAAAATATGCAGTGGTTGAGTCTGATGGGATCTGATAACCCCAAATGGAAAAAAAAAATACCATCAAACCTATGGCTCTGCAAAAAATGGTCAAAAAAGACTGGTTGTTTCTTGACTGTGTTAAAGTGGTGGCGAAACTCTAATCCATAAACCCACTTTGACATTAATGTTTATAATGACACTGAAAGGACTGAAGTTTAAGAAAGACAGTTTTTATTCTTATACTTGAATAAAAAACTTAATTAGGTAAACTGCATGCTCTATGGTAAAGCAACTCTGTATAGTATGATCTTAGAGGTATTTTAAATGTGAACTGCAGGAGTTTTACCAGTGATTGTTGCATATGCTAGTGATACTAAACTAAGAAAAGTACTTTTTCATTAAATGCAATGTAACCAGGTTTACAATGAAAAAGAAATGAGAGGAGTACATTAATATTAATATTAAGAGAATGTAGTGATCTTAGGCTGCTTGGGGGGGTATAACACTGTACTGATTATATTATGATTAGAATAAAAGATAATTCCTCTGATTTTACTGAGGTGGATTATTGAGACTAATATCCTTAGTTTAACCTACGGACATTATTTTAAACAAATTAGGCTTGGAAAACTACAAATGATGAAAAATATGAAAAAGCAGAGTTGTGCAAGTAAAACAAAAAGTTATGTACTCACCATTATAACAGACCTGTATTTGTTTCAGTCCTTTCTGCAATAGCTAGGTCTTAGATCTAACCTCAGATCTGGCCAAGGCACTTCCAGGATTTGAAGCTGGTGTTCAGGCTCCTCTCCCTATCCATAAACCCTATAAATAGAATGAGCTACCTTAGAACAAGTTTTCTTGTCCAAAAAGGGCAATGTAAATTATAAAATATATCTGCTCACTACTTAAAGGAGCAGGTGACTTAAATAGTGGTATCCTGTATAAGAAAAGAGAGGCAAGAAAGGGACAATACCTTCAGGAGCTACAGCTAGGTCAGTTAGCTCCATTTCAGAATGGAATTATACTGTTAAAAACCACACTGCCGCAAAGACAAAATAAGAAGGGGTAAGCTGAGGAAAGGATGGAAACAGATAACACAGATCAATTGTTATGGTGAGCACAAAACTTTCATGTCTGATGTTGAATTTTCCATCCATTCCTCAACAAATGGGACAGAATACCCAACTACCTTTATACCTGGGAGGCCTCATAGAGAGATATTCCAGAGAACAGCTGAACCAAAAGAGGCCCTAGATCTGGATTGCATATTCAGTTTGCAAGAGAGCTGAGGATATGAACCTTGGACCAGGTAGATGCAGCACATATGTCATCAACTGGAATGCTGAATAAAAAGTCGGTAAACAAACCCATAGACCTGATAGAATGTGCTTATGAATTAGAAGGGAAAGGAATTCCCTTTTTTGGTAAATAAATGAAATACACAGAGTCAACCACTGAGAAAGAGTGACTTTGGACACAGCTTTTCCTAATTTAGCATTGGAGAAGGGCACAGATAACTGGTGAGATTTTTCTGAAGGGCTTAGTGTGGTGTAGATAAAAACAGCTAGTGATTAACATCAAGGAAATGCCCTTGTTTGAGAAACTTGGGAAGAATACTGGATTGATTAATGGATGATTCCAAGGCCACCTTGGAAAGGAAAGAGGGATTAGTTGTCAGAGTCACTCTGTCCTTATGAAAATTGAAGTATGGAGGCTTTGAAAATAATGCATACAGTTCAGAAATTCTCTTGGCAGAAATAATAGCCTCCACAAATAAGGTCTTCCAGGGAAAAAACTTGATCCACTTTTGCAGGAGGTTCAAAGGGAGGGCCGGTCAGGGCCTGAAAAAGAATGGCAATATCCCATGGAAGGACTGGATCTGTAAGTGAAGGCCAAAGTAAGAAAACACCTCAGAGAAAGGCCTTGAACAATCCTAAGGGAAGATGTGGGTATATGATTTTCTCCTATGTGAAACAAGGAAATTGCAGCTAACTGAACTTTAATAGTAGAATAGCGAGCAATACTTTGAAAAAGATGGGCGAGGAAGTCCAAAATAAATGGAAGGGGAACTGAAAAAAAGATCAATATTTCTTTACAGCCCAAACAGAAAACCTTTTCCATTTACTTCTATAAACCTTACTTTGGAAGGTTTCTGAAAGGATGATGAAATGAGTGCAACTGGATATGACAACATGGACTGTCGAACCATCAATGGAATTGGAGAAACCACACGGTTAGCTTGAGGGATTGAATGTTTAGGTGAGGCAGCCTCGATGGGTGAGAAAGTGAATTTTGGTCCAAGCCCAGAACCCAAGGTGGGTAAATTAGATGAGGCCAGAGGAAGGGAAAACCCACCTGTTGAGGCCAATAAGGGAGCTATCAGGATTACCCTGACCATCACAGATGCTTTCTGTAAGAGTTTTGGAATCATTGGTGTCAGAGGAAAAGCGTAAAGGAGACCCAGGGGGCCAAGGATGTGTCTGAGTGTCCCGAGGTGACTCCCTTTTCAGGGGATTAGAATGAAAGAACTTGCTACATTTGATGCTGTGGGGAGAGCAAAGAGATCATAATAAGGTTGGCTCCAATGGCTGAAATTCCACTGCATTACTGATGAGTTGAGGGAACTTCTCATGATGGAGCAGAATAGATCTACTCAACTTGTCTGCTAGTATGCTGGATTTCTCCAGGATATATGCTGCAATTAGAAAGAAGTGACAAGATATCACCCATTGTCACACTCCTCACTCATAGCTTTTTGACACAGAGGATAAGACTGCTTCGTCCCTATTGGTTAATGAACCAGAGGACTGCCATGTTGTCTGTCTGTATAGAAATCACATTAAAAGTGGTGAGTCTCCTAAAAAGCCTGTAATGCTAGAAGGACTGCTATCGACTCCAAAATGTTTACGTGAAGACTGGCCTCTGCCTTAGACCACATTCCTTGGACTGTCTCCCAGCAAATGCTCCCCACACCCCACCTCACTGGAAACATCTGTGGTCAATGTGGCTTGGGGAAGTGACAAAATGAATGGATGGGGAAGAGATGAGATTCTTGAAGGCAGAATCTTCACTACCTGAGATTGTGTGCCTAAAGTTGCTCAGAAGAATTCCAAAGACTGAACTGGTTATAATCTAGACTTTAAATCTCATGGTAATTCCTATGTTCATACAGAGTTGAAGCAAGGAGTCCCTGGCTTGAATGAGCAGATTTCTGGTAGGAGCAGTGATGAACCAAATCATCCAGGTATAGGAAAAATCGGAAACCCTGCATCCATAAATAAGCTACCACTACCATACACTTGAACACCAGGAGGGGTGTTGTGAGTCCAAAGGGCAGTGCTTCAAAATAGAAATTACTGGCTCCTAGCTAGAAGGATAGATACTTTCTTGAGCACCTGTCCATCTTTGCATGGTAGTATGCACCCTGAAGTTCTATCCAGCACAAACAATCGCCGCTCCTTAGTAATGGAAGAATGGACTGAACCCATTACCATCTGGAATTTTGTTTTATAAATTTGTTTAGTTGAATTAGGACCAAAATTGGCCTTGGGTCCCAGTTTTTTCTTTGGTATTAAAAGGAATCTTTTTTTCCCAATAAACATCTTTATTAAATTATTATGTATGACATAGGCAATCTTACATTTATATCAATGATAAACTAACATTGACACCACTTTAGTTGCAAAAAATATGCATCACAGACCCCATTGAAACAACTGTAGTTGCAAACATTATACATCACTTATAATCTATCTAGTCATTGTTAGTTAAGCATTATATATGTCTCATTCAAATCCTGCCTGTTAAACCTCATTCCTTCACTGCATATATTTTCCCACAATTCCCATTTTTTTCTATGTAGTTTGCTCCTTCCCTTTTCTAAAAATCCAAATTCCAGTTTTATCTCTGTTACTATATTCACTACTTCTAGTAAAGTTGCTCTAGACTTTGATTTCCATTTTCTAGTAAGTGATTTTTGGCAGCCACCATAAGCCTCAGCAAGGCTTTACTGTGTCTAGGTAATTCGGATTTTGTATCATGATTCAAAAAAAAATCAACTCCCAAGTCAATCCAATCCACTTAACCAGCATCTCCGACAGAGAGGTTCACAGGGAATCCCCTAAAGTATGCCAGGTCATTACTCTCCCAAAAAATGTTCCCAGCCACCTCTTTCTTGCCCATCACACATCCAACATTTGCTATCCACTTGAGGAAAAATCCTTTGGAGTCTACTTGGGATATAAAAATACTTATGTAAACACTTCCAGACAAAGATCCTAAATCTTCTACACTTTGTTGCATATTTGGGAGATGTACATATATCCCCCATTGTCTCTGTGAATTGCTTATACAGTCTCTCTTCCCAATCTTTTCTAAGCTCCTCTGATTCTCATAATTATCATGCAATATTTTATATATTATACTAATTATTATTTTTTTAATGGCAGCTTCTGTTCTAGATTCTATTAAAAACTCAGGGCTGGTCCTTCATTTAGGACACCCCCCCCCCCATTTCTTTCTCTTTGCCTATACACTGGTATCAATCCTTGATATGGAAGGGAATCTCTAACCTGCAGTCCAAATAAATTCTTAGCTTCTTCCCATTATTTTACCTTTCCCTTTCTAGTTATTTGCTCCAAATACCTTGGTTCCTTTGCCAGTTTTCTCCAATAAATTCCAGCCCCCTCTTGCCAATCATCTGTATACCTAACCACAGAAAAACCTATCATCAGAATCTCTTTTCTCCATTCTCATGCTGGTTTAGTTCTTAGAATACTCCCTGTTATTTTATGAATAGAATACTCTTGTATGATTTTTTGTTCTCCTTAAGAGTCTGCATCCAAAATTCCAATCTCTCCTTATTTCTTGAGCTTTCCCCCTGTATCATCATCATTCCTTTCCACTTTGAATTATAATTTTCTGCTTGTGCTATGTACAAGAGCCTTAACTGTGTTGCTCTAAACTACCCCCTCAAACTGGGCAATGCCAGTCCTCCTTGTTCTATTGGAAGAATCAGCTTATTCCACTTGACCCTTCCCAGATAAAATTCTCCAAGTCTTTTTTAATTGCTATGCATAGTTCTCCTCTAGTTGATAAAAAATGCATAATGTGTGTATAAAACTAAAGGGACTAAAACATTTTAATTGCTTGCATCTTAGTATCCATATCCATATAATAAAGCTTCCAGTTTCTCAATTTTTGTATTCCCTTCTGTTTAGTCTCTTCCCACATATCCTTAGCTGCTACAACAGAGTAATTTCTAATCCAAACTCCTAAATACTTAAATTTATCATGTTCTCATAAATATGGATATTGTTGGACCAATTCTTGTGTGGGTACATAATTTACCGCCTTTGTTTTAGCTTCATTCATTTTGTATCCTGAGAAGATTTGAAATGTTCTTAAAATGTTCTACAACACTGTAATATCCCTTTCTGGTTTTGTCATGTATAAAATAACATCATCTGCAAACAGAAAGATTTTCCTGACTACCATACCAATTATATCCTTGAATTTCTGAGTCCTTTATTTTCTTTGCCAATGTTTCTAAATATAATGTAAGCAACAAAGGGGAAAGAGGACAACCCTGCCCGGTTCCTCTACTCAAGCAGAAGTTATCAGAGAGGACCTCACCCAATTTAATTTTTGCCTCTGATCCCTCATATATATTCCTAATCAACCTTTTAATTGTATCAGGGAAAGCAGATGCTTCCATTGCCCTAGAACTAAAAATAATCTTGAGTAAATTCTGCATCATTTCTGATCTGGCAGGTGCTCTTGGATCACTCTATTTCTTAGTAGCTTCTCTGTTTCTGAAGCTGCAGCTGCTTCCCTTTGTGAGGGTGGAACATCGGGAATTCTTCTCTGAAGTGATGGGGGAGTATGGAAAGTTATGGCATAGTCTCTGGGTACTGTCCTCTGCACCCTTGAGTGATGAGCACCCAGGTTGCTGGGTGTAGAAATAAGTGCCCCTCAACTACCTCCAGAGTACAACTCAGCAAGCATTCAGGAGTGCTGGAAAGGATTTTCTGAGAAAGACCCCTCAAGTCTTGGTTTTGGGGACCACCTCTGCCTCTTGGACAACAGCCATTATAAAGAGTTTCTCCCTCTGCCTTGGGGAGCTCCGTTTCCAGAAGTGTCCGATAAATCCCTGGGACTTAAAAAAACACATTGTCTTACCTCTCTTCTGATTTCTGGAGAAGGTCCAATGAGGTGTTGAGAATTTTTCCCTAAAGCAGAAAAGAATTTATCATCCTTTTCAGTTCTGCAGAGAGTTCCTTTGACTCTAGGACCAAACAAGGTTAATCCATCATAAGGAGCATTGATGAAGGATGTCTTGAAATGTTCCGCAAAATCACAAAGCCCCATCCAGGGGTGCCTCCTCATAGAAATGCCTGTACCAGCTGCTCTAGATGTACCCTCTGTAGCATTAGAGATACAGCACACAGAGGCATTGCACAGGGATTGGAGGGAAGCCAATTGTGAATCAATAGCCTTTGTTTGATCTGCAGACAGGGTCCATGGAAGGGATTTGGTGATCTCCTAGGTAAAAATCTCTCTGAAAGCAGGTGACGTGCCAGATAATTCAATGTTCTCACTGAAAAAGATGAGGTGTATACACGCATCGAATTTATCAAATGCATGCAGCTCCATGTTAGGTGGACGGACAGAGAAGCTCTTCTTTGCCAGCTCCTTCTTAGTTGCTGCCACCACTAACATGTAATCTACAGAAGGACCCTTGTTCCAATGGAGCCTATCTTTAGTAGCTACTAAAAATTTATCAGGCTTATAAAGGATAGGTTCATCCATTCCTAATTCTTTCCATGCCTGCAATGAGATTATATCAATCATCTAGTTGGTGTGGGGAACCACCCAAGCAGTTATTGGGCCAAAACCAAACACTTCTAAGAATACTGATTCCTCTAAGGAAAGGTCTTGGGAGGACCAACAACCTCTTGGTCTAAGTAGTTCCAGAATCAACCTGAATAAAACATCCTCAATGGGCGGATTTAGAGAAACCTTTCCCATCATCGAAATTAGTGTCAGAGGTAGGAAATTCCTCAGAGGAATCCAGTGCCTCCTCTTGCACTTATATTTCCAGTGGGCATCTGCTGTGGGAGATTCAGGAGAAGACTCAGAAACCGAAATAGATTCTCTATGCAGAAAAGGCTCAAAGCTTCCTGAAACTGGCTGCCCTGATAGGACATAAAGAGCAGGCTTTGTATCCTGGGAGATCCTATAGGGATTGGTAGGATCCAATTCAGAAAGGACAGCTCTCTCTCTGGGCTGGGATAGAACTCTCTCAAAAGCCTTGAATGCAGAACTCAAGATGGATCTGAGGAGTCCCACCTCTGGAGCCAAAACTCCTAAAGATGGCTCAAATCTGGAAGCCATCTGACCCTGGTCCAAGGCTGATGCCTGAGCCGAACTATCTAGACCCAATGCTCTTAACAGGACAAAGGGAACTTAAGACTTCAGATCCAATCCCTTCCTATCAGAGTTGGCACAGACACTCTGGCTCTGAGACTCCAACAGCTATGAGCATGCTGAAGCAAACAAACAACTCATCTCAGTCTAGGTGGAATGTAACCTGAGCTCTGATGCAGGCATACCTTGGGTTAAAGACAGATCCAAGAGCTCCGATCCAAGAGGATGGATCTGAGAAGGAGCTATTAAAGACCTAGAGGGAGACTCATGTCTCCAGGATCTGACTGTGGTCTGTGCTGGGAGTATACCTAACTAGACCAGAAGCCAAAGGAAATGCCTCATCATCCTGGCCACAACGTCTTCTGTAAGGCTCTGACTGGACCTAACTGACCATAAGGAAGAAGGGGAGGAAGGAGGCCTGAATGGATATCTTGGGCTATCCTCTTATCAGAGATGGGAGCCTAGGAGTCATAGGCTCCAGAAAAAAAACTGGGTGGTGTAGCAAATCTAGTGATTATTGGATCCAAAAACAGTTCTGGCTCAGAAATTTTATGGATCTTTGTTGGTGGGGGCAAGAGCCAATCAAGGCATCAGTTCCAGATACCTTTTTTTGGATGACTTTGGCTTGTCTTTTTCTGTCTCCTTATGTCTTTTGTTTTTATCAGCCTTTTTAAGAGGGAGAAAAAGGAGGAGGAGTAGCTGCCACTGAATTAACTAACACTGAAGAAAGCTCTCCTCCTGAAGTTGGGCTGTAGGAGATCCTTCTAAATAAACTTAATTCTCTTCTCAATTAAAGTTCTGTATCTGAAGACTTCACAAATGGAGCAAGCTACCTCTAAGTCAGAAGGCCCCAGACAGTAGATGCACTTCTTATGTGCATCAGAATTAGGAAACTTACGAGGTCAAACAAACATTTTACAGACTGGTGGATTTTCTGACATTTTCATAGAGAAAATGCTGTAAAAGAAAGAAGATTAAAGGACTTAGAAAAATATTATATAAAGAAAAAGATTTTTTTAAATTTTTATCCAAAGAAAGATGCATACTGCTACACTAGGTGGAATTTAGTAAGAAGAAAAAATGGACAGGGAAAAAGATCTATATGCATATATAGATATAAGTGAAAAAATAAGTGAATGGAGTTATTTACCTAAAGGTAAACTTCAAATATTTTCCACAAAACTCTCCTGAGCACCAAAATCCATTGTAGCTCCTCAAGCTGCAAATGAGGTCTGAGGTGGCTCATTCTACTCACAGGTATTGTGAGCACGGGGAAGAGCCTGAGTAATGGAGCCAAACCTTGGAAGTGGCCATGGCTGGATATGAGGTTGGATCACAGACCCATCCATTGAGGAATGGACGGAAGAGAGAACATCAGATCTTACCATAACAGTAGATGTTAGACCGAATACTGCTGCTGTAATCTTAGCTATATGGGTTATAAATTATGTATGACATAGCAATCATACATTTATATAAATGAAAACAAATTATATTGACATAATTTTAGCTGCAAACATTATAAATCACTTATAATCTATCCAGTCATTTAAACATTACACAGCTCATTCAAATCTTGCCTTCTTTTAAACCTCGTTACTCCTCTGCATGTATTGCTCCCACAATTCACATTTTTCCTATGTAAATTGCTCCTACCTTTTTCTAATGACCCCAATTCCAGTTGTTTTACCTCTGTTACTATATTCACTACTACTACTAAAGTTGTTTTAGACTTTGATGTCCATTTTCTAGTAATTGCGTTTGACAGCCACCATAATTAGACTCAGCAAGCCTTATTATGTCTAAGCAATTCTAATTCTATATCATAGCTCAAAAAAATAATTTCCTTAGTTGCACCAGTATCTCTGCCAGAACAATCTTCAGAGAATCTTTAAAGTCTGCCATCTAACTACAATCCCAGAAAACATGTTCCCATTTCACCTCTTTCTTCTACAGCATACCTCCAGCATTTGCTGTCGACCTGAGGAAAAATTCTTTAGAGTCTACTTGGTGTATAAAAAATACCTATGTAAACACTTCCAAGCAAAGATCCTAAATATTCCATACTTTGTTGCATACTTGGGAGATATACATATATCCCCCATTGTTTCTTTGTGAATTCCTTATCCAATCTCTCTTTCCAATCCTTTCTATCCTCTGATTGGTTCTTATAGTCGCCATGTAATATTTTGTATACTATACTAATTATTCCTTTTTATGGGCAGCTTCTATTCTAGATTCTGCTAAACGCTCTACCAGTGCTGGTCTTTCACTTAGGATCCCCTACTTCTTTCTCTTTGCCTTCCCTATCAAGGACTGATATCAGAGTATAGGCTATTTCTATCCTGCAGTCCAAATAAATTCCTGTCATCCTCCCTTTCTATTACCTTTCCCTCTCTAATTATTTGCTCCCAGTACCTTGGTTCTTTTACCAGTTTTCCCCAGTAAATTGCAGCCCCCCCCCCTTGCATATAGTCTGTATCCCTAATTGCAGTCATCTCTATTGGCAGAATCTTCTTTCTTTCTTCCTTCCTGTGTTGGCTTGGTTCTTATAATACCTTATGCTAATTTATAAATATTATATTATGCATGGCTATTGTTATTCTCCTTAAGGATCTGCATCCAAAATCCCAGTCTCTCCTTTTTCTTCAGCTTCCCTGCTGTTTCATCATCATCCCTTTCCACTTTGAATTATAGGTTTCTGCTTGTGCTATGTTAAGGAGCCTTAACTGTGTAGCTCTGAAATATCCCTTCAAGTTGGGTAATCCTAAACAGCCTTGTCCAATTGAAAGAATCAGTTTATCCCACTTGACTCTTGTAATCTTCCCCTTCCAGATCAAATCCTTCAACTCTATTAATTGCTATCCACAACTTCTCCTCAGGTTGATAAAAATACACCTGACCTGTGTATAACACTAAAGGGACTAAAACATTTTAACTGCTTTTTTCTTGCTATCCATATAACAGAGCTTCCAATTTCTAAGTTTTTGTATTATATTTTTAGTCTCTTCCCACATATCCTTAGCTGCCACACCAGAATCCTTTTTACTCCATACTCCTAAGTACTTCATTTTATCATGCCCACATACATATGGATATTGCTCAACCAATTCATGTGTGGGTACATAATCTACAGCCATTGCCTTTGTTTTAGCTTCATTAATTTTGTATCTTGAAAAGATCTGAAACTGCCTCAAAATGTTCCACAGCACTGTAATGTCCTTTTCTGGTTTTATCAGGTATAAAATAATATATTCTGCAAATAGAGCATCTTACTCTGTCAGATACTTTCTCTGCATCAAGACCCAACAACAACAGCAGCATTTTCTTACATTCTGCTTTCCTCTGGATCATCATTGTTGTCAAATGTTTGCCTCCCCACCACAATACCACATTGATCCATAACAATCAATTTTGGAAACACCTTTGCCATCCTTTTAGCTAGTGTGGACATTAACACTTTATAATCATGGTTTAAATGAAATGGGTATATATATATATATATATATATATATATATATATATATATAGCGGGATCTTTACCATCTTTGGGTAATACAATCACACAGCTTTCTTCCAAGATGTTAATGTTCCCCACCCTTTAAAATACTGTTAAACAAAATTTTTCTTTCTTCCCTCCTAACTTTCAAACGTCCACAGGAATAGCATCTGGAGACTTTCCTACAGATTGATTATACATCAACATTTTTATGTCATCTTCTCCAATCTTCAATATTAGTTGTTGACCTTCCTCTATCTCTAACCTTGGCATAATTAAGTCTTCCATAAATATTTCCATTTATGCTCTTTCTTGATTTCCACATTCCTTTGCTTTATACAAATTTTCATAAAACTTCTGGAATACTTCTGAATACCTCTATAGGATCTCTGGTTATTTTTCTTGTTATAGGCTACCTACGTTTGGCAACAACCCTTTCTACTTTCTGTTGCTTAAGTCCTTATGCCAAAAGATTTTGTGCTCTGGAGTTATCAAAAATAGTTTCTTAACAGCAATAATTCTAAACTCGTCTATATTATCCAAATACTTTTTCTCTTTAGCACTGTGCAGCTGCCCCTCTTTCTTGCTCTGTGAGATTCCTCTTGTTCTGCAATAATTAAACATGTATCAGCTCCTCTAAATAATTCCTTTTACTTCTTAATCATCTCTTTTTTACTTCTACCCTAATTTTAAACTCCATTGTCATTTTCTCCCACATATTACCTATCACTTAGTAAACTTCTACCTTCTGAAATAATTCTCAGATAATTTCCATTACCCATTCCTTAAATTCCTTTCTTTTTAATGGGTAGGAGGGGAAAGTGCTAATGTCTTGTTTTTACTTCTTTAACCTGCATTTTTACCTTAGTTTTTATCATTGCATGATCTGCAACAATTACTGAATGGGTGTCCAAGCTTGAGAAATATGTACATTTTGTCAAAGCTTTTGCTACTTAAGTCATGTCCTCCATGCCAGATATTTTCATACATCTCTTAAGAAATCTATTGTCTTTTGTCATATTTTTCCTTGAATCATCCTGATACATCTTCACTATTGCAAATCAAGTTCTATTCTGCAACTGTAAGTAATATTCCCTGCTGAAAGATGATTATTCTAGCAAAATTAAGTTCCATAACAGCAGTTTTGGTGGAATATAAATATATGCCAGTGTAATCTTCATCCCTTGCCAATAGCCCCTTACTACCACAAATCTACCATTATTGTCTTTTATTTACTGTTCTATCACTACTGGCACCCCATCTACCAACCAGTATTACTCCATTTCTTTTTCTTTGTCCCTGATGTTCTTCTTAAAATCCACCCTGAAATCCTTTTTTGTCAAATTCACATGCTTGTTTCTTTCCAATGTGTTTCCTACAGCATTGCTATTTGCACAATGAATTTCTTAATATAATTCAGTATTATTCCCTTTTTTGTCTATACGTGTAAGGCCATTTACATTCCAAGGTAATATGGATAGTGTATCGGTTATGATAAAAAGCTATTGTTCCTAACTAATACACATGTGTAAGAGAGACCTCTCACTAAGTGATCTAATATTTTCATCATGGGAATCCCTCAAGATATTGTGGTCTCTGGTCACAGTTAGTCCCTCTAACCTCTTGAATACTTATTCTTACCTGTCACATAACCTGTCCTATTGAGCTCACAAAAAAAATGCTGAAATGGTTTCTTATGTGTATGCAGAAATGTAAAATATATTCTTATATGTCTATTTGTATGTCTTAATGGTATGCTTAGGTATTTGATTATATGTATTTGTACAATTCAGTCAATCTCTTATGTACTATTGTGTTAAATTGGAGCTTTTCGCCCCGGGCCTCCGCTGAAAATGGACCTGTGTCCAGTCAGACTTTCTCGGTTATCAAATGTAAAATAAAATAAAAAATGTTGAAAGGTAAATTAAAAATGCTGGTTACTGCCACAGCACGCTTGCTTATAAAAAAGATAAGTAAATGGATAAATAACTCAAGCAAGCATTGACAGAGTGAGAAATAACCTTCTATGTGTAAAAAATCCAAGTAATCCGGTCTTCTGAGACAAATAATTCAGTTTATTACACAGATAAACCACGATAAGCGCTTTCACTAACTAGTAGCTTCTTCAGATCACAAACAGGAAGCACAGGAACCATGTGCTTTAAATATCTGCATGTTAATTAATCAACCAACTTTTAAAGCAGAAGCGCCATAAAACCTAAAAACTAAATATATAAACATAAAATCATCTCAAGATGCAACAGAAATAAACAATGGTGTATGCATATTACTTTTAAAAAATTTAAATAACTTCATTCCATAAGAAACAATAAAAATTGAAGTAAATATAAGAACATGTTGTGAGCAGCATACTATCAAGTACAAAAGTGTATACAGCCTAATACATAACTGCATGTGATAGTCATATTATTAATAATACGAGGCAACTTAGAAACTATACATAGTAGATGCCATCAAAAACATGAAACCATATACAAGTCGAAGGAACTATTATCAACCAAAGTGATACTTGGTATAATAAGGTCAGTGCATAAACAAAGATGTATATCTGCATATGTATAAAAATGTGTATATAAATGTAGTGTCTTAATAAATATACGTATCTAAATATAAAAGAATGAATGAATGTGTACAAAAATATAAATAAATAAATAAATAAGTTAATAAGTTATTGTCTAAAAATGAAGCTAAAACCATTAACATTAACAGTATTACAATATAAAATGAATAAATTACCCAAGAATGTGATATATGTATGTGTATGTATATGTATGGGAACAAATATCAGAGCACATTGAATTCTTAAAAATTTCAGAACTTAGTGTGCCTACGTTTCTTTAGGTGTGGTCTGATAGATGCCCTCTCATTTAAACCATGACCTTTATCAGCTCTCAGCAAAATAATCCACCTACTTTCTCTATCTTCGGTATGATTCATGATGTCACCTCCTCTTACATTAACATTCATTTTCTCCAGCACCCTAAACATGAACTTGTGTTCAGGACTTGTTTGTGTCACATGCTTGGCCAATGCATTCTGCAGATTACCTTTCTTTATATTATAACAGTGTTCCCTTATTCTGTCTCTTAATACCCTATTCGTTTTACCAACATAGAAACATGAACACAGTTCACATACAGCAAGGTATATGACATCAGGTGTCATACAGTTGGCATTGGCTCGGGTATATATTTCCCTCTGTGTATCTGGATGTATAAATACTATGCTAGAATCTATTGAGGAGCAAAAGTTGCATTGTCCACAAGGTGTGGTTCCATAACTAAGACTCGGGTGCGTATTCTTGTTTGGTGGATAACAAAGCAATCTTTTAAGATTCTTCTTATTCCTATAGGTAAAGGACGGAGAATCACCTACAATGTTTGTCAATATGACATCAGTTTGTAGTATGTTCCAATTTTTGGAGATGATCTCTAATTTGTTTATTATCTGCTGTATATGAAGTCAGAAACCTAACTTTTGCATTTGTGACTTCTTTGACATCATTCATTACTATAGGCTTGGGCCCAAAATATGGGGTACCTGATGTCGAACGTAAACTTAGAGCATTATCAAATTGTAAATCTACCTCTGTAGAATTATAACCTCTCTCAGCAAACTTCTCTCCCAAGTCATATAAGTCTGCCATAAAGCCTTTGTCATTGGAATTCAACCTAGACATTCGTAGGGTCTGTCCTTTGACTATGTTACTGAAAACATACTGAGGATGCATACTAGTTCTGAATAGTAGAGTGTTCCTATAACAGGGTTTCCTAAAAATCCCAGTGTTAAACATTCCACATTCGAGTTTTTCGACATATAAATCTAAAAATTCAATTTTCAATAATGAATATTTCATTGTAAATTTCAAACATGGTGTAATGTTATTCAAAACCATATTGAAACTAAGCAATTCTTCTATATTACCATCCCATAGAATAAACACGTCATCCACAAAACGTCTATAAAATCTTACATATTTCTTAAACATGTATTCTTTGAATAATAACTGTTCTTCCCAGTAAGCTAGGAACATATTGGCGTAGCTGTTGGCACAAGGAGTGCCCATAGCTACGGCCTAATTGCTGATAAATATTATCAGTAAACATAAACACATTATTTTCCAGCACTAGCTCAAGGAAATGTACCAACAAGTCAATTAAAACATTGCCATAGGTACTATGTTCTGTAAGATATTTACTAACATAAGTTAGACCAAGATCATTAGGGATGACTGTAAACAATGATTGTATATCAAAAGTTACTAAAATCAGATTTTGGATAGTATCCATTTGATTATTAATATAGTACAAATCTGTTAAAACTGTTTAGAATCACGCAATACAAATTCATTATTGTTTAAAATACACCTTAAATGTTTCTCAATAAAACTAACAAGTGCTCCGTAACCCATCCTTGCCCTGAGACTATTGGTCTCATGGGTGGCTTGGTAATGCTTTTGTGTATTTTGGGTATTCCATGTATAACTGGGATGGTAGGCATCTTAATATATAAATAATTGAACTCATTTCTATTTATTAAATTACTTCTATAAATATCTGTTAAAATATCATGTACATATGCACACATTTCATGGACCTTAGTAAAATCAATTCTTGTATAAAACACATCACTTAACATATTATACATTTCATTCTGATAATCTATGGTATCAAGTACCACTATGCCAGAGCCTTTATCTGCTGGCCTAATTGTTATATTTAAATCATTTCTTAAGTTATGAAGGCTCTTTCTTTCGTGGTATGACAGATTATTATTAAACATAAAATTAGAATTGTTCAGTCTCTTTTATGAAAATACTTATAAATCTCATCTTCTGTAGTGCGTAAATATGCTTCAATTAATGGATGATTTACTGGTGTATAGTCACTCAGATTCTTAAACACAAATTTACCATTGCCAGTAGTTAATTCACTATCAATCTTATTAATAGAAGTATCATTATAAATGTACTTGAGCATAACATTTCTGCAAAACATTCTAACATCTATGATGGTTTCATCTAGCATACTATTGCTATGAGGAATGAAACTTAGTCCTTTGACTAATAAATTAATGTCATGCTGTGACAGCGGAACACTGGACAAATTAAAAACTAAATTTTGTTGTGATTTGTCCACATTTTCTTTAGCGTTGTATTGGTGAGTGGCTCCCCTGAAAATTTCCTTTTTTGCCGCCCTCGACTGTTCGAGCGTGTTCTGCTTAAGTTCTTCTCCTGGCGTATTGCTAAAGAGAAGGAAAGATTTAAAGCTGCTCCTTTTTTAAATTCATTTGTTTTAGATCTAACAACCTGCTCTTGATCATTCAGCAGTCTATTCTTAACAACATTCACAGTAGGATATAAATTTACATTTTCATTCATACTGTTATGCGTTATATGTATAACATCTATAGAGTCATTGCTAGTTGCTATTTCCTCATTACTAGCAGCTAAGTTAGTAGAAGGACAAATATCAGCAGATATAGTATCAGAGTCAACATATTCATTAGCAATGGTTGGGGCCTCTCCTGCAATTTCTGGCACATTAGAAACAGCTGCAGGAGATGAGACCACTTTACCAGTGCTCTGTAGAGTCTTATGCTGTTGAAGAGGTAAGCTGCCTTGCTTGATAACAGATGCAGGCATACTTTCTGGGACACGCCTTTCCCAGACAAAAACTTGCCCTGTTTTAAAATCCTGTATGTCCCTTGAAACTTTACTTTGTTTCTGCTGAAATAGTTTACGCTCATAGGCAGATACACAGTCAAGTATATTGTCAAATAAATCATGTATAGCCAACTCTCTATAGTCTTTAAATAACTGTTGCTGTAAATCATTGATTTTACTTGTTAGAGCTTGTTCTTCAGGTTTGAAGAAATTAATCAACAGTTGTAAATATTTGCGGCTAGTCTCAATATTTATCTGCTGCCACAATGACAGCAATTCTGGGTATTCATTGCCTTGACTAGGCATAGAGAACACCCTGAGCCCACGTGGTATAATGGCATTATCTAAACAAAATTGAAAATGCTGCCTTTGCATTTGTAAACGTTTCAGTTTATAAAAGTGTTTCTCTATGTCATTAAGTATTAAATTAGCTTTCTGAAAATCCACATCACGCTCACCCATATTAGCTGGTAGCTGTTCAGTTGTTAGCGACCACAATGTAGTAAGAGTCCCATCAAGATGCTGTTTAAACTTGGCTTCCATCGCTGCCTTGCCCCGGTGTTCACTTCTGGGCTTATAGGGAAGCTCAATATCCGCCATGGCTTTAGTAGAATATCCAGTAGCTAGAAACTCACTCGTAGTCACGTAACCAACGTAAAAAATGTAGAAACAGCGTTGAAAGGTAAATTAAAATGCTGGTTACTGCCACAGCACGCTTGCTTATAAAAAAGATAAGTAAATGGATAAATAACTCAAGCAAGCATTGACAGAGTGAGAAATAACCTTCTATGTGTAAAAAATCCAAGTAATCCGGTCTTCTGAGACAAATAATTCAGTTTATTACACAGATAAACCACGATAAGCGCTTTCACTAACTAGTAGCTTCTTCAGATCACAAACAGGAAGCACAGGAACCATGTGCTTTAAATATCTGCATGTTAATTAATCAACCAACTTTTAAAGCAGAAGCGCCATAAAACCTAAAAACTAAATATATAAACATGACATCATGAATCATACCGAAGATAGAGAAAGTAGGTGGATTATTTTGCTGAGAGCTGATAAAGGTCATGGTTTAAATGAAAGGGCATCTATCAGACCACACCTAAAGAAACGTAGGCACACTAAGTTCTGAAATTTTTAAGAATTCAATGTGCTCTGATATTTGTTCCCATACATATACATACACATACATATATCACATTTTTGGGTAATTTATTCATTTTATATTGTAATACTGTTAATGTTAATGGTTTTAGCTTCATTTTTAGACAATAGCTTATTAACTTATTTATTTATTTATTTATATTTTTGTACACATTCATTCATTCTTTTATATTTAGATACGTATATTTATTAAGACACTACATTTATATACACATTTTTATACATATGCAGATATACATCTTTGTTTATGCACTGACCTTATTATACCAAGTATCACTTTGGTTGATAATAGTTCCTTCGACTTGTATATGGTTTCATGTTTTTGATGGCATCTACTATGTATAGTTTCTAAGTTGCCTCGTATTATTAATAATATGACTATCACATGCAGTTATGTATTAGGCTGTATACACTTTTGTACTTGATAGTATGCTGCTCACAACATGTTCTTATATTTACTTCAATTTTTATTGTTTCTTATGGAATGAAGTTATTTTAATTTTTAAAAGTAATATGCATACACCATTGTTTATTTCTGTTGCATCTTGAGATGATTTTATGTTTATATATTTAGTTTTTAGGTTTTATGGCGCTTCTGCTTTAAAAGTTGGTTGATTAATTAACATGCAGATATTTAAAGCACATGGTTCCTGTGCTTCCTGTTTGTGATCTGAAGAAGCTACTAGTTAGTGAAAGCGCTTATCGTGGTTTATCTGTGTAATAAACTGAATTATTTGTCTCAGAAGACCGGATTACTTGGATTTTTTACACATAGAAGGTTATTTCTCACTCTGTCAATGCTTGCTTGAGTTATTTATCCATTTACTTATCTTTTTTATAAGCAAGCGTGCTGTGGCAGTAACCAGCATTTTTAATTCACCTTTCAACGCTGTTTCTACATTTTTTACGTTGGTTACGTGACTACGAGTGAGTTTCTAGCTACTGGATATTCTACTAAAGCCATGGCGGATATTGAGCTTCCCTATAAGCCCAGAAGTGAACACCGGGGCAAGGCAGCGATGGTAGCCAAGTTTAAACAGCATCTTGATGGGACTCTTACTACATTGTGGTCGCTAACAACTGAACAACTACCAGCTAATATGGGTGAGCGTGATGTGGATTTTCAGAAAGCTAATTTAATACTTAATGACATAGAGAAACACTTTTATAAACTGAAACGTTTACAAATGCAAAGGCAGCATTTTCAATTTTGTTTAGATAATGCCATTATACCACGTGGGCTCAGGGTGTTCTCTATGCCTAGTCAAGGCAATGAATACCCAGAATTGCTGTCATTGTGGCAGCAGATAAATATTGAGACTAGCCGCAAATATTTACAACTGTTGATTAATTTCTTCAAACCTGAAGAACAAGCTCTAACAAGTAAAATAAGAAGTTATGTACCTACCATAACGTTCCATGTTAGTTGTCTTCTCTCGCCTTCTTTCTTGCTTGATGGGTTCGGAGCCGATCCCTCGGCTCCGACTCAGCACTTGCTAAGCTCGAGAGTCACTTTTACCAGCTCGAGGCAGCCCCATATCCCATGATGCAAGGCGGTAAGTACCCAGATCTCGTTTGCTGACAAAGGGCAATAGCACCAAGCATAAAATACTTCCCAAAGGAAGAAAGAAACTTACAGATGGAAAAAGGACCAGGTCTGAATGGTCTTTAGCATAATAGTTTCTTATACAAGGTCTGTCCAGGCCAGGGGGAAGGAGGGAGGGTCGAAGAAAGAAGGCTAGAGAAGACAACTAACATGGAACGCGTTATGGTAGGTACATAACTTCTTAATGTTAAGTTGTCAATCTCGCCTTCATTCTTGCTTGATGGGACCGTCCTAGCACCTCTATCCTGGGTGGCTCAATGGAACAAACTCTTGAGGACTGTAGAGCCAAAACTGGCTCTGTCCCTGGAGGCCAAGTCCAATTTGTAATGGGAAACAAAAGTGTGAGGAGTAGCCCAAGTGGCGCTGCACAAATAGTGTCCAAAGGAAGTCTAGCTTGAAAAGCTGTAGAAGTAGCTAAGCTCCTAGTTGAATGTGCTTTAGGTTTTGAGCACAGCTGTTTTCCCCTGAGTATAAATTTCAGAGATGACCGAAGAAAGCCATCTGGACAAAGTCACTTTAGAAACAGGAAGGCCTTTTTATTATCCGCATAGGAAACAAAAAGTTGATCAGATTTTCTAAATTTTTTTGTTCTGTCCAAATAATATCTAAGTTGACGATGGACATCAAGATAATGTAGCTTTTGTTCAGCTCTATCTGAATAGTTAGGGAAAAATACCGGCAGATCAATGGATTGATTCAAATTGTTCTTTGAAGCGACCTTAGGTAAAAAGGTTGGGTTAGTTCTCAAAGATACTCTGTCTTTGTGAAAAACCAAATAGGGGGGTCGAACCGAAAGAGCATGAAGTTCAGACACCCTCCTGGCAGATGTAATAGCCACTAGAAATAATGTTTTCCAAGAAAGATATTTCAGGGAACAAGAAACAGCTGGCTCGAAGGTGGGAAGAATCAAGGATGTCAGCACTAAATTTAGATCCCACTGAGGAGGAGGATTCCTGATTGGAGGTTTTAGTAGGAAAATTCCTTTCAAGAAGGCCCTGCAGAGCCTATGGGACATAATATTATGATCTGCTATCCCGACATGAAAATTGGAAATAGCAGCCAATTGAACTCTGACTGTGGAAGAAGAGGAGCCTGCATGAAAAATCTCTGCTAAGAAGTCCAGAACTGCCTGAACAGGGGCAGTAAAAGGATCAATATTTTGGGCCTTAGCCCAATAAGAGAAACGTTTCCATTTGCTTGTGTAAATCCTCCTGGTAGAGGATTTTAGTGAAGCTACTATGATGTCTCTAACTGGGTTAGAGATCAAAGGAAGCCTGGCTAAGGAAGGAAGTGGAGCAACCATGCTGTGAGGTTGAGAGAAGGGATTGACCGGTGCAGCTGACCGGATTGGTGAATCAGAAGATCTGGCACTGGGTCCAGATGCCACGGCTGCACCAAAAGGTGATGATGGAGGAACGGGAACCAAACTTGTCGAGGCCAGTAAGGGGCAATGAGAATCAATTTGGCTCTCAAAACGGTAGCTTTCTGGATCACCTGAGGGATCAGAGGAAATGGAGGGAAGGCATAAAGAAGTCCCTGGGGCCAATCCTGGGTCAGAGCGTCTCTGGGGGGATGGCCTGATAGAGGGAAGAGGCTGAAGAAGTCTGGACATTTGCTGTTTTGGGGAGTAGCAAAAAGATCGCAACATGGATGACCCCATTCCAGAAAAATCTCTTCCTCTATAGATTGCTTGAGAGACCACTCGTGAGGCATGACGATAGCTCTGCTCAATCTGTCCGCTATAATGTTGGTTTTCCCAGGGATATGCGTTGCTACCAGAAACCGATGAGAGGAGATCGCCCATTGCCAAAGTCTGAGTGCTTCTCGACACAAGGGGTAGGACTTGGTTCCGCCCTGTTTGTTGATATACCAAACTACAGACATGTTGTCTGTGTGGACTGCAATTGTCCCTACGGGAAGAAAGTCGTTGAGGGCTTGCAACGTTAAAAGCACTGCTCTCATCTCCAGGACATTTATGTGCAGATGGTACTCGAACGGTTGCCACGTCCCATGAACCATCCTGCCCTGATAATGACCCCCCCACCCGATCAGGGAGGCATCCGTGGTGACAGTGGCTATCGGGGATGGAGGTACAAAGTACCTGCCTTGGTGAACCTGAGACGATGTGATCCACCAAGCAAGATGCTCTTTGCATGTCTGTGTCACCAGAATCTGGTGACGCATTGGAAGTTGCTGGTATGACCACTGTGTGAACAGCATCCACTGAAGAAGGCGCATGTAGAATCGAGCCAGGGGAAGAAGAGTAATGGCCGCAGCCATGAGACCTAATACCTTTAGAACCATTCTGGCCTGTATTTTCTTGCTGGCCAGAATGATCCTGACATGAGTCTGAATGTCTGAAACTCTTTGTTCTGTAAGGGTAGCTGACATCCGAACAGTGTTTAAGTTTGCGCCTATGAAGGTAATAGACTGGCAGGGTGATAAGGATGACTTTTCGAAGTTGATTGAGATGCCCAAAAGAGAACAAAGGTCTATTGTGTAATCCCTGGCTTGTATAAGCTGATGCCTGGTGGTGGCTGACAGGAGCCAGTCGTCGAGATACGGAAACACCTGGAATCCTTGACATCTCAGGTGAGCCGTGACCACTGCCATGCATTTGGTGAACACTCTGGGGGCTGTAGTGAGACCAAAGGGCAGGGCTCTGAACTGGAAATGACTGGACCCCAGCCGAAAGCGGAGAAATCTCCTGGAGCGTCTGTGAATTTTGATGTGATAGTACGCATCCTGAAGATCTATTGAGCACATTCAGTTGTCCTTCTGTAAGAAGGGCAGAATTGACTGAAGAGTGACCATTCGGAATCTTGTCTTCCTGACAGACTTGTTGAGTCTGCTGAGATCCAATATTGGTCTCCAGTCTCCCGTCTTTTGGGGACCAAATGAACCTTGAGTAGATTCCGGGCTCTGAATGGTCTATTGTAACTGGCTGAATGGCTCTTTTTTGCAGTAGTTTTGCGATTTCTGACTCTGCAATCTCCCTTAGACCGGGTGGTACATCTGGAAGGGAACTTGAGGGGAAGGGACTTTCCTCGAAAGGAATTATGTAACCCTTGGATATGATCGACTGTACCCATCTGTCTTGAGTGAGGGAATGCCAGGCTTCTGGGTACAGTGATAATCTTCCCGACTGCCTCCAAGGAGGGACAGCCGGGCAACACCTCAGGGATGCTGAAAGGGCTTGTCAGAGAGAGGCTCCCTGTTTCCCTGGTTCTTCGACCCCTCTGCCTCTAGAGCGGCGTCTGTTATTGTTACCCCTCTGCCTCTAGGGGTAAACTGACCACGTGAATCGGCGTGACTCCTTGGGATTTACGGAACCACATCTTCCCACCCTTCTGTCCTTTGGGATAAGGCCTAGAAGGGGTGGAAAACGGACTCCAACAGCAGAAAGAGTCTTGCCGTCCTGCTCGCACCTGGTCAAGGTTTCCTTCACCTGAGGGCCAAACAAAGCTGACCCATCAAAGGGAGAATTTGTGAAGGACGCCTTAAAGGGATCCGCAAAATCACATAGCCGCATCCAGGCTTGGCATCTAAGAGCCACACCTGTGCCTGCGGCTCTACTCGCTCCATCCGCAGCATAAGATATTAGCCGCATGGAGGAGTTTGCAATGGAATTGAGGGTTCCTAGCTGAGAAGCAATTTTTTCTTGAGCTCCTGCAGCTGTAGGATCCTGAACTACTTCTCCCAGCTCCTTCAGGATATCCCTCTGGAGTCTGGTGAAGTGACATAGGTAATTCAGCGAACGCATAGCAAAGGTCGCTGAGGAAAACATCTGCTTACCGTACCTATCCATGGTCCTAGAGTCCTTATTAGGAGGATGGACGGGCACGGAAGGATCTGCAAGTTCCTTTTTGGTGGCCGCAGCCACCACCATGGCATCAGCGGGGACACCCTTAGTAAGGAATTGTTTGTCACTCGGGGCAGTGATAAATTTTGAAGGCCTCCTAGGGACTGGCTCTACAGAGTCAGGAGCTGCCCACGCCTTTCGTGCAATAACCTGCATAAGGGGTCGAAGGCGGAGACACCCAGGAGGTGGAGGGCCGAGATCCAAATGCCTCTAGGTATACTGACTCATCCTCAGAGGGATTGTTGGTGGGCCAGTTTCCCTCTGTTTCAGAAGTTCTAGGATGTCTGAGAAGGAGACATCCTCAGAGGGGATCTAGGGATCCCTCTGACTCATCAAAGTCAGTATCCAAGTGACAGACTCGGGAGTCTACATGCTTCCTCTTACAAGTCCTCTTCCTAGGAGGATCTCCAAACATCAGGAGAATCCTCGGAAGAGGGGAAATTCCCAATGGGGAAACCTGAGGCGGAGGATCTCTGGGTCCTGTAGCAAGAGAAGTGGCAGAGATGTCAACAGGTACTATAGAGGGAGGAGCTACGGGAACAGACTGCTGACTGATACCAGTAGCCAGTACACTCTTCATCACCTCGAATGCTCCCTCCCAGGCAGGTCTGAGAGAACCCGCCCAAGAGCTAGGAACTCCAGGGACCACCGAAGGGAAGTCTCCGAGGCAGATGTCGGAGCCGAGCTCACCAAGGCCGAGGCTCCAAGGGAAGAGCGGTTCGACAAGGGTCCGATGCCACTCACCCCTCGGAGGAGACCATGGAAGCCCGACCACCGAATCCCTCTAAGGAAGGTCTCAAGAGGAGATAAGAGTAGAGGCTGAAGGAACAGAAGGGGTATCCGTCCTCCAGCCGTAGCAGTAACCATTCCGAAGACTCCAACTCCAAGCTCTGGGGTAGAGTTGAAGGAGGAACTGTAACGGGTGTGGACCAACAGTCGCCTGTTGAGACGGACTGTGTAACATTTGGGCCAGTACCTGTGACTTGAGTAATCTACTGACCACTCTCTCTAGGTCATGATCTGACAACCTGGATGACCTTGAAGATCGGCTCCGATGGCTCCGTCCGATAGAAGAGGTGAAGCCGAGCCGAAAGTATCGGCTCCAAGGAAGGAGACCCCCACCTCTTCCTGAAATAGGCCAGCGGACCCGATACTATAGATCCTGTCGGAGCCGACCTCTCGGAGCCGACAGGAAGCTCGATGTATCGGCTCCAGCCGAGCCGATACAGCCACCAAAGTAACGGTGTCGGAGCCGATCGGAGCCGACACCGATGCCTGTGCCACATGGGTGTCGGAACCGATCGGAGCCGACATCGGCGGTCAATACAGATTCGGCACCGATAGCCATCGGTGCCGAAGGCTTTGTCAAGCCAGAATCGGCTCCAGCCGGAGCCGATCTCGACTCAGTACGAGTCAGAGCCGAGGCCGCAGGCTTAGATACAGAAGCCTGGGCCTTGGAAGGTTTTGCTGATTTTGGTGGAGCCGACTTAGCCGGAGAGCCCTCCGGCTTAAGAAGGCCCCTAAGAATCAGCTTATTCCGTCTCTCCTGCAGGACTCTCTGGCTGAAGGAGTGACAAATAGCACAGGAGTCTTGTAGGTGAAGAGGGCCCAGACAATACAGGCAAGAAGTGTGACCGTCTGTCAGAGACATCTTCTGACAGCACGAGTCACACTTCTTAAAACCTGAGACCCTCTCCTTTGACATGGTGCTGAAAAACACACACACACACACCAGTCAAAATTAACTTAAATAAAATACCAAAAGGTATTCTATAAAACCAACACACACACCCTAACAGGGGGGGGGGGGGTGGGATAGGGAAAAGTTTGACTAACAAAAAATTAAAGGAGACAGGGATTTTCTGTCAGAAAAGGTACAAAATAAACTTAAAACTATCAATAAAAGGTTTTTTACTAAAAAGGGGCTTAAATCTCACAAAAGTGAACAACTTACCAATAGCTGGTAAAAAGAAGACCTCCTAAGCGAAGCGGCAAACGAGATCTGGGTACTTACCGCCTTGCATCATGGGATATGGGGCTGCCTCGAGCTGGTAAAAGTGACTCTCGAGCTTAGCAAGTGCCGAGTCGGAGCCGAGGGATCGGCTCCGAACCCATCAAGCAAGAATGAAGGCGAGATTGACAACTTAACATTCAATGATTTACAGCAACAGTTATTTAAAGACTATAGAGAGTTGGCTATACATGATTTATTTGACAATATACTTGACTGTGTATCTGCCTATGAGCGTAAACTATTTCAGCAGAAACAAAGTAAAGTTTCAAGGGACATACAGGATTTTAAAACAGGGCAAGTTTTTGTCTGGGAAAGGCGTGTCCCAGAAAGTATGCCTGCATCTGTTATCAAGCAAGGCAGCTTACCTCTTCAACAGCATAAGACTCTACAGAGCACTGGTAAAGTGGTCTCATCTCCTGCAGCTGTTTCTAATGTGCCAGAAATTGCAGGAGAGGCCCCAACCATTGCTAATGAATATGTTGACTCTGATACTATATCTGCTGATATTTGTCCTTCTACTAACTTAGCTGCTAGTAATGAGGAAATAGCAACTAGCAATGACTCTATAGATGTTATACATATAACGCATAACAGTATGAATGAAAATGTAAATTTATATCCTACTGTGAATGTTGTTAAGAATAGACTGCTGAATGATCAAGAGCAGGTTGTTAGATCTAAAACAAATGAATTTAAAAAAGGAGCAGCTTTAAATCTTTCCTTCCCTTTAGCAATACGCCAGGAGAAGAACTTAAGCAGAACACGCTCGAACAGTCGAGGGCGGCAAAAAAGGAAATTTTCAGGGGAGCCACTCACCAATACAACACTAAAGAAAATGTGGACAAATCACAACAAAATTTAGTTTTTAATTTGTCCAGTGTTCCGCTGTCACAGCATGACATTAATTTATTAGTCAAAGGACTAAGTTTCATTCCTCATAGCAATAGTATGCTAGATGAAACCATCATAGATGTTAGAATGTTTTGCAGAAATGTTATGCTCAAGTACATTTATAATGATACTTCTATTAATAAGATTGATAGTGAATTAACTACTGGCAATGATAAATTTGTGTTTAAGAATCTGAGTGACTATACACCAGTAAATCATCCATTAATTGAAGCATATTTACGCACTACAGAAGATGAGATTTATAAGTATTTTCATAAAAAGAGACTGAACAATTCTAATTTTATGTTTAATAATAATCTGTCATACCACGAAAGAAAGAGCCTTCATAACTTAAGAAATGATTTAAATATAACAATTAGGCCAGCAGATAAAGGCTCTGGCATAGTGGTACTTGATACCATAGATTATCAGAATGAAATGTATAATATGTTAAGTGATGTGTTTTATACAAGAATTGATTTTACTAAGGTCCATGAAATGTGTGCATATGTACATGATATTTTAACAGATATTTATAGAAGTAATTTAATAAATAGAAATGAGTTCAATTATTTATATATTAAGATGCCTACCATCCCAGTTATACATGGAATACCCAAAATACACAAAAGCATTACCAAGCCACCCATGAGACCAATAGTCTCAGGGCAAGGATGGGTTACGGAGCACTTGTCAGTTTTTATTGAGAAACATTTAAGGTGTATTTTAAACAATAATGAATTTGTATTGCGTGATTCTAAACAGTTTTTAACAGATTTGTACTATATTAATAATCAAATGGATACTATCCAAAATCTGATTTTAGTAACTTTTGATATACAATCATTGTTTACAGTCATCCCTAATGATCTTGGTCTAACTTATGTTAGTAAATATCTTACAGAACATAGTACCTATGGCAATGTTTTAATTGACTTGTTGGTACATTTCCTTGAGCTAGTGCTGGAAAATAATGTGTTTATGTTTACTGATAATATTTATCAGCAATTAGACAGTAGCTATGGGCACTCCTTGTGCCAACAGCTACGCCAATATGTTCCTAGCTTACTGGGAAGAACAGTTATTATTCAAAGAATACATGTTTAAGAAATATGTAAGATTTTATAGACGTTTTGTGGATGACGTGTTTATTCTATGGGATGGTAATATAGAAGAATTGCTTAGTTTCAATATGGTTTTGAATAACATTACACCATGTTTGAAATTTACAATGAAATATTCATTATTGAAAATTGAATTTTTAGATTTATATGTCGAAAAACTCGAATGTGGAATGTTTAACACTGGGATTTTTAGGAAACCCTGTTATAGGAACACTCTACTATTCAGAACTAGTATGCATCCTCAGTATGTTTTCAGTAACATAGTCAAAGGACAGACCCTACGAATGTCTAGGTTGAATTCCAATGACAAAGGCTTTATGGCAGACTTATATGACTTGGGAGAGAAGTTTGCTGAGAGAGGTTATAATTCTACAGAGGTAGATTTACAATTTGATAATGCTTTAAGTTTACGTCACATCAGGTACCCCATATTTTGGGCCCAAGCCTATAGTAATGAATGATGTCAAAGTCACAAATGCAAAAGTTAGGTTTCTGACTTCATATACAGCAGATAATAAACAAATTAGAGAGATCATCTCCAAAAATTGGAACATACTACAAACTGATGTCATATTGACAAACATTGTAGGTGATTCTCCGTCCTTTACCTATAGGAATAAGAAGAATCTTAAAAGATTGCTTTGTTATCCACCAAACAAGAATACGCACCCGAGTCTTAGTTATGGAACCACACCTTGTGGACAATGCAACTTTTGCTCCTCAATAGATTCTAGCATAGTATTTATACATCCAGATACACAGAGGGAAATATATACCCGAGCCAATGCCAACTGTATGACACCTGATGTCATATACCTTGCTGTATGTGAACTGTGTTCATGTTTCTATGTTGGTAAAACGAATAGGGTATTAAGAGACAGAATAAGGGAACACTGTTATAATATAAAGAAAGGTAATCTGCAGAATGCATTGGCCAAGCATGTGACACAAACAAGTCCTGAACACAAGTTCATGTTTAGGGTGCTGGAGAAAATGAATGTTAATGTAAGAGGAGGTGACATCATGAATCATACCGAAGATAGAGAAAGTAGGTGGATTATTTTGCTGAGAGCTGATAAAGGTCATGGTTTAAATGAAAGGGCATCTATCAGACCACACCTAAAGAAACGTAGGCACACTAAGTTCTGAAATTTTTAAGAATTCAATGTGCTCTGATATTTGTTCCCATACATATACATACACATACATATATCACATTTTGGGTAATTTATTCATTTTATATTGTAATACTGTTAATGTTAATGGTTTTAGCTTCATTTTTAGACAATAACTTATTAACTTATTTATTTATTTATTTATTTATATTTTTGTACACATTCATTCATTCTTTTATATTTAGATACGTATATTTATTAAGACACTACATTTATATACACATTTTTATACATATGCAGATATACATCTTTGTTTATGCACTGACCTTATTATACCAAGTATCACTTTGGTTGATAATAGTTCCTTCGACTTGTATATGGTTTCATGTTTTTGATGGCATCTACTATGTATAGTTTCTAAGTTGCCTCGTATTATTAATAATATGACTATCACATGCAGTTATGTATTAGGCTGTATACACTTTTGTACTTGATAGTATGCTGCTCACAACATGTTCTTATATTTACTTCAATTTTTATTGTTTCTTATGGAATGAAGTTATTTTAATTTTTAAAAGTAATATGCATACACCATTGTTTATTTCTGTTGCATCTTGAGATGATTTTATGTTTATATATTTAGTTTTTAGGTTTTATGGCGCTTCTGCTTTAAAAGTTGGTTGATTAATTAACATGCAGATATTTAAAGCACATGGTTCCTGTGCTTCCTGTTTGTGATCTGAAGAAGCTACTAGTTAGTGAAAGCGCTTATCGTGGTTTATCTGTGTAATAAACTGAATTATTTGTCTCAGAAGACCGGATTACTTGGATTTTTTACACATAGAAGGTTATTTCTCCCTCTGTCAATGCTTGCTTGAGTAAAATAAAAAATGTGTATTTGCAACTTTTGTCTTACATGAACACGTTGATGTTTGACAGGCTGATCTTTTATACAGTTTGTTCTCATATGCATTTGAAATAATGTTACATTTTTCAAGACTTTTTGTTCTATGAAACCTTCACAGTTTTCCATGTTTAGACAACTTGCTTATCTTTGCAGATTCTTTTTGAAAGTGTCAAGAATCTCACACGTGGTGAGAGATCTCTCTTACACAAGATGGGATTCCAAGAACATTCAAAAGTTTCTCTTAATTCCCTCACACAGGATTGTGTTCTGGGGTCAGCTAGACACCTCAGTTCAAAGAGCTTTACTTCTACAATAAAATGTAGCTCTCTAGATCTATTCTGGAGGTTTTCCACTCAAACTAATATTTTCATCATGGGAATCCCACAAGATATTGTGGTCTCTATGATTCTCATGAACACTCTTGCAAGACTCTACATGAGAAAAATCCAACAATACTCAAAATCTGTGTGGTCCCAATATAAACATCCTCTAATATTTCAAATTCTGGTTTTGCGGTTTGTGAAAAGGGAGGATTTTTTGGTGGAGACACAACTTTTATCAGAATCGAGGCTTTCCATTCTCCTTTCCAGCTTCTGTACAGTCTGCCACAGCAGATGGTTCAGACCTTGCTTGGGGAATAATGGGGGCAAAAGTGCAGGATCTTTGCAACAGAAATGACAGACCAAAATGCACAAACATAGGAGATGCTGGCACTTCAAGTCTCTCAATCATCTATGCCCCACCCCAAACCTATTGTTTATAGACATCACAGTGATGCAGCACATAAACAAGTAGGGGGGGGGGGGGGGACAAGATCTTGCCTTTTGTGCAGACAAGCCATGATAGCCTGGGTATACCTTTTCAGCACAATCTCATGTTACATACATTTTACATATCATCAGAGCAAAACTGTGTGGCAGAAAAGCTGAACAAAACTAGGACAGACCATCACAAATGAAAATTAAATCGGGGGGGGGGCTTCCAAGAACTGATCCAACTGTTAGAAACACCTCCATTACATAATTTTTCCTCCCATCACAACGAGTTGGTAAAACTCTTCTTCAGAACTCAATTCAAAAGTGCCTGGTAAGCAAATGCTTTTTCTTTTCCTTGGACAGGAAGGTTCCTGCATACATTTTCCCCCTTTCCATTAATATCCAGGACTATTCCGAAGATTCAGAAGGACTCTTCAAAGACCATTGTGGTGATCCCATCCAGCCCAGGTAGCAGTAGTTCTCTCTTTTGGAAATTGAGAAAGACAACTACCACAAACTTCCTAGTAGTGGACCTTCTCACACAACACAAGGGTTGTTTCATGCAACCTGACCCAAAATAACTGCCATTGACTGCCAAGGTAATCAAATCTCAATACCTTTTAAGCACTTTTTAAAGGACATGTAGGATGTGCAGCAGGTATTAATGAAGGTAAAAAAACTGCTACTATAAAATTATGCATTAGTAAATGGAGAAGGTTTTCTAGTTGGTACCAAAAAAAGCAGCAGCATGCATTCAGGGCTAGTGTTTCTCTGGTTCTAGATTTGTTTGAGTTACTATCCTCTGGTCTGTCTTACTCCTCCATCAAGGTTAATTTGTCTGCCATTTCAGCATAACTGCCCATGAATCACTTTCTTTTAATACAATCTCACATGAAAATATTTTTGAAAAGGGAGTTGCATATCAATCTTCCTATCAAACAGCTAGGTTCTCTTTGGGATCTAAATATATTCTTAACATGGAAAACAGCATTACTAATTGCTCTGATCTCTGCTAGATTATCTGAGAATCAAGCTCCTATGAGGGGTCATCATGTTTTCTACAAAGATAGTTTCCTTTATAACTAACCTTTCATTTATGCCTAAAGTGTTATCTGATCTTACTTTGAGCAAAAGCTATTAATCTCCCAATCTTCTATCCAGAACCTAAACATTAGGGAGAAAGGAGTCTTCATATCCACAGGCAACTCAGATGTTATTTTTTTTTCTTTTCAGTAAATATCTTTATTAAACTATCATGTATTACACAGGCAATGTTACAGTTATATAAATGAAAAACAAACATTGACACCATTTTACATTATACATTACAGACACAATTGAAACAAATGTAGTTGCAAACATAATACATCACTTATAATGTATCCAGTCATTGTCAGTTAAGCTTTATATTGCTCATTCAAATCCTGCCTCTTAAACCTTGTTCCTTCTCTGCATATATTTTTCCCACAATTCCCATTTTTTTCTGTGTAGTTTGCTGTATCCCTTTGCTAAAGATCCCAATTCCAGTTGTTTTATCTCTGTTACTATGTTCACTACTTCCAGTAAAGTCAGTCTAGACTTTGATTTTCATTTTCTAGCAATTACTTTTTTGGCAGCCCCCATAATCAGACTCAGCAAGGCTTTACTATGTCTAGGCAATTCCTATTCTGTATCATAGCTCAGAAAAATCATCTCCCTAGTCAACCCAATCTGCTCACCCAGCATCTTTAACAGAGAGGTTCACAGGCAATCCCTACAGTATGCAAACTCATTACACTCCCAAAAAAATATGTCCCCAGCCACCTCTTTCTTGCCCATCACATATCCAGCATTTGCTATCTACCTGAGGAAAAATTCTTTGGAGTCTACTTCGGGTATAAAAATATCTATCTAAACACTTCCAGGGAAAGATCCTAAATCTTCTACACTTTGTTACATATTTGGGAAACATCCATTTATTTATTTATTTTATTTATTTTTTTGCTGTTGGTTAACCAGGATAGTCCATTGGGCCAAGAGAACCTGTTTTCAATGGAGTCCTGGGGAGAAAAGCTCCATTACAGATTACATATTATAGAGAGTTATATGCAGATTACATATTACATATACATACATATATCTCCCATACTCTCTTTGTGAATTGCTTATCCAATCACTCTTCCCAATCCTTTTTAAGCTCATTTGATTGATTCTTATAATTATCATGCAATATTTTATATGCTCTACTAATTATTCCTTTTTTAACAGCAGCTTCAGTTCTAGATTCTATTAAGAACTCTACCAGTGCTTGTCTTTCATTTAGGACCTCCTATCGCTTCCTCGTTGCCTATACTCGGATATCAATCCTTGATAGGAAAGGCAATCTCTAACCTGCAGTCCAAATAAATTCATGGACTCTTCCCATTCTATTACCTTTCCCTTTCTAGTTATTTGCTCCCAATAACTTGGTTTCTTTGCCAGTTTTCTCCAATAAATTCCAGTCCCCTCTTGCCTATTATCTGTATCCCTAACCACAGTCATCCCTATTGGCAGAATCTCTTTTCTCCATTCTCGTGCTGGTTTAGTTCTTTGAATACTCCCTGCTATTTTATGAATATAATACTCTGTATGATTTTTGTTGTTCGCCTTAAGAGTCTGCATCCAAAATCCCAATCTCTCCTTATTTCTTGAGCTCCCCCCGTATCATCATCATTCCTTTCCACTTTGAATTATAGTTTTCTGCTTGTGCTGTGTATAACAGCCTTAACTGTGTTGCTCTAAAATACCCCCTCAAATTGGGTAATCCTATTCTGCCTTGTTCTATTGGATGAATCAGCTTATCCCACTTGACCCTTGCTGTCTTCCCTTCCCAAATAAAATACTTCAACTCTTTTTTAATTGCTATCCACAGCTTCTCCTCTGGTTGATAAAAATATGCATGACCTGTGTATAAGATTAAAGGGACTAAAAATATTTTAATTGCTTGTATCTTAGCATCCACATCCATATAGCAAAGCTTCCAGTTTCTCAATTTTTATATTATCTTCTGTTTAGTCTCTTGTCAGATATCCTTAGCTGCCACAACAGTCTCATTTCTAATCCATACTCCTAAATATTTAATTTTATTATGTCCCCATAAATATGGATATTTTTTGGACCAATTTGTGGGTGCATAATTTACCACTATTGCCTTTGTTTTAGCTTTATTAATCCTGAGAAGATTTGAAATTGTCTTAAAATGTTCCACAACAATGTAATGTCAATTTCTGGTTTTGTCACATATAAAATAATATCATCTGCAAATAGACAGCTTTTCCTGACAAGCATACCAATTATATCCTTGAATTTCTGAGTCCCTTATGTTCTTTGCCGATGGTTCTAAATATAATGCAAACTACAAAGGGGAAAGAGGACAACCCTGCCTGATTCTTCTACTCAACCAGAAGTTATCAGAGAGGACCCCACTCACTTTACTTTTCACCTCCAATCACACATAGATACTCCTAATCAACCTTATAATTTTATCAGGGAAAGAAATGTTTCCATTGCCCTACTCATGAAGTCCCAATCTACTCTGTCAAATGCTTTCTCTGCATCAAGACCCACCAATAACAGTGGTATTTTCTTACATTCTGCTTCCCTCTGGGTCATCAATGTTCTGTTAATATTGTCAAATATTTGCCTCCCCTCCACAAAACTACACTGATCCATATCTATCAATCATGTTTGCCTTTGTTTTAATCATTACAGACAAACACTTTATAATCATGGTTTAGTATTGAAATGGGCCTATATGAAGCTGGATCCGATGGACCTTTACACTCTTTTGATATTACCATTGCCACCACCTTCTTCCAGGATGCTGGTACTTCTCCTCCATTAAAATACTGTTATACAAAACCTTCCAGATTTTTATCATTTTTTTCCCTCCTAGCTTCCAAACTTCCACAGGAATATCATCTATTCCTGGGGACTTTCTTGTAGATTGGTTATACATAGCCATTTTTATCACATCTCTTCCTATCCTAACTGTTGGTAATTGAGCCTCATCTACCTCTAACCTTAGCATATTTAATTCTTCCATACACATTTCCATTTGTACCTTTTCTTGACTTCCATATTTCTCTGCTTTATGCAAACTTTCATAAAATTTTCAAAAGATTTCTAATACTTCTACAGGATCTCTTGTTATCTTCCTTGTTATAGGCTCCCTAAGCTTGGTGACAGCCCTTTCCACTTTCTGTTGCCCGAGTCATTGCGCTAAAAAAATTCTATGCTCTAGAATTATTATAGAAAAACAGTTGCCCAACAGTAATCTTTCTAAACTCATGCATATTATACAGGTAGTCCCTTATTTTCTGCATCATTCTGTAGTTGCTCCTTTTCTTGTTCTGAGAGATTCCCCCCTATTTTGCAATACTTTAACCATTTGTCAGTCCTTATAAATAATTCTTGTTACTTCTTAGCCATATCTCCCTTTCCTTTATTTCCACCCTAGTTTTAAACTCCACTTTAATTTTATCCCACTCCCTAGTTATATTTTCAGAAGAAATTTTTGCCTTCTCTAGTACCTCCTGAATTCCAAAACCCATTCCTTAAATTCCTCTCTTTTCAGCCAATAGGTGGAAAAGCGCCAGTGTCTCATTTTTATTTCATTACCTTGCATTTTTACTTTAGTTATTATTGGCACGTGATCTGAAATAGTTATTGAGTACATTTCAAGACCTTCAATTAAATGCACATGTTCCTATGAGATATAAATTCTATCTAGCCTAGCCCAGTTTTTGTATCTTGGAGAATAATATGTAAATTCTCTCCAAACTCCTAGTACTGAATTCACATCTTCCATGCCAATCATTTTCATAAAATTCTTCAAAAATCTACCCTCCTTTGTAATATTTTCCCTTCTAGGCCCCCAGACATATCTTCACTGTTGCAAACCAACTTCCAGTCTCCACCTATAAGTAATATTCACTACTGAAAGCTGATTATTTCTCCTAGAATTTTCTTAATATCCATTATAGCAGTTTTAGGTGAAATGTAAATGCATCCCAGTGAAATCATCTCTCCTTGCCAGTAACGCCCAAGTACTATTTATCTTCCATTATATTCTTTTCTTCTTCTATCAGTATTGGAGCTCCTCTTGCAATTAATATAAAGTCTCCTCTTTTCCTCTGCCCCAGACCTTCCACTGAATAACCATCCTGAAACTTATTTTATCAAATTCATATGTTCAGTTCTTTCCGGGTGTGTCTCTGGTAGCATAGCTATTGCACTCTACATTTTTTAATATAGTTCACTACTTTTTCTTTTTTATATTTATCTGTAAGACCATTCAGACTGAAAGACATTACAGAAAGCATCATTTTCTTATATAGTTATTACAACCTTTTATTTATAACTGCTTTTTTTGTTAAATGTCTAGTTCCAACTTTTATGTTGAGTGCATATAATGTTTGGCAGATTGGTCTTTTATGCAGTTGTTTCTTGTCATATCCATTTGAGCCTATGCCACATCTTACACAACGTTTGAGTTTTTTTAAAGCCCTCAAACAGAATAAACAACCCCCCCAAAAAAAACCCTAAAATCTATTTACTTAATAATTACACATAAAATTATGTACATCTTCAAATACTGAAGTTTTTGCTTCCTAATAAGAACAAAAGTCTAAGCTGATAGCCACAGAGAAAGGCTAGTGTTAACCAAAAAGAAAGGTTAGTCATGCTAAGATGCATGGTACAGTCTGTACTATTAGTAACTGCTATTTGATTTTGTTTATCTTTATAGCTCTCCCAGCTCAGAGAGCACTTGAATGCTTTCGGTAAACACTTTCTCCAAGTCATTTCTCTTTATCAAATTGTCTTCTAGTGACATGCAAACCAGAGACAAAACTGCTAAGGGTACCTTGTTTACCAGAAAAAAATCCTCAAATATTCAATATTCTTTATCATTTACAAGCTTTGCAATAAACTTGTGACTGTGTAATGCCTAGGGTCTTAACCCAGTCATTTCCCTATGTAAGCATGGAAAAAAGCACACTGATTTTTCTTTTGTCATACTCTCTTAACCAGACCTTTACACTCTCCCCCACTTCTCCCCCCTTTTTAAATTGCAGTGCCTACATTTCTTAAAACTGAACAAAGAAAAAGAGTGAAAGGAGAAAAAAAAACAAAAGCACCTGTTTATATTTCTATCCCCACTGTATTTAAAAAAAACTGAAAAAACTTTACTTCAAGTCTAATTGATTTTGTCTTTTCTTTAAAGCCCTCCCAGCTGGGAAAACTCCTGACTGCTTTCAGAGAACATCATGGCCTAAACAATTTCTCTTTTTTTTTTCTTTTCCCTCAGACAATCCCCTTCCACCAGACTGTCTCCAGTTTCTCTTTATCAGATTGTCTCCATGGAGACATGAGAACCAGACACCCAATTTATCTTTATCAGCTTGTTTCCATGGAAACATGAAGACCAGATATAGATTTGGTACTAGGTATACATTCATTTGCTAGAAAAAAGCCTCATAATATTAAATACGTTTTTTTTCATTTACTTGATCTCTCTTAAAACTAATCAATCTAAGATCTTTAATACAGTCATTTCCCCATGCAAGAATGAAAAAAAGATATTAAATTAATGTTAACTTTGACATACCTTTTTAACCAGGCTTTTTTTTTTACATTGCATTGCCTATATTTTTCAAAATGGTACAAGAAGAAAGAGATTAGAGGGGAGAAAAAAACAGCACCTGTTTACAATCTCCATTAAACTTAAAAAATAGCATGCAAAGAAAAACATACACTGCAAATACAGTACTATTATGAAATTAAAGTGTTTTCTTTACTTGCAGTTAGCCTTCACCCCTCTATTCCACTCCCCACAGTATTTTATGAACATTAATGACATGAAGTAGTCCATATACTTTAGAGTCCCCCACAAATCCAAGAAATTTTGAATAAGTCTAATTTTTCCAGATTTTCTTGTTCTGTCATAATTCACAAATATATTTATTGCATTGTGATCCCACATTGAGTTACTGGTTTTATTACTGTTCTTCTCCATTACCCAAATACTGTCTCTGATTCATTTCCAATGTACCTTCAATTCTTCTAGTCAACTCTCGTGCTTCCTTCCTTCTCTCCAAAATTTTCCATTGAAATACTGGAAAAGGTTTTGCAGGTATAGTCTCTCTGTGGTCTTCTGTTTCACAGCTCACTTTTTGTTGGACAAACTTCTGTATTTTCTCCTTATCATGTACTTCATCAAAAAAAAAATGTTGTCCCTCCAGAGAAGAATACTTTAAAGACAGCTGGATACAGCAGTTTGAATCTCACACCCATGTCTCATCATTCCCTGAATAGTGGAATGAATTTACTCCTCTTCTGCCTGGTGTACAGTCAGTAATAATTTTCCACAAACACTCTGCTGTCTCCCGCTTTTAGTATTTTGCCCTTCTGCCACAGCTTTGTCAGAATCAACTCCTTCTGCTGGTAGGATTGCAGCTTTAGACTGACAACTCCTGCTGTGGAATACCAGTCCAGTTGCTTATTTGCGGTTTCATAAAATTAATGCAGTCCGTTTCTTCCAGCTTCTCTGGTATAGCTGAAAATCTCAGGTTTTCCCAACATGCTCTGTCCTCTAATTCTATTATAAGTTTTGAAACATCTCTTCCTGAGCAGTCTCATTTAGTCAGCCTTTTCTTCACTTCAACCTCCCTAGTGGCAGGACTGTGCAGTTAGAACTTGTCTGATCGAAGACTGCTGGAACGGTGCTCAGTTTTTAGCTTTTTATTGGTTAATTTGTTTAAATCAGTTTGCCCATTTGCTATTAAAAAAAAATACACTTTATGCATCACCACTTAGATAGGGTTAAAATATTCCTGGTGCCATAAAGTCTGCTCTTCAAATTTTCCCTTAGAACTAGCCAGTTTTTTAGTTTTAGCACTCAAATCTGTTTTTTTTTTTTTGAGCTCAGCACTTATTCAGAACTCGTTGTTGTTGTGTTGTGTCTTTCGGCTTTTCCCGGTTAAGGGTCGCCACAGCTCAACTCCAGTATGCTAATGATTGGCAGTTGATTTTTATGTGCCGAGTTGCCAGCCCTGATGCACAACCTTCAATGAAGGTACGCCCATTCACACGTCTCCACGCAGAAGACGCTCTAGCTGAGAGTCGAACCGGTCAGCGTCTTACTGTGAGGTGACAATGCTACCGCAGCACCACCACCAACTCAATTGTAAGCACTAAATAAGCTACAAATTACTACAGCACTTAACTTTCCTCACTTGTCTAGAAGAAAACAGTTTTTAGTACTTAATAAATAAGCACCTATCCAGGCATGTCTGTGTGTCAGCTCCCAGTGTTTTCTCCTGTCTACCTGATGAATCTGGGCATCCTGGGGCAATGCAGTAATTTCCTCATGTACACAGACAACCCTCTCCTCCTACCACCCAACACTACAACCTGTGAGAGATGCACTTATATAGCCAAACTGGAAACAAAGCTCTCTTCACCCAAGACTGGACAAGACAGTCAAGAGGTGAGGGTAAACACTTGCACCACACCACACTCATCACATAGTCCCTCAAAACCTACACCACCAAAACACACACATAGAAACACAAAACACACACATACAGTCACAGAGCCTCTCAATAAAAATCTGCCCGCCAAAGCAGAAATGAAAGCAACCTCCACCCCCCAACACAACCCAAATGACACATAGCCCACAAGCTCAGTGTGCCACCCAAACACACCCCATAAGGCATAACAACGTATCCAACACTCTAGTCATAGGTGACTCTATAGTCAGGCACACTGATGTTCCACTCACCAGGCTAAACAAGGAGAAAGTTACTATCAGCTGCCTGTCGGATGCCAGGATCCACCACAATGCATGCACTCAGGTCACTCTGCAAGTACAAATATGACTCTGTCATTGTCCATGTTGGTGTGAATGACCTGAGATGTACCTCCCTGGACTACATGAAAAGAGACATGGAGGAGCTCTCTGAACTTGTTGCCCATGCAGGTATGACCCTAGCCCTGAGTAGCATCCTGCCATCACCCAGAATTATACCACAGTACAAGGACAAAATGATTGACTTCAACAATTGGCTAAGCTTCTGGTGTTATCCTAAGGGGATCCACTATCTGTCTACCTGGGATGACATGATCGACAGACCATGATGCTTTAACAGAGATGGCCTGCACCTGCACCCTTGGGATTCCAGATACTGGCTAAGGCTCTTGCCACCCCCTATAGTGCCTTTATTAGGCAAGGTTCAAATGACAAACTCACCACCTTAACAGGTATAAGCAAGCAAAATCTGAGGGTAATGCCACTCAATGCTAGAAGTCTAAACCTCAAAATGCACTCACTCAAGGCACTCCTTAAAATGGAGAACACAGACATCTGTGCAGTGACAGAGACCTGGTTCAAGGCTCCAGAGAGCACCCCTGCATTACTAGGCTATAATTCATACCACACTTTCGGCCACCTAACCTAGACCGAAACACTAAAGGCAGAGGCATGTCCATATTCATTAAGGATATCCACACCTCCAGGCTAGTTGCTCAGCATAATGCATCTGAGATTATCTAAGTGCAACTAACTCTGGGCAAGACCACAATCCAAATTGTAGCTTGCTACAGATCCCCCACCATGCCCCAGGATTCCCTCTCCTCATTTCCTGATACACTGGAAAATATTAGGGTACAACCTAACACCCTAATAATGGGCAATTTCAACTACCCCACCATTAACTGGCAAAACTACTCATGTACCAACTCTTTTGCACAATGTTTTCTGGAATTCATAAATTTCAATGCCTTGAATCAACTTATCCACACCCCCACCAGAGGCAGCAATATCCTAGACCTAGTCATTACCATGGGTGACCAGTGTTCCACACCAGAGGTCAATTCCTCGTTGGTCATATCTGACCACAAGCTAATCACCCTAGACATCCACACCCCGCCCCACCCCTCATTAGGGAGGCCACCATAAAATATTTCTCCAAAGCCAACTTCACACTTCTTAAGACAGAAGTGGCAAACTTCACGACACCCATGTAGACAGACAATAGAGGTACGACTGCTGAATCCTACACAAATGCACTTTATAAGCACTTACACAAGTGCATGGACCATGCTTATCCCTAACAGAACCAAGATGCTATCCTACAAAAAAAGGAAGCCAATCTGGTGGTCTTCTGCCATAAACAAACTCTACAACAGAAGAAAGAAACTGCTGCAATAAAAAGAGTAAAATCCCATGATTGGAGGAACTCCCTGGTCAGCCTCAGTAAGAAGCTGAGATCCCTCATAAAATCCACCAAAGCTAGTTACAACAAAATCGCCACTGTTTCTAAAGACAACCACAAAGCATTCTATAGCTATGTCAAGAATCGCAATGGCAACACTCAGATCTGCTCTGAGTTACAGCACAATGGCACTAAATATACAGAACCAACTGATATTGTCAATATCCTGGCAGATAGGTTCAGTGCTAACTTTACCCTCCTCTCACCCCCTAAAGGGCCCATCTCTATACTGGAAGAATGTAAAGTTCCTGTAATCATGGCTGCACAGGTAAAAACCACACTCTCCAAAGCCAAGAACACAGCATCCATGGGACCTGACAACATCCTAGGCTGCGTTCTACATAAACTACAGAATAAACTGGCACCCCACCTAAGTACCATGTTCAATTATAGCCTCACCTCAGGCTTTCTGCCCACTGAATGGCACACAGCAACAGTTATCCCACTCCACAAAGAGGGATCCCCGGGAACTACCACCCTATCAGGCTGACGAGCCTGGTCTGCAAGGCCATGAAACATATCATCATGGAACTTATAAACAAAGACATTGGTAATCTCCAAACTCTGGACCCCACCCAGTTCGGGTTTGTAAAAGGCAGATCATGTCTCCTAAACCGGATAGACTTCTTTGAAACAGTCACCAAAGCCATAGATGAGGGTAAGGTGGTTCACACAGCCTATCTTGATCTTGCCATAGCTTTCAACACCATCCCCCACTCTGGAATTATAGATAAACACATTAAACTAGGTATAAATCCCTATGTCAGAAGATGGGTTGCCAACTGGCTCACTGACAGAACCCACACTGTGAAAGTAGCAAACTCCAAATCCAACTTCAGACCAGTAACAAGTGGAGTACCACAGGGTTCAGTCCTGGGTCCTCTCCTGTTTGGTATCTACTTCTCTGAAGTACAGGCTAACACAGAAGGTCTTTGGCTAATGAAGTTTGCAGATGACTGCAAACTAGGAGCCATAATCAAAACTCCTAATGATGTAGACATCCTACAAAAGGGCCTCACTGAGACAGATGCCTGGTGTCAAAGCCTTGGCCTCAAGCTCAATGCAAAAAATGTGCATTGTCATCCCTTTTGGTAAAAACTCTGTACCCATGAACTACCAAAAGTGTGATAACAGACCTTGGGACACGGGTGGACAGTAGTCTCTCCTTTGATAATCACATCACCACAGTAGTCAGGAAATCCTTCTATGTGGCACACCTCATCACAAAAGGTTTCTCATCCAGGGAAAAAAGAGGTAATTGTTACCCTCTACTCAGCACTCATTAGACCCATTATAGAGTACAATGCCCCTCTTGGTATGTACCTCACAAGACATCTACAACAACTGGAAAGGCCGCAGAAATACCTTACAAAGAGGATTACTGGCCTCAAACAGATGCCCTACGCAGACCGTCTCAAAAAAACTCTAGCTTTATGCCGTCTCGTATCGCCTACTCAGTGGCGATCTTTGCCTAACATTCAAAGCTATGTCAAACCCAGAGCTGTTGGACATGCTCCTCTTAAAGAAATTCCAATCCCTCTGAGCTGAGCTACATGCTCTAGGGACCTAAACCTTGTCACCACAATAAACAGAACATGCTGGGGGATAGATTCCTGTCCCAGAGACTTCACATACTCTGGAACAAACTACCTATCTAAATCAAACAAATCTCCTCCTCAGCACTCTTCAAGAAAAATCTTGATGATTGGATGGAAAATAGGAAATTCACCCCAGGGATCACTTCTGTGGCTCTGCTCGACAGGAGCACAGGAAAATAATTTTCTTGGGTGGCAAATGCCAGGGTACCTTTTTGGCTAGGCTTATATAAGCCCTAGGGCCAATAGCCTAGTACCTACCTATGAACCTCTGATTTTTGCAGCTTTTTCATCTCATCTGAATATTTGTTTAAATATTCTTCTATTTTTCCCAACTTTTTTAATTTGTGTTTATATACTCTACCAGTGTTTTGCTTAGTTTAACTAAGTCTGTATGCAGTTGTCTTATATCTTCCTGTATATTATTGGAAGGCATGTCTAAAGATTGCATTGGTTTTTGCTAAACAGCTGAAGAACTTTCCCCAGTCAGTGTTTCTTCCTCACTTTTTTGTAGCTGATTTTTTCCAGGTCTTTGTATTTCTTTATTCCTGGCATCCAGGCAATGCACTTGCTAGCCAGTTACTGAAATTTACACAAACACAAGTCTACTGGCCTTCTCTGTTGAGTTTCTGTTTTCACACTGGGAGAGCTCGAAACAAACTGTTACTCAGTGTCCAGCCATCTTGGAAGTCAAGTCAGATATTATCTTGACAGAATTATACCTTCAGAAACTCTGATCAGTTGATCAAGTCTCATGAAGGTAAGAAAAGAGGACAACCTATGTCAAAAGACTGTTTTCAAGTGATTGTCACGTGCTATTACCTTTTATTATACCCACCACAAGAAGTCGATTTCAGGAAGGCCAAAGCTCATTCTATAAGAATCTTGGCTTCATCTGTGATATTTTGGAAAGGGGTGGATTCTAGAAGCAGCAACTTGATCATCTTTACGTACCTATACAAAGCAGTACAAACCAGACTCTTTTTTTCATGTCTGGGTAGCACCATTCTACAGATCCCCTAGAACTTGTTGAATCCAACAAAAAAATAAACTAGTAAAAAGTAAAAAAAACACTGGTGATACCAAAGTAAAATCACCAAGACTTTTATTTAAAGTTTAACATAGAACCGACTAAGCGCTTTCACCCTTGTAGGGCTTCCTCAGAGTCAGTTTTCCACATTTAATCACAGCCATTAAATACACATACCAATTAGCAATGCAATCAGTAAATAATTGGTAACAATAAATCCATCTACCCATTCATCAGATTTTAACCCTTACATTGCCATTAAGCTAGTTTTACAAGTTTGTGTTTCTATAAACAACCAACTTGTCTTGTATTAGTAACTTAAACAAATTGTTTTAGTATCTAAACCACAATGATATACAAGTGCAAAAATTCCAGTACCATTGTATCTCAAATAAAACCATTGTATATTAGTACAATGTTAAAAATAAGCAAACACAGTAAATAAAATAATTTTAAATGTATTGAAAAATTCATACATAAATGTAACCCTACTACAATTCCACAGAAAAAATCAAAGAACTCTCTGATGTTTCTATATTTTAAATACAGGCAGCCTTGTGTTTCAAAATACACGCTAAAGATAGGGTGTCATTAATGTCAGGTGCACTACTTGCATCTAGTCGCACATGCCACATACATTCCCTGACCTCCAACAAGGTTTTATAATCCCCCCAAAATCCTTTATATGTAATCTATCCTTTATATGTAATCTATCTATAATAAAACATAAACATTTCTTAAAGTTTGTGCAGTCTTTAGTATGATTATATAAAGAGTTAGTTGATTTCTTGTTTTTCATGTCCCTATTGTGCTCTAGAATTCTTTGTCTCAATTTTCTTATGGTCATACCCATATAAAAGGCTGGACAGGATAAACAAGTAGCCATGTAAATGACCATTTTGGTATTACAATTACAATAACCAGGACTCTTCAACATCCTCTTAAAATTCCCCACGGAAACGTATGGGCCATCGTTGATATATTTGCATGCTTTGCAATTACCACATTTGGCCATCTTAGGAAGCCTTTGACCAGTGGGCATAGGTATTCTCTCTAAATGTTCTTTAATATTTAAACCCCTGCTATTAATGAACAGGGGGAACTTCCCTAATGTGTCTTGCATATCAATGGGAAGTATACTTTCCCATGTCCGTTGGATGATGTTTTTGACTTCAGTGGCCATAGGATTGTGTTGTAACACCATACTAATTGCAATATTTCTCACTTTCTGTTTGTTGATGCTGCTGTTACTTGCATCCCTTTGATTGTCTGCCAGAATAGGCCTAAAATCTGTAGGCCTTCTTCTAATAATGTTTTGTTGAACTATGGTTAGTACATCCCTAGGGTAACCCCTTTGGGCAAACATATCAATTAATACCTCCAGTTCTTCCAAAAATCTGATGTCCTCACTTACAATATGTGACACCCTAATCATCTGGCCTTTGGCCACATTTTTCTTGACATAATAGGGATGGCAACTGTCGTAATGTAAAAATGAGTTACTATACATTTTCTTCCTAAATAAATTGGATTCCATCTTCCCATCTTTGATATATAATCATAGGTCCAGGTAGTCAATGGTGTTTCTAACCACCTTATTAGTGAATTTCAAGAATGTTGTTGTGTTGTTTAAATAACTTATAAACTCATCTAACACTTCGCGAGTGCCTTTCCATAGGAACAAGATGTTGTCCAAAAATCTCGGATAGATATTCATCCTAGATCTATACACAGATGTCAATACATACTGTTCTTCCCACTTGGCCAGTACTAAGTTGGCATAAATGGGCGTGCATTTTGCGCCCATAGCCACCCCGGTAGATTGTCTATAGAGTTCTCCTTCAAACCCAATATAGTTGTTTTCCAACACAATCTGCATCAAGTCAACCACTAAACCTCTCTTCACCTGGTGCATGTCGCTGTGCTTATCTAAGCTTTTAGCAAACCAATCTAATCCAATATCGTGGGAAATCACTGAAAACAAGTTTATTATGTCAACAGTTACAAACCAGAATTCCCCTAGATGTGTATCAAACAAAGTTCTAAGGCAATCCAAACAGTGCTATGAGTCTTTTAATATGTGTGGCATATTATCTAGTATCTTCTTGTTCATAATATCTACAAATGCTGCTAAAGGTTCTGTTTTTGATCCCCTAGCCACCACTATCAGTCTAAAAGGTAGATTGGTGTTATCTTTGTGAATTTTGGGAATTCTGAATAAACTGGGTATAACCGGATGTTCCACTACCATGTAATTGTACTCATCATAGCTGATTATTCCTTCACAAAGGAACTCATACAGTTGCCAGTCAATCTTTGTATATGCCTTCTGGACTTCAAATTTGGAAACTAATTCATAAGTGTTAGAATCCCGTGTAATACTTTGCATATTCCAAAAATAATCGGAGTCCCCTAGAACTTCTTTCTTCCTCCTCGCAGTCAGTCTAAGCTAAGGTAATCTACCCATATAGGCAAGACCACTGCAGTTGTGATCCTTATGATAAGCATAGTACAGCTGTGTAAGTAAATGTACCATAACAGTAGATGTTTGAGTTATCACTGCTGCAGGAACCCCTCTACAACCTCCCCCTTATTTTTATAAAAGTTACTGCTGGCAGGGTAAGGGCCTTCATTTTTCTTTTCCTAGCATTGTCCTTGTCAGGGCTTTAGCCTCCATCTCCCTGCTGGCATAAAAGCTCTGAAGGACTTGATGTCCCAATATATCTTTTTAGTCAATTTCCTAAAGATGAGTAATTGTTTGAGACTTCCAAGATGGCAGAAAATTGAGTAACAGCTTACTTTCAGCTCTCCCACTGTGAAAACAGAAAGCTCTAGAACAGAGAGCCAATTAACTCATTTTTGGGGGTAAATTTCAGTAACTGGCTAGTAAGTGTACTGTTTGGATGCCAGCAAAAAAGAAAATCAACTACAAAAGGTGAGAAAAAAATACTGACTGGGAAGCATTATGCAGCAATTCAGTAAAAAGCAGTGCAAGCTCCAGTTTTGCTGCAACATTACTTCCAGTAACCTAGAGAAAAAATACATCAAATGTACCCAGAACTGATTAAAATAAATGAAACACTGATAGAGTATATCAACTCAAATAGCAAAAGGCTGGATAAAATGGGAGAAGCTTTAAACACATTCAGATGAGGTGATAAAACTTCAAAACTTCAAAAATCAGAAGTCAAAATGAAGAAAACAATGGCTGAATATGAAACTGTTCAAGAAGAGATGTTTCAAGCTCTAGAAGAGATGTTTAAACAATAATAGAATTAGAGGACAGAGCATATAGGGAAAACCAGAGATTTTCTGCTGTACCAGAGAATCTGGAAAGAACAGACTGTACTAATTTTATAAAAGCACAAATAAGCAACAGGACTGGTATTCCACATCAGGAATTGTTAACTGAAAGGATGCATCATGTGTATGCTCCAAACCTGGCCATGAGAGGGCAATCTATACCTTTAATAGTAAAGATGCAATCCTACCAGCAGGAGTTAATTCTGACAAAACTGTGGCCAAAGGACAAAGTAGTAAAAGTGGGAGACATAGTGTTTGTGGAAAATGATTACTCACTGTACACCAGGCAGAAGAGAAGTAAATGTATTCCACTAATAAGGGAATGTCAAGAAGTAAGCATGAGATTCAAACTGCTGCATCCAGCTATCTTCAGAATATTCTTTTCTGGAGGGAAAAATCATATTTTGATGCAAAACATGCTAAGGAGGAAATACAAGTTTGTCCAACAAAAAGTGAGCTGTGAAACAGAAAGAGACCCTGTTTCTTGTTGTACTGGTAAGAAAGACTACAGAGAAACTGTGCCAGAATAAAAATTTCCAGTGTTTCAACAGAAAATGCTTGAGTGATGGAAAAAAGGACAAGAGTTGACTAGAAGAACTGAGAGTACATTGAAAATGAAGCAGAGACTGGATTTGGGAAATGGAGATAAAGAGGAATAAAACCAGCAACTTGGAAATTGACAAATAAATGTGGGATTATAAAGCATTGATTATATTTGTGAAACATGACAGAACAAGAAAACCCTGGAAATATTGGACTTTTTTTGGCTTTGTTAAACTTGTAGGGGACTCCCAAGTATATGCCCTACTTCTTGTCATTAATGTCTGAAGAAACACTTAGGAGAGGGAAAGAGGAAGGAAAGAGTTAACTGTAAGTAAAACAAAAGTTTATCTGCACGCTATAAAGTGAATTTTTTTCAGTTATTTTCAACTGTAATGGGGATACTAACAAACAGGTGCCCCTATATATTTTTTTCTTTTTTTCTTTCCCCTTGATCAGTTTTAAGAAATGCAGGCACTGCAATGTAAAAAAAAAAAGTCAGTTCAAAAGAGTATGATACAAGAAAATATGATGTGCATTTTTTCATTCATGCATAGAGGAATGACTGGATTAAGGCTCTTGGCTTTACCTAGTAACAAGTTTTAAGAAAAAGCAAATAAATACAAAAGGACATTGAATACAATATAATAAAGCTCTCTTCTACCAAATACATAAATACATACATACTTATAGAAGCAGACTTGTATCTGGTTCTCATGTCTCCATGAAGACAATCTGATAAAGAGCAATACAAACAGAATACTTTTTTCTTTTAATGGATTTCTTTCAATGGTTAGGAGATAATGTATTTCTGAAAGCATTCAAGTGTTTTCTCATTCTGGGAAAGCAATAAAGAGAAGACAAAACCAGACATCACTTAGTAGAAGCACAGGTTGTACCATACTTCCTAGGGGTCTATATCACTTAATCGAAATATGCATTTGTCAAATAACAATTAATCCAACTCTAAACTTTGAAATTCATTTCAGCGAACCTCAGACTTTTTCCAGGGTTAGGACTCACTCAAGAACTACCACTCTGGAACACACACCACACTAAATCAAACCTACCCTAGTGGGGAGGGGGTTGCCCCCCACAACTCCCACAACTATATATACCAACTCTGACATTTCACTACATTGGGGAAAAGAGCAATGATGTGGTGATGGCCAAGTGCTTCCTAACCCTGGAAAAAAGTCAGAGGTTCGCTGAAATGAATTTCAAAGTTTAGAGTTCAATTAATACATATTTGACAAATATGTATTTCAATTAAATGATATTGACATGCGTCTTAGCATGGATAACCTTCTTTTTAGGTTAACTTAAGTCTATAAGTGTGGCTGTCAGTTTGGGACAATTGTTTGCATTAGAAAGGTAAAACTTCAATATTTGAAGATATACACTTTTGCGTGTTAATATTAAGTTAATAGATTTTGGGGGTGTATTGGGGTGCATTTGTTTTTTGTTTGAAGGCTTTCAATAAAACAAAAAGTGTTGTAAGATGTGACATAGGCTCAAATGGATATGACAAACTGAATGTTCAACCTGCCAAACATTAGGGTGTGCATTTAACACAACAGTTGAAAATAGATACTTAAAGTTACAATAAAAGGTGGGAATAATAACTTTTTAACATAATGAAACTTTCAATATTATCTTTAAATGTTAATGGTCTCACAGATGTATACAAATAAGCAGTAGTAGTGAACTATATTAAAAGTGTATAGTGCAAATAGCTATGATATAGGAGACAAATTTGGGAAGAAAAGAACATGTGAATTTGATAAAGAAAGGTTTTTAATGATGGTTATTCAGTGGAATACTAATTGCAAGAGGAGCTCCAACAGTGATAGAAGAGGATAAAAAAGATAATAATGGTGGATATGTAGTACTAAGGGGCTACTGCCAAGGGAGAGTGATTACACTGGCATGTATTTATATTCCACCTAAAACTAAAATAAGCAAGAAAGAGAAACTCTCCTGTGACTGCCAAAGGTGGTTTCAAAAACTAAGCAAAAGGTCTGTGTAAAAACTGAAACACACCACCACAGGCTACTAAAAAATATGCTCTTCAGAAAAAAATAAAAACCTTCTTAAGACTTAAAATGAGATGTAAAGAAATAAAATAAAGCCCTTGTTGATTTGTATTTAAGAACTTTTGTCTAAAAGCCTTCCTCAGATCATAAAGAATCAGATACCACAGGGCTAAGATAAATTAATGAAACACATAGCATGTGACTAAATCCAAGCCAATACCTTTTTTTTTTAAACCAATAAGTTCACAGCTAATCAAGGACCTTGAAGGAAACACACCTCCAAGTTGCCAAATAGACAATTTCCTTGAAGAAACAGCACATATCAGGCTAAGACAGCCTTTTCAACACTAATCAATGTTTGTGTTACTTCAGTTCTTTCTTCCCCAGTAAATATTTAGGGTTAATATAACTACTTATGGCTTGTATAAATAACATCAGTTTTTTTTTTAATGAAATTTAAAAGACCTAGTGGTTCTAATTTCATTACTGAGACAGTCATTAATTAATTTCTCTTGGTTCAAACTGTCAAGCAAAATAAAGGACAGAAAGACATAGTAGAAATTGACATCTTGTGCTGATAAGAACAAACTCCATGGAGTTACTGGTTCAGCACCTGGTATTCACAGGTGGCCTCCCATCTAAGTACTAACCAGGCCTGACCCTGCTTAGCTTCCAAGACCAGACAAGATTGGGCACATTCCAGGTGGTATGGTTGTTAAAGCAAAATCTACTTCTTTGTGAAATAAATACACACCAAGCTAGAACAGCTTTTGTACCATTAGCCCATTTTTCTATTCTATTGTTCATTTTCCCATTATTAAGTGAGTGATTTTCTTTGCTCCTCAGATGCTGTATGGAGATAATTGAAGTATTAAGCACTGAGGAGCAAAGAAAATCACTTCCTTGATGTTGATATTCTTTAAGTCCCTTTAGTAGTTGAAAGATGGTTCATGGCACAGAAAGTCTGTGTTGAGATAACAACTAGTGGCTGCACATTTGTCTTTATGCAATGGATTTTGAATAATTATGCCCTTTGGGAAGTTCTCACCAAGAGGAACTGATGACATCTATATGTGCCTTTCCCATTAATAATACCAGGTGCTGAACCAGTAACCCCATGAAGTTTGTTCTTATCAGTACAAGAAGTCAATTTCCACTATGTCATTATGTCCTTTATTTTGCTTGAAAGTTTGAACCAATAGAAATTAATTAATGACTGTCTCAGTAATGGAATTAGAACCACTAGATGATATTATAGGTTCATAGGTTGGTACTAGGCTATCGGCCCTAGGGCCTATACAAGCCTAGCCATAATTCCCTGGCTATTACTTCCCTGGGCCCCTGTCTAACAGGGTGATTGATGTGATCCCTGGGGTGAATTTTCTATCTCCCATCCAATCATCAAGGTTCTCTTTGAAGAGGGCCAAAGAGGCACTCAGCTCGACATGTATGGGCAGTCTATTCCAGAGTATGTGGAGTCTCTGGGTCAGGAAGCTATCCCTCCAGCATGTTTTGTTCATTGTGATGACCAGGTTTAAATCCCTGGAGCATGTGGCTCTGAGAGATTGGGATTTCTTTAAGTGTACCATGTCCAACAGCTCTGGGTTTGACATGGCCTTGTATGTTAAGCAGAAATCGCCTCTGAGCATGCGATATGCGACAGAGTATAGCTGGAGTTTTTTTAGATGGTCAGCATAGGGCATCTGCTTTAGGCTTGTGATTCTTTTAGTGAGGTATTTCTGTGGTCTTTCCAGTTGTTGTAGATGTCTTGTGAGGTACATACCAAATGGGGTGTTGTACTCTATAATGGGTCTAATGTGTACAGTGGGACAATGACCTACTTTTTTCTGGATGAAAAGCCCTTAATGATGAGGTGTGCCACATAGAAGGATTTCCTGACTGTTGTGGCGATGTGGTTATCGAAGGTGAGACCACTGTCCACTTATGTTCCTTATCACACTTTCAGTGTACTGCCACTTATGTGGTAATTCATGGGTACATGGTTTTTCCCAAAGGGGATAATTATACATTATCTTGGCATTGAGCTTGAGCCCATGACTCTGGCACCAATCATCTGTTTCTGTAAGGCCCTTTTGTAGAATATCTACATCATTTGGGAATTCAATAATGGCTCCCAGTTTGCAGTCATCTGCGAACTTTGTTAGCCAGAGTCCCTTAGTGCTTAGAAGTCCTAACTTCTGCTAAGTTTCATTCAAAAAGGACTGATGTTATTTATGCAAGCCCTAAGTAGTTATATTAACCATAAGTATTTACTGGGGAAGAAAGAACTGAAGTAACACCAACACTGATTAGTGTTGACAAGGCTGTCTTACCTGGTAATGGGCTGTTTCTTCAAGGAAATTGTCTTTATTTGGCAACTTGGAGGTGTGTTTCCTTCAAGATCTCTGATTAGCTGTGAACTTATTGGTTTTAAAAAAAAAGGTGTTGGCTTGGATTTAGTCACATGATTGGTGTTTCATTCATTTATCTTAGCCCTGAGGAACCTGATTATTTATGATCTGAGGAAGACTTTTAGCCGAAATCACTTATCATACACAAAATCAACAAGGGCTTTGTTTTATTGCTTTACATCTCATTTTAAGTCTTAACAATTAAAGTTTTTATTTTTTTTTCTGAAGAGCATAATGTTTAGTAGCCTGTGGTGGTGTATTTCAGTTTTTACACAGACCTAAAACTACCATAATGGCGCTTAAGAAAATTCTGGGAGAAATAATCAGTTTTCAGCAGGGAATATTACTTATAGGTGGGTAGTGGAATTTGATTTGCAACAGGGAAGATGGGTCTGTGGGGCACAGAAGGGAAAATATAACAAAGAAGGGTAGATTTATGAAGAAAATTATGAAAATATTTCTCATGGAAGATGTGAATTCAGAAGTAAGAGTTTAGAGTGAATTTACATATTATTCCCCGAGATACTAAACTGGGCTACACTAGACAGAATTTACATTTCTCAGGAACATGTGCATTTAATTGAAAGTCTTGATATGCATCCAATAACTATTTCAGATCATACGTCAATAATAATTAAAATAAAAATGCAGGGTAATGAAATAAAAATGAGACACTGGTGCTTTCCCACCTATCCGTTAAAAACAGAGGAATTTAAGGAATGAGTAACAGCAATTATTCAGGAGTTATTAGAGAAAAAGAAGTTATGTCTTACCATAATATTCCATCTGTGTTGCTGATCTCATTTCATTCATCACTGATGGGTTCGGTTCCAAGCCCTCGGAACCGAGTTGCCTAATACCAAGTTAGCACCAGCCAAAAACTCTTGAGCTAAGCTTCTACCCACAATGCCCTTCTCCCTGTTACCTCAGATCGAGTTAGCCCATGTTATACAATTAAAGCAGAGGCCATTTCTGTGCAAATGCCCTAAGATACCACTTGGACATAAAGCATCCCCCAGGAGCCTTTGCCAGGGGAAGGAGGGTGGGAGGTGATGAATGAAAGAAGATCAACAACACAGATGGAACGTTATGGTTAAGACATAACTTCTTTATCTGATGTTGTTAATCTTCTTTCCATTCATCACTAAGGGGACAAAATCCCCAGCTACCTTGAGATCCTTGGGTGGCCCTTATGAAAGAATGTTCTTGAGAACCACTGAGTCGAAGGAAGCTCTCCCTCTGGAGACCACATCCAATTTGTAATGATTGATAAAAGTGTGGGGTTTAGCCCAAGTGGCTGCTGCACAAATGTCATCCATAGAAACCCTGGAATGGAAGGCTACAGAAGCTGCCCTCAATCTAGTGGGATGGGCTTTAATATTCTGTGGCATAGGTTCTTTTGCAAATTAATAGGTAAAACATATGCAGTCCCTTAGCCATTTTGATAAAGTGACCTTGGAGACAGAATTTCCCATTCTAGGCCCAGAAAAGGAAATGAAAAGTTGGTCAGCCTTATATATTGTTTTGGTCCTGTCTAAAAATAAAATCTCAATTGTCTGTGCACATCCAAGAAATGTAGGCAGTATTCTCCTTTATTAGAAAAATTTGGGAAAAAATTCTGGTAGTAGGTCAATAGACTGATTGATGGAAAAGTCAGAAACAACTTTGGGGAGAAA